>NC_141689.1:1468717618-1469426499 GCF_964263255.1 Lissotriton vulgaris
GGAAAAGACTAGTCTGCGATGTGCTTTTCCCATGGTGAACAACAAAACACTCAAGACCATAATTAGCATAATTAGCATAGAAGGCCATTTATTAGGACATGATTGCAAACGTATTACATTTTATTCAACAATAAAATCAACTTTACAAATAAGACACGTCCCCCAAATATCCCATGGCAACTCCTATCCCACACCAAACTTATATTTCCCCAAATGTTATACCTTGTTCCATCCTTCCCTGTTTCAAACCTTACAATCTTGCAGTCTCCCCAGGCTCTCTTTCTTTTATCTCCCAAACACCTCCCCTGAACTCACTCGACAAGGTACTGCATGCTAGGTTTTCATCTGTGCTCTGTTCCTCTTCCCCCAAGGGTGTGGATAAGCCTTCATCTGACTCCCCACCCCCCAAGACTCCAGCCACCCAGAATAAACCCCCATATGTCTTTTTCCTGTCCCTGACGAGTACACCACTCAACTGTGATCTCTTCTGCACCATATGTTCTCATGCCACAAACGACTCACCATCTCACGCAACTTAATCGTCATCCCGAATCAAAAATGCCTGCTCTTCCCGACTATACCCATGAAAGAGCACCGTAACTCCAATCCCCATGAAGAAATCTCTCATCACTTTGTTGAGCTTATGACAAGCCTTATCAATCGCAGCAGGCCTTACTACCTCCTTCCAGACCTGGCAGGGCACAAATTCAATCCATACAATGCAAGTCCCAGCAAAGTTCTGTTTGATGGCTTCAAGATCCCCCTGCATTTGTTGAAAAAGTGTTAAACCAGATAATTGCACCAGATCATTTTCCTCCAAGTGAATCAAAAGCATATCCGGACAGCCCCTCTGCAGAACCAATTTTTATGAACCAGGGCCGCAAAATACCCAATCGCATTCCACTTTTCCCCAACACAACACTTCATGACGGCTGCTGTGTAAGCCCAAGTTCCTGACGTATATCTGTTGTTCTGCATACTTGACTGCCTAATGCACAACTGAATGTCCTATAATCCAGGTCACCGTCTTGGACCCTGGCCCGGTCACACAACCTGCATTGAAAGAGCAAAAACATTAAGTCTGGCACAAAACCCTGCCAATACAAGCCCCTCCCCTAATTGACAGGTTATGCAGCAAATTTATTTATTTTTTCAAAATTAACACTCATCACAACGCAACCTTCACCTGGCAATACTGCACATCAGATCCCTTTCCCACCCCAGTCGCTGCCCCTGTTCTAAAATAATGTGTCCCAAAGGCAGCAGGATCTTTCCCCAGCCAATGCAACCCCATACCCAGCACAGCCAATAGCTGCAATACAGACACAGGTCTGCCCCCTGTGTGACAGAAAACTGCACTGTTGCCCCGGCCAAGCCTGAAAACGCTGCAACTCCTGCACAATGGAGACCGTCTTGCTTCCCCCTTCATGCAACCACAACTATCTCCCCCTACCCTACTAATCGGTCTTGGATCTGCCCAACCATCCTAGATAAGAAAGTATTTCATCATGTAATACTCCCACAGCACTCGGCGACCCGTACAACTCCTGAAAAACAGCCACCTCAAACGTATCGTAACAACATTCAGACAAAACCGCCAACAGCTCCTTCAACAAATTGAATGTAATAGCCTCCCTCAGTGCCATCCTCCCCCTACCCCTTTGTCTGTCCAAACCTTTTAACTTCTGGCCTGAAATCTAATCCCGCCAGGGTCGAAACTCCAATGCAGCATGCCACAGAATGAAACTCCAGCCAACTTGACCCCAATAGTGGTTGGCAACAAATCTTTGTCAATACAGAATAGAACAAATCATAACACCTACTTTTGACCTCATCCCGCTCTTGGGCCCAGCCATGTAGCACATTTCCTTGGAAATCCCAGAACTCGCTCCACACCAACCCATTACTCTTCCTGGTATGTGAAGCCAATGATCCCTCAACCAGACTGATGACCCTCGCTTACCCATCTCCCAGACATCCTCCGGCAGCAGCGTCTTGATGGCATCCGCCCCAGGCACCAAGTTTCAGAAGCGCTGCAACTGGGAACAAGATAGAGCTTAGCCTTGAAGACAATGTTTGAACGCAGGTACGTCAGCATAAAACATCTCAATAAACACAGCACTTGGAGGTCCCTGGCCCTTTGTCTGTTCACTAGCTCCACCACCGTCATGTTGTCAACGTGGAAAATAACTGCCCAGTTCGCCAGCTCCCCACCACACACCCGCAATGCAACCAGCAAAGGAATAAATTCCAAAAAGGTAATGCTGCTTCCTTGATGCAACCACTGTTCAGGCCAGCACTCTGCACACCATTGTCCATCCCAAAAAAGACCAAAACTGTGTGCGCTAGCCACATCAGAAAGCATCTGAATCTGCCAGACTGTGCTCCCATCCAGGAAATACATGGATACTCTTCAATTAATGTCATCCACACCCCCAAGTCAGCCATGACTGCCATGGAAATTCTGAGGTGCAGCAAAGTCACCCTGGACATGGCCATGCTCAGTACCCTGAAAAAAGTCCAACCCGCCCACACCACACCACAAGCAAAATTAAAGAATCCAAGCAACTTCTGTACCTTTCTGAGATTAATACTGCGCTCTCCAATCACCTCCAACAAGAAACCCTGAATCTCCGTCACTTTAGCCTATGGCTATTTCACCACCATCAGAACCTTATGCAACTCAATGCCCAGAAATGTCAACACCACCCCTGGACCCTCTGTCTTTTCAAAGCAATCTGTCATCCTTTGAAAATCTTGCCATGCTTTCAGACGCTCACCCGAATCCTTCTGTCCCACAAACAGAAAATCACCTAGATAGTGAAACACCTCCTTATGGCCACTAGATTTCGTGAAAACCCATTGTAGGGAGGTACTGAAAGCTTCAAACCGTGCACAGGAGATTCCAGAACCCATCAGCAGCACCTTGTCCTCGTAGAGAGCCCCCCAAACTGCATGCCCAACAGCTGAAAATGATCGGGATGTATCAAGAGTAAACAAAACGCCAACTTGATGTCGCATTTTGCCAACTTGGCCCCCTGCCCACATCTCCCCACCAGGGCTACCACATCATCTACTGGTGCATACAGCTCCCTTGAATCTTCCTCAGCAATGTATTCATAATCTGATGAACCCTCAGTCCTTGAAAAATGATGAATGAGTCAATAAACCCCCTCCACTTTCTTTGGCTCCTCCCCCAGAGGAGACACAATCAAGTCTACCATGGACTATTCCATATAACGTCCCCCTATCCTCCCCTCTTCTACCTCCTGGCCAGCTTAGATGCAACAACTTCTGGTAAATCCTTGGCTGATTGCAAGTTCCAGAAACCCACATTTAATCCATAAGGTGTCACACCCTAGAGATAATGATCTAAAGCAAAGGCCGTAAGGCTTCGACTTTAATGGGAGTAGTTGCGTTTTGCGACAGGGTGTCCCTGTTGGCCCCTCCCTTGGGACCTCTTCCACTGTTCGGTGGGTGTAGCCAGGGTAAAACATTGAGTAATGGGGTGTTTGCCCCCACATTTAGAATACTCATGCTTAAATTAGTATGGGTGACGGGAACAGAAACCCATGTATAATTTCAACACATCACAACATTGGTTCCAATTGGTTTTGGGGAATAACATTGGGGCAGGCTTTGACTGAGAAGGCCGGTAAGCACCCGGTAATCTTCTAGCCGAGTGTCTGGAAGCCACAAACTGAGTGGACAAAATCCACTGCATAAAGACTTCAGAGTCGACCTCCCCCCCGGGTTTGTACGGGTTCAGGCTCACCCTCCCCCGGTATCCTTCATTGTACTTTAGCCATGCAAAACCCCTGAAATGCATTTGGGTCTTCCTAATTATGTCCATGTATTTGAACCAAGCTATCGCCCTGTCCACATGTTTCTCACAATAAATGCTCGCATAGATCAGAAAAGCTGATCTCCAGTTTTCCATGTTACATGGTACTCTGGGACATCTTGTGAGTCCCCAATCCTCTTCTTTAGATCCCTCTTTTGCCTGAATGTCTCCAAGAAGAAGTTTATACACATCTACACTTTTGTGTTTCCATATTCTGTCCTTAGTCTTGTCGGACAAATGGGACCAAAGCAGCATTGCCAGATCCATGTATAGGAGTCTCTTCTTGTTCTTATCATCCTCTGAATTCGTACCACCCTTACCCCCTCATATTATACAAAACTATCTGACTGGCATCTTTTCTTTTCAGTGGCCTTTCTCACACTTGGATGCTTGAGCGATTCCTTGCTGCGCAAAGCATCCTTCACTTTGTTCTTCCTTTCTGTAACCATTACCATCACCAACTTCCATAGACTGCCGCTTAGTAGGCATAAGCGGGAAATCCGTTACACCCGCGGATTTTGCGGATTTTTGGGAAATCCGCAATCCGCGAATTTTGCGGATTTCCCGCAAAATCCGCAAAACAAAATCCGCGGACGTAACGGGTTCAAAAGTTAAACCCCCACTCATGTAACTCTTTTACAATGGCGCCAGCAAGCTGCCAGCGCCATTGTAAAATAGTTACAAAGTTAGCTTGCACAGGAACCACTAGATAAAACGAAGCAGGTGCTGCTTTATTTTATCTAAGTGCTTTCTGTGCAAGCTAACTTTGTAACTATTTTACAACGGCGCTGGCAGCTTGCTGGCGCCATTGTAAAATAGTTACATCATAAATGCCAACATTTCAGAAGAGCAAAGTGGGAGATTTAAAAAAAAAATCGGGAGAATGGGGCCTTGAATCGGGTTACTGGCATGTACGGGCTTCAATGCGCGCAATGGCAGGCAGAGAGAGGGTGATGCAAGTGCTGTGCACCCCCCACCCGTGGGCTTTCCAGGGCGCACACACAGCCGGCATGTCTGTTACATGAGTAGGCTGGGCACATTGTGTTCGCACGGGTTTCTGCAAGTTCACGAGCGTTTTGTACAAATTCCCAATTTGCGAAATTGTACAAAACCCTCGCGAACTTGCAGAAACCCGTGCGAACACAAAAAAAAAAATCAGCAAAATCCACGAGAATTCGCGGATTTTGCGGATTTTCGCAATCCGCCAATTCGCAAATCCGCAAATTTGCGGATTGCCAATCCGCAAAATCCGCCCATGCCTACCGCTTAGGTGCTCCCTGCAGCGACTTCCCAGAACTCCACACAGACCACCATTCCCCCATACCGTAAGGAAATGGCTCCACCCCTCCTTTGTCCTTGCAGTGTTCTCCTTCACCTTGGCCTTGGCACCTCTCTATACCTCTCTTGACTGCTGAAAGACAACTGATGAACAGGTTGTTTATCCTTTGCTCATGCAGCTAGTCGCCAGCCTGCTCTCATCCTCATCCTCGCACAACTCAACTTCTTCCCACTCATCACTCTCATTATTCAACACTAGGGCGTCCTCACATGCAACCTCCTCACACTCAAACCGTTGCACTCAATCCGCTCTTGTTCAACCACACATATCAGTGGTCTGTTGAAGCCCACTGGCCTGATTGGGGCGAGAGGCACGATCCCTCTGTGTATGGTTGGCTGCCACGGACTCCCCCACCTCTTCTGACCAATGTCTCAGGGCTTTCGTGCACCCCGCTGGTATTGCCTCCTACCTGTCAGCCTCTGTGTTTACCCCCAAGGAGAGTCTTGTGCTTCACTGGGCCCCTGAACAACAAAAGCTGGCTGCCTGTCCTCCCTCAGGTCCCTACCGCTGGAACTGATAGCCAGTCGCCTGCCCCTTCATCCCTGTACTAGTCCTGCCATTGGCCCCCTCCCTCACCAGTCTTGCCCTTTTGTGCCTTCTCCCTGGCCCACTCTCCTGAATCACGCTCCCTTCCCATCGCTGTCCAGCATACTTTGGTCTCCTGGACCAAATGGCGCTACACTCTTATTTGGCCTCAATGTCTATGGTTGCCCATCTGCAAGCCTGTGCCACAGTCCCCAACTGCCCCTTGCCCTGGGAAGCAGGTACCTCCTGGCTGGCATGAACCTCCTCACTACCCCTTCCCCATCCTGGGGGTCACCTGCTGTGATTTTTCTATTTGTTGTGGGAGGGGACTTTAGCCTTGGGCCCTGCCGTGTCCCCACAACATAAGCAGCAACTGGGGAGGCCTCGCTCCCTGGTCCCTCCCTCCCTCCCGGTGACCTTCTTGTGCAGATCTGGCCACCCTGCAACCTTGCCATACTGGGCCGCATCAGTATTTTTTTCCCTGAATACTCCTCGAACCACAACGACAGGAGCAAGCAGAGCTCACTGGGCCCACCTAGGTCAAACAACTTTCTTATCCAACAATTTTTGTATCCTTCTACATCAACCCGGTGAGCCGCAGAGTCTGAAAGATGCAGACTACAACTCCCCGGATCCTTATGTCCTAACCCAAAACCCCTCCACTTTCCCCCGGCTACCTAGCACAAAATCCCCCAGCCAAAGACTAGTCTGCGACATGCTTTTCCCGGTCCATCATTGTTAGACATGATGTGTTTTTATATTATTGCTGGAAGCTTATCACGGCCTCAATCTTGTTTGGCTCTTAGGCCACACTTCATTAGACTTTAACTTGCCACTTCATATGATGCCATTTACTTGTGTAGTTGTAAAATTAGGGGACTTTTGCCTACAGCAAAATTTAACTCTAACTGCTCTTACTATTATCTCCTATTCCATTATACACATCACATACTTTCAATCATATTTACATGGAATAAATGGAGAGGGAGCTAGTGTGCTTCGCAAGGACGTTGGGACGCCATTGTGACCGGTCGGAGGATCGGCTGGACGGCTGGATGGCTGTTAGTTCGTTGAAGGCATCGGCTTGGTTTCTCCTGGGGGTCCGGGGAATCGCCACAACCCCCGCAACCCCGTACCGCTGCACTCACGCGGTTGACGACTGCTGCTGCCGTACTGCCATACAGTGCTGCTGCCGCCGCCGAAGCACCCCAAGCGTTTAGCGGGCGCGGGCGCGGCTCTACTCTGCGGCTCTGCAGCTCTGCAGCCAGCGGCTCTGCTCTGTATGCTCACGAGTGGGGGATACGGCGGTAGGGCAGGCTGCCAGAAACCAACTGCAAATAGTCGGGTTTGGAGCTGCTTGGAGCTGTGACCTGGGACCTTGGTGCGAATAGCAGGTCCACGAAAACACTCACCACAAGTATAACCGAAAATGATTTAAAAGGAGTAAAAACATGGTAAAATCACGGATTGGACTGGATTGAACGCTGCTGTGCTCCTAAAGGAGAGCATTAAGGAGCATTAAGGAGTGCTAAGGGGTGCTAAGGTGCTAAGGTGTGCTAGAGAGCAAAAGAGAACAGCTTCTCTGGAGAAGCACAATTTGCATATCTAAAGGACCCCCAGCAAAACATATTTTCGTTCCTTGCCTGCTTTTGCTTGCTTTTGCTTATCCCATCTTATTTTTCCATACTTGCTGGAACTTGCTGGAATTTGCTGGAATTTGTTGGACAAACGACAACCGGCAAAAAAAAAAATAAGGAAAATACGGAAAATGGAAAAATAACATTAAAAGGAATTGATATTGTGGCGTCAGAGCCAGTGAGCCTACCTAACCTTGCCTGGTGCTCTCCTTCTCAATAGTCGCAACTCAGTGAGTATAATTGGGGGTGACTGTGAACTGTGAATCTATGAGCTGCTAACCTTGCCTGGTGCTTTCCTTCTCAACAGTCGCAACTCAGTGAGTACAATTGGGGTGACTGTGAACTGTGAATCTGTGAGCTGCTTACTGGGAATCTGTGTACTGTGTACTGTGTATTATATACTGTGGGAGCTGCAGGGGGGAGAAAGGTTCGGGGATAACCTGGTCTGGGTCCTGGTGAGCTAGGTAAATAACATAAGGGGTCGCCATTATCACCATCCACCGAGGTCCCTTGCTTTATTTGCCATACTACTACAGTGCAGAGCTTTTCCTTCCTGCCCTTGCTCTTGCCCCCTCCCTGACGGCAGCTGACCACTCTCAATAGGGCAGACGGGCCTGGTAGGGTAAGCATCCAAGGGTGAATGGGAGGCAGTGACGTGTAGTAAATTTGAGCGGTCATCAGAGGAGGGTATACATACCACCCAGTTTCTGCAATAAACTGTCAACAGCAGCTTGGAATATAACTGAATTGTGCGCACCGCCCTCGCCAAAATCGGGGGCCGGGGACAAGCAAGAATATAAGGAAGTATGTGCTCTGGTAAAGTGAGACCAACGGGAACAACTACCAGACGTATTAAGAAAATACAACAGCCAAAGGTGAAAGCAAATATTGCAGGAGCAAATCAAACTTTAATCTCCCCAATAGCCAGAATGTTCGCAAAATCAGGAAAAATCCCGGATAAGTTTGAATTCATGAAGGATCCAGCTGGTGCTCTTATTACGATGTATAAGGATAGGGAAAACGATAAACTTCAAACTCCAATAAGGCCGACAAGTACAGAAAAATACAGTGGGCAAATTATCCAAAGAACTCCCCAAAACGGAGGCTGCAACCTTGAAAGGAAGGAGCAGGAATTCCAAATCTCAGACCAGGATATCTTAAATGTATCCATCCATCCTGATATAAAAATCGAAAAACCAATTGATCTAGATGAATTAGAAATATTGGATATACAGGATATACAAGACACATCTATTAAAAATGGCACGATGGAATCAAAACAAGCAGTAATTCCTATAGAAGTAAATGTGGAAATTTTGAAAGAACCTCAGTCATTAGTTGATGAAACCAAGACCAAACCAACTAGTACACTAAGTCATAATACCGGGTATGAAAACAAAGAAGAAAATGAAATGTTGAAAATGTGGCAAAATAATGAAATAATTGAGGATGTGTTTTCAAAAGCAAACAACTTCCCTAAGTCAGATTGTACCTCACCAACGGAACAAACAAACGGAAGGCCAACTAAAGGTAATGTAAGAGATACAAAAATGCTGGATGCTGGAATAAATTGGGATATATTCTATCAAACATCAACACTAACTCTAGAAGCGTTAAAATACCAATCGAATAAGATGGATATTCAGATAGACCTACTCACAATGATGGCAAATGCAGTAACAGGGATAGATAGCAAACTTGCACAGCTAAACAATTTAATAGTCAGAGTCCAAAATGATAAACAAAAAATGGATATTGAATGTATTTGCACTCCAATTATGGATAATCTTGTAGAAATACCTGATGTTTTGCATACCATAATAGAAGACACAAAAAAGGCTATAAAAAAAGAAAATGACCAGGAAGTGAACATAAGGAAATATAAATGGGAAGAGACGGAAATAGCAAAAAAGAAAGAAAAGAATTGCACATCAAATGTTGATAAAGAAGAAATAACAAAACTGAGGATGTCCCAGAAAAATGAAAATATACAGGATGAAAGAGACTTGTTAATAGAAACCCTACAAAGGGATGATATACAAGTGGAAAAAACTAGTATAGAAACGAAGGTAAATTACGATTATAAAGAACAGGACCCAAACAGTTATATTATGTCAAAACGACAAAGAAAAAACTTCGCAAAGCAAGGAAAAATCAAAAGCCTAACTATTACAAGTATGAGGAGTCAACAAAAACTGATGTTACAACAAAAAATAATGGATTGCAACGAGAAAAAACAACTGAAGAAAAAACTTCTCCTATAACTAAAAAAGAGCCTAAAAAAGGATTTCCAATATTTGTACAAAAACCACTACTGGAACAAGCGACTAATAAAGAGGCCATAAAAGGACAAGAAATGATGAAAAAGAACCAAATGGCTACAACCAATTCACTAATGATTACAGAGAAAATAAAGGAAGAAGACGAAATCCAGGAGGACAATTTAAAATATGAACATATGAATGGATTGATTGACAGTATGCCATTAAAAATAACTATAAAACCAAGTGAGCAACAATACCAGTACCAGAATGTGAACACAGAAACAGGCTTTAAATTAAATAAGAATGATGAAGGAAGTTTGAGTACAGAAAGAACAGTAGAGCCTAAAATCAAATTACCATACTGGGATCATCTGGTAATTAAAAAACGGGAAGGAGAAAAATTAATTAGATATAGACCAAATCACATAATGGCAGTCTCGCACAAAAAAAACCAATTATCAGAAGAGAAAATACAGCTCATATTTAAACCTGAATACGAATCCAGAGGTAGATATGACACACTGAATAGAGGGAACATCCTTAGATTATTTAAATCACTTCCAGCTTTAGACAACATCAAGAATGAAGATATTAATTCTATTGAATTCATTGCCGACAAGAATAGTACCCAAGAACTAACACTGGTCACATTAAGATCTATGTCAATAGCAGAGCAAATATTAAAAGAGTGTTCAACATTTAAGGCCTGGGGAATATTTATCACAAAACTGGAGCCAAAAGCCTATCCTACTCCACTTATTAATGAGACAAATCTGGTTCAAACAGAAAAAAATACTAAACAAAAAGGAACAGTGTTAAGGAATGCCCAGGGGAGATCCATTAGCACATCCAGAGTGACACCACCACCTTCAACAATAGAAACAACCTCACAAATAAATGAAAAATGGATTGCACAGGCTCTGCATAGTAATAAAGCACAATGAAGGAATAATATCTCAATCCCCCAGAGAAAAATAACTGAACTGAGAATGTGTTCATGGATCATAAACGGAGTAGGGACAAAGCTCTCCAATGCAAAAATAAGGTCTATTCCTTTACCCTGTCATATCCTATTCCTCCAGGAAACCTGGGAAGCACACCCATTTATATTGGAGGTTTATGCAGGATACTATGAAATCGCAAGTAAAACTCATAGGTATGGACGCCCGAGTGGGGGGCTAGCAACTTTTATTTCCAGTAGCATACAAGCTGAACATGGGCAACTTGCAACACATAGTAAAAACATACTTATAGTCAAACTGAAATATGAAGGTACAGACCAAAAGGATAGGTCATTAATTATGATCAATGTATATATCCATCCAACAAAAACAAGTAGAGCAACTATATGTGCTACCCTCAACTCCATACTATTGGAACAAATCCTAGCAATCCCATTAGTGGATTATGTGATGACTGGGGATTTTAACCTTAATTTACTAATACCGTTTATAAGGGATGACGTCTCACAATCACAAGACCTTCAATGGTCAATTCCGCAGCAGGAATATCAAGGAGTGTCGACCAATAAGGCACAAAACCAAATTGGTATAACATTCATTAAAGACATAGAAGCATTAGGGCTGCGAGTACTTAATGGCCGATTTAAAGAGGATACTCCTCCTGCATATACGTATATCGCACATAATGCAAGCACTAGGATCGATTACACAATGGTTTCACTCAACATATTTCAAAACATAAAATCTTATAGAATAGTCAAGGTTGGAGATAGTGACCACTGCCAGCAGATAATAACTACCAACATTAGACACAATATTAACCAACCGTACCATACAGTGCTGGGGTATACTGGAACAATAAATTATAAAAAACTAATTTGGACTAATCTGAATAAGGATAGTATGAATGAGAAAGTTGAGAACATTATAAAGAGCTGTTTTACCGAAAAAACGAGAGAAACTGCAGTTGAACAGTGGGTGGAATTTACTAAGAAAATATTGAAACCCCAAACTCAGGTTAACCCTGACAAAAGGAATGTAAAATGGAAAGAAGAAGGAAAGGACTCATCTATGAAACTTCCGTACACAATAGCAAAATTAAAAAGAGACCGAAACAGAATAAGAAGACAAATAAAAACCACAGCGACTAATGATGAAAGCTTGAATAAACTAAAAACATTAAATCAATCCTTGAAGAAACTAATATGGAATGAGAAACACCAAGCTAATCAGGAAATGTGGTCTAAATTATTTCATGCAAGCAAACAAGCAAACGCAAGAGAATTTTGGAAAATTATAAACAAATTAGTACGGCCGAACAAATTGGTAGTTTCATCAACTTTAAGTGAGCAAGAATGGGTTACTTTTCTTGAAAAGCATCTAAACACTAAGGGAGTGACAAAAATCATTGCAAACATACAAGTGAGCTCTACAATAAGTGATGAGATCCAAGAACAACTTATAATCTCAAAAGATCAATTAGTAAAACTAATAAGAAAGCAGAAAGATGGGGCACCAGGCCCCAATGGGATACCATTTGCCCTTTATAAAGAAAACCCGGACTTTTGGTCGAGCTATTTGGAAAAAGTATTCAAAGGAGTTATAGAGACGGGCAACATCCCTGAGTCCTGGCGAGGATCTCTAATTTCCCCCATATTTAAGAAAGGCAATTGGGCACTTGCGGAGAACTACAGACTCATCACACTACAAGATACAGATGCCAAGCTGTTTGCAGGAGTTCTGTTAATTAAATTAAATGAATGGGTAACAGAAAACAAGATTTTGCCATTATATCAAACTGGTTTTATTAAGGGGCTTGGAACAATGACAAACATTATGGCATTATCACTAATAATTGAAAAATCACTCAGGGTAAAGCAGCCCTTGTATCTGTGCTTTGTAGATTTCAAATCTGCTTTTGAATGCGTGCAAAGGAATCTATTGTGGAGAAAACACACTGAAAAAGACATTCCAATTGAACTATTAAATTCTGATTCAACTGTTACACAGTAAAACCTGGGTAAGAGTAAGGATGGGGGATGGTTGATCATTAACAAAGGAAATTCCAGCAACAGAAGGGCAAAAGCAGGGATGTGTGTTGGCCCCCCTCCTTTTTAATCTATTCTTAGGAGATCTATCAGGGAACCTTGACAAACTTAATGCACATCCGCCGAAGTTAGGGGATAAACTGATATCTAACCTAATGTATGCAGATGACGCCATCCTTCTAAGCCATACTAAAATCGGACTTCGGCGCTTAATTAACAGAACGGTTCTGTATGCCCAGGAAAATGGAATGGTAATAAATGAAACCAAAACAAAAATCATGGTTGTCACTAGGAACACTAAACTGAGACAAAATAATAAATGGTACATGGAAAATACCCAACTAGAACAAATAGAAGTGTACAAGTACTTGGGTGTACTATTTGACCAAAAGGGAAACTATAAACTACAAAAACTGGACATACAAAGGAAAGCTAACTCATTAATTGCAGCATTTAAAATAGCACAGGGATCACTTGGAAATCTGACCTATCGTCCGCTTTTGAAAATTATAGGGGCTAAATTGCTCCCAACAATAACATATGGCAGTGAGGCATTAATGGGGACGGATGCAGAAATGATAAACAAGGCCCTTTCCAAAACATATAAAACTCTCTTCTATCTCCCAAATATTGCTTCACCAGCTCAAATTAGACTGGAGTTCGGGTTAAACAATCAAGCCTTTGCAAGAAAAGGCCAGTTTATTAAAACGTGGTGTAGGATTAAAAATGACCACGATAACCATATATCTCAGTTACTTTGGCAAGAAATAAATAAGAACACAAGATCAGCTGCATGGAAATACCTCAATGATGCATTAGAAGAGTTGCACTAAGGCCCATCTGGAACAATACGATAAGTAATGGATCCTTTAAAAAAATAGTAAATCGAACAACAAACCACCTATCACTTGTAAAGGACAAAGATTTGCTGGCAAAAAGAAAACACTCGTGGTCCGTAATAAATGGATATGAAAAAAAGAAAGTACAGGAATATCTGGAAATACCTTGGTCTGAAAAAAGTAAACAATGTCTGGTGAGTGCAAGATTTGGGATTCTACCAGGCCTTAGTCATGCCCCGCCGTGGAAAAAAACCAACAGCAGAACATTGTGTAGACTTTGTAAAGGTGGAGAAGAGAATATTGTCCACCTCTTATGTATCTGTCCCGGACTCCGCAACGAAAGATGCGCTACACTTAAACTTCACTTTAATATGCCTGGAACAAGGACATGTAGACAGGCATTGAAAGTCTGTCTACATTCGAATGATATAGTCATGAACGCTGCCTTTGTAAAGTTCCTAAAGATAGCATCTATAAAACTGGGAGAATAAACTAGAAAAATGTTTTTATAAATATTTTTTTTTAAAAGAAATTTTTCATGATATAATTGCTTTTACTCTATTGTATTTATTGAACGTGTTTTTGTATTGGAAATATTGTAAGATTTTAAATAATCAAACAATAAAGAATTATTTAATGATTTTTACATGGAATACCTTTAATCCTTAATTACTACATTTTTACAACTAGTGAATGGTCACCCCTTTTGCAACACTTTCTGTTTTTTAGTACACTTCAAACCGTTTCTTATGATGACTCATGCTGAGGTATGCATTTTTTACACTATTTTGTTTCTCATACTTATTCTTGGGGGGAAATACAATTTTGCATTTTACAAGGTGAGGATGGACTACTGCACAGCATGTTTTGTCGCCTAACACAAAATATTAACACTTGGTGAAAGGGTTTTGCTTAGGTTTCTTTATTTGTGGTGTGCATTTGTGGTGTGTGGTTACGCACTGTATCTATTATTTTCTTATTCCCATTGGGTACTTGCTCTCTATCTATTGCTTAGTTTAACGGCTGTTGCTAAAAAAACACCTCGGATACGAGCACATGAACATCTGGGTTTCTCTTTGCTTTTCTTCTCCTTTTCTTCTGACAAACCAAGGACATTTATGAACCCAAGGATTATAAAATGCAATTTTTATCTTCTTTGTAACTATTTTAGCCTTGAAAAGCTTGCTTTTTGATGAAACACGTCAGCTGCCATTTGTTGCATGCAAGGTCACAATCAAGGACCGTATGAAACTTTGGATAGTTATGGAATAAACAATTTCTGTAACTTTCTAAATAAAACTTCAGCAATCTCCTATATGTTGGACTATATGTTATGTGTGCTTCAGTTTCACTTGTTCTCTATTTTGGATTGTAAACCATTGGTTCATGATCAGCGTACATACCAATGGTAGCAGGGTGTAGGATACCATGTGAGCACCTGTTTTATTCACTTACGATTATTGTAGGTACTTTACTCAAAGTGTGCATGTTTTGGATCTGCAATTATTTGACAACAGCTACAAAAGAGTGTACATTTAAGAATGGGGGGGGGGATAAAAGTAACCTACTTTCAACTTGATGTCAAAGTGGGCCTCCACTCTCTTCTTGTCACAGAAACCTGGGGAACGTTTTCATTATGAACTCAACTTCACTTAACAAATGGGAGCATCAGTCAAGTGAACTAACTTCTAACCATTTATCCTTTGGATTCTCAGGACTATCTTAAAATAGTCTGTACAGGCCTTTAAAAATAAAGCTGTCAGCTTCCAAATAGGCCAGCTTTGAAAGTTCTTGATTGGTTCCCTTTTTAATTCAGAGGCAGGTTCAAAACACTTTGCATTATTGTTAGAGTTGGTTTTCTCTACTGGGCCATCCCCAGATTTTTTGCCTTTGTCCTCCATTTTTCCGAACACCTTTTTGTAGGCTTATAGCACTCTGCTCACTATACCCCTGCTAACTAGCGCTAAAATGTTTGTGCTCGCTCCTTTAAACATGGAAATGTTGACTTACAACCAATTGGAACATTTATTTTACTTGTAAGTCTCCATTAAAATTGTACCAAATGTACTCATGGCCTTTAAATTAAATGCTACTAATGGGCCTGCAGCACTAACTGTGCCACCCACTTAAGTAGCCATTAAACGTGTCTCAGGCTTGCCATTGCAGCCTGTGTGCAGTTTCAATGGCCATTTCAACCTGTCAAAATATATCTTTTGCCAGGCCCAATCCTTCCTATTTAATGCATATATGTCACCCTAGGGTGGACCCTAACTAACCCTTAAGTCAGGCTGCATTTTGCTTAGAGAGTAGGGCATGTGTCTTTAGGTTTTTTATTCAAGGTAGTGGAAAGCTCAGAAATTATCTTTTCACTACTATAAGGCCTATCTCTCTCATTGGATAACATTGATTTGCTTTAAGACATTTATTAGGTGCTAACGTTTGATTGGCAACAGGTGGAAATGTCATGCTTTGACTCAAATTAATTGTAATTTAAAAACCCCTTTAGGTAAAATCAGATTTTAGATTATGATTTTGAAAATGCCGTGCTTAGAAACTTGCTATTTCCCTGCCCAAAAGCTTCATATGTCTTCTAGGAGTTTTCAACTGCTTGGACCTTTTAATGGCTCCCAATTAAGAATGCTTATTGGGCCCAGACAGTGAACAATAGGAGACTAGATATAGGCACAATGGACCATCTTGCCAGGATGGTTGGGGTGGAGCTGTTCCCTGTCCCCTTTACATTTCATAGGACTTGCATCTAACACACACACAAAAACCTAACACTAGTCGTTTGTGACCCTAGACTTCTGTGGCAATGGGAGAAAATAACTTTCCAGAACCAGATGTTGGGTAGCCTAGAAAATGCCCCCACTTCAAAAAATGGTGCCATGTATAAATATTGAACCTCCTGTGCCTCTGTTAATTACACTCCTAGACTTTCAGACATTACAGAAGAAAGACTGTCTTGTTGTCCAGGGAACTACCCTACTGCTTGAGGCCTGCCTTGTTCCCCAGAGGATTGCCCTGCTGTTGGAGGTCTGCCTTGTTCCATAGAGGGCTGGCCTGTTGCTACTAGAGGACTGTCCTTATGTTAATAAATACCTTCTTGAAGCTTGCCTTGTTCCCCCAGAGGCCTGCCCTGGTCCCCCAGATGACTACCATTCTGCTTGAGGGCTGCTGTATTCCCCAGAGGACTGTCTTGTTGCTTTGTTGTTTAAGGCCGTCCTGCTGTTTGGGAAGGAAGACTAGACCTGCTCCCTTCATCGCAGGCTTTGCTGAGTGACTCAACAAGTCAGTTGGCTGACCTCCTGTTCTGACCTAGAGCAATACAACCATATCCAGAGGCCTCCCTGCAACTGCCAAGCTGACTTGCTGCAATGGGCCCTGCCTGGACCTCCAACTGAACCTGTCTGTGCCTCAAGTGCACCTGCCTGAGCCCTGTTAGCCTCTTCTGGAGTAAGTTTCCGATCTCCAAGAGGTGCCTCCCCATGTCTTGGAAGCTTAGCTGGCATCAGTTGGCTCCACGTGTAAAATCTTAAATTCTTTAACTCTTCATGCTGGACTTTAAGAAGGTAATCTCTATATCTGCCCCGCAATCTATTGCAGTCAACCAGATTTTGTGACTTTCTCCCAGTCTAGCACAAGCAGATGACTTTGAGGGCAGCTTTATGCTTTTAGGACATATACCTACCCAAAACTTTGAAATTGTATACTTCTGGTTCTATGGATTTGTGTTGTTCTGGTCTCATTTTGTTTATCACAATGTACTTTATTTTTCTAAATTGGTTTGAGATTTATCTTGTATCTTGATTTCACTTTCTTAATGTCTGTGTGCCGCAAAAAAACTTTACAAAGGGCCTCTAAAGCCTGACTGCTTTTGTGCCAAACTGCTTAAGGGTCAAGCACAGGTCAATTTAGTAACGTTTGCATTTCACCGCTACAGGGATTGTGGTTCTTGCTTGAGTAAGGGTTTTACCCACCTCAATCAATATCCCGGTTTCTCACAATGAGGATATGTGAGTCGATGAAAGATGAGTCATGCAGCACTGACCATGGTGCAAGCACATAGGGACATGAAATCTGGAAAATGACCAAAAGAGGAACACTGGTGAACAGCAATCACATGGACCTACATAGGACCAATAGTATCCTTAGACTCTGCAATGTATGTTGTGTGCAGCATAATGGTATCCTGCAGGATTAGCAGGTTCTCTCCTGAAATTGTGTATTGGTTTGTGATTGTGGATGGAGTGTCATAACCTTGCTCGTGTTCCCAAGGTGCTTTGAATATTAGAAAGACAACAATGCCATACTAACATAAATGACATAGTGTGCATGAGACAATGACAGAGAGAATTTTTCGCCTAAATAGCATTTTTTTTCGGGAAACAGCCATCACATTGCATGCATTACAATGCATGCGATTACAAGGCAGTCTTTACAACGGCCACGCTGTTACATCGCAGTAACATTACAATGAAAGTCATTGCAACGACTTCCTCTAGGAGGTGCTCTGAACTGAGGAATAGTATAATTTACTATTCCAGCACCTTCCCTACTGTTGCACACACTGGAGTTTTAATAGTAAATTATACTATAAATAAGTCCATCGCACCCCCTAGAGCAAGTTGTTGTAACGACTTGCGTTGTAATGGTACTGAGATCTAACAATACAGTCGTTGTCATGACCATGTTGTAATCACCTGCGTTGTAAACGCATGTGATGTAAAAGGCTATATTCGACCAGTTGGCTTCATGGTGATTGTCGCATTTCTTATGACTTCAGACAGTAAAATCTTACCTTACAGTGCCATAGGTGCTTACCATGTCGATAGACCATCTAATGTAAGATGCTCGGCGCAGACAGTGGATTAGTGATAGGTAGAGTGGAAGGGAGCAGGTGTTACAGAAAAAAAGTAAGCATATGAGTAAGAATGAAAAGAGCACCTTTTATTATCTGACATATTTGACATTGCTGTGCATACATGGTTCCTGCACAGTGGTGTAGATGCTTTTCAAATCCTGATAAATATTAAAAATATTTATATGAATATTGGTTGGTTTCCAATGAAAAGGTCAGAAGGACAAGTAGCTTGACACAGTGGTATTTTAGGTAACCTAGGAATGTAAGGTTCAACATTACGCAAAAGGCCTTCACAAACAATAAAAGGGCAATAGGTCAACTGTACTAATGGGACATCTACAGCCTGTGAGAGTATATTTGGCATTGGAGGCATTTGAATGATAGCATTCCACAGGTACTGTAACTTCTCCTAAATCGTTATGTCAACGGGGTAAGTGACACATGATAGAAATCTAGAGACACACATTTGTTAGGTGCCACAAGAAGCTGGAGACCCTAGTGGTGGGTATGTAAGCGTGAACAGTTTAGAAACTAGGATTCAGATTACTTAAAATCTGTGACTGCCACTGTTAGGGTAATCTTGCTCTAAAGAACGTGTACCACTGTATTATGAAAACAGGATTCTGGGGGTCATAATGTGTGACAAACATTTTCGTGCATATTGCAGAGATGCATTTTGTTGTGCTGGAGATGTGTGGTTTTGGGTTTGGGGTTTTGGGCTTCTTTCTTTTTGTCCTGCATTATTTCAATATGATTTTGTTTTTTTGTAGTGCAGATTTGCTGCATTCGGTTTTTACTGTGCTGTTATGTTGCTTTGCATCAGCTATTGTGCTAGGTTTAGTTGTTCAATTTAAACATAACAACTAGTGGTTTTGCCCACCAATAGTGATCACTTTAATGATACATCCTGGTTGGGAGAACTAACAACATAGCTATTTTTGCAAAAATTGCATTCGGTCTTTTTTCATTAGTGAGCTAAATTGAGATGTACATCACACAAGTAAAAAGTGTACAAAAACAGATGGGCAGTGAAATTTACTGATAAATGATTCTCCAGCATTCTCACATCTTGCTATTCTATCTGTATGTCACCGCGTTGTGTACCTGTACCCTAGCAGCGACATCTTGCTACATGATCAATTTCTTTGCTTCACAGATAGAGTGTGAGGGCAGACAATATATTTTACCACAGTGGTCAACTACAAAGTAAACTATTGGCTCTTCTATGTTGCATCTCTTTCTCTTCAGCAAGATTGGACTCATTTTCCGGTTAGGTAGAATTTTGACTCTAATGCACAGTGCAGGGAACTCGGAGCAGGACCCTCGCTGTTGGATGCATTGATGTGCTTCTGATTGTGATAACTGACTGGTGTGTGTGAATGTGATCGGGAGTGGCTAATTCCCTACTTTTCTCTACTCAGAATGAAATACATCATGATAGTAGACTGTTTATAAATCTGCAGTAGGTGGAGAAAAGTAGAAAATTAGACCATAATGTTGCTTGTACTAACATTACAGTTGAATTTTCAAGTGTACGCTTATCCACAGTCTCATTTTCATCATTAAAAGGGGTAGAGAGATGTCTGTCTACTAATGGTGGAAATATCAGATTTTTTTGAGAAGAGAAAATAAATGCCAATAAACAACCCTTAGGAAATGTTGGACTCTTGGGCTTAAGACAGGTGATATCTTAAAAGTGCCTAATTTGAGCCAGTAGTTGCAGGAAGTGGGCGCAGGCGGTAGATTTTATTTTTCATAATCCGAATTTGAGCTACAGTTAAAGAGAGAAAAAAGAGGTCGGAGAGAGAATGAGGTAGAGAAAGATGCAAACACAATGAAAAAGTCTGAAGATAGGATGAAAAGTAGCATAGAAAAGTGAGATAAAGACCCAGAGAAAATGTAGGATGGTTTAAGAAAAAGGCATGATTTGAAATCAGGACTATGTTTCATATTTGGCTCCATCACATTTGGAAGAGCAGGTTGTCAGCTCCTAATTTAAAATCTTAAACTCCTGCACTATTTTTCTTAAACATCAAGGGCCAGATGTAGGTAGCCCTTTACCGATCGGAATCGGCCGAAAATACCGATTTCGTCCGTTTCCGATCGGTAAAGGGCTATGGAGATGTAGGTGCACATATTCGGTAATTTCACCGAATCGGTATTATTACCGAATCGGTAAATTTACCGAATCGGTAATATTTACCGATTCGGTAATATTTACCAATTCGGTAATATTTACCAATTCGGTAAAATTACCGAAAATGCTAAATTGAAATTTGGGTAGCCAATTTTCCATTGGCACATGGCTTTCAGAATCGGTATTTTACCATGGAATACAAATCCATGGTAAAATACCGATTCCTGTGTACATGCACATCTGTGCATGTACACATGTGCCATGTGACAGACAGACGTGCCCTTAGGGCATGTCTGTGTGCCACATTGCACACATGCCCGTTTTGGGGGTGCTAGAGGGTGTCAAAGTGACACCCCCTGCACCCTTGACAAACTCGGTATTTGCCGAATCGGTAAATACCGAGTTTTAAGGTATCGGTAAAAAATCCAGATGTTGGTACCTACATCCCATTTACCGATTTTGAAATACCGAATCGGTAAAATTCGGTATTTCAAAATCGGTAAATGTGATTTACCTACATCTGGCCCCAAATACTTTCTCTGAGGGAGCAGGTACCCAGACCCATCTCTCACCTGCCTCTGTTGGGCCTCAGACAGCCTTGGTTCAACATTGTATTCTCTGTGGCTTCTTTTCCTCCTCATTTCCTCCTTTGTGCCCTTCAATGTGCTGCTCGCACTCTTCCTTTTCCATCTCCATCCCTCATTCTTCCTCTGTGCCCGCTTTTTAATCTTTTCAGCCTCATATTTCACTGTTCTTCCATCCCTTTGCCTGGTTTTATCCTTCTGTTGTGCCCACTTATTCATCCTTTCTGCTGAGCATTTCACCCTTCTCCTAGCACTGTGCCTCATTTTCTCCTTCCTCTGTGCCCATTTTGCTGCCCCTCCTCCCCTTTTTAAGCAGCCTCCGACAGGCTTCCCTTCACTGCTACTCCCGTCTTCCCCAAGCCCCACCTACCTCCACCCAGCACCCCTCCCACAACCACCCAGTGCCCCTCCCACCTCCCAGGACCTACTTAATGCTGGTCACAGCGCGGCTCCCTGGAACAGGTGCCCAGGCCCAGCTTTCACATACCTCAGTCTCGCCTCCCAGACAGCCTTGGTTCAGCTTCACTTCCTCTTTGCCTTCTTTTCCTCCTCATCTCCTCCTTAGTACCATTTCTTCTGCTGCTGCTCTTCCTTTTCAATCACTGTCCTCTGTTTTTTTCCTTCCTCTGTGTTTGCTTTTTCATCCGTTCTGCCTTGTCTTTTATCCCTCTCCCATCCCCGTGCCTCATTTTCACCTCCCTTTGTGCCCACTTTTTCATAACTTTCTACCTAATTTTGTATCTTTCTTCCATCCTTGTGCCTCGTTTTCTCCTTCCTCTGTGTCTGCTGTTTCATCCTTTCTGGCTAGTCTTTCTTCTTCTTCCGTCCCTTTGCCTTGTTTTCCTCTTTCTCTGTGCCCAGTCCTTCATTGATTATGCCTCGCTTTTCCCCATTCTCCTAGCTCTGTGCCTCATTTCCCTCTTCCTCTCCACCCCAATTTTTCCATCATTTTTGCTTTGTTTTTTATTCTTCAACTATGTCTGTGCCCCGTTTTCTCCTACCTCTGGGCCCATTTTTGCTGGTGCCCTTTTTTTCAGCCTCCACCACACTCCCATAACTGCTGCTCATGCCCATCATCTTCCTATCTCCCACTAACCACATCCTCCATCATCAAGCACCCCTCCCACCTTCCAGGACGTACTTAACGACAGACATGCCACTGGCACACTAAAGGTGTGCAAAGGCAAGCCTGTCTGTGCCCGTCCACACTTGGACTGTGATGCACTCCACCCTGAATGACACCACCTCAAGGCTGGTGTCACTCCACCCACACTCCATAGTAAACCTTTTCACCTGCACTCACTGCCACTTCACCTGCACCAAAAGGCTCATCATCACATCACTCAACCTGGTGCAGACCACCGCTCATTGTTTAATTTGTAAAAAAGTAAGTGCCAGGGCCCTACTGGGGATGTCACTGTCGCCTGCTCTGCCCATTGCCCCTGCCCCTGCTGCCAATGACAGTACTAGTACAGCTACTAACCTTTGAACTCCTACAAGTCTGACATTTTAAACTATTCCAGGCCCCCCAAAGCTGTAGTAATGATGTGAGCAGCGGAAATTACTTATTTAAATGTATATTGACCTATTAAACACTGCTGTTGTGCTCATCTTAAAATTTTATAGACAATGCCCTCATGTGGTGGACTGTGTTTTGAGAGCTGCTGCTGGCAATTATGTGCTGGTGCCAAGCACCGGAAACCATCATTAGGCACAGCCAACACTCCCGCCACACCAGCACAATAGGTGAAGCTCACCTACTCAATGCAGGCTTACTCTGTAGACACACCACCAAGGTCTGGGACTTCATCAGCACCCTGGAAAAAGACTGTATCTTCCTCACCGACACCTGGTTCAGCCCATCTTCCACACTCAACATCGCCACTGCAGTACCAACAGGCTACAAGATCAAGCACTTCGACCGAATCAACATGCGAGTCAGTGAATTGGCATCCTCTACAGAGAGTAATTCTTATGCACCACCCCAACTGACAACGTTTTGCCAGCCATGGAGCACCTGAACTTCAGACTCCAGATGGGCAGATAAACAACTATCAGGGGCACCTTTGCCTACAGACCACGGGACCCACCATATCTGACTTCATTGCTCCCACGTAATTGACTACAAGGACTATATTCCCATAGGCAACCTCAACGTTCACCAAGATGACCTCACCAACCTCAACTCCACCCAAGTACTCGACAGCCTGTGCACCCTCAGCCTCACACAAAATATTCACAACCCCATGCACATTACAGGCCACATGCTTGACCCCACCTTCACCTTCAGTGGCAAAATGAAATACAGTCATGCCTCAGAAATCACATGGTCTTACCACTCCATTGTCCACTTCAACACCACCGCCCTCAGGTTTTCTATCCCCACGCTGCCCAGTGCCCTCCACCATTACAGCTGGTGCAAAATTTCAGAACCCGAATGGATGGAAACCCTGGCTATCGACCAGCCCAATGGCTCAAAAAACCTAGACCAAAAAATCATACACTTCATCAACTGGCTCACAGACTGCGTCAACAGCATTTTTTCCCATTACCAACACAAGACACAGGAAATCCACAAAACAAGACAGGAGGTACACAGAGGACGTCAGAAACTCCAAGCGCCTCTACAGACAACTCGAGAGGAAATGGCCAAACAGCAGGGATACCACAGACAGAAACGCCTTCAAAACCACACTCAACCACTATCACCGACAGCTACAGGACCCAAAGAAATAAGGCATTGGTGATGCATTGAAACCAGCTCCAACAAGAGCAAGGAACTCTTTAACATTGTACCAGAACTATCCAACCCCGCAGCCACAACAAGCAAAATCAACCCCTCACAGGGCCTCTGTTACTGCCTCGCGAACTTCTTCCACATCAAAATTGCCAACATCTATAGTCATTTTAATGCTTAAAACAGACATGCTGACTTCTTCAACAACGTTACAGAAAAAGGGTTGACCCAACGGCGCTGGGACCTGGGTAGTCAATGTTACATATAAGGGGGTCCCAGTAAAACAAATCCTTGCGCACAGAAAATGGAAAAATCCCAGGGAAAAAAATACAATCTTTACAATTCTTTTGTTGAGTGATGTTTTAATTCACATCCTCAATTGCAGATTAGTTGCACATTCATCAAAATGAATACATTATTCTTGATGCCCAAAAGAAGAAGGAAAGTGAAAGTGAGGGGGTCAAAGTAGTGAGGGTGGTGTGATTATAGAAAAGTTTCAAAAGAAATCACAAGTGGTCATTTATACATTTGAAAAAATGATACCACAGGGGCGTATTCACATTGCCATTCAAGTATTTATATACAGATTTTCATTCCTATCCCAATACATTAGACACAGCCAGAAATGAACTAAACAATTCACTTACAAGCATCTCAACATTGACTTGAAAACATTCACAAACTGCAACACCAACTGTGTCATTTACTGTATTACATGCCCATGTGGTCTAGACTATATAGGACAAACACAACAAAGAATTAAAGCACGCATTCTCCAGCACCAAAGCAGGATTAGATGCGAGGTGGTAGGGGCACCCCTAGTAGTCCACTATAAGAGGGCGGGCCACACAGTCGAAGAGTTACAATGGGTGGTCCTTGAAAAAGTCTCCCTGGGCCCGAGGGGCGGGAACATTGGTTCTATCCTTAATGTAAGAGAAAGTAAATGGATGACCCGTTTGGACACGATCCAACAGGGGCTGAATGAACAAGATACGAGTTATGCCCAATTGGCTTGTTTACATTAATGAGTTGTGGTTTTCTTGTATGATAATGTATTTCATGTAAATACTTGGTGGGTTCTTTCAGAATGCTTTTTATCTCCTTACAGGACATTGCCAGATGAACAGCCTGACAATGAAATTGTCATACCTTGAGATGTCGTCTATGCCGATCCTTAAAATGCTCATATGTGTTAGAGCGTGAAGGAGCAGTTAATTTCTTGAGTTTCTCACGTGGGCGTTTGCCTACATGTCTATCAATTAAAAAAAACGTTCTTGAAACGCGCGAGCGCGTCACCCAAGATGGCCGCCGCCACCGGAGCTCCGTGAGCACCACAGCCTGAAACGTCTTGTTTACGACGATTCTGACACAAGCCGGCGAAAATACCGGCGCTTGCCTCCCCATGTTGCTCCTCACCTGTGAAGTCTTTTTTTTGACGAATTTCTGCGACAGAAGTGTATTTGCGGGCTTCATGGTTCCTGCTCCCAGCTTCACTTCCAGGTACTGCAGGCTTTGACTGCCTAGGGGGCGGAGTAAAATCTATGACAGACCCTGGCTTGGGCCTAGCCACGCCTACAGCTTAGTTTAGCTGCTGCACCTGTTGTTTTGGAGTGATTTTTGACGTTTTTGTTCCTATTTACGTCATTTATCTCACGTTTTGAGGTGGTTATTCTTTATTTTACTATTCCTGTGTGGTAGTGAATATTTTTTCACCTCAGAATGGATTCCAAACAGTCCACTACTAATAAAAGAAAGCAGCAGGTTTCTCCTCCTCCAACTAAATCTAAGGTGGTGGAATCCTCAGAACCTTCTCTTGCGCTAATTTTGGAGGAAATTAAGGAATTACGTCTAAACACTGACACTATTGCCTCAGAAGTCAAAAATGTTCGGAAAGATATGGCTTCCATTTCAATGAAGGTTTCTGACAATGTCATTAAAATTCAAGATAATAAAAATAAGTTGGACGCTTTTACTCCTTTAATGGCCAAAATTGTTCCAACGCATACTCAACTGTTGGACATGGAAAATCGCAATAGACAATATAATCTACGCATTTTTAATTTGCCTGAAGATGTTGAAGGGACCAATTGCCGGCTCTATCTAGAATCTCTTCTACCGGGTCTTTTGAATATTAAGTTCTCCGAAAAATTTGAGATTGACAAAGCCCATAGAGTCGCATCTCACCGGAACCCTCGACATACTAAGCCACGGCAAATGATATTTAAGGTGCTGCGCCATCATCATTTGGTTCTAATTCGGAAAGCTGCCAGAGAAATCTCATCATTGTTGGTGAATGGTACCAAAATCTTTATTCACCAGGACTTTGCTAAAGAAACCGTGGCTATTCGTAAAGAATTTTCTTCCCTTCGTCCACAGCTGAGGAGCCTTGGTTTCAAGTATGGACTTTTTGATCCTTCTACAATGCGTGTGTGGAAAGATAATGTCTCCAAATCCTTTCAGCGTCCAGAAGATCTCCGGTTATTTCTTGATCAACAAGTTCCTCCATCCATGGCTACTCAGGACCCTAATTCTTGAATTGGTGTCGTCTGACTTCATGTGTCACATCTCTGCATAATTTTCTTCGTGGGCTCCAACGGTTACTGGCCATGCTTGAGGAACGTGTGTGCGTTTCTTTGTCTCTATTCATGTTTCTTGTTTGTTCCTTTCACTCTCTTTTTTGTTTCTTCCCTTCCTATTTTCTACATAGAGTTACTCTTTTCACCTGTCTTTTTCTTCCTTCTTCTTGTTCTGATTCCCTTTTGTCCTTCCTCTTAAATCTTAATGGCTAATATTCATAATATTAAGATTGTTTCTCTAAATGTAAAAGATTTAAGACATCCAGTAAAACGTACAAAAATTCTGGATTATTTAGGTAGTTGTAAAGCTGATATTTGTTTTGTTCAAGAAACGCATGTTGAAGATAAAGTGTTACAATACATGAACAAAAAAGGGGTAGATTATATTATCTCCTCACCTGCTAAAGGTAAAAAGAATGGGGTCGCTATTTTCTTTGCTAAGAGATTGCATTGTCAAATTCTTAATAAGATTTCAGATTCTGAAGGCAGATATATTATAGTTAAAGTCAAAATACATGATTCTATTTTCTTTTTATTTAATGTTTATGGCCCTACCGCAGATAACCCTGTTTTTTGGACTACTGTTACAACTGAAGTTTTAAAGTTAGGCAAAGTTCCCTTGATTTTTGGGGGACATTTTAATGTTTTTGCTGACCCCCTACTAGATAGATTATCTACCTCTTAGTTTCGACCTTCTAAGATTTTTCATGCCTTTAAGACTTTTCTTCAAACCACCAAGTTAGCTGACATTTGGAGATTACACTATCCCACTGGTAAGGAATTTTATTTTTTCTCCAATCCTCATAATTCCCACTCCAGAATTGAAATTTTTTTGCTTTCCCCCTCTCTCATTCAATTGGCAAATAATCCTACCATTGGTACTATTGACATATCTGACCATGCCCTGATTTCTTTTATTTTAAATGTTTCGTCTCCTTTTGTTAAGCCATCTAGATGGCGTATGAATGCTGACATTGTCCTTAAAGATACTCATAAACCTAAATTGTTGCAAGTGATTCAAGATTATTTTACATTTAATCTGGAGAATTCTACCTCTGTTATTAATCAGTGGGATGCATTTAAAGCTTATATCAGTGGTTCTACAATTTCTATTATGGCACATGAGAATAAGAAATGTAATTCTAATATCAAATCCTTAGAGAAACAAATAGCTCATTTTGAACATTTATTTATACTTCTAGTGATCCTCAATATAAACTTAAATTACAAAAGCTGAGATATGAATTTAATGCTATTCTTAGTAGTAGGGCTGGGGTCCAGCTTTCTAATTCTAATGCTAGATTCCGTTTTAATTCCAATAGGTCTGGAAAGCTCCTTGCTAATTATTTACGTATTAAAAGGGATAAAACGCTGATTACTTCTATTCAAGGTCCTCAAGGTAAAATTGCACTTTCCCACAATGATATTGTGCAAGAATTTTTACATTTTTATTCCACCTTGTATAATAAACCAGATTTTTGTGATGATTCTCTAATTGATGCCTTTTTAAATTACTCTAATTTACCTCATATTTCTTCCTCCGATAAACTTGAGTTGGACTCCCCTATTACTACTGATGAAATACTGGCTGCTATTAAATCGCTTCCAAAAAATAAATCTCCTGGTCCTGATGGCATCCCTGCCGAATTTTATAAAGGATTTCAAAATCATTTATTACCTTATTTACACCAGATTTTGTCTCACTTCTGTTCCTCAGGTACCATTTCCGGCTCTTTTTCAGAAGCCTTATTTGTTGTACTACCCAAACCTGATAAAGACCCTACCCTTGTCTCTAATTACCATCCCATTTCTTTGATTAACCAAGACTGTAAATTATATGCTAAAATCCTTGCCTCTAGATTAGCCCCTGTCCTTCATTCTATTATACACCCTGACCAATCTGGTTTTATGAAAAATAGATATTCTGCTAATAATACTAGAACTTTATTGCATGTTATTGAACAAAGCCTGGCTCTCCTTGTTCCTGCTGGTGTTATGGCATTAGATGCAGAAAAAGCTTTTGATAAAATCCATTGGCAGTTTTTATTTAAAACTTTATTATCTTTTAATTTTGGCCCATCCTTTATTCGTATGATTTCTGCTCTATACTATGCTCCCACTGCTCGATTGTTTAATAATGGTCAGATTTCTAGCCAATTTTCCCTTTTTAGAGGTACACGTCAGGGTTGTCCCTTATCCCCTCTTTTATCTTTATTGGGAATTGAACCATTTCTTAATTTTATTCGTCAATCTGAAAATATTCAGGGTATCACTATTAAAAATGTTACTGTAAAAACTTTGGCATATGCTGATGATGTGTTATTATTTATTAGTAATCCTGCATCGTCTGGTCCATTTTTGCTTGACATTATTTCTAAATATTCAGCTGTATCTGGATATAAATTAAATGTTACTAAAACTGATCTTTTTCCTTTAAATATGCTTTGTACTCCTGATATGTTACCTTCACAAGATATTGTTTGGCAAAAGAATACGTTGAAGTACCTTGGTATATTATTTTCGTCCTCCTTGCCGGCTACCTTGAAATGGAATTGTGATTTCATCCTTGATTATATTAAACAAAAAAACCTCCAAGTGGTCTCCCCTTCATCTCTCCTGGTGGGGAAGAATGGAATCTATTAAAATGAATATTGCCCCATAAATATTTTATTCTCTTGCAATGATGCCTACTCAATTCCCACTCAAAGTTTATAAAGATATTGATAAATTATTATCTAAATTTCCCTGGAATAATAAACCTCCTCGTATTGCTTATAAAATAATTGAAAATTCCTAAATGCCAAGTTGGTTTTGCCCTACCTGATTTCTATTTATATCATAAAGCTTTCATTTTAAAACAGAGTTCATTATGGTTTAATAGTTCACCTATTGTTAGTCCTCCTATTTGATTTCATATTGAAACTTCCCTTGCAAAACCTTTTCCTTTGCCATCCCTATTAACTATGTCTCCTACCTCTAGGATTATACATTC
The DNA here is from genome assembly GCF_964263255.1 of Lissotriton vulgaris. Lineage (NCBI taxonomy): Eukaryota > Metazoa > Chordata > Amphibia > Caudata > Salamandridae > Lissotriton > Lissotriton vulgaris. Next base: position 1,468,746,967 of record NC_141689.1, read on the forward strand.
CTCGTCCATACTCAAATCTTCAAGATTAATTTTTAACGATTTGGACTCTAATTTTGAATCACCTTTACTTTCTACGGTGCATTTGTCTTTATGGCATAGTGCTTTAATAAAATTGAACAGAAATGTTTCTTTTTGGTCTTCATGGATTGCTAAAGGCATTTTCTTTCTTAAAGATGTTTTCTTAGAGGGTGCATTTATTCCTTTTGCTCAACTCCAATTAAAATTCAATCTGCCAATGTCAGATTTGTTAAAATACCAATTTCTGTGTAATCCCATTTTAGATTCTTTCCCGGAAGGTATCCCGTCTGTGTCCTCAGCTGATTTTTTTTTTTTTTTTTTTTAAACCTTTATTTATAAAAGCACAATACACAGCGTCTGCCTACAACCCCACCGGGCCGGCCGCTATGACATAAGCAGGGTGATTAAAAAGTAAATTTGCAGGCAGTACGGTGTTAAAGCAATCTCTAGAGTCCATATTATCGGTTCGAACTTAGCACCATATAGACAGGATAAGAAAGGTTGAATTTTATGTTTTTGTCGAAAAGAACAACAACACACAAACACATGGTATCATTGTGGCAAGGATTGCTGGAGGTGGGGGGGAGGGTGAACAAGTAAGGAAGGTCCTATGGCGAGGGGGGGGCGAGCACGAGAGTAGAGCAAAGCGTGTGGCGTAGGTTGGAGAAGGAACGTAAATCATGGAGAGGAGGGGAGAGGGACTTCATAGTCCAATGGCGGGGAGCAGATATCCCCACTGTACGAATTCCACTGAGCCCAGACCCTGGACCATTTCTTTGGACGCCCCCGCGCCTCATACACAGTTTTTTCCCTGAACATGCACCAGTCCATGTTCTCTTTCCAGGCACTGAGCAAAGGTAATCGAGGGGAGCCCCAGAGCTGAGCTATATCTCTCTTCGCGACCATGTTGCCCAGGGTAACCCAAAGTGTCTGGGCAGCATTACAATCAGACGGTTCCCACACATTTAACAGACAGCGTCGTGCTTCCGGAAGGAGCGGGATCCCGGTGACACGACCCATAACATCATGCACTCTAGACCAAAAAGCTGCAATCATCGGGCATTCCCACAGAACATGAAGGAAGGTACCGTCCATTCCACACCCACGCCTACATCGTCCATCCGAAACCAACCCCATTCGCACCAGACGCATCCCAGTCAGATACACACGGTGGAGGATTTTCAGTTGGACAAAGCGAAGTCGAGCCGGAATAGCCACCTCCTTAGGGGAGGAAATAGCCGATTGCCAGTCCTCATCGTCTAGCTCGAGTCCGTCAGCCGTCCAGGAAGCGCGAAGTTTCTCAAGCTGGTCAGCCCTGTTGTTGATAAGCTTTTTGTATATCAAGGAGATAGTGCTATCGGGGACGTGACCGTCTAGAACCCGATCCTCCAAAGGGGAGGACTGCGGTATGTCGGTACCTGATGGAAAGACGGAGGACAAGGCATGCCTCACCTGCATGTACCGAAAGTGCTCTCTGTCATCAAGTCGGTATTCTAGTTTCAATAATTCGAAGGATTTGACCGTGCCCCGTGCCCATAGATCCTCCACCGTACTGATCCCAATCATGTCCCATTTCTCAAAACCTTTCGTCTTCCACAGATTGCCCAACCGGTCCGAATCATACAATGGCGTCATACGCGTGAGCCTACCACCCCAGCCCGTGGCCACAGTGGCATCTCTCCACGCCCTCACCGCACATTTGGTCGGGCCCGTGAGGAGTCGGAAGGGTGCCTTAGAGTACAGAGCCCTAGTGAAGTTGCCTCCGGGTAGCAGTAGTTTATCCAAGGCAAAGGCAGGAGCAGGTTCCGGGGTGTACGTCGCATGGTTGATGGCGCTCAGGTGGGAGGCCCAGTAGTATCGTCTAATATCAGGCAACGCGATACCACCATCATACCATGAGAGGGTGAGTTTGGACAAGGCGATGCGGGCACGGCCGTCCCAGATCAGTTGTCGCTGCAAACTCTCAACCTCACGGAAATAGCGCGCAGGGACAGGGTCAAAAAAATTTTGCAGGGCGTAAAGAAATCAGGGAAGCGACATCATTTTGAAGAGTGCCGCGCGGCCCAGTGGGGATAAGGGCAATTCACGCCATCGTCGGACATCTTGCTTGAGTCTACGGAGTGGAGCATACAGGTTCCGCTCATAGCGGACAGAAGAGGTCATGGAGACATAAACCCCCAAATACTTAAAGCCATCGGTCGCTACCAGTATGGGAAACCTGCGAGGTAGTGGCGGCAGAGTCCCGGCTATGACGTATACACAGGACTTAGTCCAATTGATGACTAGCCCCGAATTCTTTCCGAAGGAGGTGAGGACGTCAAAGAGAACGTTAAGCGACTTTTGGGGGGATGTAAGATAAAGAAGGATATCATCCGCGTATAAGGAGATACGGTCTTCGAGGTCTGGAGACCACCTGATCCCCTTGATGGATGGTTCCCAGCGAAGCCACGCGGCAAGGGGCTCGAGCGCCAACGCGAATAGAAGAGGGGAGAGCGGACAGCCCTGGCGCGTACCACGGCCTAAAGGGAAGGGATCAGAGCATCTGCCATTTACCGCGACCTGAGCCAAAGGCCGTTCATAAAGGAGCTTAACCCATGCGATAAAGTTAGGGCCAAAGCCAAATTTGGCGAGAGCCGCCCAAAGATAAGGCCATTCGATAGTGTCGAAAGCCATCGTGGCGTCCAAGGAGGCGACCACAGCCGGTTCTGCGAGAATTGGAGCTCTCGCGAGAACACTGTGGAGCCTACGCAGGTTAAGGGCAGTATTCCTGTGGGGGATGAAACCGGATTGATCCGGGTGAATCAGGTCGCAAATCACCTTAAGCAGCCGATTGGCCAGAACCTTAGCGAGGATTTTGGGTTCCGCGTTAAGGAGAGAAATGGGGCGGTATGAGGCGCAGCGGTCGCGAGGCTTGCCATCCTTATGGATGACCACTATGGTAGCAAGGCGCTGCTCGAGGGGGAGACTGCCAGCCTCAACCGCCTCGAGAAACATCTGGCGCAAGTGGGCAGCCATCTTATCCGGACAAAGTTTGTAGAGCTCAATAGGCAGTCCATTCGGGCCCATCGCCTTTCCCGAGCGCAGGGATCGGATAGCAAGGGCAATCTCGTCAACGGTGAAAGGGGCCTCCAAGACGAGGCTATCCTCATCGGAAACAGTAGGCAGGGCAATGTCCCGCAGTAGTAACCTGGAATCGGCCTCATCCCGATCGCTAACGGGCGTGTATATCTTCCGGAAGTGGTCCACAAAACAATCCACAATTTCACCAGGGTCAGAGACACTCTCACCAGACTCGCGAACGATGACAGGCACCACACGACTCGCTTGCTCAGCCTTATCCAGCCATGCCAGGAGCTTGCTGGCCTTGTCGCCCACGTCATACAATCGGCCCACTTGATTCGATCGCATCAATTTAGCAGCATCCGTAACACATGCTTTATAGTCAGCTTGTTTTAATTCCAAAGTGTGCAACAATGCAGGCGTGTCATTCCCACCCAGCTCACTTTCCAGCGCCGTAATCTCTGTTTCAAGAGTCAACACAGCCTCCCTCTTTACCCTACGCTCCGTGGCAATGAGTGATAGGGCGGAGCCCCTGATAACCGTCTTGAATGCCTCCCAAAGGACAGTGGGGGAGGTGACCGAGCCCACATTCTCGTCGAAGTAGCAATCAATTGCCTTGACCAAATCTGAACAGAGCCGGGGGGTTCGGAAATGCCAGGGAGGAATCGGGGGGACCCTGTTACCACGAAGACCACCAACAGTAATCCTAAGCAGAAAGGGGGAATGGTCCGAGATACCCCGGGGGAGGTGTCGTACCTCTCGAACAGTGGACAGAGTGGAGGCTAACATAAAGAAATAATCAATACGGGAGAGGCTTCCATGCACACCAGAGTGAAAAGTGTAGTGCTGGAGATCGGGGTGTAATGAGCGCCAAACATCAACTAAAGCAAAAGTGTCAGCCATCTCACTTAGCCACATCTGGGATGGTAGCAGGACCCTAGGGGGAAGTCGATCACAGTCACCAGACATAACAGAATTGAAGTCCCCACCCAGGACTAACAGTCCATCCGGAAGATCAAGGAGAGTCTTGCCGAGATCGGCATAGGTGGTGGCCTGTAGTCCTGGGGGGATATAGACAGCAACCAGCACAATCTGTTTACCCTCCCACCTCCCAGAAACAGCAGCGTATCGCCCACGGTCGTCAAGGAAAATCTCGTCAATAGCTAAAGCAAGGGAAGACTTCACCATGATACCCACCCCCCGAGACCCAGAGGTGAAACCAGCATGCGCAACCAGGCGGTAGCCCCGACGGTCAAGGGCTTTACAAGCATTTCCAATCAAGTGGGTCTCCTGCAAGAACACAACATCAGGGGCATGGCGCCTCAAGAACTGTAGTACAATGCCCCGCTTGATTCTATCACCCAACCCGTTAACGTTCCAAGAAAGAACCCGCAGTTCACCCCCCCCATCGCGACAACTATATTCCACCCCCCTCCCCCTCCACAACCCCAAGATCAGAATGATTGCAAACCGTGATATACCATGGAAACAAATACAGAACAGACTAAACAAAACACAACCAAATCCCCAAGAACCAACCCCCCAACAGAAACCCATTACAACACCCCCCTCCCTGCACCCCTGCTGACTAAAAAGCCACCCCCAACTGCAGTGTGCCTGTCGCCCCATCTTATCTACACAAAGAACCCCCCGAGGAGGAAGGGAGAAATCACCCGTTCCCGCACCGCCACGGGCAAAACCATAAAGCACACAGATAATTTACTCAGTACAGTATGTAGTCTCAGTCCGGACCTCCGGGGTCCCACATTATTCCTGGGCCGTTGCACCACCTTCCGCACCACCAGGGCCTCCGCTTCCAGAGTCTTCTGTCGGCAACGAGTCCAGCCAGTCGGTCACACGCTCCGGTTGATCAAAAAAGTATGCACGTTCTCTAAATTCAATCCGTAGTCGGGCTGGAAACAACATGGCGTACTTCAGTCCTCTTTCTCTCAGGCGACGCTTCACCCCAAGGAACCCTGATCGTTGTCGCTGCACTTGGGGAGTGAAATCAGGATAGATAGAGACAGAGTTATTGTCATACTTCAGCGGGCCGTGCTTACGGGCGGCCTGGAGGATAGCGTCTCTGTCCCGATAGTGAAATAGTCGTGCAATGATAGGCCTCGGCGGGCCTCCTGGTTTCACTTGTCCTCCTGGAAAAATATATGCGCGCTCTACGGCGAAGAACTTACTGAGTCCCGCCGGAGCAAGCTTGGCAACGATAAGTTCCTCGACCAATAAATCGATCGAGGCAGCACCATCACATTCCGGCACTCCGACTAGGCGTATGTTGTTTCGCCTGGCCCTGTTGTCGTAGTCCTCCATACGCTTGAGCAGCAGATCGTGCGAGGCACGCAGATTTCCAATCTCAGACTGTGCCTCCGCCATGTCCGTCACTAGACTCGACATTTTGAGATCCAATGCCTTCACCCGTTCATTTGTTTTGGCTAAATCGGCCCGAATAAGAGTAACGTCCACAGCCACCGTGTCTATTTTGGACACGATGGCCTCGTATTGCTGACTCATATCGGCCTTGAGTCCAGAAATGGCAGCCAACAGATCTTGAAGCGATACTTCCGAAGAAGACGGCATATCCGTTTGAGATCCTTCAGCTCCTGCACTTTGAACACCGGGGGAGCCTCGCGGCTGGGTGTAGCGTTCGATCATGTTAGACTGGATTGACCCCCCCCGGGTGGCAGCCTTCCTGCGCTTTTCGGCCTCAGCCTTCGTCGCCATGTCGCCTCTGATGTCGGCTGAGAGGCCAGGTGAAGCTGCGGAACGGAGGAGAAATCCAGAAACTCCGACGTGCAGTTCAAGAGGAGGTATCGCGGCCTCCTTGCCAGTCCAATGATGTAAAGTGTGGATCGTGAAGCAGCAGGCGAGGGCAGATTAGGAGGAGACAAAGACCATGAGGCAGGAAACCGAAAGCGAAAGCAGTACACCTCCGGTGGACCAGATGCCAGGCAGCCGTTGTTGTTGAGTTACGGGCCGGCCATACTAGGCAGCCGAGTCCCCGGTCGTGCCCGTGGGCAGGCCAGAAAGTTAACGACAACACAAAAATGGTCCCCAAGGTCCGATTTCGACCAAAAAAGGATCTCCAGCATCAGGAAGGATAGGACTTCAAAAGCCCGTCAATATGATCAGGATAGGTGCAGGATAGACGAAGACGGGCGGCGCGGGTCTCGGGAGCTCTCTGCTCACGCGACCATCTTGGATGCCCGCGTAGCTCCTCCTCCCCTCAGCTGATTTTTTAATTTATATCAAAACTGTTTCTGTGTCTTCAAAGGCAGTTTCTATGTTTTATAAAAAATTTACAATTTCATTAGGTTTCAAGGTTGATATAATTTCCACTTTTTGGAATACTGAACTCTCCATTTCCCTGTCAACTGATTCATGGTCTTTGATTTGGACTATTAGTATTTCTGGATGGTTACCAGTTTCACTTTATCAAACCAATGCTTATATTTTGTTTAATTCTTTAAGGACTCCATTACGTTTATTTAAAGCTAAATTATTACCATCAAACCGATGTTGGTATTGTAATTTACATCCTGGCTCTTTGCGTCACGTGCTATTTGATTGTCCTATTATTATGAAATTTTGGCCTGAAGTATGGAATGTTATATTGAAAATTCTGTCTGTTTCGGATTTGCTTTCCTATAAATTGTTAATATGTAAATCAATTGCCTTAATTACTCCTCTTGAAGATGCTGAAGCAAAGTTATTTAATTTTTTAGTTTCGGCTGTGTTCAAATCAATTACTTTTTGTTGGTAGGATGCTTCTTCTCTATCAGTTCGTGCTTGGTGGTCTTGGATTATCTTTACAAGAAGAGGTGCTCAATTATCTTTACAAGGTGTTCATCATAATTCTTTGCATTTTCAATGTTTTTGGTCACCTATAGATTCATATATACGCTTATGATTCCTGTTCTTTCGATGTTACTATGTTATTTATTGATTACCATATTGTGTTTGTAGCTATTAGTTGGTAACTCTATTTGGTTAATTTATTATGATATGAATTGTATATTTCCCTCTTCCCTTCCTTCCTCCCCTTCCTTCTTCCCTTCTGTTTTTTGTTATCCTTTCATTGACACTGGTTTTTAGGCGATGTGATTTATTTATGAATACTTATTTATGTGTGTTCTGATTCGCTTCATGTAATTTAATGAATTATATTATCAATTTTTTGTATGTATTTCTGTGTTTTTCCTCTGTCAAAAATTCAATAAAATCATTTTGAACTTCAAAGGACTATCATGAATACCGCATTAGATTAGAAGCACAACTTCATTTTCTTATTTACTGTGAACATATTTTTTGTCATTCACATTTTTTAATGGTCAGTTTCATTGGATTTACCAGGCTTCCTACAGCCGATCCTTTTTCTCCAAAAGCCTTCTCACAAACAATAAACCTGAAAAAAGGGAAGGTATATTATAGTCTAAATAATAATATACAGTGAAAATCAGACAAACACATTTTCAGTGCGTTCTGGAAATAGGAACAGATTATTTTACTGTGAGCTCCAGTCTCATGTATGGACAAATCTGTCTTATGTATGAATGTAGGATTCGTGAATACACATTTCCAATAACATATTTGTCATTATTATACAGTGCACCATTGCTGCGGTTTTTATCACTCGTTCATAATCTTTTTGCAGTGAAATGAAAAAGGAACTGACAACGGTTTGTATGTCCTTGAGTAATTGTGCAATAGCATCCTACTGCTGTTTTTAAGTATTTGCATTTTTATGTATTGATTGTAAATGTTGTGCTTTTATGGCTTATTTATAGCTGAATAAAGAGCTTATGACTGACTGAGTGACTGAGTGAAAAAAGAATTTAAGCACATGTCAGAATGTTATACATACTTGATGTACTTGCACTTTTTGAAAAATGAAAGCTACAAACACATTGGATTTGACAAAAAATTCTGGGGTTTTGTAAAGCCAGTTAATGAAAAAGCACACACAGCTAAATAAAATGCTTTTTATTATGCATTAGGACATGGTTCAAATCTGAGGCCCTCATTTATGAGGCTGTGCTTCCCTTTTACGCCGCTGGTGCGTCACTTTTTGTGACGCACCAGAGGCGTAAAAAATGTGCCTTGTTGCGCCATATTTACAAAGTGATGCATCTAGGTAGATGTGTCACTTTTTAAACCCCTGCGCCACATTATTCCTGCGCCTGGTATAATGTATGCAAGGGGGGCGCATTGACGCAAGGAAAGGCGGTAGAAGTGGCGCGGTGAAATCTATGAGATTTCACAGCGTCACTTTTAGGACGCCGTTGCGTCAAAATCTTGCGCCTGCCTCACAGCAGGCGTAAGACTGACGCAGGCCCTTTCACATAGGGCTTGCCCCATGTGAAAGGACGCATTCCTGGAGTTGCGTTACTTTTGTGACACACTCCAGCAATGCGTCACTTTTGTGCTTACAGAAACATCAGAAATACTGATGTATCTGTAACTCCTTGCGACATGATGCGTCATACATTAAATATGACGCATCTTGGAATGTCGCAAGGAGTGTGCACTGAAAAGTGACGCATCGCTGCTTTCACGCAGCGATGCTTCATTTCTCATAAAAGAGGCCCTCAGTGTTTAAGGGTGCCCATATGTTGAAAAATACGTGTGTACAATAAAATCTGTAAAATTAAAATATAAAACAAAAAATATTTACGTTAATTTAAGCAAATGTGTTGCTTCCCCTGTTATTGTTGGGCAGATTCCAAGCGGCGTGACTTTGAATCGTTGTAATATGCTCTTGCTTTTAAAACTTGACATTGCAAAATATTGAATTTGAAACAATGGACTGTGTTTATATAATTATTTGAAATTCGGAGGGAAAAATTGCAAAATATCGAATTTTGCTCCGAACTGCTGCAGAGCTGGAGTGGTTAGGGAGAATCGAAACAGAAGCACACAATAAACATATGAGCAGTGCCATGTAGAGAAAAGTTCAAATGGCATTAAATAAAGGAACTATACCACAAAGTAAATTGGTAGTTGAGTAGCCAAGGAAGATCTGGGTCTTCCCGTTAGCATACAGATACACAAAATAGAGTCAAAGATGGGGAAAATAAAAGAAATTGCAAATTCCCTTATGTAAAAACGAGGGCCTAATTTATGAAAAGTGACGCATCGCTGCGTGAAAACAGCGATGCGTCACTTATCACTGCGCTCTCCTTCCGACACCAATGATGCGTCATATTTACAGTATAATGCATCATTGCGCAAGGAGTTGCAGATACGTCAGTATTTCTGACGTATCTGTATGGCGCAAAAGTGACGCATTGCTGGAGTGTGTCACAAAAGTGACGCAACTCCAGCAATGTGTCCTTTCACATGGGGCAAGCCCCATGTGAAAGGGTCTGCGTCAGTCTTGCGCCTGCTGTGAGGCAGACGTAAGAAATTGACGCATTTGTGTCCTAGAAGTGGTGCAGTGAAATCTTACAGATTTCACTGCGTCTCTTATTTGACCCTTTCTTGCGTCAGAACGTCCCCCTGCATACATTATACCTGGTGTAGGTATAATGTAGCGCAGGGGGGTTAAAAAGTGACGCATCTACCTAGATGCGTCACTTTGTAAATATGGTGCATCAAGGCACATTTTTTACGCTGCTGGTGCGTCACAAAAAGTGACGCACCGGTGGCGTAAAAGTGATGCACGGCCTCATAAATGAGGCCCTTAACATCTATCACCTCGAGAGTATTTTCGAAATTCGACAGTTACAGTTTGTGTTTTGGGCTAGTCAAATCATGCCGTCTTAGGTGGTAAAGTCTTTGAATGCAACAAATTAAATGGGGCACTCCTCCAATGCTTTGTTTACCTTTTCTGTCCTATCTGCTATGCTTTGGTAAAAAAAGTGCACTTGGCAGACTGGAGGATATTTACAAGAAAATGCCGGAGTGCTGTGTTATGCAAAATATGGTAACGCCGCACTCTGACATTTTCAAAATGCAGGGTCCCGCCGTATTTATAAAAATATGTCGCACCCCTGTATTTACCTAGAGCTGCTACTTAAAAAGCTGCCTAGCACAAGCACAGGCCCACTTGAGCCATGTTGCAAGGGCACCTGAGCAGCAGGGGCGATTGTTTATGTGCAAACCAACACCTTCCTGCACATAAACAATCAATAATGGAGTTTTGCTCTTCTATGTATGCTGCAGAATGCAGCTCACTTAAAAAGAGCAAAACCCGAGGAGAAATTCTTACCATTCTCATACCAGGTATTACCTGTCCTTAGTTTTTGGCGCTGCCTCAGCCTTGTAGATCTGTGGCAGCGTCAAAATGCAATGGGTGTTGAGGTGGAACATCCACTGCAACCCCCATTGCCTGCCCCTTTGCCTCTGAGGACTGTGGTGGAAAGGGGCTTATTAATTAGTTTGGCGCCAATATGGGGAATGACACAACGCCCCCGGAGCATCAGAAGTGACGCTCCAGTGGCGGTAGGGGCTTGTACATATGTCCCTATGTGTGTATGTTGAATGAAGAATGATGGAATCATTAATTAAAGAGCTTATTTCCACATGAATACCCTTTTCTAGGGCTAAAGTATTCAACGTCTAATATTGTAGACAAATATGGTAAACAGAACTTAAAAAGGCAAAACAATGTCTCACAGGTGGTAGTCTGGTTTACATTTTGGGAGCTTAGCTGTGGCAAAGGAGTAAAGTCTGGTAAAGAGACGAATGGTAATGGAAAACTATGTGATTCATATGAAAAGTTTTAAATTCAGAGGTGAAATTTGTAGCTTAACTTTCAGCACAATAAGATAATATGGCAAAAAAATTCCATCAGTCGATTCTCCTACAGAATTTGCTCTTCAAAAATGTAAGTTGCACTTCATCACACAACTCTAAATAGCACCCATATTCTTTCAGATAGAAGAAAGAGTGTGAACATAGTTCAACAAGCTATGGGTCAGATTTACTGAGGACTTGCATTGACTTTGCATGCCACAAGTCCTGGCGATGGATTTACAAAGCCGCACAAGGGTCGATTTGTGCCGCTGTGCATGATTTTGTAAGGAAACATACCAGTGAGGTGGTTTGCACTCTGTTACATTTCGTTGTGGTAGTTGTTCCGTGAGTGGAGCATGTGCGTTCCTGTGCATCCACCCATGGAATTTAACAGAATCTCAGATTGACAAACCGAGGAATGTGCAAAAATGTTACTCCTACCACAGAGTGGCATAATGAGGAGAAATATCTTTATTTTCTCTTTCCTTTTGTGCTTCATTCACCAGCACATTTAGTAAGATGCATAAGACTCTAAGGATTGTTTTCATATCAGAAGGAATCTCTTCCTGCACAAAAACAATCCTGCCCATGATTCAGAAACCCTTGTGTCACAACTTAACTGTGCTTGGTTTGACTTTAGATAACCACAAGTGCACCCAAGTTAGGAGAGAGCTGAACTGAACCATATCTTTGTAAATATCATGCAATTCAGCAGTTCAGCTCCCTTCTTTTCAAGCAGTGCAGCATCTTCACTTGCTGTGCTGCGTAGCATTAAATGTTAGTAAAGTTAGTATGTTCCATCTCGAGCTTTGCGCTCCTTCGGGCAGCACCTGGTCAGGGTTCCTCGTGTGAAGCGCTGTCGTGCAGGAGGACGTTCCTTCCGCTGCCTTGCGGCCAAATTATGGAACTCTTTGCCACCTCAGATTCATGGCTTGGAAGGCCTGCTGGATTTCAGGAGAGCTATTAAAACTTACCTCTTTCCATCACAATAGTACCTGCTGCTGGTTTTATTTGAGCTCCTCGCCGTGGCTTTTTGGATTGGTCTCTGTGAGTGAAAGCGCCAGGACGCCCCTTTGCTGGGGCAGCCGAGCGCTATACAAACACAGTTACATAACATAACATAACATAAATATGTCCCTGAAATAACATTCCAAAACCTAGTTTTTCAAATAGTGCAAAAATGCATTAGCAGAAAATAGTTTATCAATCTAGAAGGTAAAAAGTGAAAGTCAAAAGCTGGATTCCCAGTCTAGATGTTCAGAGAATGAGTCAAAGGGAATAATCATTCAGAAAAAAGTGAGTAGGAGGGTCATTATGAGCAGTCCCAGGAAAAATGTTTTTTCTCCTAGCGTAATTTTGCATACTTTCCAAGACTTTGCATTTCACTTGTTACTACAAGTTGGCTAAATTACACTATTATGCCACGTTGCACAATTTCAAGTTTGTTTGGTTAAAACCTCTATGACCGGAGAAGGTTTAGAAGATGAATAAAAACCAATAACTGCTGTTTTAATAACATTTGTGTGATTTGTGCTAAAATATAGAGTTTATGCCAGATTTGCATTTCAGTGGATTTTGACCAGTGTTTCTGAAATGTTGTGTCATGATGCAAAAGGAAATTATGCAACATTTACACACTCCGGGGCAGATTTATGTCGGACTTGCGCCATGTTTACGCCGCCGTTGCGTGACGCAACGGTGCGGAAACTTGGTGCATCCCTGCGACCTATTTACAACGTGACGCATCTAAGCAGATGCGTCACGTTGTAAAGCCCTGCGCCACATGGAACCTGCGCCAGGTTTCATGTGGGCGTTCTATCACAGGGTGGGCGTTCCCTCGTAGGAAAGCCCCGTAAAACTGACGCAGTGAAATCTACAAGATTTCACTGAGTCAGTTTTACGACGCTGCTGCGTCAAATCTTTACGCCTGCTTGAAGCTGGGGTGAGGAGTGACGCACCACGTCATGTATGGGTGGCCTCTGTACATTGCAGGAGTTGCACCGCACTTGCGACGCTACTCCAGCAATGCGCCACCCGTACACCACAGATGCGTCACGCATCTGCCCTTCCTTACACCATGGTGGGCCGCATTGTGGTATAAAGATAGAATATCGACGGGAAAATATCAACTAGCATTAATATGGTGGTAAGAATATCGAATGTTAAAAATATCGTAGTAGTAAATATCGTTGTAAAAAATATCGTTTTGTGAGAATGACAAAAATATCGTCAATAAAAAATATCGATGAACAGAATATCGTTGATCAAAATATCGTTGTATATAATATCGACAGAAAAATATAAGGTGTTATAAAATTTATAAAAAAATATGTATTATGTTTTTAAAAAACTTACAAAAGTCCTACTAGTAATAATATGTGTAAAAAAATATTTTCTACAAAAGAAGTGTTAAAATTCTACTACCGGGTTATTGGTATTATAGGGGATAAGGGTGGGTAGTAATTTAAAATTTGGTTTTTAAAAAATGTATAAAATATAAACAAATTAGAAATTAATTAAGAAATCGAAATTGTAATTTGAAATTTCGAATTGTTCACGAAATTAAATTTGTAATTATATTTTAAAATTTCAAATTAAAATTTTAGGAGCGGGTTTTTGGTATTATAGGGGATTAGGGTGGGTAGTAATTGAAAAATGTTGTTTTAAAAATTTGTATAAAATATTAATAAATTTGAAAATTAATATGAACTCGAAATTTTAAATCAAAATTTAGAATTGTTCACGAAATTACAATTATAATTATATTAAAATATTTCAAATTAAAATTTTAGGAGCGGGTTTTTGGTATTATAGGGGATTAGTGTGGGTAGTAATTAAAAAATGTAGTGTTAAAAAATTGTATAAAATATTAATAAATTGGAAAATTATCATGAAATCAAAATGTAACATCGAAATTTAAAATTTTACACAAAATTTATTTTTTAATATTAATAAAAAATATTAAATTAATATTGAAGAAGCGGGTTTATGGTATTATAGGGGAATAGGGTTTAAAAATAATTAATATTGAAAAATGTATATGGTTTACTATCCTGCACATTCCCTGACTTATGTTGGATTGGAGTTAGAATATTAATTTATTACGGTTTCCTATCCAGAACTTTCCCTGAGTTATGTTATGTTTGGAGTTAGAATAGTAATTTATTATGGTTTACTATCCAGCACTTTCCCTGACTTATGTTGGATTGGAGTTAGAATAGTAATTTATTATGCTTTACTATCCTGCACTTTCCCTGACTTATGTTGGATTGGAGTTAGAATAGTAATTTATTATGGTTTACTATCCAGCACTTTCCCTAAATTATGTTATGTTTGGAGTTAGAATAGTAATTTATTATGGTTTACTATCCAGCACTTTCCCTGACTTATGTTGGATTGGAGTTAGAATAGTAATTTATTATGGTTTACTATCCTGCACTTTCCCTGACTTATGTTGAATTGGAGTTAGAATATTAATTTATTATGGTTTCCTATCCAGCACTTTCCCTGAGTTATGTTATGTTTGGAGTTAGAATAGTAATTTATTATGGTTTACTATCCAGCACTTTCCCTGACTTATGTTGGATTGGAGTTAGAATAGTAATTTATTATGGTTTACTATCCTGCACTTTCCCTGACTTATGTTGGATTGGAGTTAGAATAGTAATTTATTATGGTTTACTATCCAGCACTTTCCCTGACTTATGTTGGATTGGAGTTAGAATAGTAATTTATTATGGTTTACTATCCAGCCCTTTCCCTGACTTATGTTGGATTGGAGTTAGAATAGTAATGTATTATGTTTTACTATCCAACACTTTCCCTGACTTATGTTATGTTTGGAGTTAGAATAGTAATTTATTATTGTTTACTAGCCAGCATTTTCCCTGACTTATGTTGGATTGGAGTTAGAATAGTAATTTATTATGGTTTACTATCCAGCACTTTCCCTGAGTAATGTTATGTTTGGAGTTGGAATAGTAATTTATTATTGTTTACTATCCAGCACTTTCCCTGACTTATGTTATGTTTGGAGTTAGAATAGTAATTTATTATAGTTTACTATCCAGCACTTTCCCTGACTTATGTTGGATTGGAGTTACAATAGTAATTTATTATGGTTTACTATCCAGCACTTTCCCTGAGTTATGTTATGTTTGGAGTTAGAATAGTAATTTATTATAGTTTACTATCCAGCATTTTCCCTGACTTATGTTGGATTGGAGTTAGAATAGTAATTTATTATGGTTTACTATCCATCACTTTCCCTGAGTTATGTTATGTTTGGAGTTAGAATAGTTAATTATAATGGTTTACTATCCACCATTTACTCTGACTTATGTTGGATTGGAGTTAGAATAGTTAATTATTATGGTTTATTATCCAGCATTATCTATTTACTATTTTTAATAAGAATAATATATGTCATGTTGTAATATTCATTTCAACAATATAAATTAAAAACATTTTTATAACATTTTTACATACATATGACAAGTTAATAAACAAAATTTTAAAAAAATATTTTTCTTTATTCATAGTTTAATTTGTTACTGCAAAGATTTTGAACATTTTATAAAACATTTAACATAATTTTTGGTAACAAATTATATTGCAGTTTTGTACATAAATACAGTTTCAATAATGCATAAATTAGTATATTACATTTTAATAATTTTTATTAAAATTTAATATATTACATATTTTTATGTCATTGTTTTTATCAAGATATGTACATAACATAAATGTATCTTTTTTTAACATTTGAGGAAAATATTTAACAATGAAAAACATTTTTTAATATACAATAAACAATTAATACATAATTATATTGAACATATTCATGTTTATTTTACAATATTGATATGTTTTTAACAATAAAAAGTAAATTATTACTAAACTTGGAAAATATTATGCTATTTAATACAATTTATTTTTGATCAAAAGAGTATTTAGTCCTATTTTAGTTTTTATTATGCAGCCATTTTGTTTTTGGAACTTCACTTTTTACTCTATCAACATCGTTGTTTGGGTCATTTTAGAAAACGGAACCTCGCGGTTGGGAGCTGCTTCTTGTTGGTGAAGGTAAGTTTATTTTACATTATTTTTAAAGATATTTAAATTTATTTTAGTGATAGTTGTAGTGTGTACGTGTCGATATGTGTAGTACTTTACTCTTTATGTGTGAATTACGTGTTATTTAGCGTCGTTATGTAGAACGTACTTTGTGAGGTAGTTCGAACACAAGTAAGGTTTAGGGTTGTATTAATGGATGAATTTAAATGGTTACATATGTTTTATATGCTATGTGTAGGCTATGTGTATTTCGTATGTTTTGAGGGTGCGTTTTGTTTCGATTATTTACAGGTGTTCGTTTTGGGGAGTAGATGGATTGTAACGCTTTTTTTTTTAAAGCAGGTACATACTTTTTTACTTTCCCTGCTTTTTCGGGTTTTCTACTTTTTTACTCGTGATTATTTATCACCTTTTTACTGGTTTCAATTTTGAGAGGATTGCGACGTGGGACTATTATCAAACAGTTGTATTTTTTGCATTTTGTTGGGATTTTTATACACTATATGGATAGCGTTTCCTATTATTGCTGTGGAAAGTATCACTGTGGAACATATTCTACAGCAGCAGAACCGTAAGTAAAAGTGATATTTAGTTTTGGGTTGCATTGTGTTATAGTGTACTATTTAGTTAAATGTAATGTTATTATGTCTTGTAATAATAAATTACTTATATTTTTACATGACATAATGTTACTAAATTTAACTACATAGTATGTTTTGTTATGCTTTGCTTACTTTGCTTACTTTTTAGGTATTTATATTTAAAGGATGGATTTAGCTATTAGGTCTAAGTATGCTAGACCTTCTATACTTGGGTACATTCTAGTTTTTTGCTGGAGATATTCGTACATATTTAATGTTTGTTTACTTAGTTTAGGGCCAATTTTAGAAAGGGATTGCTCTATTCTGAGTTCTTGGTAGCTTTGTTCTTTTTTAATGCTTTGGATTAGTTTGTGAAGTGTTGGTTGACTTCTTCCTAAAGTTGCTTGGAAGGCATTATGCCATCCTTCAACTGCGTTGTTAGTTTTAGCTTTTTGTGCTATTGTACTAGCATACACATTCCACCATGGAATTTGAAATTTAGGTTGTCTACGGTGGCCTGAACGATTTAATCTTCCAACCCAGGTATCTTCAAAATAGTCCAAGAAGGGAGTTAGTTTTTTCTCATTGGTGCGGTAGAAAGGGCTGTCAATTAATAAATTGTAGTAGTTAGCTACTTCTGTTGTTGGTACATATGCCAATGCAATCAACTTTTTTATTTGATAAGCAAAGTGACTGTTTGTAGAATATTCAATGTTCAAAGTAGATTTTTGTAAGTGCCTCCATATACTTTGGTTGTAGTGATAATAACAACCTTGTATTGAGGTATGGGGATATATTTTAAGGATAGCTTGAATCATAGCCATTTCAAAGTCAATTATAATTCTTTGAGGATAGTAATTATCAGTTAATTCTTTGATCGTTGTTAAAAGTTCAACGTAGGTAGTATTTGTTTTGTTTGGCAGCAGAGTATAAATTAGAGGGATATTTGTATCTTGGTATTCACCATGGATGGTGTAAAGTTGATAGAAAGGTTTGGGACAAACTTTAAAAGTCCCGTCCATCATCCATGTTTCACATGATTTAAGTTTTTGCAAATTACTATTAGTAGCAAAAAGTAAAATGTGTTTGTCATGACTGTGGTTGTCATACATTAAGAATTTATCCTCATTATGTGTAATGGTATATTCAGGATATATTTTTATATCCTGAAAACTTTCTGGGGTTGGTGGAGTTGGATCTGAAGCACGTTTAGTTTTAGCAATTAATCTTTTTAAGTTGGGAATAGAAGGTAGCTGTCCTGTCACATGTTCTGGCACTTTGCTTAAAACATTTTTCAAAATACTAGTGCTTGTTTCTTGTGATCCTGTACTAGCATCTTCAAATGTTTCCAGTACTTCTCTAACTTCCACTTCTGTTACATTTGGTGGGTGGTTATGCTCACGTACATTTACCACATTGTTATCAACAGTTGTTGCTCTACCATAGCATGCTACATTTCCAATGGGTCTTATTCGCTTTTATTCTTTCTTGGGTGTAGGTGTAACCCATGTAGCTCAGCATTAGTTTCCCTTTTTGCGAAGTAATGAAAGTAGCTCCCGTTGCCATGTCTAAGGTAGATCTGTGGAAATATATATATGTATTTTTAAGAACATTGAACACGATTTATAGAGGTGTGTATAAGAGCAGGAAAAAGTGTGAACATATACTTACTATGTGGCTTCACTGGTAATTCTTTTATTCTTATTTCTCTTTCTGAATTTTCTCCTTTTTAAGTTCTGTAGTAGTGTTAAAGAATAATTGAAAGACATGATTTAGTGTAATAGGTGTTTGATTTTACTTTCAGAATTGTTATACATACAGTGACTATACTTACTTGATGTAGTAAAAGATGTTGGTAGTGTAGTTGTAGATAGGCAAATAATTTTGTAGAGTCTGTGGAAAAAATAATCATTGTGTTACTTATAGTATTTGGATGATAGTAGTTGTTAACATATGAAGTAAATTGTACATTTACTTAGCAAGTTTAAATAATTTTTATCAGCTATCTAAGTAGACATGGATAAGGTAGTTTATAAATGTTTTTACATCTAAGTTTCTGGTCGTTGTTGATAAGTTCAACATGTTTTGGTTTCACTCTAGAGAAGAACAGTTTTTAAATTAGGGAGTTTATCTACTTTTTGCTAAGTTCGAATGAAAAAAGCAATGGGATTTTACTTACTTGAAGTGTAGTATGACGTTTTGTAGTTGTAGTCGTAGGTTTGTATTCTCTTCTCTCAGCAAGGTAACCGTTTTTCTCCAAGTTTGGGCCAAAAATGGTAAATTACGTTAAGTGTGTAATTGTTTTTATATTAGTGAGTTAATTAATGGTAGCTTTTTATTGGTTCAATTAGTGAAATTTCAAAATCATTGGTTGAGAACGTTATTTTGAATTAGAAAACCGTTATTTTCGTAAGAGTTTGTTGCATCACTATTTGTTTGTTAAATTACATAGTAAAAAGTTGTATATGTGCTTTTTTGTTTTATATGTAAATAGTTTATATGTAGAAAATAATGAAAAGTGTTTTACATTTAGGCCATCGGAGTGTATGATAGTATCAGTAAATGTAAATTTTTTTAACCTATATTATTTATTTTTATATAAATAAGTAATAGGAAAACTAAATAATTATATGTGTGAATAGTTTTGTAAAGTAAAATAGTAAAAAAAAAGTGAGTAAAATAAAAGAATAGTGCATATCGAGTTGGTAATCAAAAGACGATATTTTTTGTATCTTTCTATAAGCAGAGAGGTCGTCGATGTTAGTGTAGTCGATATATATGTCTAAGGTAATGTTATTTAAAATAAAGTCGATAATGTAGTAGTCGATATTTATGTTGTCGATATTAGTGTGAACGATATTAGGGTTGTCGATATTTGTGTGAATCCTTGTTTAAGTATAGGATGACGATATTAATGTAAGCGATATTTTAGTGACGATATTTATTTCTGACGATATTTATGTTAACGATATTCCATCATGGAATTCCGCATTGTAAATGCAGCGCATCTGTGGTGCCGCAAGGAGGGAATTGCGTGACGCATCAGTTCTGGCGCATCCCTGCTGATTTGCAGAGATGCGCCAGAACTCATAAATCTGCCCCTCCTAATTTTGAGTTAAATAGTAACTGAAAATTCTCCAAATTCCTGCACGAAGTGCTAAATCCAATTTAACTTCCCCTATCTTCGAGAGGCTATGGGGACAAACTTCTGCAAACTCTGGAAATTTTCCGTGGAAACTAGTGCTCACATGAAGAAAACCACAGAATAAGAAGATGAGGTATTATATTAGACTTGATTTAATCAGCAACCCCATTATCCTCTAAACTTCAATGCTTTGGATACTATACCAAGAACCCCTACGGAATGTACTGGAAGGAGAATAGAAGAGTTGCATAATTGCTTGTTCCACTTCAGGGTATCAGAGAGGGATGTTTTAGGCTTTGTCTGTAGCTACTCCCTCTATCAATCTTCTCCAAAACAGCTATCCGATTTGATACACATAATAATAAAAGACATTTAAAATATTAAGCATTTCATTCTCGTAAGGATAAAAAACTGACACAATAGGAAAGTGATTCGACAAGTAACCCCATCCATTGTACATTAAGTTATTTTAAAAACAAAATAACTGTAAAAAAATCCCAACCCATAATACAGTGTATTACACAGGGTAGTTGTAACCAAGTTAGAGACGGATTTTGTTTCTTTCCCTAAAAACAGATAAAACCTTTAAATCAAACTTAGCTTATGTGCACGAATAGCCTACATCCAGTGTAGAAATTTGGCAACAGCAATTACAATTAGTTCCGTGCAGTCCGTTTTTAATATCCTTAGAGCCTCGTTGCCAGTATTAATTAATCAACATACAGATGGGCTTCAATCATGTGTACCTCAGTGTTTTGTACACTGGACATATAAATAGAATGTGTGCTATAGATTCTGGCTGGGTCGGACAAAATGGACATATCGTGCTAGTCTTGGAGCACCATTTACCAGTAAATGAATTGACTGGGAGTGTACCCACCCTAAATTGGTGATACCATTTCCTATTTCCATTTAACTCCTGAAAACTTGGCTTTTCTCTCATTAACCTACTTTCAATAGTCAATTCTGTTTATTCTCTCATTTCTTACTTTCTTCAATAATGGTTTTCAGCGCCTTGACGCCCAAGGGTATAAGTAGCGCTTTATAAGTGTAAAAAATAAATAAATAAATAAATAAATCGTTAAAAACCGTAATAAAATCCCAATACCCTTCATAAACGGTGTCATGTTTCATCTCCAAGAAATCTCTTGATAAGTAAGGAATGGTTAATGACATGACGCATTTCATGGAGACCATATTCCAATATAACTCCTTAAGAGCCTTTCCAGATGGTATTCGTGGGACTTTCCCACAAGAGGTTGAGGCCCATTTCATTGTAAGTGGCCTTTGCCTGCCTCAACCATGGGATTTTGTACGCACTATCGGCATTCCGGGCCTCAAGGAAATCCTGAGCATACAGGGAGATCTCAGGGGTTACCCAGAGTCTCCTCCAGTAGGCCACAGGACTATATCGTGCCACATCCTCTATAAACTGGCATCCCAAATCATAATAGAGGAGCAGTAATGGAGTAGATTGTGGGAGGCCAGTTATACCCCTCATGAACTTATTTTGAGAGTTCTTCAGTGCCGCTAGGTTGCTGAAGCCCGAAAGTTCGGCCCTATACAGGACCGAATCGCTAATTTTGGTGCTATAAATTTTAAGCACAGGGGCAGTCAGCTCTGTGAGGGAGAGGCGCTTTTCCTTTATTAAGGCACCGGCCAGTTGAGCATGTTTAAGGGCCAGCTGGTCAATATGTGGTTTCCAATGTAGTTTTCGACCTAGGGTAATAACCAGGTAGAAAAAAACTTGGGTTTGCTCTAATGTGACTTCATTCATGGCTACCCTCCCTCTTACAATCTTATGTTTATGTAGCAGCATGAACTTTGTCTTATCCCCATTGATGATAAGGCCATGGTCCTGGTAAAAAACCTCAAACCTCACAATCGCCATCTGGAGACCCTGTTGCGTTTTAGAGATTAACAAGGTGTCATCTGCAACATTAGCAGAGGGATCTTCCTACCATCAAGAGAGGGGCGTCAGGAGGGTGGTTTGTGAAGTACTGAATGACCCTATTAATCTACAGGGAAATAAAGTGCTGGTGCAAGTACACACCCTTGACGGACCCCTCTGGCAATCGGAAATCTATCAGTTACCCTTCCTTGCTGACCCCATCGTACTTGTGCAAAATTTGCATCATGAAGTTTAATAAAGAAGGCCAGTAGATCCAAGGGCATGTCCAGTTCCGCAAAAACACTCCACATCTCGGCACGCGGATCAAGGTCGAATGCCGACTAGAGATCTACGAACGCAGCACACAGGGTACAACCTCTAAGGATCAACACACACCAGTAAATTAAAACAAATCTAAAAACCTGATAGATAGTGCTCATGTGTGAGCAGAACCCAGCCTGTAAGGGGGAAAGGATATCAAACTCATTGATCCAACCTTGAATTCTGCTCAACACAAGCCTAGCAGTCACCTTCTGGATACAATCAATTAAACATTTTGGCCTGTAATTACCAGGATCTGAACAATCCCCCTTTTTAAAAATCGGGATAATCTCAGCACCCATCCATGAATCAGGTATAAGGGAGCCATTTGCAATAGTGTTCACTAGGGACTGGATGTAATTCACCCATACTACCTTTTCATGCAAGAACAGATTAGCAGGTACACAGTGTAACCCGGGCACTCTACCTCTCGCGAACGTGTTAAGTACTGTTTCGGCCTCCTGCTTAGTGAAATAAAAGGCAGGAATATCTACAGGGATAATGGGAAAACCATGGGACAGCTCAGAATCTTAAGCAGGGGAAGCAAACTGTGTCATAAAATGTGAAACCCACAATTCCGGTGCTAAATGGTTGGAAGGTGGTTGACTGGGCTTCGCCTTTCCCCATTTAACCAAATGCCAGAAGGCAACCATGTTCCTATCTTTGCTGGCATGATACAGCTCATTCCAATACTGCTCTTCCCATTCCCTTTTAGCCTTGTGTTGCACTAGCTTGTATTCTGCCCTCACATTTTTAATTCTGTCCCTGTTTTTGGATCTTATTGCCCTGGCTAATGCTTTATATGTTTCCTGACATGATTTCCCATACCATGTGTCCACCGTGGATTTAGCATGGTTCTTTGGGTTTTGTACGTTAGTTATAAAAAAGCCCTTGAGCTGTTAAAAAGTTTGGTATGGATGGGATTAACTTTAGTCTCGATTTCCTGATGCGTTAAACAATTTTGGAGAGCTATAGGTGCCTCGCCGACCAACTGGCTCATGACCACTAATTGGTCCTCTTTATTAAGACAGTTCAACCATTTTACTCTCCCGGTATCATTTCTGAGCTGCACTTCTATACCCACTAAACAATATTCTGGGGCATAACTTCCTAACAAGTGAAGTGACACTACCAGGGGTTTATGGTCACTTTCCACGACAACCATGTCCTCGACGGAGGACCAGTATTCCTTGTTAAGAAGTATATAGTCTATACCACTACTACGCACTCCGCTGCTGAAAGTGGGAGAGCCCTGCTTATCAGATTTCATCCTCCCATTCACAGCCCTTAACCCATGCTCTAGGCATAATATTGCAGCTCCGTCCATTTTATATTAGGAGTTAGGGTTAATTGCAGAATGTGTCATAAAAGATCCTCCTCAAGGCCAAGGTCTACATCGTTGGTATCTAGAGGTTCAAAATAACAGTTAAAATCACCGGCAACTAATATGTTTCCCCCTCCTTTATAATGGTTGAGATAGGAATATAAGAGTTTATCAAAACAACAAGTGGTCCTGAGCATACTAAGATAACAAAAATAATAGATATAGATCACAATGGAATTCTATACAGTTTAGGATTCCTTGACCAGCCGGCCAGGGAATATTTATTAGTTCAATTGTTTAGGATCTCAGAGATACAAAAATTAACCCCAATAGTTAGGGTTAAATTGGGGCACAATCCTGTGCCATATAGAGAAGAGCAAGACAAAGGGGTTAAAGGTAAGTGAGAGGGTCTGACCGAGAGCAGCCTCAGTGACTGGCAACTACGGAGAACTTCTGTCTCCCACTGCGGACCAGTTATCTACCTGGCCGAAATCCCCTACCCGGCTCCAATGCAAGGACAGCGCTCCCGCCCGGGAGACATCTGATCGACCAACGTGTCGCGCTCCAATAATACCCAGTAGACAGTACTATCAGTAACTGCCTCGGACCTATGCTACCTCGATGTTTTTTCCCCACCACACGAGGCATATAATTGCGGAGCTGCAGACGCCTCCTAAACTGAACACATCCAAGTAATGTGACTTCGTCAGTAATTAACTCATTGCAACCCAGAAGATTGAGCTCTGCCATTCAACCCGGACCTGCGCGCCCACAGACCCTCAGATGAAAGTGCAATCTGAATTACGGGGCACCCACGCTGAATCACTGCACTAGATTCTCAGATGGAATAACAATCTGAATTATGTTGCACCCATCCAAGGTGTTATAAATGATTACTTTAAGGCTATATAAATTTCTTGTCCTGATGATGATCCCGTGATACTCGAGCTAGGGATCGAAACGTCGACCTCAGAGTAGTTCATACATGTACTTATATGATACCATTGTTTGTATGAATGACTCCAGGATACACTGCTAACGTATATTTAATGTCAGTGACCTGCTAGCTCACTTGTGTTTGCCTGATAACTTTCTTTCACTTACCTTTAACCCCTTTGTCTTGCTCTTCTCTATATGGCACAGGATTGTGCCCCAATTTAACCCTAACTATTGGGGTTAATTTTTGTATCTCTGAGATCCTAAACAATTGAACTAATAAATATTCCCTGGCCGGCTGGTCAAGGAATCCTAAACTGTATAGAATTCCATTGTGATCTATATCTATTATTTTTGTTATCTTAGTATGCTCAGGACCACTTGTTGTTTTGATAAATACTTGCTACCCATGGTCCCGAGTGATTTAATGGGTTCCCCTTGTCCTCATTGATGAAATAGGAATATAAGAGGGCAACAATGTCAGAGGCTTTACTTCCAGACATCCCTCTAGCATAAACGTTAAAAATTAAAGGTCCTCGATATCCGGAATTTTAATTTTAATTAATAAGATATTGTTACTCTCAGTGTCCAACTGCTGAACTTTATACCTATCATCCTGTCTCACCCAGATGGTTAGTTCCCCCATCGTCTACCCCTTTGACCAGCAGTGGCAGGCTTAAAGAAATTTAAATAGCCTTGTCTAAACTCCGGGTCCACTGATCATGATTCTTGAAATATTAAAATATTGTTTTGTTCGATAAAGGATAGCCAGTCTAATGATATTAATTTATTCTTTAACCCGGCAATGTTACAGGAAACCAAAGCCAAATTTGCAGGACATGGGCTAGATTTGCTGCTTGGATGGAACCGGTTATCACCAGGGACTACACAAAGATCAATTTTACCCACTGGTGTGCTCACTCCATCCAAGATAGTCTCAATTGGACTATTGTATTCTCCAGGTCCATCATCCGAATTATTTGAGCCCTCCGGTGTATCGATTATTATAAAAGGAAGACCCCCTTGGCTCTGGATTTAATATGATTTTGTATTTTCCTGAGTCCTTGATAACGGATTCCCTAGGAGTAATGGAACCGAGTTTAGGATACAGTCAGTCATTATCCTCCAGCGAGCTAAATACCTCGTACCTGTTAGGTCGGGACTGCACAATTATTAGGGCCCGGCGGGTTCAAGGGTATCCTTTGTAATGCCCCTCTGGGATTTCAAACATCGATAAAAGTGACCCAGCGGGAAAACATTAATAGCCTCAGTACTAACCCTAAAGGAGACTGCCCGTTCCAGAATACACTGAACCATGCTCGGAGACCTGAAGCTTAAAACTACACAGTCTCCATCCAGGCCTTTATCAGAATGACCTACCCAAGCAACCTTTCTAACCATCTTAAATTTGGTGAAGAGATGGTTCCCAATCCCTGTCCTTGTATTAAAAAAAGTGGAGGGCCTTGTTCTTAAGTGAAGACCAATGTTCCTCTTCTCGGAATTGAAGTCTCGGTACGTTGGCCAGTACTATGATATAGGGTGTTGCCGCAGGTCGAAGGTGGAGAGAGACTTCCGTCGACATATCCCCACCCTGACCCTGTAGTGTCCCCACTGGGCCCTTTGGCCCTTCCTTGCGAATCAATGGGGCATTGTGCAATGGTAAGAGTTGTATTGATGGTTTTGTAGGAATTAATAGGGAAAGGAGTGGGCAGGCCTCATCATGACAAGGTGACCCAGATAGATTTCCCACCTGGACGGTAGCTATAACTTCAGGCTGGCTATTCCCAGGATAGGTAGATTAAACTTTTGTTCTATGCTGCTCTATTTTGATTAATCTCTGGTCTATAGCTTCTAATTTAGACATAAGGGGATCAATCAGGGCTAAGAGCTTGGCTTCCATCTGTTTTAAAAGATCATCCTGAGCCTTTAAAGAATCAGGATGTCGGGTCCCAATGCAGATGGTTCTAGACAAACAGTGCCTACCTTGGTGTTATCCATCTCAGTGGGTGAGGCTTGGGACCCTCCCCTCCGAGATTCCACACTCTTGTTCTTAGCCTGCTTTTAGACCTGGTGGCTGGCTTTTGGGACACTCTGTGCTTTCATTTTCTTTGTCTGGTCATTTTCTCCTGGGGCTTCTGATAACTTTTGCTGCCAAGTGAGCTTATTAATGGGGGTAGTTGGGGGGGCGGGGAAGAGGATGAGTCCACAGGGTTTGGTTTGGAAGTGCCCCTCTCTGAGCTACCTATGATCACAGGGGATAATTGGGTGCTCACAGTTGGGGCAACTGAATACTCTAACACTGGAACAGGTCCTATAGATGAACGTAGTGGATCGAGTGAAAACTTCCTTTCAGTCAGCACAATCTTGTGTATTAATACGAATACAGCCCGAGAGAGGAAGGCGTCTAAGGTTCCCACCACTCCCGGCCCTGCCCCCCTTTGCGAATGACTTTACTCATCCCCAAAAAATGGAAGACTGAGCAGTTTACAATGGAAAACGTTCAACGTAGTTTTAAAATACAGTCCCTCGATCAGTCCCTATAGCAAAAAAGGAAGACCTCCCTTATTACCAGGTCCAGTTACACAGGCTTACTTGCTGTTCCAATGTCAATTTTGGAGGGGTGGCCCAGTCCAGCCTCTTCCGGCCTCTGACAGGTGCGGACGGGCCCGCCCTTGCCTGGGCACGCCGTGCATGTCCAGCGCTGCGGGAGCCCTTGAGCGCTTAAGAAGCACCTCCTAGCACATCCCTGTGATGCAAGATGCATGCGTCACATAGGTAATACTGGGAAATGGGGTCCAGGAGGCAGGAGCAGCGTGAGGGCAGCGTGAGGGCAGGTACGGCGTTGCAGTCCCCTCTGACCGTTTTTAGCAACAGCAGCAGTGGCAAGTAAGTTTGCACAAAGGATTGTCAAACCCGTACTGCGGGAGCCCTTGACCGCTTAGGAAGCGCCTCCTGGTGCTTCCCTGTGATGCGAGATGCGTGACCCACATAGGAAATGCTGGGAAATCGTGTCCGGGAGGCAGGAGCAGCGTGAGGGCAGGTACGGCGTTGCGGTCCCATCCAGCCATTTTGAGCAGCGACAGCAGTGGCAGGTAAGTTTGCACAAAGGATTGTCAGACCCGTGCTAAGGCAGCCCTTGAGCACTTAAGAAGTGCCTCCTGGCGCTTCCCTGTGACGCGAGATACGTGCCCCACACAGGGAATGCAGTGAAATGGTGTCCGGGAGGCAGGAGCAGCGTGAGGGCGGCGTGAGGGGAGGTACGGCGTTGCGGTCCCCTCCGAACATTTTGAGCAGCAACAGCAGTGGCAAGTAAGTTTGCACAAAGGATTGCTATCCACTGTCAACTGTCAATGGTGTATTTATTTGTTGGTATATAATATAACTTATTAACTTGTGTGTGCTTTTTTTCAGTCTCTTTTTCCCTCACTATAATTCCTTTTTCATTCTCTGAGAATAGATGACTGAAGGCTCACTGCAAGTTCTCCTTTACAAATATTTTTTACCAATACGGTTTTACTTTATCCTTTAAACTACGTAGGATAAACTATTGACTACATGAGTTCTCAGAAAATTATTCTTACCACAACAGACAATATAAAACAAACTGGGAAAGAATTGGAAAAAATGGAGGATTGTATGAGGGAGAAGAAACTGAAGCCACCGAGAAATGGGTGCATTGTATATCAGGCACCAGAGCACATAAATAGTGAACTACCAGAAGAGTTAGTGAAGTTAAAGACCGTACCCATTCCTCTTAAATCTAAAGATAGAGTACCAGAAAAAGATGAGAAAGAAACCTATACCTTCCCATTAGTACATAGGCCTCGGGTTTGGGATTATAACCCCATGGTACAAATTTAAAAATAACCCAACCACAGAATCAACAAATTGGGCAAAATATAGAAAAGCAAAAGATATTAACTCAAATTATTGAGGGAAAAAAATAATATAATAGAACAACCTGAAATTACAAGGTGATTACCAAACTGGGATCATCTGCTCATTGAAAGATATGGTGGGGAGCAACAAGTCACATATAAGGTCCTACAAAACATAGAAGAAGATAGGAATAAAGACCAGTCAACTATTGAAAAGGTGCAGTTGATTTTTAAACCAGAATTTGACTCGAGAGGTAGTCAAGACACTCTAAATAGAAGAAACATCCTTTGCCTTTTTAAATCAATCCCGTCTCTAGCAAAAGTGACGAGTAAGGATATTGAATCTATAGGATTCATATCAAAGATTGATGGTACCCAGCCATCTACCTTGATTACTGTAAATTTTGTGTCAGTTGCAGAACAAGTCCTAAATGAACAACAAATATTCAAAGGTTGGGGTATAATAATCAGTAATCCAGTTCCAAAGGTATATCCAACCCCTCTCATTAATGATGATGGTATCGAACAGAAGGGAAAGAACAACAAGCAAGTTTGCTCAGTACTTAAAAATGCATTTGAAAGATAAGAGCAAGAAATTGAGGAAATGCTGGCCCAAAGCAAAATAGAAAAGTCAACGGGAATAAATGAAAAATGAATAGCTTCGGCTTTACACAGTAATAAAGACCTATGACGTAATATAGCTACTGTCTCAACAATGGAAGACAAAAAGGACACTGAAAAATTCATGATGTGCTCATGGAATATACATGGGGTAGGAAGTAAGGTGAACAATGCCCACTTAAATTCTATCTCTAACTCGTACCAAATTATTTTGCTGCAAGAAACATGTGAAATCAACCCAATCGTACTACAGGGATACAAAGGCTACTTTGACCCTGCAAACAAAACACATAAATATGGCTGTCCAAGCAGGGGGTTAGCAACATTTATATCCATCGACTTACTAGTTGATCACAAGCAACTAGATACAATTAGTCCTAATATCCTAATGGTAAAGTTGAAATACAATCAAGATAAATTAAAGACCTTATTTTTGATTAATGTATATATACACCCAACTCAAAGTATAAGGGACAAAATGTGTGCCACCCTTAATAGTTTTTTGTTGGAACAAAAGTTGGTTTACCCTTTTGTTGATTTTAACCTTACAGGGGATTTTAATCTAAATCTTCTAATACCATTTACCAGAGATGACATCACACAGTCACAAGATCATCAATGGGCTATCCCCCACCAGGCACTAGAAATAGAGACAAATCCTCCTCGAAGTTAAATTGGAACACACTTTGTAAAGGACATAGAAGCAATGGGACTACGAATACTAAATGGGAGATTTATGTTAGATTCAAAAGCAGCGTTTTCTTTCCAGTCCTTTAATGCAAAGACAAGGATTGATTATACAATTGTATCACTTAATATTTTTATCAATATTTCTTCGTACCAATTGAAGAAGGTTCCAGATAGTGATCATAGTCAACAGATAATCACTACAAAATTCATGAGTAAAAAGCATCAAACGTACCTGACCATGCACGGTCACATGGGAATGATCAACTATAGGAAACTAATCAAATAGGAGACCAATGAATTAGTGCAAAAACTCATTAAAGATTGTTTTAAAGATAAGAGCTTGACTTCACCAATTGAACAATGGGTAAACTTTAATTGTAAACTTGTCAAACCTCAGGTTCCTCTATCTGAAGTTAAGAAGAATGAAATCACACAAGGAGAGAAAAGGAACTCATATATTAGTCTACCGTACACAATAAAAAAGTACTCGTAGTAACTAAAGAAGGCAGGTTATACATTTTCTACATAATGCTGAATTGTCAATTAAACTAAAAACCTTAAATCCGAATTTGAGGAAATTGATATTGAATGAAAGAAATCATGTTAAGCCAGATTTCTTGTCAAAACTTCTCTACACAAGCAATCAAAGAAATTCAAGGGAATTTTGGAAAACAATAAATGCCTTAGTAAGACCAAATAAGTTAGTGGTGTCATCTACTCTATCGGAAAAAGAATGTGTTACCTTTCTTGAAAAACATCTAAATTCTGATCAGAAAATAAAAATAAAGGAAGGTAACTAGAGTAGGATAAACATACCTAATTACGACAATTAAGGTCAAATTGATTTCAAATGGAATTCTGTTTGCCCTCTACAGAGAAAAAACAACTTTGTGGTCAGAATACCTTACGGAGGTGTTTAAAGAAATTGTACGGACAGGAAATATACTGGAATCCTGGAGAGGGTCATTAATATCCCCTATCTATAAAAAAGGAAACTTGGCATACCCTCCAAATTACCGGTGAATAGCATTACAAGACCAAGATGCTAAGTTGTTTGCAGAGATCTTACTTATAAATCTTACAGAATGGGCAATGGATAACAAGATATTACCTCCGAATCAGACTGGGTTTGTTAAGGGACATGGAACAACAACAAATATATTAGCTTTATCACTTTTAATGGACAAATCAATTTTAATGAACAACCTCTGTACTTGTATTTTGTAGATTTTAGATCTGCTTTTGGTTGTTTCTAAAGATGCCTCTTAAGGAGAAAATTACGGCAAAAAAAATTCCAGACAAATTGCTAAAACTTATCCAACTTTTGATCACCAATACATGGGTTAGAGTGTGGATGGGGGATGGCCACACACTAAAAAAGGAAGTAATAACAACAGTAGGTCTAAAGCAGGGATGCTTATTGGCCCCTTTACTTTTTAACTTGTTTCTAGCAGATTTAACAGAGGCCTTGGATGAAATAAATGCCCACCCCCAACACTAGCTTGCGAACAAATTTCCAATCTGCTTTATGCAGACAATGTCATACTTCTAAGCCAAACGAAAGTGGGATTACAACGCCTAATAAATCAAATATCTTCATACTCAAAAGAAAACGGAATGGTGATAAACAAAACCAAGACTAAAGTTATGGTTATCACTAAAAATGTAAGATTAAAACATAAATCCAAATGGTTTATGGACGATATCCAACTAGAACCAGTTGAAACATACAGGTACTGGGGAGTATTATTTGATGATAATGGAAATTTTCACCCACAAAAATTAGATATACAAAGGAAAGCAAATGCTTTGATGGCAGCATTCAGGATACTGCAAAAATCATTAGGAAATCTTATTTATCACCCCCTTTTAAAGGTTATATTGGCAAAACTCCTCCCCACACTTACATATAGTGTGGGGAGGTAGTGAGGCATTAACTGGGAAGGATACTGTGACTATAAATAATGCAGTCTCACAAACTTTTAAATCCCTTTTTCATCTACCAAATAATGCATCACCCGCACAAATAAGCCTGGAGTTTGGTCTAAATAACCAATTGTATGAACAAAAGTGTCAATTTATCAAAGCATGGAACTGGATAAAAAATGATCATGACAAGCACATGTCTCAACTACTATGGCAATAAATAAATAATAACAGAAAATGACAAGCCTGGAAATATTTAAAATAAGCACTGGAAGAATTTGCTGTGATGCCAATCTGGAACAATACAATAAACAAGGAATTGTTCAAAAAGGCAATCGACAGCTTAACATATCATCTATCAATTATATGAGATAAAGACATATTGGCAAGAAGAAAACACACATGGCGAATAATTAGTGGGTTTACAAAAAGCAGACTCAAGCTTATTTAGAAATACCATGGACATTAAAAAGCAAAAAAATATTTATAAAGGCAAGATTTGGTGTACTCCCTGAACTATGCCATCTTCCTCCATGGATTAAGTCGAAGGGGGATACAGTATGCAGATTGTGTAAAACCGGAGAGGAGAATATTGTCCATTTGTTGTGTTTCTGTCCTGAACTGCAAACTGAAAGAAAAACTATGCTTAGAAAACTTTTTAATGCACGAGGAATAAGGACACATAGGCAAGCTTTGATAAGGTGTCTGCATTCTAATGATATAAGTATGAATTCTGCTTTTGTAAAGTTTTTTACTAAGAGTAAGAGCTAAATTGGAAGATTATAATTAAGAAAACTTTTGCACAGTATGAAACCTTGTTTACACTTTTGGTATATTTTTATTGTAACTGGTTCAGAATGTGATGCTGCATTTTTTTATCTTGTTTTAGTGTTTTTTTTTTTTTTTTTTTTTTATTTAAAATCTTTATTTCGGCAAAATAGCCATAAAAGACACATGAATATACATACATAAAAAGAATTTGAATTCCAATTAACAATTCATAGAGAACATGCATAAGCATTTTCCTTAAAAAGGGTCACCAATCAAGAATAGTTCATTTAACATGATTCAGTTTAGCAACAGAATTGCACTACAGGGTATACCTCTTTGGAGAATCTGATACAATTTCTCAAAACATTTGACCCAATTTTTTTCGAATAAAGAAAACTGAAGTTAAAAATCTGCTAATACTGAACACAATGAACTGGTCAGTATTCGTTTTAACAATCCTATATGCAATATGACAACTTCTAGTTCCTAGGAGAGCACACATAGGTTTTAACCATTTTTTCCGTGCTTTTATGTACGCATTGCATACAAAGAGCATGTGAATTTCATTCTCCAAACAGGAGGCAGAGCACATAGGACATATTCTGTTATTGTCAGTTGTACATTCAGCGTTTTTCTTTGACCATCGTTCAAGGTTAGAGGTTAGCATAAGAGTCCCGTATCTGAATTTCAGGTAAAGGGTCTTGGCCACAGGAGGCTCAATTTCGTGCAGAAATGTTTCAAAACAAGGTTCAACTTTAAACAATAGGAATTCTTTAGTTAAAGTGCCAGTTCGACTCTCGTGTACAACCTTGTTATACATATAGGACCAGAAAGCTCTCTTCACCATGGTTTTTGCAGATGGTGGCAGATTCTCAGGGTGTTCCCATAAAGAATGCAACCCCAGCAATCTAAACCATTTTTGTATGTGCCCATACCATGGGATGGAATTAAAAGTGTCGAGGTTTAATACCTCTTGAAGACAGTTCCTATAATCCAACAATTCTGGGGTGGACCAAACTCTAATCCAGAACATCAAGGGTCTTAAAATTGTAAAATGATCAGTTCGTTTAAAATTTAGGTCAAATTGGAGGGGGGTTAGGGGGGTGCTAGTAGGAACCCTTACAATAGATCTCATACATTTATTATCCAATCCTTGGAAACACTCTCTGGCCCAGGGACCCCATATTTCAGCCCCGTATAGAGTGGCAGATTGGATTTTAAATTTGAAGAGTTCAAGAGCAGGTGTTGCACTCTTACTTATGCTAGCATTCAATTTACTCATTATAGGTTTGACATTTTGAGCATATACCACCCTACTCTTCTCAAGTTGGGCCTTCCATGTTAGCTTTGAGTCAATTACCACCCCCAGGTAAGAAAAGTTATCAACGACCCCAAGAGTTTGTCCATTTAGAGTCAAAATCCCTCTATCTGGTCTGCTAGGGTTTAATGCCATACATTTAGTTTTGTTAGTGTTTATTTCCAGGCCTTTTTTTTCACTGTACCACTAAATGAGTTTAAGAGTATCTGGAGGCCCCTCTTAGTCTGGGAGATGAGGATGGTGTCATCCGCGAAGAGCAACGCAGGTACTCTCTCTCCATTTAGCTGAGGTGAGTCGTTGTTACAGGCATTTAAATGTTCAGGAACATCATTAACAAATATGGAAAATAGAGTGGGGGCCAGGACACAACCCTGACGAACGCCGCGCTCGATTGGAATATCGCGAGACAGTTCGCCGTTTGGACCCCATCTAATGTTTGCATGGTTTCTAGCATGTAACTCAATTATCTGACTTAACAGGCACCCTGGCATCCCGGCTTTGTTTAAGGAACTCCAGAGCAATTTTCTAGGAACAAGATCAAATGCAGCTCTAAGGTCAACAAACGCTACATACAAATGACCCTTCCTAATATGTACGTACTTCCAGTAAATACAACAGAATCTGAAGACCTGGTCTAGTGTACTGGTCTTAGACCTAAAGCCTGCCTGAAATATAGTAAATATTTTTGACTCCTCCAGCCAGTCGTTCATTCTAAATAATAAATGTTTGGCATAGAGTTTCTGCAGGGTGTCCATTAAGCTAATGGGTCTATAATTAGAGGGATCAGATTTACTACCCTTTTTAAAAATTAGTAAAACTTCTGCTGCACGCCAGCTTTCAGGAAACGAACAATCAATAGACAACACATTAAATAAACAATTGATATAAGGAGCCCAAACTTCGATTGCATGTTTGTAAAGGTCGCCAGGTATTTTATCCGGACCGGGGGCTTTACTGCTTTTTAGATCGTTAATTGCCTTCGTTGTTTCTTCCAAGGTGAAATCAAGGCATTCAGGAGGTGGGGGTAACCAAGTGTCCTCAACAGCAGCACTGTCATATTGTTTGTACAGGGATGTGAAGTGGTTTACCCAAGTTAGTTCATCCAGAAAAGTGTCCTTAACTGCTCTTCCTGCATGCCCCCCATTAGCAACCAACCTCCAAAAGCCAACATTGTCGTTTGTTTTGGCAGCAGCCAGCATATCTGCCCAAAGAAGCTCTTCCCAGGCTTTTTTGGAATCTTTTAGGACGTGCTTATATTCTTCCCTTGCAAGTTTGACATCCAATTTAGAACCCTCTTTGATTGCAGTTAGAAGACTCCTTTTGGCCATCTTACACGAGCGATTAAACCAAAGCTTCCCATGGCAACCCATCCTTATATTTTGCTGGTTCTTCTTTGGCATTTTAGACATGTGGATCTTGAGCTTGTCAAAGAAGGTTTTATGCAGTTCAACAAAATGTGCATAGTTCTCAGATCGGAGTGGAGAGCCAGCTATGGGGCCAAAGGTTGAATCAAAGAGAGAATAAACAGCTGCAAGGGTTGTGCCATCTGATAGCAGATGCGGCCATTTTAGAGCACGTCTATTATTATTAATGTGAACAGATTCGCATGGTACATCTGCAACTTCAGTGGGCATAGAGTCACTAAACATATGTGCTTTAATATGGAGTTCCAGGGGAAAATGATCACTCTCAACCCTGTTAGATACTCTAAAGTCCATCATAAAGTGCCAAATGCTTAATGATACAAGAATAAAATCGAGCCTACTTTCAGACTTTACAAAGGTTGGTTGTTTGGATAGGTCAGAAGGAAGGCGGCCATTACAAGCTCGTAAACCGTGTTCAACTGTTAGCCTTAGAAGTTGGACTGCTAACGTAGTGCACTTGACGTGTATGGCAGTCTCGAGCTGGGGGATGTTATAGGCATGGTCTTCATCCTCGAGGGCTTCAGTAATGCCAAGAATCGGTTCAAAATTACAATTCAAGTCACCCCCCAAAATTACTGGGACATCACAGACTACTGTTTTAAGGAAAGAATCCAAAATTTCCAGCGTGGGTGAAACTCTAAAGTGACCTATAGGTCTATTGTAAATATTAATAATATAATATTTATGCCCCTTTGCAGTAGTGATCTTTAAGGCTAGGATATCCGGAGTTCCTGTATCTATGCTTTCAGCCTTTATAGTTAGTGTAATTTTAATCCATATAATTAGACCCCCCGCTGGTCTTCCCCTCTCTGATTGAGTTGCCACTTTATCAAAAGTTTTAAAGCCCATCCTATGTGGGGTTTCCATGGCCCATGTTTCCTGCAAAAGGCAGATTTCACCAGAATCAATATAATCCGCCCAATCAGGGTCCTTCAAGTTTTTTCCAACTCCAGCAATATTCCAAGATAAAAATTTCAGTTCAGGAATTAATGGTTTATCAGAAGGGTCACCGTTAGCTGTAGGCGCTACTAGGGATGGTGTAGGAGCAATAGTATTTAAATGTGTATTGTTTATTTTGTTCTCAATATTGGATGCCACTTCCCCTATTGTACAAATAGGAATTTCACCATGTCGTTCTGTCGGCATACTGGTACATACTGAATTGCCTTCAGAACTGGGTTGGTTTTGTGGAATTGTTATTCCTGATCTATGGAGATCCTGCCCCACTCCCAATGTACAGTACAGATCATAGAGCATAGGAGTACAGTTGGGCATAGTTTTCAGTCAGTCCACTGCGTCCAAACAGCTAAATCTATTGAATGTTGGGACCCCAGACCACGCATTAAGCTCTGCTTGTCTGGCTGTATTTGGTGCATAGCCATGAAACAGATTAGGAGTGTTCCAACCAGGGCCATGCTTTGGAATTCTAGGAGGAGGGTAAAAAAAAGAAAGGGGTCTAGCTGTAATAGGGAATGTGTCTCCATACGATTTCCATGCACAGATTTGTTCCGCACTATGCGGTTCCTCAAACGAGACAACTATACAGTCGCCCGGAACTGACTTGGTCATTTGCCCAACCCATGGCACTCTGCGTACCATCAGAATTTTGCTTCTCATGTGATTTGGAATCGGTTTGTTTGAATTTAACCAATAAATCACCTTGTTTTTTAATGAAGCAAAGTTCTCTTCATTGTGATTTTGTAATTCGGGGACACCAGTGAGGACTATAACAAATGGGCTAGCGTCTGGTGGCAAATCTATATATCCTCCCCTGAAGTTATTTTTGGGATAAGCTGTCTGGTGATTATATGAGTCAGTTCTATGCGCTTGGGACCTATCGTGCGTGGGTTTGTTAGAGCCCTGGTGGGGTCTGGTTGTCTCCGCTGGCTTCTGGGGAACAGAAGATTTAGTGGCCAGAGGATTAGTTGTGGAGGTGTTTGCTGGCTGTGGTTTTTTACTTTGAGCAGACCCGGAGGGCTGAGATGCAGTTGTGTTTGCCGGTGGCCCATTCAAGACTGTGGAAATAGGTGCTGTTTGGGTGGTAACTTTCAAGTTAGAATTTTTATTTTTGGCTACCCCTTCTTTTTGTTTTAGAACGCTAAATGGGTTAGTATTTGGGGTAACAGCCACTGGTAAAGTTTGAGCATGTATGGGCCCGTTATTGCCATTAAGGCTTATACTTGCTAATGTAATAACCCTCTTCTCTACTTCAAGTAATTGGTTTTCGATACCAGCTAACCTGACATCTAATGGCCTCAATAATACTTTAAGCGTTTCCCACACTATTTTCAAAAATTCTTCCCTGTCCCCTTGTGTAGTATACCTAGATGTAGAGATATTCTCACCCTCTTCTATTAGTGTATCCATGCTTTGTACCGGGTTGGACAGCCCTGTATTGTCCGTGCTACATTGGTTAATAGGGGGAGTAGGATCAGTCCCTGTGGTTGTGCAAATGGTTGGCTGTTCAAGACCCCCGAGAAAGTTTGGTTTGATGCTACCTTGGCCTTCTTTCTAGCATAGACTGAAAGGTTTTTGCGTTTGCGTTTGGGTGGTGGTTTAACATTGTCACAAGTAACATTTGGGCCAGTTCCCCCCAGTACTTTGACCCCCTGGTTGGACTCAATAGAAGGTTCAGGGGGTAAGGTGTTTTCTGGAACTATACTATCAGATACATCTTTGCTGCATACTTCTATGATATCAGCGGAAGCTACCCCCTCATTGATAGAGTGTATTTCAGCCAAGGCGATTATAGGAACAGGGCCGGTAGCGCGCTCTGGCGTTTTGGAGGTTGCAATATGACCCAAAGATGATTTCTTTTTCAGTGCCAGTTCTATTGACAATTTCCTAGCAGACTCCAGCTCTAGAGAGACTCTGTGCTGGAGCTTAGTAATCTCGTTATCAATAGACAGGCTAGTCCGTGTGATAAAATCATCAAGTGTCCCAGTAACTTTTTTGCCGTTTTTTGTGGTTTTGCTTCGTGTCGCTCGAACAG
Source organism: Lissotriton vulgaris (assembly GCF_964263255.1). Classification (NCBI taxonomy): domain Eukaryota; kingdom Metazoa; phylum Chordata; class Amphibia; order Caudata; family Salamandridae; genus Lissotriton; species Lissotriton vulgaris. The sequence continues at coordinate 1,468,784,685 of NC_141689.1, forward strand.
ACATATTGGAGGATGGGAGTGTAGCCCTTAAGAAATTATAATATAGACAGGTTGAAACGGCCCTGTCTTTGCCCCGTCTTCGCCCACGCTGCGTCCCGCCCTGCGGGAGTGAGGTGAAATTTTATAGGTGGCGGTTTGGGCGGGTGGGCGGGCCAGCAGGGAGAGTGGACCGGAAGCTCTTCCTTGGTCTCGCAGGGACTTCTGGGAAATGAAGTCCCTGCACGCTCGCAGCCCCGCTGGTGCCTCGCGCCCCTTACCGCCTTCCTGCTAACAGCCTCTGGAATCCGCCCTCAAGGATGCTGGAAGTAGGGCTCCCGAGCGAAGCGGCACCCGCGAAGCGGGTGCGGCGAGTCGTTAGCTGGAAGCCTCGAAGCCTCAAATGCCGCCAAAAGTGCGCTGTGCAAACAGAAGCCTCTCTCCTTCAAACCGTCTCCTCTGGTGAGTGACCCACGGTACAAGGGTTGCCGGTGCGCTTAAATGGTCATTAGATGGGCGGGGGGGCGGGCCAGCAGGGAGAGCGGACCGGAAGCTCTTCCTTGGTCTCGCAGGGACTTCTGGGAAATGAAGTCCCTGCACGCTCGCAGCCCCGCTGGTGCCTCGCGCCCCTTACCGCCTTCCTGCTAACAGCCTCTGGAATCCGCCCTCAAGGATGCTGGAAGTAGGGCTCCCCAGCGAAGCGGCACCCGCGAAGCTGGTGCGGCGAGTCGTTAGCTGGAAGCCTCGAAGCCTCAAATGCCGCCAAAAGTACGCTGTGCAAACAGAAGCCTCTCTCCTTCAAACCGTCTCCTCTGGTGAGTGACCCACGGTACAAGGGTTGCCGGTGCGCTTAAATGGTCATTAGATGGGCGGGGGGGCGGGCCAGCAGGGAGAGCGGACCGGAAGCTCTTCCTTGGTCTCGCAGGGACTTCTGGGAAATGAAGTCCCTGCACGCTCGCAGCCCCGCTGGTGCCTCGCGCCCCTTACCGCCTTCCTGCTAACAGCCTCTGGAATCCGCCCTCAAGGATGCTGGAAGTAGGGCTCCCCAGCGAAGCGGCACCCGCGAAGCTGGTGCGGCGAGTCGTTAGCTGGAAGCCTCGAAGCCTCAAATGCCGCCAAAAGTGCGCTGTGCAAACAGAAGCCTCTCTCCTTCAAACCGTCTCCTCTGGTGAGTGACCCACGGTACAAGGGTTGCCGGTGCGCTTAAATGGTCATTAGATGGGCGGGGGGGCGGGCCAGTAGGGAGAGCGGACCGGAAGCTCTTCCTTGGTCTCGCAGGGACTTCTGGGAAATGAAGTCCCTGCACGCTCGCAGCCCCGCTGGTGCCTCGCGCCCCTTACCGCCGTCCTGCTAACAGCCTCTGGAATCCGCCCTCAAGGATGCTGGAAGTAGGGCTCCCCAGCGAAGCGGCACCCGCGAAGCGGCACCCGCGAAGCGGGTGCGGCGAGTCGTTAGCTGGAAGCCTCGAAGCCTCAAATGCCGCCAAAAGTACGCTGTGCAAACAGAAGCCTCTCTCCTTCAAACCGTCTCCTCTGGTGAGTGACCCACGGTACAAGGGTTGCCGGTGCGCTTAAATGGTCATTAGATGGGCGGGGGGGCGGGCCAGCAGGGAGAGCGGACCGGAAGCTCTTCCTTGGTCTCGCAGGGACTTCTGGGAAATGAAGTCCCTGCACGCTCGCAGCCCCGCTGGTGCCTCGCGCCCCTTACCGCCTTCCTGCTAACAGCCTCTGGAATCCGCCCTCAAGGATGCTGGAAGTAGGGCTCCCCAGCGAAGCGGCACCCGCGTAGCGGCACCCGCGAAGCGGGTGCGGCGAGTCGTTAGCTGGAAGCCTCGAAGCCTCAAATGCCGCCAAAAGTGCGCTGTGCAAACAGAAGCCTCTCTCCTTCAAACCGTCTCCTCTGCGCAGACCCCTGCTCAGAGCCCTCTCCCCTCGGCCTGGGACGGTGAGGATGACAATCAGAGGCCGGTGGTGACGTCCGGGGTCAGAGGGTGAAGGTCACCGCATTTTTTTATCTTGTTTTAGTGGTTTTATATTACAGTTAATATTATATGTATAATATAGTATTGTAAGATTTTAAGTAATCAAACAATAACGAATTACTTTAAACTACGTTGGTTTGCTCTATTGAGAATGCTTGTGCTCTTAAAGATTGCACTTGGTGGATGCACAAGAAATAATGGAGCCTATGCAAATTCTTTACATGAGGAATAATGGTGATATGATTCCTGATTATGATGGGGCTTGATTCACAAGAGTCAATGTACACTTTTGTGTCAGGTTAGGATTTTTTAGGTATTCACAAACTATAAGTGTAGTTTTATGTGTAGTATCCTTATGACCGGGAGGTCTCCGAGCATATAGTGCTGTCTCAGCACACATGGCAGGGGTTCCCCTATGTATGCTGAGTCTCCGCCCTCGGGTTCAAGACGTCCACATTGCAGGGAAGTTCAAAAGAACACATAGCAAACTAAGTACATACAACTGAAATCAATTAAACACATCTGATACTCATTTTTACAAAACAACATAAAAACTGACCATAACTAAAGCTCTCCTAACTTTGGAACACTGCTACCCTGACTGCTTCCTTGCTATCCTGCATGCAAGAATGATGTCCATTTTGAGGAGGGAGAAGAACTTTTGTGAGCTGGGGATGTCAAGTATAGTTAGATATGTAGTTGCTAACTACAAACAGCTGCATAGCTCACCCCGTACATTCGTATTGATAGATAGAAGGAAGCCTTTTGTGAGTAGTTGAATAACAGGGTAAATGTATTCGGGAAGTTAGTCCAGATCTTGTGGGACATAATAAAAGTGGCAGGTAAAGAGGACATGGGTGAAGTAGACATTCAGTAGGATAGAGGTGGCAAGAGCATTTTCTGGTAGACCGAATAGATTCCGTATACATTTTACCCCCTGGAGAAGGACCGATTCATAATGGTAAACTTATACCTGAAGTCTAAGTTTAGACCTGAAGTCTAAGTTCAGACTTCAGTTCTGAAGTTAGACTTCAGGTCTAAACTTAGAATTTAGGTCTAAATTTAGACTTCAGATCTAAGTTTACTTTGTGAATCAGGCCCTGTGTGTGGCTATCGAAGGAACTCCATGTTGTTATTTTTTAAATATTGTCATCAGTGATGTCACTGACCGTGTCATGTGTGATGTCATATGTGATGTAATATGTGAGGTCATAAGCAGGGCATTGTGGGGGCACAAGTTATAGTTAGTTCAGCTAACTATAACTGCTGGATTTCACTGGCTTTGTACGAGTGAAACATGAGTCTAACTATGTCTCTGTAACCTTTTCTTTTTTCAGTGAATTTGTAAGGTTTTTTAAATTCCATTTACTAACTACAACGTACTTGTTTTTTGGGGGTTATTTCAGTGAATTTCTAAGTTTTTTTAAAAGCTAATTTTTAACTATACCATCCCTGTCTTCTTTTGTTTTCTTCACTGAATTTTTATGGTTATTGAAATTATATTTCATAATTATAACGTGCCTATAACCTTGGGGTTTTTTCACTGAATTTCCAAAGTTTTTCAAATTCTATTTCTTAAATATAACAGCTAATCAACCTATGATTTTTTTGTTGAATTGTTTTTAAATTGTATTTTCTATCTATAATTGCTCAATAATGTGTATTTTTATAACCTTATATTTTCTTGAATGGATTAATGAGTGGAGTTTTTTTCTATACATTTTTTATATTTGTGACAATGTTGTGATACCTGTGGTGACATCACAAAAGGAATATGTTATTGAGGAAGTATTAAACATAAATATAGACAGATTTAACTTACTCGCAGACATTGGTTGTTTAGTATTATAGACTTTATATTTGAGTTTGTGTGATTGTTTTGTGAAAAAACCTCTTCAATGTGGTTTTTTATATATTTGTGGTGACTCTGTAGAACACAGCGTTGTCGGCAGTCTCAAAGTGCGCGTGTTTTTTCAAAACTCAGGAACACATACTTACACATATTTTAATCAATATTTCACACAAGTTATTTATTGTTATACTCTTTAGACCTAACTTTTGTGAGAATCTTTCAATTGAAAGTCTTATACTTGGTGTTTTGTGTGATCACGTTGATGCCGGAAGTTGTGAGGAGGTCGGTAACCACAAAAAACATGTGTTTTTGGTATAGTGTATAACACATATTACATTGTATGATGCACATTTGGGGATTTATATCAGTCGGTTAACACTTATGTTTGAGTACTTATTTTCAAAAAATATATAATTCTGTTCAAATTCTGGTCTTCGCAAAGCTGATGATCATCGCGGAGATCATGTGTCCGGGAAAGGAATACGATTGGATGATACACTTTTCAACTATAAGAATAGAAAGAACACGCTCATTTATCAATCTTGAACATTCTTTAAGAGGAGTTCATTGTGAGCAGCTTACTAGCATTTGTTGGAGTGGCTCTTTTGCATATTTTTTAAAAAATGGCAACTCAGCCATAAGAGAGAGGACATGTGGAACAGCAGGTGGAGCAGGAAGTCCAAGAGATGGATTCTGGTGACTCTGGTAATCTCAGTTTAGGAGTCCTAAAGTTAGCAGTCCTATGTTTACTACCACTAAATTGTTAAAAAACATAATTTTAAGACTTTCTGTATTCACAGAAGGCATTTAGGAGTCCTAAAGTTAGGGCTCCGAACTTCTGTGAATACCAAAATGAGTAAGCGTCTTCTCGGCATACCAAAATGAGTAAGTGCCTTATGTGAATACGAAAATGCTAGTAAGTTTAGGATTTTGTCTAAAGTTATTTCTGTGAATCGGGCCCTAGGTGATTCGATGTATGTATGGGTGGTACCTGGGTGATTGGATGGGTGCATGGGTAGTGCATGGGTGATTTGATGAGTGCATAGGTACTGTGTGAGTGATGTTATGAGTTCAAGTACAGTGCCTGGATCATTGGATATATTAAAGCAAGTGCCTGGGTGAATGGATATGTGCAAGTGTAGTGCCTGGTTGAATGGATGACTCCAAATTTCCTGCATGGGTGAATGCATGAGTGCAAGTGCAGTGCCTGGTGAATTGACTGAGTACAAGTGCAGTACCTCAGTGATTGCATAACTACATGAGTAGTGCCTGAGTGTAAGGATGACTCCATGGCTACCACCTGGGTGACTGAATTAGTGGCTGAGTCATGCCTGGGTGAATGGATGAGTGCAAGTGTACTGCTTGGGTGAATGCATGAGTGCAACTGTAGTGCCTGGGAGATTGGATGGGTGCATGGGCAGAGCCTGGCTGATTGGATGAGTGCATGAGTAGTATCTGGGTATTCAGATGAGTTCATGGGTTGTGCCAGATGATTGGACGAGTGCCTCAATATTTCCTGGGTGACTTAATGAATGGAAATGTAGTGCCTGGGTGAACGGATGACTACAACTGCAGTGCCTGGGTGAATGGTTGAGTGCCTGGGTAGTGCCTTTGTGATTTTATGAATGCAAGTGCAATGCCTGGATGATTGCATGAATGTATGGGTAGTAACTGAGTGAATGGATGAGTGCAACTGTACTGCCTGGGTGAATGGGTGAGTACAAGTGCATTGCATGTGTGAGTGGATGAGTGCAAGTGCAGTGCCTGGGTGTGTGGATGAGTGCAAATGTAATGCCTGGGTGAATGCATGAGTGCAACTGTAGTACCTGGGTAAATGCATGAGTACATGGGTAGTGCTAGGGTGATTGAATGAGTGCAAGTGTAGTGCAGAATCAGAAATGCATCTACCAATTTGCTTAACTTCACCATAAACTTTTATGGCTAAGTATTGCACGTCATTTCTCTTTTTGGATAATTATTACATTCCTTAACTTTACTCATTGCCCAATTCACTAGCCCTTCTTCAACAATTAAATTACAAAGTGAGATTATACGGCAATTTGTACAGATACGTAACTGTTTTTTAATCCTGCAGTTTTCAACACAGACTTTTATAAACTATCCTATTTTGAGTTGTTCTGTTGGTAGCACTGTAATTCCTTGATGTTCTGTTTTATCATTTGCTCTAATTTCAATGATCTCTTCTTTTTCCAGTTGCAGTAACTTCATTGAATTTACTACACTCCTCAAGAGTTTGCATCAAAGAAATTCTCTTGCTAAACAAAATTATACAATACTTCTGCAGATGAACTATCACATGGAAACAAATTGTTGATGAGACAGGTTTCTAATATTGGCTTTCTCTGTTTAGTGAGGACTCCCACTCTTATTTCCTTTAGTAAATCTTCATAATGCATTTCTGATACTCGGTATATATTTTGGATTAACTCTTTATATTGAAAGTTTTCCCACATGTTTTTATTTCAAATATTTCCTATGGAATTCCTAGTGTTACTATGTAGCAGTTTCTTGAATACTGGTTGTCCTTTTACTGGAGTTAGTTGCAGCAGGTCTCCAAAGTCTATTTTAAGTATTTTCCTCCAAAAAAGCACATAGTAGTCCGTTTTTAATATTTTCTGCATTCTTAAATGTATAAAAGCTAGCATTACTTTAGATAACATGCAGACTTCATCAATAATTAGTAGTTTCAATTTCTTTCATACTCTTGCCATTTTATGACAAGCATCACCAGATTATTTGTTGTATTGTAATTTGTTGTAATGTTCAACAGGCAGCATTAATAATCAATGAAGGGCTCCTTTAATATTATGTGCAGCTAAGCCTGTTGGTGCAGGAACCATACATGACAAGTTGGAATCTTGTTCTCTGTAGATAACTTGTCAGTACTTTAATCAAGAAACTTTTTCCAGTTCCAGCTTGACCACCTATGTACAATACAACTGGTTTAAATGTAGAACATGCACACTATTTTTTCCCATGCAGAAATATATGGTCTAATTTACCATTTACGTCTTCAAAAATGTCCTTCTGATCTGTAATCAATTGCTGTATTAGTTGTTCTACATCTCCATTTGAGTCTTACTTGCTGCATTGCATTTTACACCTTATTCATAGCTACTGCAGCTTTATTTTTAATGATTGGTTGTCCAAGAGGATCTTCAGTTCCAGGTGCTGAACTTTAACTGCTCTGAGAACTCACTCTAGCTATCTCAGCAGCAATTGTTTCTTCTTGTTCAATCTCATCTCCCAACATTTGAAGATAAACTGGAAACACAGAATACTCAATGGTGACTTGAATGAGTCTTCATAGCAGTCAAATTCTTGAAGTAGCTCACATTCAGTTTGCCATGGCTTAAACAACTACAACAGGGTTAAATAAAATAGAAAAAACTCTTTTGTCTTGAGTTTGTCAACATAGCTTTTGATAGTTGATTACATTTCCTTTGTTCTACATGACCAAACATCCTTCGCATCCATCAACAGCACATTTTGCTTCTTCTATGTTTTCACTGACATTATTTCTGTTTGCATAATGTTGAACTATTTCATACAAACACATCCTATCTAGAAGAGGACTCCTTCTTGGATAATACATATCCACCATGTTAATCTTCAGACTATCTGTACTGTGTGGCTCAAGTTCTGCAAGATATTAGATTTCAGGGAAAGACTTCAGTACTCTATTACGACTAATAGCAAGCCCTAAGCTCACCCATAGAACTCCTCTACATTTAGAAAACAAACTAGCTGAGGTTTACCGGTCTACACATTCATAAGAGCCGATCTCTCTGTGAGAAAACATATTCAAGCAAAAACTGAACAATTTCTTTGTAGAATTCTTTTCTGCTGAAATCTCATCTCACATTTCCTTCAGCTCAGTTTTCTCTGACTTTGTTATATATAAGAGGACCTACCGACCAACAGCAATTGCATTTTCTGAAACAAACAGTAGTTCCATATTTGCATTCCACATCTTCAAAATCACAGGATTGTAGTCATTGATGTATTTTGAAGCGGCTGTTCTTCTGAGGTTGCATGTGTTTTTTGGTGATTTCCATGTGAGATTGTGTCTGACTGCAGACAAATATTTGTTAACTCTTCCTTCAGAGATCACAGGTCGTGGAAAACAAAACGACATCTTGTAAAAAAAAATCCTTTCAAATTTATTTTTTCTACAACAGTATTTCCCACACTTGTTGTCTTAACATTTTGTCATGACTCTCCTTTTAGATGATGCAAATATCATACTACGCTATGAAAGACATTACAGACTCCTTAGTATCTGTCCAAAACTTTGGGTCATCTTTTACCCATAATAGCATGTGAATATGTAGAACCCCTCTGGCTTGGTATTCTTCGGGCCAAAAGAAGTCACTTCACCGAGAGGTGGATTATTCTTGTTGCAGATAAAAACAATCATGGCTTGATATCTGTGGATAAAATTTGACCCTGCATACGTTTGCAGGGTCCAATGAGAAGATTTCTCCTGGTATCTTTAGATTGATGCCTTTTATGTTTGAATTTGATTTCTCAATAATTGAAGCAGGTCATCCCATGCATACTCAGCACAACTGAGCGTAAGAAACCATGTAGGTGCTCCTACATTTTCAATATGCATTTGGGGTTACCTTGATAATGATTCCAATCTACTAATATTCATTGGTCCAACATGGACATGGCATGAGAATATTCAAGTTGTATTCCAGTTGTTCTTTTTTTCTGTGAATTTTTTTTAACAAAATTCTCTTGCAAATAGATTTTGTAGTCTTTGTATGCTTCTCTAACTAGGCAACTAAGTACTCCAGTGTCTTACTACATGTCTATTTAGGTACCTCAACTTTAAGTCTGGGTGTACGCTGGATGTATAATTGGGCACATAGGTTTCTATGAGTGCACATAACTCACTGAAACTTCAAAGTGCGTCCTTTTACTTTATCCCCTTTGCCACGGTGGTAATTCCCCCTCTGTGCTTGGGAGAGGGGGTTGCGCACATCGCCCCGGTGCTCGTGACGAGCACAGTTCGTCATGCAGCACGGTGGTGCTGTGCTCATGACAAGCTGAGCTCGTCACAGCCACACCTGTTTCCTCAGAATGCTCAACACAGCGGGGGAATTATCCCTGTATGCGAGCGTTGTGGCCGTAATGACGAGCTCAGCTCCTCATGAGCACTGAGCAACTGTGCCTCATGATGAGCTGTGCTAGTCATGAACACGCTTGAGATTAAAAGCAACTAACTCCCTGCACTACGACCTACCTCAGTGTTCATATAAATTTAGTACAAGAACAATTTACACCTTGTTAAGCAGTGTTCAGTGATAAGACACCTCTACCAGTAAAACTACATGCCCAAACTCCAGTATACCAGGAGTGAGACAAAATATAAGCGTTACTTGTCTTCATTGTAAACATGAAAGTCTCATTTATTTAGCAGATATTTGAATAAGTGTTTAATTTCCTCTCTGGGGCTATGAATCAATGTGCATCTAAATCTATTACTATATCATTGCCTCTCCTTATGTAATATGTGATTGTTTAAATGTGTCTGTAAGGGCCTTTATAGATTTCCTCCTGGATGTACTAGTGAATAAAGGGATATGTAAGTGTGTAAGAAACTGCCCTTATTACTCCAAAATACATATCAGTTGTGTCTGTCTGTGTGATTGAATCTTTGCGTGCTTCTCTAACTCTCTCAATGGATGTTCAGTGTCTGTCTCCTTTTCTACTTAATTATCTCAGATGTAAGTCTGGGTGCATGATGGATGTATAATTTGGCACATAGGTTTCTATGAGTGCACATAGCTCACTGAAACTTCAAAGTCCATCTTTTACTTTTTAAGCAGCTAGCTCCCTGCGCTATAGCCTAGCTACAGCCTACCTTAGTGTTCACTTATATCTGGTACAAGACCAGCTTACACCTTGTGTTACACTTTTAAGTGATAAGAGTGTTTTACCAGGAAAACTACATGACTATTCTCAAGTACACCAGGCCACAAGCACTACTTGTCTTTCTGTATGTGATATATGTTTCTTTTATGTGTCTGTAACAGCCTGCATACATTACCTCCTAGATGTAGTAGTGAAAATTGGACTATTTAAGTTCTGCCTTTATTACCAGAAGATACATATCAGTTGTGCATGTCTGTGTGACCAAATCTTTTAATACTTCTTTAACTATCTCACTAGGTGTTTCGGTGTCTTTCTGCTTTTTTACATATGTATATCGGATTGAAATCAGGGTGTAGGCTGAATGTATAATTGGGTACATATGTTTCTATGAGTAGAAATAGCTCACAGTAACATCAAAATGCATATTTTTCTTTTTAAACAAATAGCTCCCTGCGCTAAGGCCTAGCTACAGCCTACCTCACTGTTCTGTTATATATGGTTTAAGAAAAATATTTATCTTGTGTAACACTTTTAAGTGATAAGACAGTCCTATTAATAAACCTGCATGCACAGATCAATTCAGATTGATAATTCATGTACAGCTATAGTGCATACTTTCCACTTTCAAAACTGATTGTTCTATTCATCTTTTAAATGGTACTAATAAGACTACAACTCCCAGAATTCAATAAAACATTAATTATAAGCAGCACATCAAGTATACACTCATAAAACTTTGACATGATATACTGCAAGATTACATATAGATTTAACCATTAGTGTGCAGTTATTTCTCCTACCACTCCCAGAATACAGTAAACCAACACAAGTGCAACATTGTCCTCCATGGAAACATATTCTAAACTAACTTGACAGACACTTGATTTGCACCTGCGAACAAACTATGTCTTAGCTACCTATTAAATGATATATAAAAACACTTTTGATTTATATATTATTGTTTCTATATTTAAATCATTATATCAATTATGTATATATAATTCTAAATCTTTAATTACAATATGACATAATTATATACCTTATTAATCATTCTTTGATTTTCAAATCAACCAAATTAACAAACCAGAGTAACATACCAGAAGATTGAGTTTGTTGGTAAAATTGTTTTTTTTTCTCATAGTCATCACCCTGACGGTCTCAAGGGGAGCATCCCTTATGGAGAACGCCTTAGGATAAAGCACAACTGCAGCTCCACTGAGGCCTAAAATAGAGAGAAAAAGAACATGCATGTCCGTTTTAAAACTAGAGGGTATACTGGTGAAAACATCGGAATAGCTTCAGAGAAAGCTGCCAAGAGGGATAGGAAGAGCCTCCTTGTTCCCAAAGTGGAGGACAGTGGCAAACAGGACGTTAGACTAGTTAGACTAATTACCACTTTCAACCATGCCTCACAAGCTATACAGAAGATAGTGTGCAATAATTGGCACCTAGTAAAGAACGATGTGTAATAGGCAAACTGGTGAGCCCCACACCACATATTACATACAGGAAGTGCAACTCCTTAAAGGACATGCTTGTACATAGCCATCTCACACTGAAGAACAAGACACTGGGTACCTGGTTGAGGGAACTTCCACGTTTCCACAATGTGGGCGGTGTAAGGTTTGCAGCACCAGTACAAATGTGAAAACATACAATCTTCCTAATGGCAAAAACTGGGAGGATATACAATTTTATTAATTGTAACACCGATTTTGATGTTTATGTTTTAACTTGCAAATGTGGCATTTAAGCGCAAACAGAAATAGTGATATGTCTTACACTTTGGCAAAACACTGTGACTTAATGCATGGCAATGTCACTGACATTAGTACTCAAATCTCATTCTTTGGTATTGACAGGGGTCCAACCCTGGCACATGGAGGAGATCGGAAACATCATACTCAATGCCTGGAATCTGAATATATTATACAACTACAGAGCAAAATCCCTGGAGGCCTCAACCATGAGGAGGACCTTCTTGTGCATCTAGGCTAGGATAGAGAGAATAACTGTATACTATTGGTGCACCGTCAAACTCCTTTGACACCGCAGGTACAATATCATTCAGGTCGAGAAACTCCCCCTCAGGAATCCTATACACCCCACAGTTCTTTCACCACCTTCACCCCCCCCTTCTAGCAATTGATGCAATCCATGAGTATTGACCTCCTTTGCATGGCTCACACCCACATTCTCAGAGGGCCCTCTCAGATGACTAATGCCTGCTGGCTCCTTTCTTACGTTACACTGGATTTTACTTTCAATACACCCTGGGTGGGTGTAACCCAGTGTTTCTTGAATGGGCATTTCCATGGATTAATATCATTAGGGTTTGATCTGTCCTTCAACATGCAAGGGGATATGGCAGGGACGGCCAGACATCACCGAGCTAGGTCACTGGACCGACATGTTATCAGCTACAGCAATAACATGCCTAGTGGTGTTCAGTGGTATGTGCAAAATTAGGCACTTGCCTCCCCCAACATGCTTCCAAGGCGGTAATCTACGTTTCTTCCGAATCTTTTTTTCCGCAGACTTTTAGTCCGCATACCATTACTCAGCGAGGTCTTTCACCCCGCATACAATCACTCCGCATTTTTTCACAACGCATGTAAATTTACCACGCATGCCTTTACAACGAATTACGTTGTATGGTAAATGCACATGCATTGTTAAAAAAAAACGGAATTCATGAAGATGGAACCAGGAGGAGAGTGGAACCACGACGAGAGAGAGGTAAGGGGGTTTGGGTTAATTTTTTAAGGTGTGGGGGGTTGTGCTGGGTTATTGATTTTGTAGTGTAGTGTAGTGTTGTGGTGGTTGTGTTGTGTAGGGTCATGCTGGCGGTAGTGTTTTAAGGTTTAGGGTAGTGTTGTGGTGTTTGTGTAGTGTTGGGTCATGCAGGGGTAGTGTTTTAGGGTTTTAGGGTAGTGTTGTATTGTTTGTGTAGTGTAGGGTCATGCTGGGGGTAGTGTTTTAGGGTTTAGGGTAGTGTTGTAGTGTAGGGTCATCCTGGGGCTAGTTTTTTAGGGTTTAGGGTAGTGTTGTAGTGTTTGTGTAGTGTAGGGTTGGGTGTTGGGCTGGGTACTGAAATGTAGGAAAAGGACTGTGTGTCGAGGGTGGGTTGTGCAGGGGTACTACATTAGGGTGTAGGGTAGTGGAGGGTAGGGTAGGATAGGGTACTCTCACTTACCTTTAAAACTTTTACAATGAGTATACCTTTAACATGCATGTCTTTGCGTTGTAGTGGTAAAGGCAAAGTTATTGTAAAAGTTTGTGTTGTGATAATTTGCGGGGTGATTGTATTTGAGGTGTAATATTTGCGGAGTGATGGTACGCGGGGTATTTGTTTGCGGAAAAACGTCACATATTCTTCCAAGGCAACACACGCAGCGCGCGCCGCCCATGTGAGACGTACCATTTCCAGCACTGGCTCTGTTTGCCATTTACAAATTCCAGCGCTGGCTCTGGTTGCCATTGGCAAGATGTGGACCGTTTCTATAACAAAAAGTACCAGTTTTGAATGAAATATTTGTTGCACTTGAATGAATTACTTCTAATTTTGTATGGTTAACATTTGTAGCTTTTTGACAATCATGTATGCGAATCAAAAGTTGGGAATCTTTTTTCCTGTTTAAACAGATATGCTCCTGCAGTGCATATTTCTTTTATGTTTATTACCATACAGGAAATGCTTTAAAAGGTCACTGCCACTTCCGGTTCAATGTATGACTTTTGACAAAGACCGTGCTGTCGAAACGCGTCAATCAATAAATACTTGAATCTCTCTATTTAAATCCGAAGTGCGACTCCTTCTTGCAATCTCGCGACATGAGGATATATATATATATATATATATATATATATATATATATATATATATATATATATATATATATATATATATATATATACAAAGTTCAGAAATGATGGCACTCCACTCGGGGAACTTTTCAACAGCATTTATTACTTCGCTGGTATGACCTACGCGTTTCGAACGTTTCGTTCTTGATCACGGTAATGTTTCGAACAGTGAGTCCCTTATCACTTTCACATCATATACAAATTACACACGCAATGCATTATGGCCATTGTAGTTAAATTAACATCATTTAACTCAAGTACATTTCACAACCTCCTACTGATTTTTATTTAAGTGTATGGGTTGTGCTGACATTAGTGCGTCATGTATGTGGTTTGTGTCATCATTTGGTGGACTAAGTGCCTTTAACATGCCCAAACAACTTAACAATGTGGGGTACAGAACAAACACAAGCTTCATATGTACACTTAACAGGTAGCACGCTGGTATCCAACATGATGAAACCTTAATTTGCCGAATTTGAGATCGCCATCTATATAGCGCAATGCACTAGACAGCTACAGAGTTAACTCTCCTTTGGGATGGCAGGTTCGAGCCCCGAATCCGTTTATTATGAATATTTTTATTGTACCCAAAATTGTGCCAAACAATTTGAATTTAATTGTGAAACACACTGCAACCGATAATCCTGAATTGCACTTTTTACTTATGTTTAGAAGCGAACATGTGAGAATGTATTTCCAAATTCGATTATCATTTGTAATTAGCGGCCCAAATGCTTAAATATTAATTGCAAATTTGACATGGTGGAGCAAATATGAGTTCAGATACTAATTGTATAAAAACGAAATGGATGAGATGTACAAAGTCAAAGTGTGTTGTTTATGTTTATTGTCACGTGACACATTACTTTTCTGTATTATCACAATTGAAATGCACCTTCTTGCCGGTGAAGAAGGAGTAATTCTACTCCGAAACGCGTAGGACGTTATGTTCTGAATAAACTGCATCCAGAATAGAGGCCACGGCTCCTGTGTTGTTTCTTTCCGTTATTGGAGGCGGGATCACGCCGGTGAGACTGTGTTAATATATATATGTATATATATATATATATATATATATATATATATATATATATATATATATATTCAATGAAAAAACCATAGGTTATAGACCATATATAGTTAGGAATTAGCATTTTCAAAACCATATTTTACTCGCATAAAACCATTGAAATTCCATATATAGTTAGTTGCCCTAACTATATATCGCGCACCCGCAATCCACTGCTGATGATGTCACATATTACATCATTCATGACATGGTCAGTGACATCACTGATGACATCACTGATGACATCTCAAATGACATCACTGATGACATCACTGATGACATCTCATTTGACATTACTGATCACATCACTGATGATATCATTCATGCGATAATACCATGAACCTCTTCAGACTCTATTATAACCTTAGAAACAATCAGTGTAAACAGACACTCACAGACTGTCACTCATCCATGGAGTTACTCACACACCTAGTCAGTGATGCAAAGAATCAATCACACCTCCATTTCCTCAACTATACAGTTATACACACCTTACTTATTCAAACATATACTAACACATATTTACTCTCTGATACAATCCCTGATACAAGTTCACAATGATCCATACAGCCACTCACACATTTACTGGCTCTTATGCACAGTTATTTATATATGTCAACTCTTACATGTACTGTGTTTTACATATGTACTTACTTTAACATGTAGCACTGAGATATCCATTCACTCACCAATACACTCATGCACACAGTCAACCGCTCATACAGCTGTTTCCACATGCACTTTTGAACCAATACATCTAGTGAATCAACTGCTCACACATCTATGCACAGAGTCATACACCTCCCAGCCACCCACACACACACTCAATCTCCCATACAAATACTTGGGCAACCAATCAATAACCCATAAAGTTACTCATATAGCTACTGATCAACACATGCAACAGTTTATAGAACAACAGACATAATGATGCATAAATTAAGACAGTTTAGTCACTAACCCATGCACTCAGTGAGACACATTTAATCACTCACTCATACAGTCAGTCATACACCTACTAAATCCTTCATCCAGACACTTATACATCCACTCATTCTTCAATATGTAAGACATATTTTAACTTTACAGAAACATACAGTCACTGGATGTTGTCATCAGTGATGTCATCAGTGATATCATTTGAGATGTCATCAGTGATGTCATCAGTGATGTCACTGACCATGTCATGAATGATGTAATATGTGACATCATCAGCAGTGGATTGCGGTTGCGCGATATATAGTTAGGGCAACTAACTATATATGGAATTTCAATGGTTTTATGCGAGTAAAATATGGTTTTGAAAATGCTAATTCCTAACTATATATGGTCTATAACCTATGGTTTTTTCATTGAATTTCAATGGTTTTTTAAAAGCTAATATCTGTAGCTGTAAAATGTATTTTTCTTTATATCCCAAATTATATTTTATATGTTTATGATTATTTTTTTTTTAAATATTTTTCGGGTTCGCTCCTTTTTCGCGTACCGGGAAGCTTTCCGTTAGCTCAAATTGATGCCGCGACCCGGCCCGCTAACCGCTAAACGTTCTGTTCACGCAACTACCGCATCAGAAATCAACATCATGACGCGTCGCGGAAACGCGACATATCACGTTGTCGCGTAATACGTCTTATGACACGCCGCGTTAGCGCTCCCGGAAGTGCTCCGGAACGCGAACCGGAAGCGATTCGAAGCGCGGCGCGCTCCGCGTAACGTGAGCGGAACAGGTCATGTGACTTATTCATTAAAGTTTTCATTGGTTCATTTCACTTTTGGTTTCCTAATGATGTAACACTAGGTCATGTGACCTAAAAATAACACTTTTCATTGGTCTAGAACTATTTCTTTTCCCAAATGATGAAAGCCCCCACCTTTTTTCTCACTCTGACTTTCAACTTTGAGAAAGGAAGACCTGAAAATTTTCTCTGATGGCTTCAATAGTAGCTTCAGCTTCTGCACCCCCACCACCACCACCCCCATCTCCTAATAGGAAGAGAGGACCCCCTGTTCAATTTATTGGAAACATAGAGGAGGAAGAGGAAGTAGAAGACGGAGAGGAAGAAGAGGGACCACAATTTGTCCAAGAGTTACCCCGGGTATCTCATCGGAAAGAAAGCTTTATCTGGCAATTTTTTAGCATTCCTTCTGGAGAAAAAAAGTCAATGCACGGTATGCTACGTGCCTTATCTGCAAAGAAAAATTATCCAGGGGAACAAATAAAAAATACAGTTTTGGAAATCACACGATGCACCGACATATGCAGAGGTGGCATCCAATTAACTATAGTCGTGCAGAGATGCGCGAACTACAACAAAACCCCCCAACTTCGGTGGCTACAACATCTTCTGATCTCTCTTTGTCAGTGGCAGAGGCGAATGAAACAGTGCCAAACATACAAAAAAAATGTGTGCATCTGAAGCTGACATGCTTGTATTGTGGAACACTAATTTCATGCGCTAACATGAGTGTGAAATTGATTAATCTGGCTTTCGAGAAACACCAATGTTCCAAACGCAAGAAGTTTTAATTTTTTTTTTTGCTCCTGTTGAGCCATTTTCAATGCCTCTTTCTGTTCTTTCCCTTTAAAAAAACAACAAAAAAAACAAAAAAGTGTTCAAAAAATACAAAAAAATGAAATAATGTTCAAAAAAGTAAAAAAAAAATATAAAAGAAAAAAATTTAAAAAAAAGTTATTTTCAGAACTACCTCCCCTTTTTACAAAAATTGCTAGAAAGTGTAACACTCTGGCAAGCTGTTTTTTTTTAGTTCGCTTTCCGGTTAGCTCGCCGGTACGCGAACCGGGAGCTAACCCCAAATTAAAAAAATAAATAAATAAAGGAGTAAATACAAGAGAAGAAAACAGAGAGTGATGTAAAAAGAAAGACAGCTATAGGATTTAAACCAGTTTAATAGATTTATTTACCTAAGAAGAGAAGTAAAAGGATATAATTGTGGAAAACAAAATACATAAGGAAGTGAAAGAATCAAGCATTGAAAATGCAATAGGTTTCACAATAGAAGAGTTTGTTCGTTTGGTTTTGCAAATGGATGAGTGGCGTTGTGTGGATGAGAGGCATTGCGTGGATAATTGGCGTTGTGTGGATTATTGGTATTGCGTTTGATGAGTGGTATTGCGTGGATTAGTGGCATTGCGTGGATGAATTGCATGTGTGAATGGCATAGTGTGTGTGAGTGACGTTGTATGTGTGAGTGGTGTTGTGTGTGTGAGTGGCGTTGCGTGTGTGAATGGTGTTGCGTGTGTGAATGGCGTTGCGTGTATGAGTGACGTTACTGTGATGGGGGGGGGAGAGGAGAAATGCACACGGCAGACAGGAGAGGGGACGAAGCAAGGACAGTAGAATGAGAAGGTAAAGCAGCCGGGGCATTTATAGTGAAGCTAAACTTCACTTCAAAGGTGTGGGAGGAGTACGCCTGAGGAAACAGACGGCGATTTGGTAATGTGCACACGCATTTTAGGTCAATGCACTTGTGTATTGAACCAAAACCCACGGGCACAGCTCCAAATTTGCACATTTAAATAATCTTTGTTTAAAGCTCTATAGTCTGAAGCCCTAAAGTAGCTGAATGTGATTGAAATGTAACAAAAAGAGTAGAAAACATTTACCTTATATTTCTTGTAAACTTTTTAAAATATTTTTTCATACTTTCAATCTGTGAAAGAGAGAACAAACATTTCCAAAAATATTAAAACATGTATTTAAAAATTAGAAAAGAGAAGGGAAAAGGTTAAAAAACAAACAGTTTTTCAACAACTTTGACATTTACAGAAGCCTCTGCTTCTCTACGTCCCCTACACAATCCTAAAGATATATATTTTAAACAAACAGTGAGGCCTTTTTTGGAACATGGTGCATCTTTTGCACTGCTGATGTCTCACAATAGTGATGCAATAGCAGTGCAAAAGAGATGTAAAGCCATCATAAAATTGTGTCTAACATTGTAAATGATTGTTTCATGATGCAGATAAGATGTGTCCTTTCAAGAGGTTTCTTTGAGGTGAAGCCTATTCAGTTTTTTTTAAAAAAAACAGTACCCAGAAGTGCAGCACTGTAAGCATTAACTTTGACACTTACAGAAGCCTCAGTTTCTCCATATCTACCTCACATTTCTAAATGTATATCATAAGTACAAAAAGTAGAACATTAATTATACATGTTAAATGGTTTATTTTTGCTGTTCTCCGAATGTATCAAATTTCACTTAAATCAGTGACTTGAAGGTATTCATCATGTAACAGCGGGGGGAAAAAAACACAATCAAAATGATTGAGTTTAAAAAACCCATACAACCTAAGAAATCTGAATTCAAAACTCCTTAAAATTAACTTACTTTCCATAACGTCGAAGGATGTCCTATGAACAGCGTCCACTCTGTTGTGCTATAAATATTTTCAGCCCGTCACTTTCTGAAAGAAAACCTCCATCGTTTTGAAAAATATGTTACATACAATAAAAGACTTCTCACATTCTACCACATGTTTCCACTTGGCCAAATCATGTTGCAGCGATTCACAACTCTTGTAATTCTTCCAATCAAATCCCGTCATTTTCTATTTTCGCAACTTTCAAAAAGAAAACATTTAAGATTATTTTCACAATCCTGGACTACTAATATCTTACTCTTCTTTCTCACTCATGTTCTCCTTTTCCTATGACACTGATACTGCTTACTATGAAGCAGACTTACTTGCATCAGGTTTATATAGTTGGATTTTTAAATTGACATTATAATTAAAAGTTTTGGACCAATAATCTAGATAGTATTGCAGACTTACATTCCCTCTACTTCATGAACCTTTTGCAATTCCTCAGAGGAAATCCCGAGATTCTTTCCTTAAAATTTTGGTTTTAAAAACACCAGGTAAGAATTTTTAAGGTCAAACGGCAATTTTTTTTGAAATTTACAACAGAATCGTTGCAGAATGACCAGCCGTTTCGAGACTTTAAATAAGCTGTGTAATGTCCTGATGTTGTTGAAGGACCATCGTGATAGATAATTGCTACAGTTACAAAAGTCCTTCCTGATATTGACAGCTGAGAAGCCACAAATTTTTTTATTAAAGTTGACAATTTTGATCCATCAGGCCTACATCGTTGGATCATTAAAATGACATACTGGCCATATCTTCGTATAAATAATGTTGACATCATTTCAGATTTACATTGGCTACACTCCATGTTGTGATCCGCTGCATTTACTAGCTTATTAAAGGAGACTGATTTACTGTCTGGCAAAGTTAAATATATAAATCTTTCTGAGTTTACACTAGTAGTACTTGATACCATACAGTTCTCGCAGTCATGCTGCCATTGATAAGAAAGCCCAAATAGGTGATCTACATCTACACCCTCATCTTGCAATACATCAAGCATATACATTAAAAACTCCTGACAATCCTGCTGATTATTTTCAGAGAAGTCTGTTTGACCTGAACATTCATCTAACAGATAACGAACTTCAGACACACTTTCTACTTTTGTTCGATCAGTGCTACATTTCTCTAACACAGAATTCAACAAGCAGCATAAACTTTGTTCCGAATTGAACACAATCTGTTCTTTTAAAGTCTCTAGTGAAAAGAGAACATTAACCACTACATTTGCATAGCAGTTGACACTAGAACTGTTTTCAAATTGAAAACCGACAACATCTTCAACAGAATCCACTTTCTTTCTGCATACAATTTTCGGTTCATCGTCTTTTGGGCTTTTTGCTACAACCTCCCTACTATTACTGATATTTCTTCGTTTCCGGCCTACCACACGTTTCTCAAACAAAGGATATTGAGGCAAATGTGGCGCATACTCTTTTCTTAACCTATTGTATTCCTTAACACAATCTAGATCCGCACAAATGTTTGTGACATCACAGTCAATCAGGTACAATCCCGATAAAGTTCTAACTCGTGACAATGCCACATATGCCATACCCTCCTTGAACACAGAACTGCCAATATTCACCAATGCAGTATCTACACTTAAACCTTGCGATTTATGGATTGTCACCGCATATGCCAAGCAAACAGGAAACTGTTTACGGCGAACATATAAATCTTTAACAAGCAAAAACCTAGCAGAACAACGACCAATTAGCTGTACTTCCTCAATGCCATCAAATTTAATTTTTAAAAATCCAATTCCATCTCTACTTCTGTATTTCTCAAAATCAACAACATTACCCATTGATCCATTTACCAGACATCTTTCAACATGTAAATTCCTTCTCAAAATGATTCGGCAATTTAAACACACATTCAAAGTCTTTTCAAAACCCGCTGTTTTAGATATAGTCTTCTCTAATGAATCCAATTTTGATTTCAAATTCTCAGACAAAATAATTGTTGATCCCATATGCTCTATTTTGTCAATAGCTTCAAGTTTTACAATCTCTTGCTTTTCTAAATTCAACATTTTGTTGTTGAAGATGGCACATTCTGCAAGAGTTGGCATCAAACATATTCCGGATTTCTTCTCAGTAATTTTCTGAAAAATATTCTCAGGCACAATGTCTTGTTCGGGATATAAATTTGACAGTAAACGTGCATTTAAAGCTTCTTTCCCATGCTCGGTCACTTTTCCAATTCTAATATCTTGTAGAATATTCTTGTAATCTTCATCCTTCGCCTGACGCATATTTTCATGCAGTTCAGCATAATTGAAATTTAACCATATATTGACGTTGCCAATGCTCCCTAGGCACTTCCTGGTATCTTCATGCGTGAGTATTTTGAACACAGGTTGTCCTTTTACTGGTGTCAGCTGCAGAAGATCTCCGAAAACAATGATGTGTTTGCCACCAAATAACACATCATATTCAGTTTTAAGAACTTCTTGCATTCTCAAATGCACAAAGGCAAGCATGACATTGGAAACTATGCTTACTTCGTCAATGATAAGAAGTTTCATTTTCCTCAAGACTCTTGAAACTTCACAACAAGCATCCCCAGATAACTTGTGGTATTGTAATTTGTTGTCATGCTCCACCGGCAGCATCAGTAGACGATGCAAAGTAATCCCTTTAATGTTATGTGCTGCCAATCCAGTAGGAGCGGTAACAACACAAGACAGCGATGACTCAGTCCTTTCCTGCAAGTAACAAGAAATTGCTTTAATGAGGAAACTTTTTCCAGTTCCTGCTTCTCCACTCACGTACAGTCGGACAGGCTTCAACGATGTACATGAGCACTCTTTCTTCTCATGACTTAATCCATGCTCAATTTGCTTGGTAACTTCATCATATATTTTCCTCTGCTCAACGTTGAGTTGTTTTTCCAAGTCTTCTAAATTAACTGCATCCTCCTGAGCATGTGCCATGGCTCTTTCCACTTCATTCATAGCAGTGGCAGCTTCATTTTCGATAATAGGTCCTTCTAGTGGATCCTGACTCAATGAAACAGAACTCTGACTGTCCTGAGAACTGTCTCTGGCAATCTCGGCTGCAATCGTTGCTTCCTGCTCAATTTCCAAAGTCAACATTTCTTGATATTTGGGAAAAGCAGGACATTCTATGGTCTCCTTAGCAGCAGTGAAAGAGTCTTCGTAACAGAGGAAATCTCCAAGCAGTTCCTCTTCTGCACGTCAAGGCTTGAAAAGTTGCAAAAGTGCTAAATAGAAAAACTCCTTTTTTTCTGGAGATTCGCCACTCAATTTTCGATGGTTTACTAATTGCCATTTTCTTTGCTTGACCAGACATCCCTCACTTCCAATTACAGCATACACTCCTTTCTCAATATCTTCTTTGATGTTTCTCTTGAATATATAATTTTATAGAACCTCATATAGACAAACATTCTCAAGGTGACTGCTTCGATTTGGATAATATGTATCCAACAAGTTGGTCTTCAAAATGTCGGTACTGTTTGGTTCCTTTTCTGCCAAATACTCAATTTCTCGGACAGGTTTTAGAACTCGATTTCGCGTTGCAGCAAGACCAAGACTCGCCCAAACGATACTCCTGGATTTGGCATAGAGACTTGCTGAAGACAACCGGTCACAACATTCGTAAGCTCCGATTTCTCGATGCGACAACATCTTCAGACTGAAACTGTACAACTTCTTGCTGAGGCTCTTTTCATGGGAAATTTCCTCCCACATATCCTTCAATTCTGTCTTTTCTTTTTTGGTGATGTAAGATGTCACATACCGAGCCACAGCCATACAGTTGTCAGCCACAAACTGTATATCCATGTTAGCATTCCACATGGACAAAATCACTGGGTTGTAGTCGTTGATGTACTTGGACTCTTCGTTCCTTTTCAAATTGTATGTATTTTTGGGTGATTTCCTCGTCACATTATGTCGCAGCGAAGACATCAAACTGTTCACTCTTCCTTTAGAAATCACCGGTCGTGGACAGTTGAAACGACATTTGGTGTAGAACTTGTCCTTGTTTCTGAATTTACGACGACAGTACTTTCCACAACGATGGCTTTGGAAAGGTAGAACTTGTTCTCTTAGGCTTTTCTTCTCCGTTGCGTTTGGAACAGCACACGTAGAATACTGTTCTATGAAATTTATCACTAAGTCATCCGGATCTGTTCCAAATTTAGGTGCATCCTTGATCCACAGCAACATATGTATATGAGGAGCACCTCTTGCTTGGTACTCCTTTCTCCAGAAGAAATCCAACACCTCTCCAAGAGGTGGATTCTTTTTATTTGTGATGAAAGACATCATAGCTTCAAATCTATGATTGAAGTACCTGCATACATTTACTGGATCCAAAGAACACAGTTCTCCAGGTGTCTTGAATTCAATGTTTTCAATATTTCCATTGGCCTCTCGTAGAAATTCAAGTAAGTCTTCCCAGCCATACTCGGCACAGCTCAGAGTGAGGAACCATGTTGGAGTTCCTAAGTTCCGCAGCATACATTTTAAATCACCATGACGACGGTACCAGTACTCATTAGTACCACGCTGACACGCCATGAGATTAATTAGGTGAGAATCCAAAATACTGTCTTGGACATTGACTTTATGCATAAAGTCACTTGCCGAGATGTTTCGCATCTGTATACCACTTTTTAAGATGTGGTTCACTGCATATGACAGTCCAGACAGATCGCTTTCAAACAGGAGATGAAACAAATAGGGAATACATTGAAGAAACCTAGGATCTTCTGCATACAATCGTAAAGTCCGGTATTCAGACGCAGGAATTTGATGAGGTCGCTCATCATATCTTCCTCCTCGACCTGTGGGAAATAGCTGTGGGAAACACCGAGCTTCCAAACTTTCCTCCCAAACACTAATGGGACTCCCTTTGGCTTGTTTCATTTGAAACAACTCAATAGCATTCCCCATGACTTCCTTGGAATGCAAAGGATGAACACTATAATGTTCATATATTTCTTCACTTTTAGAGGCCTCTACTTTCTCAATTTGGCCAGCACACAAATCGCTATCCTCTTCATCACTTACTTCCTCTTCTGCAACATATACATTCTTATAGTACTTATTATTTTTCTTTAAATACACTGTTGCCTTTTTGACTTTCCTAACATCCACTAAATCTTGCCATATTTTCTTATTCTTTGTCGGAACCCCATTAACCAAGATAACCAGAGGTTCCTCTTCCACTTTTTCTTATCCAATTTTGTTAATGTGTTTGTTCAAATCTAGAGGCAAATAAACAACTCTTCCCTTTAATCCTCTCTGTAAATCTGCTGGAGGCAACTTCCCTGTCTTTGGCTCCATTCTTACAATAGCCTGAAAGGGATGAATACTTTGAATCAAAATAGATTCATAAGTATTTAAATCCTTCAATTCAGAAGGAATCTCAACTAATTCAAGATTATTATGAACCGCCCTAGCAGGCATCTGGTTTTTGTTTAATTTGTTACAACAATAAGTACACACACGTTGATCCGATCCCAAATTAAAAGAATTTTCTACCATCAAGTATGTGGCAAAATCCTTCCATTCACTATTATTTTCCCTTTCACTTTTTGCATATAAATCCACTAACTTAGTCTGATTCTTATAATAAGTGCGTCGACAACACACACAAGTGAAATTAGGCCTCTCACTTGATTTCATCTGAAACGTGGCAATTTCCTTCTGAAAATTATCTGTACTGGAAACCTGCACATTATCTTCAACATTACCCTCTACTTCTGGGTCAATTTGAACATTCTCATCTTTACTACCAAAGTAACAAAACTCAATTTCTTCACAAATATTCTTCACATCTATTTCAGAA
The DNA here is from genome assembly GCF_964263255.1 of Lissotriton vulgaris. NCBI lineage: Eukaryota > Metazoa > Chordata > Amphibia > Caudata > Salamandridae > Lissotriton > Lissotriton vulgaris. The sequence goes on from NC_141689.1 coordinate 1,468,809,564, forward strand.
CCATGCAAAAGAGCAGCACATAATTGTTTAGGCATAATTGATGGACTCTTAGCATAATACAACATTCTCACTAATTTTCTCACTTTATTATGATGCACTGCTAGCATCCTGAAATGATGAAAAACACTCTGGCATACTCTCCTGGAAAGACAAGCCAGTGAATGACCACGCAAACCTGTCATTTGTCTCACTCTGCAAGGATCTAAATCTTGCAACAACTTCATTTTCTGCTTCAAACTTTTCTTATTAAATGTCCGTATAAAATCACAAAGCAAATTGATGGAAACCTGTCGCACACTGCAAATAGAACTACACTTCCAAATGTACACAGGACCCTTAGGACATCTTCCTAAAACCTCATGACCTAACACCTCATCTGTCTCTGTTGTCACAAGTTTTTCTTTTTCAACTGGACAACCATCCTTCACTTCATAAGCTCGACCACTGGTGTCAACTGCAAACACCAAATCATTATCCTGAAAATAACTCTCCTCATTAAAAAATGCCTCACAACTTGAACTATGCATCCATTCTCCGGAAAAAACTTCACAAAAGTTACTACAATTTACTACTCTCTTCCATCTACTTTTTGTTTTGAAATCAGAAATTACCTTGCTTAGTTTCCTAATTCTATTGATTACTAAAATAAACAACTTTCGCTTAATTTCAAAAGCATGATCAATAATTTTCTCTACATTTTTCTTCTTCTTATAAAATGCCACTTTCTGTTGGCCTTTCTTAATATTTTTTAATAAATTAACTTTTATCCTATTGCGGAACATTCGTTTTCGAATGTCCCTAAACTGTTGTTTCCTTCTACTATCATGCACAGAGTTATCTCTTGCTCTACCAGTAACATTTTTGATTGGTCTTTCCTTTCCATTTAAATTGCTTTTCTTTTTCTGAACTGAAACATTTTTTGGATAAATACTTTTTTTACTACAAATATTTCTTAAGAATGATTTTGTGCTCTTACCCGGAGCTTTCTTGGTGATTTTAAAAGTATTTTGGGGAGAGGACTGCTGCAATAAAAGATCATCCTGCTGTCTTTGACGTTTTCTAGCCTTTCTAATTCGATTCTTAGTTGGCATTTTTCAAATTTAGAAAAGATCTGCAGTTGAATCTGTGGAAAAATATAATAAAAAATGTTATTAACCACTATTACCAAACAGTAAATGAATAACAGTCATCAAAAACTTAACGCCCTACTTATTATTTAACATAGCAAATCTTTTGCACCAGCACTGCGTCACAAAAATGACACACAGTGGTACAAAACAGGCATACAACAATCATAAATCTCTCCCTAACATTTCAAATGATTAATTCAGGATGACGATAAGGTGTGGCCTATCTAAAGGTTTGTTTAGGCCCAGATCTTTGGACTGGGGTGAATGTGTGTCATTGAGCCACATTCGGTCCATCACCTGTTTTGTTTGTTTGAGGTGAGCCCAACACATGGTTGCAGATAAGATTTTCACTGAAGAAAACAAAGGAGATAATACATGTGAAGGCCTACCAATGAAGTAAGTCATGTCCTCTTCACTCTTGAACAAAGGGCAGACCTCTTTTGAATCTGTGGTCACACCTAAACTTCATCTGCACAATGTCATTCATAAACTTAGGAAACACTCGTGATGTAATTGAAAAATGTGGAGTTTATTTTCCTCATATCAGAATTACATCACCTGTGTTTCCTCATTGACTTAAAATATCCTTAATACACATGAAAACGTTTTTTGGAATGCCCTAGCACCATTTTTGGGACATTATTAACATGGCTATTTAACTCCCATAATCAAAATCTAAATTTGCCAACCACAGGTGGGAGCGTATTTACAAGAAACTTGCCCCATGAGGAACGCTTTCCATTTAAAAAGGGTAAAATAACATAATAGACACTCATATGCCTTATAAATATGACCCAAAACAACCTATGAAGCTCTAGCAGTACATATCCAGAAATGTAATTCATTTAAAAAAATCGTTTTTAAACACAGCATATAAATCAATTGTATACCTGCATTCAAGAGGAAATGACTGAAAATGTCCTTGAGACACATGAAAGCGTTTTTTGGAATGCCCTAGCACCATTTTTGGGACATTATTAACATGGCTATGTAACTCCCATAATCAAAATCTAAATTTGCCAAGCACAGGTGGGAGCGTATTTACAAGAAACTTGCACCATGAGGAACACTTTCCATTTAAAAAGGGAAAAATAACATCATAGACACTCAAATGCCTTATAAATATGACCCAAAACAACCTATGAAGCTCTAGCAGTACATATCCAGAAATGTAATTGATTTCAAAAAATCGTTTTTAAACACAGCATATAAATCAATTGTATACCTGCATTCAAGAGGAAATGACTGAAAATGTCCTTGAGACACATGAAAGAGTTTTTTAGAATGCCCTTACACCATGTTTGGGACATTATTAACATGCCTATGTAACTCCCATAATCAAAATCTAAATTTGCCAACCGCAAGTGGGAGCGTATTTACGAGAAACTTGCACCATGAGGAACGCTTTCCATTTAAAAAGGAAAAATAACATCATAGACACTCATATGCCTTATAAATATGACCCAAAACAACCTATGTAGCTCTAGCAGTACATATCTAGAAATGTAATTGATTTCAAAAAATCGTTTTTAAACACAGCATATAAATCAATTGTATACCTGCATTCAAGAGGAAATGACTGAAAATGTCCTTGAGACACATGAAAGCGTTTTTTGGAATGCCCTAGCACCATTTTTGGGACATTATTAACATGGCTATGTAACTCTCATAATCAAAATCTAAATTTGCCAAGCACAGGTGGGAGCGTATTTACAAGAAACTTGCCCCATGAGGAACGCTTTCCATTTAAAAAGGGAAAAATAATATCATAGACACTCAAATGCCTTATAAATATGACCCAAACAACCTATGAAGCTCTAGCAGTACATATCCCGAAATGTAATTGTTTTCAAAAATCGTTTTTAAAAACAACATATCTGTTTCAGCTTACATGAGAGACCATGGAATGGGCTCCATGTACAACAATAACTTGTGTTACTGCATGCCAGAATGCTACACCGAAAATGCAATTAAAATTTAAAACCAAAATCTATTTGTATATCACTTGAGACAAAGCCACATTTTAAAAACACAGCTTTCTTCATCATTTTCTCCTTAAATCATACTATTCTCTATCTAAATTAAATAAATCTTTTATCACCTTAGCAAATACTTTTTGAGTTTCAAAACAGTCTCAGAAATACACCAAATTGTCTTCAGCAGAAGAAAGAGGATGCACTCCAGAGGCTGCAGCTATTGAAAGCACAGAAATACAGATATTCATTACACATATCTCTCATATTAGCCAATCATAACTCTTCCCTCACTTTTTTCAAATCAAAACCCTTCCCCCCTCTGCCCTCTCTGCCTTTTTTGCTTAACAACCACCTCCTGAAAGACCTCTCATGTTTGCAAGTTCACACAACAATGTTTCAATTGAACTCTGAACTCTCAGTGCACCTGCCTATCCAGTGCAATCTTTCATTAAATGTTTCTTCCTTGACCATTCAAATTACATCTTTCAAAGAACACATCCATGCACCCTAACTTTCTGTTTTCAGAAATGGAAATGCACCAATCACTGCTAATTAAGCATGGGCGGAAAATCCGTCACGCTCGTGGATTTTGCGGATTTTTGGGAAATTCGCAATCCGCGAGATTTGCGAATTTCCCGCAAAATCCGCAAATTCGCACGCAGCGGATTTTTTTTGCGGCGCGCGGCATTGGTGATACAATTTTTGCGGCGCGCGGCGTTTATCATCGTTTGCCGAGTTGTTTTTCTCGATAGTTTGCGAGTGCTGCGCCATTTTGGATCTTCCTGTGTGATCCCGCGGGAATTGGCGAGCGCGATTACGTCATCGCGGCTTGCCAGCGATAGTTTGTCAACGCGAGTACGGCGAGATCATGTCTCGCGGTACTTCGCAATTGCGAGATTTGAGATGCGGCGAGCGAAATTATAAAATTTGCAATTCTGCACAAGAAATCCACCAGCAAGCAGCATAAACCTTCTAGAAATGATGATTTTTATCTGAATAACTCCTTAGTTTGACATTTGCCTGCACTTTTTTAGCGAGGAGTCCATTTTGGGGAGGGGACAGGGGGGTGGGAGGAAGGAAGTGCCCCACAGTCTTCAACTTCCTGTTCCTGTTCAGTAGGCTCCTCCCAGTGCTTTGTCCATCTCCTGGTCACTTTTCATTTGGGTCTGGAGCTGGAAGGATTACTTTTTGTGGATGCTGCTGGATATTTGGATTTGAGGCCTTTTTGACTTTCTTTGGATCACTGTTGGATTAGAAATTTTACAAGTAAGTTTGTTTGGGGCATTACAGTTGCTGCAATTAAAATTTTGGAATTTTCGATTTTTGGGCTGTTTTGGGGCCTTTTGCCCAGGGGTACTCAGTGGTGGGTGGACTGAGTCTTTCTGTGGGTTGTCTTGAACTTAAACATCATGGAGGCCATGGATGGATTGGGATTGTGCTGATTTTTCCAGTGATTTTCGTTTTTTGGGGCTATACTTGTGGCCTTTTCACCAGGGGTATTTGAGTCTAGCATGGGCCTAGTCTTTCTGTGGGCTGTCTTGAACTTAAACATCATGGAGGGCATGGATGGAATGGGATTGTGCTGATTTTGCAGTGTTTTTCGATTTTTGGGGGTGTTCATGGGGAGGGACAGGCCATGTGGCTGGTGGCCATTTTGAGTGCAGCTACAGGCACTGGCCATGTGCTGGCAGGCAAGTGGCCATTTTGAATGCAGGCTTTGTTGTTAGGCCTCCAACCATTTTGCCTACTTTTCAACCTTTATTTATGCCCAGGGGTAGTGAGTCTTGCATGGGCCTAGTCTTTCTGTGGGTTGTCTTGAATTTAAACATCATGGAGGCCATGGATGGAATGGGATTGTGCTGATTTTGCAGTGTTTTTCGATTTTTGGGGGTGTTCATGGGGAGGGACAGGCCATGTGGCTGGTGGCCATTTTGAGTGCAGCTACAGGCACTGGCCATGTGCTGGCAGGCAAGTGGCCATTTTTAATGCAGGCTTTGTTGTTAGGCCTCCAACCATTTTGCCTACTTTTCAACCTTTATTTATGCCCAGGGGTAGTGATTCTTGCATGGGCCTAGTCTTTCTGTGGGTTGTCTTGAATTTAAACATCATGGAGGCCATGGATGGAATGGGATTGTGCTGATTTTTCAGTGATTTTCGTTTTTTGGGCCTGTACTTGTGGCCTTTTCACCAGGGGTATTTGAGTCTAGCATGGGCCTAGTCTTTCTGTGGGCTGTCTTGAACTTAAACATCATGGAGGGCATGGATGGAATGGGATTGTGCTGATTTTGCAGTGTTTTTCGATTTTTGGGGGTGTTTATGGGGAGGGACAGGCCATGTGGCTGGTGGCCATTTTGAGTGCAGCTACAGGCACTGGCCATGTGCTGGCAGGCAAGTGGCCATTTTTAATGCAGGCTTTGTTGTTAGGCCTCCAACCATTTTGCCTACTTTTCAACCTTTATTTATGCCCAGGGGTAGTGAGTCTTGCATGGGCCTAGTCTTTCTGTGGGTTGTCTTGAATTTAAAAATCATGGAGGCCATGGATGGAATGGGATTGTGCTGATTTTTCAGTGATTTTCGTTTTTTGGGTCTGTACTTGTGGCCTTTTCACCAGGGGTATTTGAGTCTAGCATGGGTCTAGTCTTTCTGTGGGCTGTCTTGAACTTAAACATCATGGAGGGCATGGATGGAATGGGATTGTGCTGATTTTGCAGTGTTTTTCGATTTTTGGGGGTGTTCATGGGGAGGAACAGGCCATGTGGCTGGTGGCCATTTTGAGTGCAGCTACAGGCACTGGCCAAGTGCTGGCAGGCAAGTGGCCATTTTGAATGCAGGCTTTGTTGTTAGGCCTCCAACCATTTTGCCTACTTTTCAACCTTTATTTATGCCCAGGGGTAGTGAGTCTGGCATGGGCCTAGTCTTTCTGTGGGCTGTCTTGAACTTAAACATCATGGAGGGCATGGATGGAATGGGATTGTGCTGATTTTGCAGTGTTTTTCGATTTTTGGGGGTGTTCATGGGGAGGGACAGGCCATGTGGCTGGTGGCCATTTTGAGTGCAGCTACAGGCACTGGCCATGTGCTGGCAGGCAAGTGGCCATTTTTAATGCAGGCTTTGTTGTTAGGCCTCCAACCATTTTGCCTACTTTTCAACCTTTATTTATGCCCAGGGGTAGTGAGTCTTGCATGGGCCTAGTCTTTCTGTGGGTTGTCTTGAATTTAAACATTATGGAGGGCATGGATGGATTGGGATTGTGCTGATTTTGCAGTGTTTTTCGATTTTTTTGTGCTGTATAACTGAACTGATGTTCCTCTGTCTTCCATTTTTTTTAGGTGCACAAGACTCAAGAGAACCACCAGTGCCAGGAAGAAGTCCTGCAGCGGTGTGTGTGCGCAGCATAACGTCACGCGACGTCACGTCTGGCCTCAGACAACTCTACAATTCGTGCAACTGCGGCCTGCTGTCTGACCTGCTCTGAAGAAGATGGCCCCAAAGAAAGGTCTCCGTAGCTCCTCTAGCAAGAAAGTTGCTAGTAAGGAGCAGAAGAAGCAAGTTACCAAGGAGGCTGGTGTGCCACCCGCCACGTTTTTTGGGAGAAAAAAAAAGTACGCCTGCAGCAGCAGGATCTGCTGGGGACCAAGCTGGGAGCAGCACCCCTGCTCCATTGGGTTCAGTGCCTCCACCACCACGCCAACTTAAGTCAAAGCCCTTGAGTGCTTCAGAGGCAGTCAGTGTACTTCTCCAATCACCATCGACCAGTGAAGTTGGCTCATCGCAAGAAAGTAGCAGCAATGTCCCTGAATCAACACAGGTTGTTGTAACTCATCTGACAAGTGTTGAACAACCACAGCCGCAACAACAACACCATGTGCAAGTACGCGCCCAAGTACATGTGGAAGGAGAGGCAGCAAAAGGAGATGCGCAAGCAAAGGTGCATGGAGGTTCACAAGTGCCCACAATAGTTGTTCCTCCCGAAGTAGGGGCACATCAGGAAATCGACAATGAAGCCGAGGTATCATTGGAAGCCACTCCTCCTGATGATCATTCATTGTCTTCCACATCCCTAGCAAGGAAAAGATCAAGGGGGGTGTCTACATCTTCTTCAAGCCCACCTCGTTCTGATGCAAGTGATCTGTCTTGGGAACCACAACTGCGGTCTGACAGTGAGGCACACCATGATCTGACACAGGTACCTAAGCGTAAAAGGAAGGTCGTCCAAAAACTCAAACCTATGGAGTGTGATGAGGCTCAACAAGAAGTGACAGATACTGCTGGTGATGAAGCCTCTCACGATGACGACGAGCCAGTCATCACAAAGGTCACTGCAGCCCCACCGGGCATGCAGCAAAGAGACATTTTGACCCTATCCCGAGAAGCTGCTGAGCGTGATGATGATGTCGGCAAAGAGGCAATGGAAATGGAATCATTAGATTTGGAGTTAAGTAGTACACCAAAACCTACCGCTTCCATATTTCTTCCTCGCAAGAAGGTACCCACCTCGTCCTCGACCTCAATTCGTGGTGGTGAAAGTGCAAAACGTACTGAAGTTCGGCAATCCACATCCTCCACTTCATCTGGCATTAGCAGCAGGACCACCACCACCAGTATTGCCGCCTCCTCCGGCCCCCAAAGACATTTCAAGTCTCCAGTTTGGGACTTCTTTAGTGTTTGCCCAAAAATGGAAAACGTAGCCATTTGTAGCCTTTGTAAGGTTCGAGTTGGTCGTGGTAAGCTTGGTTCTAACTATGGTACCGGAGGCCAGAGAGGTCATCTTAAGAGAGCGCACCCTGTCCAATGGCTTCCGCACCTAGAGGCGTTTATGCAAGCCAGAATTGCACGTAATGAAAACGTTGATTTTTCATCTGATGATGACGAGGAGGAAGAAGAAGATTCAAACACTTCACTTACACCCAGTACCCTTGTCAGCAGCACACCCCATGTGAGCCACACTAAGAGTGTGGGAGAGAGTGAGACATCAATGCGGAAAAGTACATCAGCGAGCGTAACTGGGTCGAAGAGATCATCATCATCCCGTAAATCCTTGGTCCAGGGCAACATTAAAAAGATGTTGTTTACAGAAGCGCAATATGAACGCAACCACCCAATGACGCGTCTGTATAACACTAAGCTGGCTAAAATGCTAGCTCTGGACCTTCTCCCTTTTTCTTTTGTAGAAGGGGTTGGTTTTCTAGAATTAGTGGCAGCGCTCTGCCCTAAATGGAAGGTTCCTAGCCGGTTCTATTTTGCCCGAGTTGCGGTTCCAGCACTACATGAAGATGTTCTGAAGGTGATTGGGGCAGCTTTGCAGAAGAGTGCTGTTCACACTATACATCTGACAACAGACATGTGGACCAGTGGCGCAGGCGCTGATTACATGTGCATCACTGCACACTGGGTCTCTTTTTCAGGGGCTAAAGCAAAGCTAAACGCAGGTGTTGACACGGACATTGTTTTTAAAGCTGCTCGGAAACATGCAACACTAGCCATGTTTGGTTTGGAGAAACGTCACACAGCAGAAAACATTTTGGATGTCTTTAACACAAAGGTCCTTAACTGGCTGTCCCCACTAAAACGCCAGGTTGGTTATGTTTCCACGGACAATGGCGCCAATATAGTTAAGGCCATGAGGGACGGTTACTATTTCAGAGGGCCGTGTTTGGCGCACTGTATAAACCTGGTTGTCCAAAAATTCTTGGCTAATAAAGCCAGTGCAGCGTACAGTGTATTGGACACCTGCCGAAAAATTTGCAAGCATTTCAGCCATTCTTTTAAGGCCCAGAAGCAGCTGAGGAGCCTGCTATATCAACGTAAAATGCCAGTGAAAGCAGTCATCCAGGAGGTGGTAACACGTTGGAACTCAACCTTCTACATGCTTGAGCGTCTGTATGAGCAGTATATGGAACTCGATCAATATTTCCTTACAGAGGGTACAGAGGAGCTGAGGATGGGTGGGCCGCAATAGAACATAGTTCAAGGCCTGACACGCATGCTTCGTCCTTTTGAGTTCTTCACGCGTGCAGTCAGCAAGGAGGACTCTAATTTGGGAAAAGCTATCCCATTGTTGTACATGCTGGAGGACCAACTGAAGGAGGTGTGTTCTGTGTTTGAAAAAGATGACAAAAACCAAGACTCTTTGCTTCTGGCTGAGCAATTATTAGAGCTCCTACAAGGTGATGAACGTCTTAAAAAGATCCACTCAGAACAGCATTACATTTGTGCTACTATTCTGGATCCACGCTACAAAAAGGCGCTGGCAGGCCAAGCATTCTTTCCTTTTGATGATGAACATGTTCCAAAGTACAAACGTTGGCTAGCCTTGTCAGCCAAGAAGTTTGAAACAGAACGGCTGAAAATTGAAGGAAATGGCAGTACATCAGCAGGCCATCCCCAGTCAAAACAATCCACTTCTGCACCTGTGGCTGTGGCACAAGTGACCTCTCAGCCGTTAAAGACACCGGCAACCGGATCATCTGCACGAGACACAACAGAAACATTGGAGGCTGAAGAGGATTGGCTAGCTCTGCGTGGGTTTGGTTCTCAAAAGGTCAGAGGCACAGCAAGAGCTAAGCAAAGTGGAGGAACCTTGGAAGAGGACCTTGAGTCGATGGTGAAGGACTATCTGAATGACTCAACAGAGGTCTATGTTAATTCTGACCCATTGGCGTATTGGCATGGGAAAAAAGAATTGTGGCCACAGCTCACCAACCTGGCTTTAAACTACTTGTCTTGCCCACTCGCAAGCGTGTCTTCTGAACGGGTTTTCAGTGCTGCTGGTGGCATTGTAACTCCCAAACGGAGCCGCCTCTCGCCCAAAAATGTGGAGAGGTTAACAATGATCAAGATGAATCAGAACCTCATACCACCAGATTTCAGAGTATGAGAAAGCGTGCCGGATGAAGAGGAGGTGGCCAGCAACATAGATGAGGGAATTTCTACTCTGTCAGGTGACACTGAGCTCACCCTGCCTGAATTCGCAGAGTATGATGACGAAGCCTTATTCTTATTCCTGGACCGTGATACCGAGCCCTGAAAATGAGACAACGAATCAATAACTTTCTTTTTCGTCCCTATTCACTTTTATTCCTGTCTGTCTGTCTTTCTTTGTTGTGCACAGTTAATATATTACAAACTTTAATCAGATAAACACAAAATCAAGCCCATCAGCAGAACTGTCTTCACTGGTTTGCTAATTGATTTGAAGTTGCCGCAGTCTGCATTCCTCAGGTTCACAATTTCAGAAGAACATGCTCCTCTATCCTCCTCCTCCAGACTCCTATTTCCATCAAACCAGACGGCTGGTTTACGCCCAATGAAGAAAGACTCAGCACTTGTGGGGGTGTTGTTGTACCTCTTTGCAGGTGAGTTGACGGCTCTGGGGCCATTGCTGGGAAGCTCTAATACCGGATAAAAGTGTTTTGGACCAAATCCCAGGCGGAAAATTATTTGTGTTTTTGATGACTTGCTTGCCTTTGAGGTGCTCTTAGGGGGGCTTCCTGGTGTTTGCGGGTGAGTTTCGTGGTCTGGGAGCACTGCTGGGACACTCTAATCTTGATTGCATTTGCTTTTCAGGAAATCCGTCGTGGCAACCCCGACTTATGGCCTAGCTACGCAGCGCGTTTGGACCGAAGGCCGAGAAATATTGCAAGTATGAGATTTTGCTTTTGGCCTGTTTGGGGGTGTTATGCTTCTTGGCGGGTGGGTTGGCGGGTCTTTGGGCATTCCTGGGAAGGTCTAATACCGGGTAGAAGTGGTTGGGACAAAATCCAGGCCGATTATTTTTTTGGCTATTTCTGACATTTTGCTCAATGTAGCCTTTTCGGGGGCCTGTTTGGGGGGCTTCCTGGTGTTTGTGGGTGAGTTTCGTGCTCTGGAAGCACTGCTGGGACACTCTAATCTTGATTGCATTTGCTTTTCAGGAAATCCGTCGTGGCAACCCCGACTTATGGCCTAGCTACGCAGCGCGTTTGGACCGAAGGCCGAGAAATATTGCAAGTATGAGATTTTGCTTTTGGCCTGTTTGGGGGTGTTATGCTTCTTGGCGGGTGGGTTGGCGGGTCTTGAGGCATTCCTGGGATGGTCTAATACCGGGTAGAAGTGGTTGGGACAAAATCCAGGCCGAATTTTTTTTTGGCTATTTCTGACATTTTGCTCAATGTAGCGTTTTCGGGGGCCTGTTTGGGGGGCTTCCTGGTGTTTGTTGGTGTGTTTCAGGGTTTGGGCTCACTGCTGGCTATATATACTTTACTTTGCAAGAGGTTTGAAGCAAATCCATGGTGGCAGAGGGGAGTTAGGGCCTAGCTGCAGAGCGCGCGCGGAGTGATTTGGGAAATTTGTGAAAAATTGACTAAGTCCCCATTTTTGTACTTTTGCTCTTTGGCTGTTTGGGGGTCTTCTACTAGTTTTCGCCTGGGTTGACGGCTCTGGGGCCATTGCTGGGAAGCTCTAATACCGGATAAAAGTGTTTTGGACCAAATCCCAGGCGGAAAACTTTTAGTGTTTTTGATGACTTGCTTGCCTTTGAGGTGCTCTTAGGGGGGGGTTCCGTCTGTTTGTGGGTGAGTTTCGTGCTCTGGAAGCACTGCTGGGACACTCTAATCTTGATTGCATTTGCTTTTCAGGAAATCCGTCGTGGCAACCCCGACTTATGGCCTAGCTATGCAGGGCGTTTGGACCGAAGGCCGAGAAATATTGCAAGTATGAGATTTTGCTTTTGGCCTGTTTGGGGGTGTTATGCTTCTTGGCGGGTGGGTTGGCGGGTCTTGGGGCATTCCTGGGAAGGTCTAATACCGGGTAGAAGTGGTTGGGACAAAATCCAGGCCGATTTTTTTTTTGGCTATTTCTGACATTTTGCTCAATGTAGCCTTTTCGGGGGCCTGTTTGGGGGGCTTCCTGGTGTTTGTGGGTGAGTTTCGTGCTCTGGAAGCACTGCTGGGACACTCTAATCTTGATTGCATTTGCTTTTCAGGAAATCCGTCGTGGCAACCCCGACTTATGGCCTAGCTACGCAGCGCGTTTGGACCGAAGGCAGAGAAATATTGCAAGTATGAGATTTTGCTTTTGGCCTGTTTGGGGGTGTTATGCTTCTTGGCGGGTGGGTTGGCGGGTCTTGGGGCATTCCTGGGATGGTCTAATACCAGGTAGAAGTGGTTGGGACAAAATCCAGGCCGAATTTTTTTTTGGCTATTTCTGACATTTTGCTCAATGTAGCGTTTTCGGGGGCCTGTTTGGGGGGCTTCCTGGTGTTTGTGGGTGTGTTTCGGGGTTTGGGCTCACTGCTGGCTATATATACTTTACTTTGCAATAGGTTTGAAGCAAATCCATGGTGGCAGAGGGCAGTTAGGGCCTAGCTGCAGAGCGCGCGCGGAGTGATTTGGGAAATTTGTGAAAAATTGACTAAGTCCCCATTTTTGTACTTTTGCTCTTTGGCTGTTTGGGGGTCTTCTACTAGTTTTCGCCTGGGTTGACGGATCTGGGGCCATTGCTGGGAAGCTCTAATACCGGATAAAAGTGTTTTGGACCAAATCCCAGGCGGAACATTTTTAGTGTTTTTGATGACTTGCTTGCATTTGAGGTGCTCTTAGGGGGGGTTCCGTCTGTTTGTGGGTGAGTTTCGTGCTCTGGAAGCACTGCTGGGACACTCTAATCTTGATTGCATTTGCTTTTCAGGAAATCCGTCGTGGCAACCCCGACTTATGGCCTAGCTACGCAGCGCGTTTGGACCGAAGGCCGAGAAATATTGCAAGTATGAGATTTTGCTTTTGGCCTGTTTGGGGGTGTTATGCTTCTTGGCGGGTGGGTTGGCGGGTCTTGGGGCATTCCTGGGAAGGTCTAATACCGGGTACAAGTGGTTGGGACAAAATCCAGGCCGATTTTTTTTTGCCTATTTCTGACATTTTGCTCAATGTGGCCTTTTCGGGGGCCTGTTTGGGGGGCTTCCTGGTGTTTGTGGGTGAGTTTCGGGGTCTGGGAGCACTGCTGGGACACTCCAATCTTGATTGCATTTGCTTTTCAGGAAATCCGTCGTAGCAACCCCGACTTATGGCCTAGCTACGCAGCGCGTTTGGACCGAAGGCCGAGAAATATTGCAAGTATGAGATTTTGCTTTTGGCCTGTTTGGGGGTGTTATGCTTCTTGGCGGGTGGGTTGGCGGGTCTTGGGGCATTCCTGGGAAGGTCTAATACCGGGTAGAAGTGGTTGGGACAAAATCCAGGCGGAAAAGCCTTTTGGCACTTTTTGTAACTTAGGGTTCGTTAGGGTTAGCCCTAGCAGCAGGATTGCATGTGTTTTGGGGTGTTCTAGATTTTTGCAACTGAGTTCTGGGGTCTTAGAGCACTCGTGAGAATGTGTAATTTTGGTTGCAAGTCATTTGAAGAAAATCCATGGTGGGAAAGGGGGTATTTGGCATAGTTAAAGAAAGCCTTTGCCACTATTCTTAACTTAGGGTTCGTTAGGGTTAGCAGTATTTCTATTGCATGTGTTTGAGCTGGGGGGATTTCGAGTCTTGGAGCGATGCTGGCTATGGCTACTTTTGCTTGGTTGCTTGCAAGTGGTTTGAATGCAATCCACGGTGGGTAAGGGGTAATTAGGAAGGGGGTACTTCGGCCTACTGTTACTTTCAAAGTAAGTTTTGTCACCAGTTTTCTGCTAGGCCTCGTTTTTTGAGATTTGATTGGGGGTCTTCTACATTTTTGCGACTGGCTTTAGTAAGGGTCTGGGTGGAGCACTGCTAGGAAGATCTAATTTTGTTCTAAAAAACACTTTACAGTACACCTAGCTTGAGGGTAAAGATCTGCTACATTAATTTGCCCATACTTATTTATCCTTCAAAAGGTGACTCAGACAGAGTACGCACTTTCAAAAATATTGTACTGTCTACTAGGAAAATCAAATTGTGACTTTTTGCACTCCACAGCCTACATACCTTATATTTATTTATCAGTGGTGTTGTAATATTATATCTCTTCCTGTTTTTCGTTGAATAATTACAGGCCGGGTTTCAGTCTCTGTAATGGGGAAAAAAGGATGGAGTCAGGCTTCACAGTAGCAAGCCACAATTCAGCATCAGGCAGGCAGTTGACAGGGTGTCTTCTGGTGACCAACATCGATGGACGAAGCGTCGGCTGCAATGGAGGAGTGCCGCTAATAAGAGGATTTTTTTTCTGCAGGCAACTTACTTACCACTTCCAACAGGACCACTACAACCACATAGATACAGTATCCCTTGCCTTTTTCTCTGACTGTGACTGCATTTCTTGGATCTCTCTCTGCTTCTAAATTGATCCCTTAACACATCACTTAGTCCACTCCACTATCACATCTGCACCACACATAGTCATTTGTAAGTGCTCCTACGTAATTCGCAAGTCGCAGCACGCCCCAGGCCGTAGAGGACTGGGATGGCCCCAATGATGAAGCATGTCACCAAGGGGCAACCCTGGTGAGTGAAGGGACACGTAGAAAACAAGCAATTTCTCCTTTTCTATCTACTATACCTTCCAGACCAACCCCACTGAGTGTTGTTGTGAATGGATTTATAGTGACCAGCAAGGCTCTCGGGTATCTGGCTACAGAGACCTTATGTTGAATATCGTTATCAATAATTCCACACAGGCCCTGTACTGTCGCATTCTTTCTTCCACAGTTGGCGAATGTACTACTTACTTTTCACTGACATGCATGCAGTAGTGCATGCACTTTCAAAGATTGATGGATAGGTTTGTACCCAAAGATTTGTTTATGTTCAATTGTTTGTCTATGCTGTGCTTTTTTTTACAGGGTGTCTTCTGGTGACCAACATCGATGGACGAAGCGTCGGCTGCAATGAAGGAGTGCCGCTAATAGGAGGATTTTTTTTCTGCAGGCAACTGACTACCCACGTCCAACAGGACCACTACAACCACATAGATACAGTATCCCTTGCCTTTTTCTCTGACTGTGACTGCATTTCTTGGATCTCTCTCTGCTTCTAAATTGATCCCTTAACACATCACTTAGTCCACTCCACTATCACATCTGCACCACACATAGTCATTTGTAAGTGCTCCTACGTAATTCGCAAGTCGCAGCACGCCCCAGGCCGTAGAGGACTGGGATGGCCCCAATGATGAAGCATGTCACCAAGGGGCAACCCTGGTGAGTGAGGGGACACCTAGAAAAAAAGCAATTTCTCCTTTTCTATCTACTATACCTTCCAGACCAACCCCACTGAGTGTTGTTGTGAATGGATTTATAGTGACCAGCAAGGCTCTCGGGTATCTGGCTACAGAGACCTTATGTTGAATATCGTTATCAATAATTCCACACAGGCCCTGTACTGTTGCATTCTTTCTTCCACAGTTGTCGAATGTACTACTTACTTTTCACTGACATGCATGCAGTAGTGCATGCACTTTCAAAGATTGATGGATAGGTTTGTACCCAAAGATTTGTTTATGTTCAATTGTTTGTCTATGCTGTGCTTTTTTTTACAGGGTGTCTTCTGGTGACCAACATCGATGGACGAAGCGTCGGCTGCAATGGAGGACTGCCGCTAATAGGAGGGTTTTTTTTCTGCAGGCAACTGACTTACCACTTCCAACAGGACCACTACAACCACATAGATACAGTATCCCTTGCCTTTTTCTCTGACTGTGACTGCATTTATTGGATCTCTCTCTGCTTCTAAATTGATCCCTTAACACATCACTTAGTCCACTCCACTATCACATCTGCACCACACATAGTCCTTTGTAAGTGCTCCTACGTAATTCGCAAGTCGCAGCACGCCCCAGGCCGTAGAGGACTGGGATGGCCCCAATGATGAAGCATGTCACCAAGGGGCAACCCTGGTGAGTGAGGGGACACCTAGAAAAAAAGCAATTTCTCCTTTTCTATCTACTATACCTTCCAGACCAACCCCACTGAGTGTTGTTGTGAATGGATTTATAGTGACCAGCAAGGCTCTCAGGTATCTGGCTACAGAGACCTTATGTTGAATATCGTTATCAATAATTCCACAACGGCCCTGTACTGTCGCATTCTTTCTTCCACAGTTGGCGAATGTACTACTTACTTTTCACTGACATGCATGCAGTAGTGCATGCACTTTCAAAGATTGATGGATAGGTTTGTACCCAAAGATTTGTTTATGTTCAATTGTTTGTCTATGCTGTGCTTTTTTTTACAGGGTGTCTTCTGGTGACCAACATCGATGGACGAAGCGTCGGCTGCAATGGAGGACTGCCGCTAATAGGAGGGTTTTTTTTCTGCAGGCAACTGACTTACCACTTCCAACAGGACCACTACAACCACATAGATACAGTATCCCTTGCCTTTTTCTCTGACTGTGACTGCATTTCTTGGATCTCTCTCTGCTTCTAAATTGATCCCTTAACACATCACTTAGTCCACTCCACTATCACATCTGCACCACACATAGTCCTTTGTAAGTGCTCCTACGTAATTCGCAAGTCGCAGCACGCCCCAGGCCGTAGAGGACTGGGATGGCCCCAATGATGAAGCATGTCACCAAGGGGCAACCCTGGTGAGTGAGGGGACACCTAGAAAAAAAGCAATTTCTCCTTTTCTATCTACTATACCTTCCAGACCAACCCCACTGAGTGTTGTTGTGAATGGATTTATAGTGACCAGCAAGGCTCTCGGGTATCTGGCTACAGAGACCTTATGTTGAATATCGTTATCAATAATTCCACAACGGCCCTGTACTGTCGCATTCTTTCTTCCACAGTTGGCGAATGTACTACTTACTTTTCACTGACATGCATGCAGTAGTGCATGCACTTTCAAAGATTGATGGATAGGTTTGTACCCAAAGATTTGTTTATGTTCACAATTCTTTGTCTATGCTGTGCTATTTTTTCTTGTCTCCCAAAACCTTTCCCAAAAACCCCCGTACCCATCCATTTTTCAAACCCTAACCCTCTTCCCCCGGGCTGTGTGGTTTTGATTGATGTGTGACTAAATTACAGCAATAAATCCACACACTTGCTGGGGAGGATAAGGTGATAGCAACAGGCTGGTGAAGAAATCCGAGGATATATTCTTACTCTGCTTGACAAAGAACCATTGCTAATGTGAAAGAACTTCAACCGAATTAGTAGTTATACATTACCATTTGTTAGGCTACAATGTGGCACTGTTCTACTGTACTTCTGTCACCTGCTATATTCTCAGTTGTACCGTTGAATTGCTCAGGAGGACAAACCAGATTTCATTTTCTTTTTTTTCATAGGCATGCAACTGCCACTGTGTCACACCACTAGTACCACCGCTATGAGGAAATTTTATCCGACCAAGATTGCCAACCTTATTCGCTGTTTCCCGTGGAGCCAGCCCTGGGTCTAGCCCTACTTTCAAACACAAATTACAGGTAAGATAAGCGTTTGGTGGTTTGGGGGTATAATGGAGTATTAGTACGAGAGACGAGAGACTGAAGGTAGTACTACTAAAGTCCTAGGACTCTTGGATTCACTTCACTTAGTCTGTGAGAGGCACTTAGTGTTGAAAACATTTGGGCATTTACACTTAAAGGAAGAAAATGGAACTAAACTTTCAGGAAAACAGAGTCACTGTTAAACCCCCACCCGCCAGGCAAGCAGTAAGAAACGGGTATGCTCAGATAAAGTTTGAAAAAGTATATTTATATCCCTAACAAAATAATCTCCCGCAAGACCCTCCCTAACCCCAACGATTGTCCTTCAAAAGTCCCCAAAAACCCAACTCCCAATTCCCACCCCCAAAAGTCTCTAAAAAAGGGGCAAGGGACACTATGGGTGGATGCTGTCAACTTTTTGGGCCAGGGCATCATGCTCCTGGCGGAGCAAGGCGTGCTCTACGCGGAGCCCCTCCAACTGGTTGGAAAAGTGGTGGAGCTCCTGCTGGAGGCGGGACACCATCAGGGTACTGCGGCGCAGGCGTGCCTTCAATGCCTTGTAGGTGCAACGGCTGTGAGAGGAAGCTGTAGCTGTTGTCCTTGCTACTCGGCGGTGGCGTTTGGCTTTGGCAGCCCGGATCAGTCTGGGTGGACCACTGTGCTGGGTGGCACTGGCAGCCCGTGGGGGAACGGAGGCCGATGCAGACGACGTAGTTGTTGTGGTCGACTGCACACTTTCTTCGTCCTCCAGAGCCACCAGCCGCCGATATTCGGCCACAGTGGCATCGATCCGCCGTTGCCGGGCCGCTCTAGCCAGCTCCTTCCTCCTTGTTCGTTTGGAAGGAGAACCTATATGAAGAAAGAAAGACATAGTCTGTAACCAATGCTCTTTAAGATTAACTCAATCATTCAGCAGAAATTTGTGTTGCACTACAACTAGCAACTTGCAAACGCATTACATAACTATTGAGGCCAGTATCTATCTAACCTCACACTTCTTCATCCTTGCTCTAACATTAGTGGGAGTTTAAGGAACAAATTCTACGAGCACTATGGACTTCCATTGGAGTCGACTATGAAAGTACACCAGTCTTATTCTTCTTCTTGTCTCTTGTTTTGGAAAATTGGTACGTTATCTTCTGCAAGCCGGCATAATGGCAGCGCAGTAAACTTGCACCCGAGAAAAAGAGACGCACGCCATGAGGAGTGACCTAGACTTGCGTTGCGTTACTGTACCCGTCCAGTACATGCAGGTGGTGAAGCTCTTACTTTTCTATTACGGGTGGCACTGAGAATACTCTGTTACAACTCAAGGGCTACTGCTTAATTAATTTAACTTTCACCCTACAGTGGAAATGAGTACTAGAAATGGAAAATTGAAGGAGATAAATAATCTGATTATCTATCACTTCACATGGGATGTTTTTGCTTATATATGGGATGACTTTAGGTGCTTTGCTTTTTATTGAGTGACCAGTGATACATCCACACATGAATGACTGAGTACTACTAAACTTATTAAGAGAGGTAGGGAGTGGCCACCGTAATAACCGGATCTATGCAGTGCTTGCAATACAAACTACTGCTACTATTGATGGTAGTATTTGGACAAAATTAAAAGTTCTTTTCCTTGCCTTTCCTACACTGGAACGGACGTGCGGGTGCAGTGTTACATGCTCTTCAAAGTTACACTTAGTTCATCCACTGACCGTCTACTCTCTCTAGATCATGGGTATTCACAAACTTTCTCTCAGGGGCTACATTTACAGTGTAGTTTGGGGCCGAGGGCCGCACTGGTGGGGGCGGAGTCAGAGGGGGCGGGGCTAAAGCAAAACGATAACTTGTGACCATGAGGTTGCACACAGGTCCCTGCAGCAGATGCCCTCATCCACTGAGCCACCAGACCCAGCATTTACATACATCTCTCTCCCTCCTGCTCTCCCTCCTGCCCTCCCTCTCCATCTCTCTCTCCCTCCTGCCCTCCCTCTCCCTCCCCCTCTGTCATGTCACTGTGTGTGTGTCTATCTGTGTCAGCCTTCAGCCCGGGTTGAGACCGCTTCCTCAACGCGCACACACAGACAACAACACCAAAGTACTTAACAGGTCTTTAAAAGACCATTAACATATTATTGAGGCTTTGTTTGTTGTAGCGCCCCTGCTTCTCCACCCTGACAATCACTGCTTGCCCGGCCCCACAGAGCAGAGGCTTTGTTCTATTTCACCTCTTTGTGGCCTTGCATCTCCACTCTGCTCTGTGGGGGCCGGGGGAGCAGTGATTGTCAGAGTGGAGATGCAGGGGCGCTAACAGGTGAAATACAAAAAAGCCTCTGCTCTGTGGGGGCCGGGGGAGCAGTGATTGTCTGCAAGGTCTGCGCACCGCCAAGGAAGGCTTGCCGGGCCACCACCGGCCCGCGGGCCGTACTATGAGTACCCCTGCTCTAGATACACATATGCTATCTAAGAGTCAGATAGTAGCATGATCCAGGTATATGGACACATACAGTTTCTGTGTCACCCACCCAGGCTGTTGTCCTTCCACCCATCATTGCTTCATCATTCACCCAGCCATGCATCTCATATTCTTGCCTTCCCAGCTAGTCTTCAATCTCAATAAGTAAGGAATATATAAGAGCTTACCTCTGGCCGCCACCACCACCGTCTCAACTCTCACAGCCGCCGCCTCCTCCCCTGAAGAATCGCCCTCCGCCTCCGTGTCGAGCACCACCACCTCCACACTGGCCCCGCCACCAGATGTTCCACCTACAAAGTACATTTAAGAATGTTAGAATAAAGCACTCACTAGTCTTTGGTCTAGGAATGAAGACATGTGAAAACAATGTAATTTGTGACTGTCTACGTTAAAGTTAAAAAAAATGTCCCTTTTTCCAGGAAAGGTTGTCTTGCTGCACTTTTTGGCACAACTGATGAAGGCTGTTTTTTTAACATGCACCATTTTTCTCCACACAGACAGAAGATGGACTTCTAACAACAAGATCAAGTTGAAACGAGGTGAGAGCTCGGCTCGACCACAAGAAATGTCTTCAATTAATCGTCAGCACTAACCACTTTTCCATTATGAGTTAAACGTTTAGTTTTATTATGACTTCATTTTAATAAATGTGTTTACTTTTAATAAAGCTTTTAAACTTAAATACAATCTGTGTTTTTTGGTCCAGACTAGAGTGACTGAGCGAAAGGTTTTGCAATTTTTGCAAGCATGAGTCCAGATAGAACACTTCAAAAGACATTATGGACAATCCCAGAGGACTGCACTAAGTTGATAGAGCTATTGCTGACTAGAATCATGGGAGTTTCGCCAACCGTGCAATCTTAGTTAGCTACACAGACAGACTAATAAGAATAATCTAGTAATACCACAGGGAGTCATAGTAGAGGCAGGATAAGAATTTAGATACAGTCTACAAGAAGAGCAAAGACAATTTTGAAAAAAGTCAAATGAGGAACGCTAGGAAAAATAGGTACTAGTCTAAAATGAAAACTTACTGGGGCCAGCAGAGGAGCCCTCGCCTGCCCGATCCTGGCCCTGTTGAACAGCATCCGCCGCCTGCTGCTCCTGTGTCCTCCTCTCGCCCCTGGGGGGAGCTGACGTAGAACATGAAAGAAAGAACAGAAAACATGGATGATTGTTGCTTGTCAATGTCAACCAAATCAAACATTTCAAAAGAACAATAACAAAATATTTCCGCGAAATTATATTGATTAGGGTTAGTTTTCATTTATTTGCGGACCTGTGACTTCGAAAGTCACGTAACTCACTAAACAAAGTACTGAAACGTTCACCTAGGACTGGCAGGCAGCAGTCCGCAGGCAAGACGCAAAGTGACAGACAAACTCCATTGTGATTTCAGTCAGATCAGTGACAACACTAACAGTTGCCTGCTACATTACCAGTCATTTAAATAGTCAAACTATCCATCCACCGCCACTATTTTTCTTATTGTCAGGGGTACAAAGGAAGGGGCAGATTGAAGCCCCTTGCGGCTCTTTTGCGCCGTTCTTGCGTGACTTTTGTGACGCAGCAGCTAAACAAAAAAGGGCGCCATGGTGCGGCGTATAATATTATAACAACGTGACGCATTTGGGACATGCATCCCGTTATAAAGCCCTGCGCCATCAGGGGGCGTTCCGGCGCAAGGGAGGGCATTCCTGCGCTGGAACACATCCTAATAGTCTCTGAGGGAAATCTACAAAATTTCAATCAGTCACCTTTAGGACAATGATGCGTCACACAAACCCTGCACCTGCTTGAAGCAGACGTACGGCTTGACCCAGCATTGGGGAGATAGGGTACCCCAGAGCATTGCTGGAGCTGCGCCATCGTTGTGACGCAACTCCAGCAGTAAAGCTTCGGTGACGTTTTGGGCCCATGGTGCGCCGCATTGCAAATACGGCGCACCATGTTTGGTGGTGGTAGCGGACCGCACAATTAATGGCGCATCCCTGCTACTTTGCAGGGATGCGACGGTAATTGCAATTCTGCCCCTTAGGGGCATACTTACTTACGCGTTCTGGCGCATCTCCAGAGATGCGCCAGATCAAATGCGTCACGCAAAACTACCCTTGCGACACGGCAGATGCGCCTCATTTACAATGCGGCGCGCCCTGGCGCAAGGGTAGGCACTTGCGTGACGCATCTCGTCACGTAAGAGCGGCGCATCGCTGGAGTCACGTCGCCAACGCAATGCAACTCCAGTAATGCTCAGGGCCACCCAATACTTAACATGCTGTGTCAGTCCTTTAGCCTGCTTCTATCAGACATAAGGAATTGAATTGACGTAGCAGCGTCGCAGAAGTGCCTGCGTTAAATCTTGTAGATTTCACGCAGGCAATTTTGCGAGGCGCACAGCCGCCGGACCGCCCATCCTGCGTACTAGGAATGCACCCATTGTGGTGCAGGCCCATGGCTTTATAACGTGACGCATCTCCCTAGATGCGTCATGCTGTAAATGACTCGCAGGGATGCGGCACGTTTACGCCGCTGTTGCGTCACGCAAGGCAACATAAACGTGGCGCAAGGGGCTTGTAAATGTAATCTGCCCCCTAGTGTCTAGCATTACGCAGTTCTGTAAAGTACACTCATACATAATAGTTACTCAGGCCAATGAGACCACGAAATAGAAAACAAATAAGCATAGTAGCAACGCCACTGAGAAGGAGAGCAGTGCACCTGAAATGCACAGAAGATTTTAAAATATAATTTAACTACAATGTAATCGTCATCAGCGGCATTATTGGCTTGCTCCATGTAAAAAACAAATATTTGCAATACAACAACACAGAGCAGGAGAAAACATCATAGTAGTGAGTGATTAAATGGCTACTACTACTCACCAAGCCCGGGGATCTCCAAGCCGAGCTGGTCCAGCAGGTCACGCTCGCGGTCCAGGAGGTCCGTCCAGCGATGGGTGACCTGGCTGTAGGTGCGCTGGACCCCGTAGAGGTGGGATATGGCCCAGCACACCTTCTCCCACCGCTTCCGGCGCTCCCGCATGTTGTAGCCGCCGGCCGCGATCCTGCCGCCTCCCGCGATGGTCCTGGGCAGGCGGCGCTGGACGAAGTAGACCAGCGCGCCCACTTCCTCCGGGCTGAATATCTCCCGTCGCGTCACCTGCTCCCCCCTCAATCTCCCGCATGCTGTCCTGGCACTGGGTCCAGCACTACTCCCCGCCGCCGCTGCGGCCCTCAAGTGCCTGGGCAGCTTCACGGCGCCTGGCTTGAGCATGGTCTGGGCAGGTAAGGTAGGAAGAAGTAGAAAATTAAGAAAGAATAGGATAGGGAAGAAGAAAAGAAAAGAGTTTAAAAAAGTAGTTTAAAAGTAAAGAAAAATAGCAGAAAAGACAAAAATATACAGCTAGGAAAAGAGAGGGATAGATAAGAAGCAAAATCGTAAAAAAAAAAACTGAAAACAAGCAAAGGATGGCAAAGATACCAAGAGGATTAAACACCATGCCCAGACACAGGAAATGAATGAAAAACAAGATGGCCGGCGCCAGTTCACGAGCGCGAAAGTAAGTTCGCGCGAGATTTTCCTCGCGATCTCGTGCGAACCTCTAGATTTCCCGCGCGATCTCGTGCGAACCTCTACTCGCAATGCGCTTACTGCGCGAGATTATACATAGCGGGCGGAAACGGAAATACGTCACGCAAACAAAATGGCCGCGCCCGTACTCGACCTTGGGGTAAATTCGCGTGTTGCGCTGCAAGCGGCTCGCGAATACTGCAAAAAAACTCGCGAAACAACAAGCCGGAAAAAAATAAAATGCTCATTCGCACGAATTGGCGGCTTCCGCGGTCGGTTTCGCACGACGCCGCGCCCCGCGAATAGCGCGAAAAAACCGAAAAACGATTTCAGCAAAAGCAAAAGCAATGAGCAGGTGCAAAAGGTCAACCTCATGATTTGTAACGATTCTTTGTAGTGCTTCCTGAGGGGGCCCTCCAGAATTCGGTTGCCTGCTTGCAACTATTGTGTGACCCTGCTCTGACCTTAACTGTATGCCACAAAGGTCCTGATTTACAGCTAAAGGAGCAGACAAGCAGGTGCCAGGCTGGAACTTGAAATTCTTTCAGTGACACATTAATTAGTCCCCGATTCATTATTGTCAGTTGGGGCAGGGCAGGTGTTGTTAATAAACTAACCCCAAATTAATTCATGTCAGTTCAAGCAGGGCAGGTGGGCTTGCTTTTCCCCCCCATCTTCTACAGTGATGATGAACCAGAGGGTGGCATTGATGTAACAGAGGGTGGCATGGGTCAAAGAGAGGGTGCCAGTGGTGAAACAGAGGGTGCTGGGAGGCTGTGATGATGAACCAGACGTAGAAACAACATAGTCGCGACCGTTGCGAGCCGACAAGTAAGTTCGCAATTGCGAACTAGTACCAAATCCTCGCGAACTGGCAGAAACAATTGCGAACACACAAAAAAAATCCGCAAATTCGCGGGAATTCGCGGATTTTGCGGATTGCGAGTTCGCAAATCCGCAAAATTCGCGAACGCGAGATCCGCAAAATTCGCCCATGGAATCATTAGCACTGGAAATCCACAGTTTTTTTTCTTTACAAACTCCTACTGTTTCAACTGCCCTTTCATTACCACACTTCATCTGACTGCAGCACAACCTTCTCCCACCATGTTAAATATCTGGATTGTTGGACATTGTTACATCTACTGGGCTCAAAGGTATGCTGAGAACAGAAATTTACCTAACCTCAATTTACAAGATGTGGAAATTAAGTGGTTGGGCCAAAGAGGATTAAAATGTCACCAATTGATACCATTGGTGAAAACCTTTATGCATTTGCCAAAACCTGACCTGTTAATTGTGCACTGTGGAGGTAATGATTTGGGCACTTTGACTGGGGTAGGTCTGGAAATGCTTTTAAAGGACACCTTTGAGCAATTAATGGCACTTTTTCCTCAAACTGCCTTGGTATATTCCAATATATGCCAAAGACAGAAATGGAGGTGGTCCAACCAATTTTGTCCACAAATTGAGAAAGCGAGGAAGCATGTAAACAAATCTGTTTCAGCTTACATGAGAGACCATGGAATGGGCTCCTTGTACAACAATAACTTGCGTTACTACATGCAAGATATCTACAGAGGAGATGGAGTTCACTTCTCAGATGAGGGCAACAGAATTTTCATTTTGAATTTAAGACTGTGCATTGGTACCTACTTATAAGTACCAAAATGTACCATAAACCCAAAAGCTCTTCTCAGAGCTACCCTACATCTGATCACTCACAATTATTATTTTTCTCTAACCTTTTTCTGTAATTTTCAACAAACTACGCTCAAAGAGCGCTACCCGGTACGCGAACTGGAAGCTAACCTCGCAAAATTTAAAAAAAAAATGTTTTTTCCCCGCACATATGGTCCTCCTCAGCCACCCTCAGAAAACCTAGGGGGTCAAAATACTTGTACCGTGCCCCCTTCTACCCATTCTGAACATTATTTGCCCTCCATTTTATATCTTAATTCGACCGAAACACAAAATGGTGGACTTCCGTTACGCTCCTAGTTCGCGGACCGGACCGCTACCCGGAAAGCGGTCCAAAAAAAAGGTGGGAAAGTAATTCACAGAAAAACGACTGGAGACACTCTCACCAAATATAGATTAACTCATACTACGTAACAATTCCTTTCATTTTCACAAATTTGATTGAAATTCCATTTAGCCATTAAGCCTGTAGACCTCTCTAAATACCGTGAGGTAAATTACTTCACAAAACACATCTGAAGTGTTGGAATTCACAACCAATGAAAATGTTACTTTCATTTTCTACTTATATTACCTGACATTTGATTGGTTATATACCTGAATATATATAAAGGAAGAGAAGAAAACACAGCCATTTTGACTGCTACTTCTTGTTGTACATCACATTTGAATAGCTATCAAACACTTCAACTTGTTTGTGAAGGTAAGTTGTTATTTTTAAAACTGAAGTATATTGTGCACTATAACTTAATATGGTAGACTTTTTCTGATAGATATATACTATATATCTATAGTAGTTATAGATTTAGATAGAATTCTCTATAATAGTTATGAATGGAGTTAGGCTTGTCTTGGTTAAATCACATACACTTTTTTATAGTCCTATTTCCACTCTGATACTATACACTGCCAAAAGATAAATTCACTGATAAAAACTGCCTATCTAAAATTAAACCCAACAGTGCCCTATCTCTACTAATATATATTTTTTTAATCAAAATTTCAGGCAAAATGGAAGGCGAGCAACAAGTTAAATTTACAATTGTACTGGAGGAGAGCAGCCAAGAAAAAATTAATGATTTTATGGATCAAAGTAGAGACCAGGAACTACTACAATGTGTTGAAGCAGTGGATAACCTGCTTAAAAATGAGGACATGTTACACCCTATATTCAATTCGCTCACAGGAGCTGACACAAAGAATTTTTAAAATTGCTGTTTATTAGTGTATTTGTTGTGTATTGTTGCCGCTTGTAGGCTTTTAACTAAGAATCCACCTACTTGCACCACATTTGTAAATTCACCGAGCTAGGAGCGGGTCCTTCTCCCGACACACAGCACTGCGGCGGACATCTTGGCTTGGGGGGGCGGCCTAGAGAAGCTGCGCACGGTCTAGTCGTCGCAAGGACGCTAGACCGGTATTTAAACGGGGCAAACTAGGTGGCTTGTGATTGGAAACTTTTAGGACAAACGGAGCGAGTTGCACTACAGAGTGCAGCGCGCTCACAGGAGCTGACACAAAGAATTTTTAAAATCGCTGTTTATTAGTGTATTTGTTGTGTATTGTTGCCGCTTGTAGGCTTTTAACTAAGAATCCACCTACTTGCACCACATTTGTAAATTCACCGAGCTAGGAGCGGGTCCTTCTCCCGACACACAGCACTGCGGCGGACATCTTGGCTTGGGGGGGCGGCCTAGAGAAGCTGCGCACGGTCTAGTCGTCGCAAGGACGCTAGACCGGTATTTAAAACGGGCCATGCTGACGCGCAGCGGGCACGCGCTGCGGGCACGCCGGAGCATCGCCGGAGTCACGCCAGAGTCCAGCCCGTCTGCGCCCGTCCGCGCACAGGCGGGCGCAGGGGCTGGGACGGCTGGCCATCGTCGCACTTACTCCTCAGAAATGCTTAAATCTTTGAATAGAGGCGAGCCCATGTTGGACAAAGCAGTCCTGCTGTTGCTTAAAAAGTACAGTATCTTTCGGAATGTTGGGGTCACACCTGCCTTGAATAAATGCCCCACGTTAAAAATAGCGAGCCTTAATACCCGCTCGTTGCACTGCCATCATCTGGAGGTATATAATATGCTTCAGGATAGTGACATCGATGTCCTGACTCTTTCAGAGACCTGGACAGATGAGAACTCGTTACCGGATATCATCGCCGCTGTACCAAGCGGATATGATATAATGTGGCATAACCGCCCAGGGGGCTCACGGGGGGGTGGGGTAGCTATTTTGTATAGGAAGACCATGACGGTTGAAAAAATACTAACTGAGACGATTGACTTAGCCGATCTTCTTGGGGTAAAGGTCACAGTAAACAATGTGTGTTGGGTGATCTTGTCTGTTTATCGTCCGCCGAAGGCAACCCCTACCTTCTTTGACTTATTCTGTCCTATTATATCTGACCTTAGGTCAAGATATACAAAAATCTTGGTTACGGGGGATTTTAATTTACATTGGGATAAGCCCACCTGGGATTCACCTATGCGCCAGTTAGACACATTAATGTCCGCATTGGACTTCACACAGATTGTGGATACCCCAACCCATGAAAAAGGGCACATTCTTGACCTTATGTGGACCACCGATGCCACTCTAACATTTAGTGAGGCAGCGCCCTGTGTCTGGTCGGATCACTGTTTGGTCTCGTGTGAGGTTCCCCTCAGCAATGGGGCTGTTCATAACTCACATAGCTTCAGGAAAACCCGGAAATGGATTGAAGTCAATCTGAGAGCCCTGACTGAGGCACATCTGGAACCCCCCCAGGTTTTAGAGCCAGATTGTAATTTGGACCGAGACTACTCTGATCTAACAAGATGTTTGATTCGGGCCATCGATCAGATAGCGCCAGTGAAAACACAGCAAATCAAGGGCTCTGGGAAAGCTCCCTGGTTTACTCCGCTCTTAAGGGAAACCAAAACCAAGCTAAGGAGATTAGAAAGGCTGTGGAGGAAATCCAAGCAGGATACTGATAGGGATACCTATAAGGCCTTTCTCCACCAATATAAAAAACTTATGATTCAAGCTAAAGCGGACTATCTTGAGTCGCGCCTAAGCAAGGCCACTAATATCCAGAAAGAAACCTTTAAAATCTTGGCTGAGCTGAGTAAGAAGCCGGATAATGTTAAGCCCCCTTTTGATTGTAATACCTTCCAGACCTATTTCCTGGAGAAGGTGAAGATCATTGTCCAGGAGATAGAGAATATGGCGGCAACAGGGACTGCAATTGCCTTAACATCCAATAAGGCGAGCGACTGTTCTCTTACAATGTTCCCACAGATGGATACATTAATCTTGGAACAACTGATGGGTAAAATTAAATCTGGCTCTCCAGCTGATCCTTGCCCACCTGAGATCTTTCGCATTGCGCGTCCCTTATTGGAGGAATACATCATCTCTCTCCTTAATAGATCGCTAGACATGGGATACCTGCCGAGTGAACTTAAGGAGGCGCGGGTAAGACCCTTATTGAAAAAGCTGGGGTCAGATCCCGCTGTGTTGAAGAACTACAGACCCATCTCCCAGCTGCCCTTTCTCTCAAAAATCCTTGAGCAACACGTTCTTCAGTCCCTGTCCTGCTATCTGGAATCTCACCATCTACTCCACGATAGACAGGCAGGTTTTCGAGCACATCACAGCACCGAGTTGGTGATGCTCTCGGTGCTGGACGAACTAAGAGGTAGGGCTGACTGTAAGAAAGCGAGCGCCCTGATTTTATTAGATCTATCAGCGGCGTTCGATACTGTCAGCCACACCCTGCTCTTGGACAGATTGAAGAGCTTTGGGATTAAGGGCTCGGCGCTGCAGTGGTTGGAATCCTTCCTTACAGGCAGGACCCAAAGGATACAACTGGGGGATGAAACATCTGAGGTCGGGGTTTTAGAGTGTGGAGTACCGCAGGGGTCGGCCCTGTCCCCTCTTCTATTCAACCTATACCTGCAACCCCTGATCGCTGCGCTGGCTGCGATGGACTGTAAAGTCTTCAACTATGCGGACGATACGCAGTTGCTGCTAAGTATAAATGACACCTCGGCCGCACAACTCCAATCCCAGAACATCCTGAGGTTCACGGTACGATGGATGACAGATAACCTTTTAAAAGTCAATCCTGACAAAACCGAGATCTTGGTTATACCATCCACCCTCTCACCTTGGAGTGACCTCTACTGGCCCATGGAGTTGGGCCCGGCCCCTAAACCAAGCCTGGCTGTAAAAAGCTTGGGGATTCGGTTGGACGCTGACCTATCGATGGCGCCCCAGATCGCGTCGGTGGTAGGCAGCTGTACTAATATCATCCGGCAACTGCGGAAGTTATCCCCTATCCTTTCAGAGCCCATGATGCGCTCAATAGTAACTGCCACTATCATTTCCAGAATTGACTATGGAAATGCCCTCTATCTTGGCCTACCAAAAACCCTTACTAATAGGCTTCAGATTCTAATGAATGATGCTGCCCGACTGATTTTTAGACTCCCTAGGAGGTCTAGAGCCACTCCTCTACTACAAAACCTACATTGGCTTCCAATAAAAGAGAGAGTGGAATTCAAGAGTCTGTGTATAGCCCATAAGGTCATCTACGGTAAGGCTCCGGCCTATATCAAGGAGCGCCTACAACTGTACTGCCCGACGAGATCACTTCGGTCCTCGGACCTGCAGTTGCTGACTTGCTCTCGGTACAGGCTAGTGACGAAGGGAGGCAGAGCCTTCTCGGTATTGGTTCCCCAGCTGTGGAACAACTTGCCTGGAGGGCTACGTGAGGAAGGAAACCTCTTAAAATTTCGAAAGAGCCTGAAAACGCTACTGTTCAGGAGAAGCCTGAGCATGGCTTAATCCAATGCGATCTTTTGTTCTGACCTGTTGTGTTATTGTCCTATTCCATCTTTCCGGGCGCTTAGAGGCCTGCAGGTGATTAGGCGCGGTATAAAATTAAAATAACAATAACAATAACAATAACAATAACAACAATTTTGAAATTTCTGACACTGAAATGTTAGAAAGTTTAATGAATTATGAAACACAATCAAAATAAAAAAAAATATTTTAAAAATAAAGAAAACAAAAAAAAACAACAAAAACAACTAACAATACAGTATTAGAAAAGTCTATCATTCTTTTATCCTTATAGTACGCTGCCCAGACCGCTTTCCGGTTCGCGTACTAGGCGCTCACCACGCAAAAAAAAAAAAAAAAAAATTTTGGGCCCTGCTAGGACCTTTTAAAACCTCCACATAAAACCTAGGGGGTCAACGAGGATCTACTATGCCCCCTTATGGTAATTTCCCCCTTTATTTTGGCCTCCTCTTGGCTCTCGATCCTACCGAGAGACAAGATGGCGGCCGCTATGGACTGTTTAGAATGTTGACAGACACCGGAAAGCCAATCACCTTCGCATCGCAAAGTTCCGTTACGCGAAAAGTACGCGAACCGGGGCGCCGCCCGGAGCGCTGTTACAGATATATATCTTACTTTGAACGTTAATTTCTCAAAATCCACTGGAGCACATATATTGAGACCTAGCAAAGGCACATCGAGCTAACAGTCCCTACAATTTTGCCAAGTTTCGTGCAAATCCATTCAGCCGTTCGAGCTAAAAGTGAGGCCAACCGCCCTATGGAAATTAACATGGGAAAACGCATTTGGGACCCCCCTTTTTTCTCGGCCCCCCCTTGACGACCCCCCCCCCAAAAATTTCAGGGGCAGCTCAGAAAAAAAATGTGCCATTTTCCAGAAAATTTCAGCCAATTCCGTCCACAAACGCCAAAGTTATTAGACATAGAATTTTCAGAAATCCCATAGGGAAAAAATCCTAACTATATATACCTACTGGCGACAGCCAGTAGGTATTATATATATATATATATATATATATATATATATATATATATATATATTACCTACTGGCGTCTCGCCAGTAGGTATATATAGTTAGGATTTTTTGTCTATGGAACTTTTGAAAATTCTATGTCTAATAACTTTGGCGTTTGTGGACGGAATCGGCTGAAATTTTCAGGAAAATGGCACATTTTGTTTCTGAGCAGCTCTTGAAAATTTGGGGGGGTTTCGTTAAGGGGGGGCCGAGAAAAAAGGGGGGTCCCAAAACGCATTTTCCCCATGTTAATTTCCATAGGGCGGTTGGCCTCACTTTTAGCCCGAACGGCTGAATGGATTTGCACGAAACTTGGCAAAATTGTAGGGACTGTTAGCCCGATGTGCCTTTGCTAGGTCTCAATATATGTGCTTCAGTGGATTTTGAGAAATTAACGTTTAAATCAAGATATATATCTGTAACAGCGCTCCGGGCAGCGATCCGGTCCGCTAACTTTTCGCGTTTCGGAACTTTGCGAGCAGAAAGCTGATTGGCTCTCCGGTGTCTGTCAACATTCTAAACAGTCCGGAGCGGCCGCCATCTTGTCTCTCGGTAGGATCGAGAGAGAAGAAGAGGTGAAAAACGAAGGGGGAATTTAATGAAAGGGGGCAAGGTATCCCCCTCTTGACCCCCTAGGAATGTTGTTGCGGTTATTAAAGGGTCCCGTGGGGAAAAGAAAAAAAAATGATTTTTCACGGTAGAAGCGCTTCACGGGCCGCGAACTGGGCCGCAAACTGGTAGCGAAACGGGAATTCGCCATTTTGTGCTTCGTTAATTAAATTACTAGGTATAAGGGGGTGCGGGAGACGTATCCTAATCCCCTATGTTTCCTGAGGGTGGCTGAGGAGGCTGATATATGTTGATACATCTCTTCCAGCGGCTGCGCCATCTTGCCTTTTTTCCAATGCCACAATTTTGTCGTGCACGGCAGCCATTTGCCAGGCTGGTCCCAGGCTATCACCTACCCCTGCGGATTAAGTTTATGGCCCCAGCTGTAGAGAATTCAGACATGCCAACCCTCCCGATTCAGGCGTGTGACTACTGATTTTAGTGCTAGTCTCCCGCCTCCCGATTTCTGCAAGCAAAAACCCGGGGGCATATTACGAACAACTAGCGATAATTTTTGTCTCTAACTTGTTTAGAGACAAAAATTATCGCCGCACATCGGCGATTTTTATCGCAGATAAACCTTGCTATTATCGCAGAAAAGTCAGCGATATTCATGTATTATCGAGCAAATGCTCTTAGCCATGTTATCCACCTCCCATTGGATAACATGGCTAAGAACTGCTCAGGGCAGGTGTTAGATTTTGGAGATATTCGCGCTTAGCGCGAATATCTCCAAAAGTTGGTAATAGGAGATAGCGATGTTAGGGACTGTTTCCAGTCGCTAACATCTTGGCACGCCACTTTGCATGTCATTAGTGATAAGTATCACTGACATGCAAAGCGGGGCCCAAGATGGTCGCTATCTCCTTTTAGCTGTCACTAACTGGCTTTAGCGACAGCTTGGTAATAGGGAGATAATTTTATCTCCGCTTTCATAGCTTTTAAAGCCAAAAAAGCGGAGATAAACCCCCTTGATAATATGCCCCACGATTCCTTGGGGGTTTCAGCTGACAGGGCTTGGTATTGTGTTACATGGTAATTTTTCCAGGAAACGTCAGAGGGTCGATGCAGGGGTTCTAGAAGAGGTGATAAACCATTTAAGCCTCATGAACAAGCGCATGGTCTTTTAAAGATTTGTGAAGTACTCGGGGCGGCGGTGTGTGTGTGCCCTCTTTCAGGAGCGGGCGGGGGGGCACTGCCAGCAACTTGCCAGGTCAGGTAGTGTTCAACACGTGCATCACCCTTTCTCTGCCTACTATTGCGCTCCATGCTTCGGAAAGGTAAGAAAAAGAACGTGCATTTGAGTTTGAAATGTCCGATCCTGCAGCAGCACACTTCCAAAGCCCACACATGACAATAACCCGATTCAAGGCCCTATTCACCCGTTTTTAAAAAAATAGATAACACTCCAACAAAGTAAGATTATAAAACTTTATTAACTTTTAACTATAATGAACGGAACAAAAACTAAAAACATTTAAACATTTTTCAACTCAAAAAGCAACAATGGTTAGAAGCTGTCTTTTGTGCGAATAGTCCCAAGGCAGCACAACGTGCAGAGTTCTGGACGGCACCCAGGTGATGTCGCCTGGGTGCCGCACTGGTTTTGGGATCCTACAATGCAGCACAGAAAAACAGCGTGGGGCGTCCCGGGTGGTGCGGGGGGAGGCCTCGTCAGTAGCGGTCTGTTGTGCGAATAGTCCCAAGGCAGCAGAACGCGTTGAGATGTTGATGGGACTGTGTCCAGTGTCCCATGGCTGACACAACATGTACGACAGGCACCCAGGTGATGTCCAGTAAACTGCCGCACTGGTTTTGGTATCCTACAATGCTGCTCCGAAAATTGGCGTGCGGCGCCCCGGGGGGGGGGGGGCGTGGGGGAGGCGGCGTGAACGGGCCTCCCCAGGTGGCGGCCATCTAGCTGAGTTGCGCCCGCTCTTGCGGCTACAGCGTCTCGCTCACCATGTTGTTGAGTTGCTCCCACTCTTGCAGTGCAGCGATAGACGGCTGCCACATGGCTCTTAAAATGGCGGACGGCTCCTCGGTTTTGGGCCTGGTCCACTGAAATGGCCCTGGGACACCTTGGAACTCGGACGCTTGCCTGCTAGGGCTTGGGCTCCATTCTCGAAAAGCGTCCCCTCAGCCGTGAAGATTCTACAAAAATCTTGGGGGCCCCCGACTCCCGCAGGCTTCCGGTGGGGAGCGGCTGCCATGATTGCTCGCGGAATGACCACGACGGAGCCACGAGATGGTGGTGCTCTCATGCTGACGCCAGCTTCAGTCTGAATGATCCAGAAACAAGGTGGGGCTTTCATCGTTTGGGAAAAAAAAATGTTCTAAACCAATGAAAAGTGTTATTTTTAGGTCATATGACCAAGCCTTCCATCTTTAGGAAACCAAAAGTAAAATGAACCAATGAAAAGTTTTATAAACAAGTCACATGACCTGTTATGCGGCATAGGGCTACAAAAAGCGTAGAAAATCCGTTGGCACGTGAGGCGGCGTCAGTAGCGGACCGATGTGCGAATAGGCCGAAGGCAGCACAACGCGCCGAGATTCGGATGGCACCGAGGTGGTGTCCAGCAAATTGCCGCACTGGTGTGGCCATCCTACAATGCTGCGCCGAAAGACGGCGTGTCCAGCTGAGTTTCTCCCGCTCTTGCGGTACAGTGACTCGAACGCGCCGAGATCCGGATGGCACCGAGGTGGTGTCCAGCAAATTGCCGCACTGGTGTGGCCATCCTACAATGCTGCGCCGAAAGAGGCGTGTCCAGCTGAGTTGCGGTCACTGTTGCGGTACAGTGACTCGAACGCGCCGAGATCCGGATGGCACCGAGGTGGTGTCCAGCAAATTTCCGCACTGGTGTGGCCATCCTACAATGCTGCGCCGAAAGACGGCGTGTCCAGCTGAGTTGCGGTCACTGTTGCGGTACAGTGACTCGAACGCGCCGAGATCCGGATGGCACCGAGGTGGTGTCCAGCAAATTGCCGCACTGGTGTGGCCATCCTACAATGCTGCGCCGAAAGATGGCGTGTCCAGCTGAGTTGCGGTCACTCTTGCGGTACAGTGAGTCGAACGCGCCGTGATCTGGATGGCCCCGATGTTGTGTCCAGCAAGTTGCCGCACTGGTGTGGCCATCCTACAATGCTGCGCCGAAAGTCGGCGTGGGGTGCCCCGTTGGCTTATGAGGTGATGTCAGTAGTGGACCGATGTGTGAATAGGTCGGAACCAGCACAAGGCGCCAAGATCCGAATGGCAAGTCCTGGATGTTGAGTGCCTCAGTTGAGAGTTCTGAGCAGTGCTTGTAAGACTGTCTGAAGCTTATTTGCACCTGCTGCAGCTTCACTATTGCCCTGGTGTGGCCAAAGGTGGCACATGACATAGGCGGCCGGCTCCCGAGGTCCGGCGGAACTTTTTTCCTTTTCCTTTCTGCTTCTTTTCCTACAATCCGTTTCATCTGAAGACACGACCAGGTCCCTGAATGTGTGCAGGGGGACGCTATTGATTGAATGAAAATGGCGGCTTGACACAAAGCTGACTCAAGCGTTACTGTTGATGCTATACAGACAAAAATTGGTTTTCAGTTTGTACATTCTTCAGGTTTTTTTTTTCCATCCAAGTCTGATTGAGAGTTTGTAGAAAAATGGCTTCAGATTTTCCACATACTACTCTTCAACATTCTTCCTAAATGTAACAATGTGAAACTCACTAGGAGAACGGCTGTTTCTGTTTCCTTTCAAAATGCTGCCAACAATATTTTCTGAATGGAAGACACCATCTTGTAGCATAAAGGGCCGAAAGGGGTTCTGGTCTGGCCGATGGTTGGTGGAGACATTTTGACTATATCTTGGACCTGCCCGGCCTCGCCCAAAATGGCGCCGGTATAAATGGGACTCGTAACTCCTTGCCCGCAAATGTATATCTAGAAAATGTTATTGTAAGTGGCCCTGTCGTATTTTAATTACAAAATGTACGTCCACCGATTCCGCAACTGTTAGACACCTTTGTTCTTGCAACCTAATGGCCCGCTCGTTACGTTCTTCTACAGTGTAAATGTCTCCTCATCATATACGATTTCAGTTTGCTCCGTGGCCGGCCCACGTGGTTATAGGCCCGTATTTGTATACTGACATTTTCACAATAAAGGTTTTTAAAACAAAACACGGTAGTAGTATTTACATTGGTAAAGTTTTTACTTTTAGTCACTCTTTTCGAATCAGTAAAGGCAAGTGAAATAAAGCAGTCCAATTACATGACGGATAAAAGGTATAATATGTAGGAACGCAGTAAAGATAAATGCTTAAGGGCAGTTGTGTTTTTCATGTCTGCAATATAAAGTGATCGATAAGAATCTGATAATCAGGCGTATCGGCGACTAAGACAGCAGGCCGAATCTCTTTTACTCAACGGCTCCGTCATGGAAGGAAGAAACGCCCTTTTTCTCGAAAAAGGAATATATTTTACTTACAAGACAGTTGTAAATTTTCCGGGAAAGTACATTAGCCTGGAATATTATAACATATGTTTGAAAAAAAAATATTGTTCGAAAACAATAAAAAGCGTAATTTTTAGGTCATATGACCAAGCTTTTCATCATTAAATTAACAAAAGTAAAATGAACCAATGAAAAGTTTTATTAACAAGTCACATGACCTGTTATGCTTACGTTACGCGCTGCGCGCCGCGCCTCGGATCACTTCCGGGTGCGGTAACGCAGCGTGTCATATAACGCATTACGCGACAACGTAGGTCAAGAATATAGTCAAAATGTCTCCACCAACCAGCGTTCGGAACACAACTCCTTTCAGCAGTCCAAAAAGTTCTGTTAAATGACAACAGAGGGGACAGGCAACAAGAACCATCAGTCAAAGAGGGGAGGGCAAGTTCTTCTCTTCCGGGTCATGTTGGGGCGCTACCGGAACTGATCGAATTGGTAGTCTACAGTGTTTCTGGATGTTTCAGACTAAAGCTGGCGTCAGCATGAGACCACTACCATCTTGTAGCTCCGTCGTGGCCATTCCACGAGCAATCATGGCAGCCGCTCCCCACCAGAAGCCTGCGGGAGTCGGAGGCCCCCAAGACTTTTGTAGAATCTTCACGGCTGAGGGGACGCTTTTCGAGAATGGGACCCAAGCCCTATCAGGGAAGCGTCCGAGTTCAAAGGTGTCCCAGGGCCATTTTAGTGGACCAGGCCCAAAACCGAAGAGCCGGCCGCCATTTTGAGAGTCCTGTGGCAGCCGCCTATCGCTGCACCGCAAGAGTGGGCGCAATTCAGCTGGATGGTGGGCAAGACGCTGTAGCCGCAAGAGTGGGCGCAACTCAGCTGGATGGGACAAGGTTCAGAATTGAAGAGTCATCAAAAGGCAAAAAGTTCCGCCGGACCCCGGGAGCCGGCCGCCTATGTCGGGGGCGATCTCAGGCTACACCAGTGCTATAAGACTTGGGGAGGGTGTCGGAGCCAAGCGTCTTCTCCGAGTCCATGGCCATCACACCGCCCCTCAGGGGCCTCCGTCAAGCTGTTTAGGAAGGTAACATATCACATTGTTTTCTAATGCAGTCAGGTCCACAAACGACACTCACTTACTTTGAGAATAGTGAAGCTGCAGTAGGTGGAAATAAGCTTCAGACAGTGTTACAAGCGCTGCTCAGAACTCTTAACTATGGCACCCAACATCCAGAACTTATGCCATTTGAGAATGGCAGTGACATCGAAGCAACTCAGGGACCAAAACCATTAACGTACTTTCACGTATGAAAATCTTACTTGGGGAGGGGGCAGGAGCGAAGCGCCCCCTCCCAGTCAGCGCCACCACACCGTATGTTGAAAATTTGAAGCCATCGTTCTACAAAGTCAACCAAACTTGGATTGAAAAATCTAGAAAAATGTACAAACTGAAAACCAGTTTTGGTCTGCATAGCATCAGTAGCAACGCTTGAGTCAGCTTTGTGTCAAGCCGCCATTTTGATTCAACAAAGCACAGGCATTGAAAAAGGCTCAAACTCAGAACTCTGAACTATGGCACCCAACATCCAGGAGCTTGCCATCCGGATCTTGGAGCCTTGTGCTGCTTTCGACCTATTCACACATCGGTCCACTACTGACATCATCTTATAAACCAACGTTATGTAAATAGTTTTTTAATAAAATGTTTTACCCTGTTTCTTTGCTGGTGTGTTGTCTATATTTTTAATATTTGCATAGGGTTTGTCGTTATTTTGTGCGGGATGGGTGATGGAGCCGAGCTGTCTTGCAGCCCTCATGGTGTGGAGCTCAGTTCATCTCACTATTTTCGTATTTCTCATGAAGGGTTGTTCCTAATATTTCTATTTTAGCGAGGTCAAAAAGAGATCCAATTAGTGGCCTACTGATTTTGCTCGATTACTTTTGTTTTTTTACACGATTTTTCACTATCTGCAAAGACTAAACAGAGTATTGCGACTTTGTGCTTGTTTGTAAATAGAGAATGATCCAAAGAGAACCAATTCTAAAACAGTAAATGCTTGGACAACAATCAATCAAATGGAGAGACAAGCAGGCACGACGGATTACAACGGGGGTAAAGGCCTGCGTTAACTACCCTTCAGTATCTGCAAAGAGAGAGTACTACTAAGACAAAAGAGGGGAGGGGGGGGGTGCAGCGTTCAAAGCACATCAGCGTGCATAAATACGAAAATGTTTTTATCTATCACGTACTTGACATTTTAAAGCTTTTCATATTTGCTATTAAAAAACCAATGAAATTCACAGAAAAAACCATAGGTTATAGTGGATATATAGTTAGGAATTTGCATTTACAAAACCTTGAAAATTCAATGAAAAAACCATTGGTTTTAGGCCATATATAGTTAGGGATTTGCATTTACAAAACCTTATTTTACTCGCATAAAACCATTGAAATTCCATATATAGTTATAAGCGCTAACTATATATCGCGCACCCGCAATCCACTGCTGATGATGTCACATATTACATCATTCATGACATGGTTAGTGACATCACTGATGACATCACTGATGACATCTCAAATGACATCACTGATGACATCACTGAAAACATCTCATTTGACATGACTGATAACATCACTGATGATATCATTCATGTGATAATACGATGAACCTCTTCAGACTCTAATATAACCTTAGATACAATCAGTGTAAACAGACACTCACAGACTGTCACTCATCCATGGAGTTACTCACACACCTAGTCAGTCATGCAAAGAATCAATCACACCTCCATTTCCTCAAATATACAGTTATACAAACTTTACTTATTCAAACATATACTAACACATATTTACTCTCTTATACAATCCCTGATACAAGTTCACAATGATCCATACAGCCACTCACACATTCACTGGCTCTTATGCACAGTTATTTATATATGTCAACTCTCACATGTACTGTGTTTTACATATGTACTTACTTTGACATGTAGCACTGAGATATCCATTCACTCACCAATACACTCATGCACACAGTCAACCGCCCATACAACTGTTTCCACATGCACTTTTGAAACCATACATATAGTGAATCAACTGCTTACAGATCTATGCACAGAGTCACACACCTCCCAGCCACCCACACACACACTCAGTATCCCATACAAATACTTGGGCAACCAATCAATAACCCATATAGTTACTCATATAGCTACTTATCAACACATGCAACAGTTTACAGAACAACAGACATAATGATGCACAAATTAAGACAGTTTAGTCACTAACCCATGCACTCAGTGAGACACATTTAATCACTCACTCATACAGTCAGTCATGCACCTACTAAATCCTTCATCCAGACACTTATATATCCACTCATTCTTCAATATGTAAGAGATATTTTAACTTTACAGAAACATACAGTCACTGGATGATGTCATCAGTGATGTCATCAGTGATGTCATTTGAGATGTCATCAGTGATGTCATCAGTGATGTCACTAACCATGTCATGAATGATGTAATATGTGACATCATCAGCAGTGGATTGCGGGTGCGCGATATATAGTTAGCGCTTATAACTATATATGGAATTTCAATGGTTTTATGCGAGTAAAATAAGGTTTTGTAAATGCAAATCCCTAACTATATATGGCCTAAAACCAATGGTTTTTTCATTGAATTTTCAAGGTTTTGTAAATGCAAATTCCTAACTATATATCCACTATAACCTATGGTTTTTTCTGTGAATATATATATATATATATATATATATATATATATATATATATTCACTGAAAAAAACCATAGGTTTCACACCAGTTATAGTTAGGAATTAGCATTTAAAAAACCTATTAAATTCACTGAAAAAACCATAGGTTTCACACCAGTTATAGTTAGCTGGAAATTTTACTGATATAAAACCATTGAAATTCCCACGTTATAGTTAGTCGGACTCACTTTTAACTTGCGCGTGCAATGCACTGCTGATGACATCACATATTACATCACTCATGACATGGTCAGTGACATCACTCATGACATCACTGATGACACCATCCTTGTGACACAGTCACAGACCTCCTCTCAGTGTAAAGTAACCCTTGAGACACATATTCAAAAATAGAAACTGAAATTTTTAAAAAATGGACATACCTATATCAGTTACAACAAGCAATTCTGTACTTCCACTATCTATATACACATCCACTCATTCACCAACAGTTCTATATAGTCACTCATACATATACTCACTCATCATATGAAGAGATACACCTATACATCCTGTTACACACCGACATTCATCCAAAAGTTACTCACACACATATTCACACGTGCAAATAAACTATTGAACAACCATTTATTTGAATATAGAGTTATACACACACTTCCACCTTACTTCTACTGAAAATTACACATATTTATTCTCTTAAACAATCACTTATAGAAACACATACTTATTTAAACAGGAAATCTTACAATCTCTTACTCTCACATATACTCACTTATATACATCAATATTCATATATACTAGATTAAAACATATGTAGTTACTGATAAAGACACTAGTGAGACAGTCATTCACTCACTAACAAACACATATAGACACTCATCCACCCATACAGTCCTGTACATATGCTGTCTTCAAAACACATACAAACAAAGAGTCAGTCACTCATGCATCTATGTGCTAAGTAATACCTCCACCAAACCACATAGACACTCATACTGATACTACTAAAAATATCAAATAACCCATATACATACGCATGTAGCTACTTATCAACACATGTAGCCACTTATACACAAAGTGAAACACTAATATATGTATTTAAATATTTAAACATAACTCACTAATATTTATTTTTCAGAAAGACACATATTCACTGGATGGTGTCATCAGTGATGTCATGAGTGATGTCACTGACCATGTCATGAGTGATGTAATATGTGATGTCATCAGCAGTGCATTGCACGCGCAAGTTATAGTGAGTCCGACTAACTATAACATGGGAATTTCAATGGTTTTATATCAGTAAAATTTCCAGCTAACTATAACTGGTGTGAAACCTATGGTTTTTTCAGTGAATTTAATAGGTTTTTTAAATGCTAATTCCTAACTATAACTGGTGTGAAACCTATGGTTTTTTTCAGTGAATTTCAAAGGTTTTTTTAATGCTAATTCCTTACTATAAGTTTCACTTTATAAATAAGACTGTTAGCACTCTAGTTGTTCTTTTTAACACTCTGGTACATTCTGTCATTGGGCTACAGTTGGGCTACATCTAGTTGAATTTTGGGCTACATTTACAATTTTTGATCTCTGGTGGCCATCTTTGGGCTACATTGGGCTACTTTGGGCTACATTTGGGCTACATTTTGGCTCTAACATATATTAAGCCCAATGTAGCACAATACATATTTTTATAAAGTTAATTTTTTTACAAACCACTTCAGAATAGGGCTACCTGTCTCTACAATTATCCCATTTTTTATTTTTTTATTTTTGGGGGGAGCGCTCCCAGAGCGCGCCCCGGAGTGCGCCCCGAAAAGCGTATTTCTGAAAAGCGCCCCCGGGCGCGCTCCGGGGAGCGTCTCGTGAGCGCCAATATCGCAAACGAAAACATGATCGTGACGTATCGCGTAGCCGCGACCGCGTGATACGCACGGCGTAAGCGCACCCGGAAGTACTCGAGCGAATACGATCGCAAAACGTAAACTTCCGACGCGCTTACGCTGCGCGCCCCCGTGTGCGTAGCGTAAGCGCGTCGGGTCATGTGAGCAGAAAATAACACTTTTCATTGGTTCATAACAGTTTTAGTTTCATAATGATGAAGCCCCTGGTCTTGTGACCTGAAAATAACACTTCTCATTGGTTCAGGACAGTTTTTTTTTCTGAATGATGAAAGACCCCACCTTTTTTCCTTATTCTGACTTTGTCCTTTGACTGAGGAAGACCTGTGTGTTGCTCTCTCTATTTTTTTGCTCCAAATAATGGCTTCAGTAGTAGCATCAGCTGGTGCATCTGCCCCACCACCACCACCACCACCACCACCAAGAGGACCAGCTCCAAATTATATTGGTGGTCAAGAACAGGAGGAGGAGGAAGAGGAAGAGGAGGAGGGGAGAAGAAGATGGCTGCCAGAGGAAAATACACCTTACAAACCCAAACCACACATTGTTTGGCAGTTTTTTTCAATTCCAGAGGGGAAAAAAAAGGTGAATGCTCCCAAGGTGACTTGCCTCATCTGCAATGATGAACTTTCACGGGGCAACCCAAACAAGAAATATTCTTTTGGTAACTATACCATGATTCGGCACATGACAAGAAAACATCCAAACAACTACTCTCGTGCAGAGTTCCGGGAACTGGCCAGTAACCTCCCCCAGTCATCAAGGACCCCCTCCCAAAGAAACCAACCCACTTCCTCGCAACCAGAAACATCTGAGGTGATGCCTTGCATTCAGCCGAGATGTGCTGATTTCAAAATTACTTGTACTGCTTGTGGCAAGCTTATCTCCTATGGGGAACCAAGTATTAAGCTCATCGTCCTTGCAGGTGATAATCACAAGTGCCCCAAAAAGAAATAATTTTTTGGGTTTTTTGTTTTTTTGCTCCAGTTGAGCCAGTTTCAATTCCCTTTTTTTGTTTCTCCCCCTAAAAAATACAAAAAAAAATATAAAACTGTTTTGAAAAGCCAAAAAAAGTTCAAAATGTTCCAAAAACACAAAAAAAAATAATACAACAAAAAGAAGAAAAAAAAAGTTCTTTTAAGAACTACCTCCAATTTCTAAATAAAAACTTCATTTTTTTAAAACTCTGTCATCTTTTTCCCTCATTTTACGCTCCCCGGTGCGCTACCTGGTGCGCGCACCGTGCGCTTCCCCCGCGCAAAACGGAAAAAAAAAAGATATTTTAAATGCCCCGCGGGGCCCTTTTATAGCCCCCACATCAAACCTAGGGGGTCAAAGGGGTCTATCCCTGACGCCTTATGGTCAGTTCCCACTTTGTTTTAGCCACCTCTTATGTCTCGATTTTACCGAGACACAAGATGGCGACCGCTCTGGACTGTTTGGAATGTTTACAGACACCTGAGAGCCAATCAGCTTTCCATGCGCACCTCGCGTGTCGCGCCTGGAGCGCTCTCCGGTGCGCGCACCGGAGAGCGGCTACAGATATATATATATTTTTTTAACCTAAATTACTCAAAATCCACTGGAGCACATATCTTGAGACATAGCAAAGGCACATCGGGCTACCAGTCCCTACAATTTTGCCAAGTTTGGTGTAAATCCATTCAGCCGTTCGGGCTAAAAATGAAATCGACCGCCCTATGGAAATTAACATGGGGAAAACGC
The DNA here is from genome assembly GCF_964263255.1 of Lissotriton vulgaris. Taxonomy (NCBI): domain Eukaryota; kingdom Metazoa; phylum Chordata; class Amphibia; order Caudata; family Salamandridae; genus Lissotriton; species Lissotriton vulgaris. The sequence goes on from NC_141689.1 coordinate 1,468,853,064, forward strand.
GTTTTGGGACCCCCCTTTTATCTCGGCCCCCGCTTATTGTATCCCCCCCAAACTTTCAGGGAAGGACCGGAGCTCGACGAGGCCATTTTCATGAAATTTTCAGGCAGATTCGTCAACCGGTGCCAAAGTTATTCCAAATAGAATTTTGAGATTTAACATTGAAAAAAATCCTAACTATAACTACCTACTGGCGACCGCCAGTAGGTAATATATATATATATATATATATATATATATATATATATATAGATATAGATATAGATATATATATATATATATATATATATATATATATATATATATATATATATATATATATATTCACTGAAAAAACCATAGGTTATAGACCATATATAGTTAGGAATTAGCATTTACAAAACCTTATTTTGCTCACACAAAACCATTGAAATTTCATATATAGTTAGATGCACTAACTATATATCGCGCACCCGCAATCTACTGCTGATCATGTCACATATTACATCATTCATGACATGGTCAGTGACATCACTGATGACATCACTGATGACATCCCTGATGACATCTCAAATGACATCACTGATGACATCACTGATGACATCATCCAGTGACTGTATGTTTCTGTAAAGTCAAAATATGTCTTACATATTGAAGAATGAGTGGATGTATAAGTGTCTGGATGAAGGATTTAGTAGGTGCATGACTGACTGTATGAGTGAGTGATTAAATGTGTCTCACTGAGTGCATGCTTTAGTGACTAAACTATCTTAATTTGTGCATCATTATGTCTGTTGTTCTGTAAACTGCTGCATGTGTTGATCAGTAGCTATATGAGTAACTATATGGGTTATTGATTAGTTGCCCAAGTATTTGTATGGGAGAGTGAGTGTGTGTGTGGGTCGCTGTGAGGTGTGTGACTATATGCATAGATGTGTGAGCAGTTGATTCACTAGATGTATGGGTTCAAAAGTGCATGTTGAAACAGCTGTATGGGCGGTTGACTGTGTGCATTAGTGTATTAGTGAGTGAATGGATATCTCAGTGCTACATGTCAAAGTAAGTACATATGTAAAACACAGTACATGTGAGAGTTGACATATATAAATTACTGTGCATATGAGCCAGTGAATGTGTGAGTGGCTGTATGGATCATTGTGAACTTGTATCAGGGATTGTATCAGAGAGTAAATATGTGTTAGTATATGTTTGAATAAGTAAGGTGTGTATAACTGTATAGGTGAGGAAATGGAAGTGTGAGTGATTCTTTGCATGACTGACTAGGTGTGTGAGTAACTCCATGGATGAGTGACAGTCTGTGAGTGTCTGCTCACTCTGAATGTATCTAAGATTATTTTAGAGTCTGAAGAGATTGATCGTATTATCACATGAATGATGTCATCAGTGATGTGATCAGTAATGTCAAATGAGATGTCATCAGTGATGTCATCAGTGATGTCATTTGAGATGTCATCAGTGATGTCTTCAGTGATGTCATCAGTGATGTCATTTGAGATGTCATCAGTGATGTCATCAGTGATGTCATTTGAGATGTCATCAGTGATGTCATCAGTGATGTCATCAGTGATGTCACTGACCATGTCATGAATGATGTAATATGTGACATGATCAGCAGTAGATTGCAGGTGCGCGATATATAGTTAGTGCATCTAACTATATATGAAATTTCGAGGAACGCAAGATGGGCGCACACCGCTAGCCTCTCCACCGGATCGCCCCTCAGCATTCAATCCCGAAACCCGGGCCATGTCTCGGGTCTAGAGATTACTGAAGCTTCAAGAACTGATTTGCACCATCCAAGGTGATACACTTTGAACTTTCCGGTTTCTTTGCTACTCGCACTACCACTCCCAGAATGCTGAGGGGCGATCCGGTGGAGAGGCTAGCGGTGTGCGCCCATCTTGCGTTCTAATTAAGGGCTTTTGCGAGCCTCCAAGCCGACGGGCTTTTGGGAAACGCACCTGCGTGCTGAGCAGGCAACAAAGCCCTTGACGGATCTACAGCGGCTTTCTTCACCACCCCTGAACTTTATCCCTACTGATGAGGGATACAAATCCCGAAACCCGGGCCATGTCTCGAGTCTAGAGATTACTGAAGCTTCAAGAATTGATTTGCACCATCCAAGGTGATACACTTTGAACTTTCCGGTTTCTTTGCTACTCGCACTACCACTCCCAGAATGCTGAGGGGCGATCCGGTGGAGAGGCTAGCGGTGTGCGCCCATCTTGCGTTCTACTTAAGGGCTTTTGCGAGCCTCCAAGCCGACGGGCTTTTGGGAAACGCACCTGCGTGCTGAGCAGGCAACAAAGCTCTTGACAGATCTACAGCGGCTTTCTTCACCACCCCTGAACTTTATCTCTACTGATGAGGGATACAAATCCCGAAACCCGGGCCATGTCTCGGGTCTAGAGATTACTGAAGCTTCAAGAACTGATATGCACCATCCAAGGTGATACACTTTGAACTTTCCGGTTTCTTTGCTACTCGCACTACCACTCCCAGAATGCTGAGGGGCGATCCGGTGGAGAGGCTAGCGGTGTGCGCCCATCTTGCGTTCTACTTAAGGGCTTTTGCGAGCCTCCAAGCCGACGGGCTTTTGGGAAACGCACCTGCGTGCTGAGCAGGCAACAAAGCCCTTGACGGATCTACAGCGGCTTTCTTCACCACCCCTGAACTTTATCTCTACTGATGAGGGATACAAATCCCGAAACCCGGGCCATGTCTCGGGTCTAGAGATTACTGAAGCTTCAAGAACTGATTTGCACCATCCAAGGTGATACACTTTGAACTTTCCGGTTTCTTTGCTACTCGCACTACCACTCCCAGAATGCTGAGGGGCGATCCGGTGGAGAGGCTAGCGGTGTGCGCCCATCTTGCGTTCTACTTAAGGGCTTTTGCGAGCCTCCAAGCCGACGGGCTTTTGGGAAACGCACCTGCGTGCTGAGCAGGCAACAAAGCCCTTGACGGATCTACAGCGGCTTTCTTCACCACCCCTGAACTTTATCTCTACTGATGAGGGATACAAATCCCGAAACCCGGGCCATGTCTTGGGTCTAGAGATTACTGAAGCTTCAAGAACTGATTTGCACCATCCAAGGTGATACACTTTGAACTTTCCGGTTTCTTTGCTACTCGCACTACCACTCCCAGAATGCTGAGGGGCGATCCGGTGGAGAGGCTAGCGGTGTGCGCCCATCTTGCGTTCTACTTAAGGGCTTTTGCGAGCCTCCAAGCCGACGGGCTTTTGGGAAACGCACCTGCGTGCTGAGCAGGCAACAAAGCCCTTGACGGATCTACAGCGGCTTTCTTCACCACCCCTGAACTTTATCTCTACTGATGAGGGATACAAATCCCGAAACCCGGGCCATGTCTCGGGTCTAGAGATTACTGAAGCTTCAAGAACTGATTTGCACCATCCAAGGTGATACACTTTGAACTTTCCGGTTTCTTTGCTACTCGCACTACCACTCCCAGAATGCTGAGGGGCGATCCGGTGGAGAGGCTAGCGGTGTGCGCCCATCTTGCGTTCTACTTAAGGGCTTTTGCGAGCCTCCAAGCCGACGGGCTTTTGGGAAACGCACCTGCGTGCTGAGCAGGCAACAAAGCCCTTGACGGATCTACAGCGGCTTTCTTCACCACCCCTGAACTTTATCTCTACTGATGAGGGATACAAATCCCGAAACCCGGGCCATGTCTCGGGTCTAGAGATTACTGAAGCTTCAAGAACTGATTTGCACCATCCAAGGTGATACACTTTGAACTTTCCGGTTTCTTTGCTACTCGCACTACCACTCCCAGAATGCTGAGGGGCGATCCGGTGGAGAGGCTAGCGGTGTGCGCCCATCTTGCGTTCTACTTAAGGGCTTTTGCGATCCTCCAAGCCGACGGGCTTTTGGGAAACGCACCTGCGTGCTGAGCAGGCAACAAAGCCCTTGACGGATCTACAGCGGCTTTCTTCACCACCACTGAACTTTATCTCTACTGATGAGGGATACAAATCCCGAAACCCGGGCCATGTCTCGGGTCTAGAGATTACTGAAGCTTCAAGAACTGATTTGCACCATCCAAGGTGATACACTTTGAACTTTCCGGTTTCTTTGCTACTCGCACTACCACTCCCAGAATGCTGAGGGGCGATCCGGTGGAGAGGCTAGCGGTGTGCGCCCATCTTGCGTTCTACTTAAGGGCTTTTGCGAGCCTCCAAGCCGACGGGCTTTTGGGAAACGCACCTGCGTGCTGAGCAGGCAACAAAGCCCTTGACGGATCTACTGCGGCTTTCTTCACCACCCCTGAACTTTATCTCTACTGATGAGGGATACAAATCCCGAAACCCGGGCCATGTCTCGGGTCTAGAGATTACTGAAGCTTCAAGAACTGATTTGCACCATCCAAGGTGATACACTTTGAACTTTCCGGTTTCTTTGCTACTCGCACTACCACTCCCAGAATGCTGAGGGGCGATCCGGTGGAGAGGCTAGCGGTGTGCGCCCATCTTGCGTTCTACTTAAGGGCTTTTGCGAGCCTCCAAGCCGACGGGCTTTTGGGAAACGCACCTGCGTGCTGAGCAGGCAACAAAGCCCTTGACGGATCTACAGCGGCTTTCTTCACCACCCCTGAACTTTATCTCTACTGATGAGGGATACAAATCCCGAAACCCGGGCCATGTCTCGGGTCTAGAGATTACTGAAGCTTCAAGAACTGATTTGCACCATCCAAGGTGATACACTTTGAACTTTCCGGTTTCTTTGCTACTCGCACTACCACTCCCAGAATGCTGAGGGGCGATCCGGTGGAGAGGCTAGCGGTGTGCGCCCATCTTGCGTTCTACTTAAGGGCTTTTGCGAGCCTCCAAGCCGACGGGCTTTTGGGAAACGCACCTGCGTGCTGAGCAGGCAACAAAGCCCTTGACGGATCTACAGCGGCTTTCTTCACCACCCCTGAACTTTATCTCTACTGATGAGGGATACAAATCCCGAAACCCGGGCCATGTCTCGGGTCTAGAGATTACTGGAGCTTCAAGAACTGATTTGCACCATCCAAGGTGATACACTTTGAACTTTCCGGTTTCTTTGCTACTCGCACTACCACTCCCAGAATGCTGAGGGGCGATCCGGTGGAGAGGCTAGCGGTGTGCGCCCATCTTGCGTTCTACTTAAGGGCTTTTGCGAGCCTCCAAGCCGACGGGCTTTTGGGAAACGCACCTGCGTGCTGAGCAGGCAACAAAGCCCTTGACGGATCTACAGCGGCTTTCTTCACCACCCCTGAACTTTATCTCTACTGATGAGGGATACAAATCCCGAAACCCGGGCCATGTCTCGGGTCTAGAGATTACTGAAGCTTCAAGAACTGATTTGCACCATCCAAGGTGATACACTTTGAATTTTCCGGTTTCTTTGCTACTCGCACTACCACTCCCAGAATGCTGAGGGGCGATCCGGTGGAGAGGCTAGCGGTGTGCGCCCATCTTGCGTTCTATATATGAAATTTCAATGGTTTTGTGTGAGTAAAATAAGGTTTTGTAAATGCTAATTCCTAACTATATATGGTCTATAACCTATGTTTTTTTCAGTGAATTTCATTGGTTTTTTAATAGCAAATATGAAAAGCTGTAAAATGTCAAGTACGTGGTAAGTAAAAACATTTTCTTATTTATGCACGCTGATGATTCTTGGAAGAGGTTGACACAGATGACATCTTAAGGAACAAAGAAAGACAAATTAAGGATGAGGAAGTTGTCACTTTAGTTTTTTTATCAGCTAGCGATAGCAACAAACACATTGTAATGGAGATTAGAGAGGCTACGGATGGGTGAATAAATTTTGAAAAGAAATGGCGACTCCCCCCTTTAGTAGATTAGCTAAATCTTTGCGTAATTTGGGCATAAAAGTTATATTATTGGAAGTAGATGGTTATTGTTCTGGTTAATTTCCATTGAGAGTGTCCTACACAGCACCACTCTAGGTAAACACTACTTTATGTAAAACCTGGGACATAGCACTCATTGGAATGTTTGTGATCTTTCCTATTAAGATGCATTATAAGTTATTTTAACCATTCCATATAAAGTCATGCATAAAAATGAATACACAGACACAAATAACATGTGTATCCAAAAACAAAATACAGATTTCGGCCTTATTTATTGCCTCTAGTTTTCAAAGGCAAATTTCTGTGGAAAACATGCACATTAAGGGTTGCATTCCCTTAAACCTTTGTTTTTTAAAAAAATTGAAAGAAACAAAAAATCTTCCCTTCCATAAATAACCCAAGACTTTTTTTTTGTTATGGCAAGGTAACGAAATAGAGAATAAACTATAGTTGGTCACCATGGTCCGGACGAAAATGAAAAATCAATGATACTAAGTACCTGTAAACACTGAGCAGACATGTGAATGTGACATTCTGATTATTGCTATGCCCGAATATGTATATAACTGCTCCAATCACTATGCTAATAAACAATCTTTTGTTCTGTTTTGTAAAGTAAAACTATTGTGAACGCAAGTATTATACATAGTAAGTGTTTAATATAACATTTGTCAGTCATTGGTTAAGCAGCTAGGACCTGTTCACTCTTGACACCCCAGGTGCTTTGTATGCAGATTTCGGCCTTATTTATTGCCTCTAGTTTTCAAAGGCAAATTTCTGTGGAAAACATGCACATTAAGGGTTGCATTCCCTTAAACCTTTGTTTTTTAAAAAAATTGGAAGAAACAAAAAATCTTCCCTTCCATAAATAACCCAAGACTTTTTTTTGTTATGGCAAGGTAACGAAATAGAGAATAAACTATAATTGGTCACCATGGTCCGGACGAAAAAGAAAAATCAATGATACTAAGTACCTGTAAACACTGAGCAGACATGTGAATGTGACATTCTGATTATTGCTATGCCTGAATATGTATATAACTGCTCCAATCACTATGCTAATAAACAATCTTTTGTTCTGTTTTGTAAAGTAAAACTATTGTGAACGCAAGTATTATACATAGTAAGTGTTTAATATAGCATTTGTCAGTCATTGGTTAAACAGCTGGGACCTGTTCACTCTTAACACCCCAGGTGCTGTGTATGTTGCACTATAGTGCTGAATCGGGTACATTTTTCTATTTTTTTCTACAGCACCCTCAGTGCATGAACAGCTATAGCAAGAGTCGAAAATGTGATCATTGCCTTTTAGTCTAGACTTCATTTTATGTGTTTTGAGTGGGAGAAACACCGTCTTTCGCCATTTTATGTGTTTTGAGTGGAAGACACGCCGTCTTTCGCCATTTTATATGTTTTGAGTGGGAGACACGCCGTCTTTCGCCATTTTATGTGTTTTGAGTGGAAGACACGCCATCTTTCGCCATTTTATATGTTTTGAGTGGGAGACACGCCGTCTTTCGCCATTTTAAGTATTTTGAGTGTGAGACACGCCGTCTTTCGGCGCAGCATTGTAGGATGGCCACTCCAGTGCGGCAACTTGCTGGACACCACCTCGGTGCCATCCGGATCTCGGCGCGTTGTGCTGCCTTCGGCCTATTCGCACATCGGTCTGCTACTGACGCCGCCTCATGGACCAACGAGTTTCGTATGCTTTGTATAACCCAAAGACGCATAGCAGGTCATGTGACTTGTTTATAAAACTTTTCATTGGTTCATTTTACTTTTGGTTTCCTAATGATGGAAGGCTTGATCATATGACCTAAAAATAACACTTTTCATTGGATTAAAACATTTTTTTTTCCCAAACGATGAAAGACCAACCTTTTTTTTTCTCACTCAGCAATCAAAAAAGCTTCCGTTAGATGACAACAGAGGGGATAGGCAACAAGAACCATCACTCAAAAAAGGGGAGGGCAAGTTCTTCCCTACCGGGTCACATTGGGGCTCCACCGGAACTCATCGAATTGATAGTCTACAGTGTTTCTGGATTTTTCAGACTGAAGCTGGCGTCAGCATGAGAGCACCTCCATCTCGTAGCTCCGTCGTGGCCATTCCGCAAGTAATCATGGCAGCCGCTCCCCACCGGAAGCCTGCGGGAGTCGGGGGCCCCCAAGACTTTTGTAGAATCTTCAAGGCTGAACGGACGCTTTCGAGAATAGAGCCCAAGCCCTAGCAGACAAGCGTCCGAGTTCCAAGGTATCCCAGGGCCATTTTAGTGGACCACGTCCAAATCCGAAGAGCCGGCCGCCATTTTAAGAGTCCTGTGGCAGCCGCCTATCACTGCACCGCAAGAGTGGAAGCAACTCAACTACATGGTGAGCGAGACGCTGTAGCTGCAAGAGCATGCGGTAAACAGCTGAATGGCGGAAGAGGCACAGTGTAGTAAAAGCGGGCGGAATGGCAACTGAAACGGTAAAGGGGCGCCCCACTACAGCAGACGAGCCTCCACCTGGGGAGGCCCATTCACGCCACCTTTCCCCCCTCCCCCGGGGGCGCCCCACGCCATTTTTCGGAACAGCATTGTAGGATACCAAAACCAGTGCGGCAACTTACTGGACATGACCTGGGTGCCGTCCAGGTCTCAACGCGTTCTGCTGCCTTGGGACTATTCGCACAACAGACCGCTACTGACGAGACACAGTGCAGCAAAAGCGGGCGGAAAACCACTGAATGGCAAGTAAAACGCTAGAATAACGCTAGAATAACATCTGGAATAATTGTCGCACAGAAGAACAACATACAAAACTCTGTAGTGTCGGAGGAAAGTAAAACAGAGAAGGTCACTGTAGTTTCAGACACACTTAACACTAATAACTTAACAAAGATATCGTCTGTCTATGAAGCAGCTGTCATGTTCACAGAATTGACAAAGAAGTGTGCAGACACCAATGCTATTAAGAAACACAAGGAAATCCCTAACGCATCTGCATTCTCGGAAGAGGTTGACACAGATGACATCTTAAGGAACAAAGAAAGACAAATTAAGGATGAGGAAGTTGTCACTTTAGTTTTTTCAATAATGGAAAATATGCAGTCATTGACTATGAAGGATGTCTAGTGAAGCAGAAAAAAGGCCATTTGATTAATCATCGAAAATTGAGTAATTGCGTAATTTGGGCATTAAAGTTATATTATTGGAAGTAGATGGTTATAGTTCTGGTTAATTTCCATTCAGAGTGTCCTACACAGCACCACTCTAGGTAAACACTACTTTATGTAAAACATGGGACATAGCACTCATTGGAATGTTTGTGATCTTTCCTGTTAAGTTGCATCATAAGTTATTTTAACCAATCCATATAAAGTCATGCATAAAAATGAATACACAGACACAAATAACATGTGTATCCAAAAACAAAATACAGATTTCGGCCTTATTTATTGCCTCTAGTTTTCAAAGGCAAATTTCTGTGGAAAACATGCACATTAAGGATTGCCTTTCCTTAAACCTTTTGTTTTTTTTAAAAAATTTGAAGAAACAAAAAGTCTTCCCTTCCATAAATAACCCAAGACTTTTATTTTGTTATGGCAAGGAAACGAAATAGAGAATAAACTATAGTTGGTCACCATGGGGTTTAAAAAAGGGATGGTTCTTCACCAGATTAGATATTTACCCAGACCCTCATTCTCCAATGTGATGAACTAGGCTAAAATTCTTCTGGTGCCTGCACCCTGTCACAGAATATCACCCCAAAACATGAATGCGTCCAAACACCAGATTGAGTTGAACCCCACAGTAAGCCTTATTTCTTCAGGGCCTCAGAATTTCTTTTGCTTTGCTCATGGAAATTGTGGGATATAGGACAGATAAGGTGTCACCATTAAGAAAGGGTAGTATTTAAATTTGCATATCAATTATGTTTAACCTTTTAAAAATATGATATGCTAGCTTGAACTTATGCTTTACATTTGAAGCCGAATTCAACAGCTTAAGTAAGTAGGTTTTCGTAGTTGTAACTTTAAAGGGTGATGTAGCAAACTGTAAAGATTTTCTAAAACAGTGGAGCGTATTTAGTTTTTTAATGTACATGTTTTTGAAACGATTACACAAATGAAACATTTGTGAGTTTTAAATTTCTGGAGAAGTATAATTTACCAATAGTTTTCTCTGTAGATGTTTTTCCATTAACAAACCCAGTTCCATCACCCGCCCAGGATATCACTACTGTTCCCCATGTCATAAAACCTTAGGATGTTCAATAACTGAAACAGCTAATATGGGTTTACTTACAGGGGACATCTTTTGTTCTGTTTTGAAAAGTAAAACTATTGTGAACGCAAGTATTATACATAATAAGTGTTTAATATAGCATTTGTCAGTCATTGGTAAAGCAGCTAGGACCTGTTCACTCTTGACACCCCAGGTGCTGTGTATGTTGCACTATATTGCTGCATCGGGAATATGGACAACCCTATTGATGTCGATTTTTCATTATTGATTATTGTAAAGAAATAGCGACTCCCCCCTTTAGCAGATTAGCTAAATCTTTGCGTATACTGACCATTGTTCCTTCTGTTTTAATAAAAAATGTTTTAAGGTGTTTACTGTTTTTGTTGCGATGTATATATTTATAAGTTATTAAAGTGTTATAATCCTACTACTTTTGTTGGAGTGCTATTTATTATTAATGTATGTGAGAAAAACACTCCCAGGCATAAACTAAGGAGAATACACAATAGATTAAACAAACAAACTAGTTCAGTGGGAAAAATTGTTTGTATTTTAATTTGATAAAAAGAGAGATAAAAATTCAACACAGTAATCACAATTGATAAAAAATTGATACAAATGTATTCACAAAACAGATAAAAAGAAAGTTAAATGGTCTCCAGTCAACGCGTTTCGACATATACAATATGTCTTCATCAGGACATTAACCATCAACAAGCTCTGTAAGACATAATTATAGCATAAAATTACTATAAAAATTCATTAAAATTAATCTCACATGATTATTACTGAACTAGATTAGAGTTTGTTAGCACATTCTATTGGTAAACAGAAAAAAACTTATTTCGTTCCAACTCTGTGATAAAACCGCTCTAACAAGACATCATACATCATACATTTATGTCGTCATAGGCTTACTAATAAAACACCTTATGTACAAGATAATATTCACCTAATCCTATTTAGCGTAAGTTGTAACACAGGGAGAAATATGCTTATAAGATATCCTCTGTTTTAACAGTTTCACATGGTGAACTTTTATTTAGTTTCAATACAACTTTGGTTCAAGAAAAGAATTTTCAATGAATTCACAAGCTTGTTCTGTCTTTAACGATGAATGAGTACAAAAAGTTGAAAAAGGTATATTTGGTATGAAATATTCAAATGTCTATTACTAAACTTATTATTCAACCAATATAATGATGTCTACTAAAGTAGTGCATGAGGAAAGGTAAAAAGAAAAGATAAAGAAAGACAAAGTATATAGAAATAAGTGGACAGATAACACGTCAATAACTAAAGATTTTTCATACTTCTTAGGGTGTGTATTCCATTAGATTAATCTACTCGGCTAGTACAAGGCTCTGTTATTTGAAATGATGGCCTAAAAGGCCATACATTATGGTGTTGCATTCTTACCTATTTATGCAGTAATATAAGGGGACATATATCAAGTCTCTTCCTTATTTATCCCAGAATTGGAAACACGGTCAGAAGTTCCTAAAGTGAAAAGATATAATCACAATGGTTCGCATTTTAATGTAAGAACTATTCTAGTATGAGAAATAGGTTTAGTTTAGAGCTATGTTTATGTTAATGCTCCACTATTCTTACCCTAAAATTAGAATTCATAGGTTCCACAAAATAAGGTCCGGATTAAAAGGTGATAGGTAACGTAGTTATTTATGAATATGTTCGTGCTACCTATGAAATCAAAACAAGAAAAGTGTACACGGTATCAATTGAGATCAAGAGTGCTGTACTACTTATAAGGGTATAGCCGATAAACTTCTTACCAAATGAAATAGTTGGGTTCACTTATAAAAAGTGACAGCTATTCTGAGGAGCGCAGCTGCACGTTACGCTAACTGTTGTGGTTGTATTGTAGGCTGCGATGGAACTCCTAGTTAGAAGAGCAATAGTCATTAAATTAAATTACTTGAAAAATAGTACACTCTAATATTTGGGCTAATTATACACAACAAGCACGAAAGGAGTTATAACAGACCTTTCTAACCGAAGCCAAATCCTCCTCACCAGCAAAGTTAAATGGGGAATGGCGCCAATAATGAAGTCGGTACGCTCACGAGGCGTGCAAAGGCGTTTGGCCACACAGGCAAGTCCTGTGGGGCGAGGGCAGGAAGGATTAGTTTAATGGGAAGACTCCAAGGGAGTTCGAGCTGTTGTTTAGTTATATACTGCACACGTTTAAATCACACGCTTACCGTGGGCGCCAAGGAGGCGAACGCTCCTTCGGGTGCTGATATTTTAAAATCTACTTCTACGGGATACTTCTCGAGTAAATATAAGGTTCCTGTTTTAAGAAAAAAGGCGCTTTAGTATACCCAGCGTCAAATCGAATTAAAGCATTTAACTATCCTAACAGGGTTTAAGGGTAGCTTACCGGGTGCGCTGAGAATGGCCAGCTGCATCGGGGGTTCTGCCGACGGGTCAGATTGCGAAAATAGAGCAACTCTGATAGGTCGGTTGTGGCGTGTATTTATATGCATCTTTTCAATTGGATAACCTGTCTGCATGTTTCTTAAAGGGACAGGCTATTATATTCATTGGTTAATCAGTATTGTCAAACGATGAAAACGAAACTAACGATGGAAACAAACCTAATTAGAAGACAACAATGTGCTTCGTGGATAGGATTTTTACTCTTACATGCTATAGGGCATCTAACTAGACTACATAGTTCGAACTATGGTACGCAGTCATAGAAATGTTATGTATATATGTACGCGTATATTGGTCCAATTAGATTTGTATTAAGGACAAGGGCTATTCTATTGATTCTCTGTGTGTTAAACACACCCTGATACTGAAAAGAACTTTAAGCCATTTTAAGTCAAAGATTCAGAGTAACTAAAAGAGTCTTTAGCCACTTATGAGATGGCATTCTCCCAGGGTAATTCATTATTGAGCCCATGGGTGAAAGTTTTAAGAGAGAAGATCCAAAAAACTTCACGTTTTTTTCGTATTTGTTCTCCTCCCTTATTATTTGGGGTATTAATTTTTTCAAGTATACGCCATCGCAGATCAGAAGGGGCATGATTATAATCATTGTAGTGTACAACTAGGGGTGCAGAAAGTTTTTTAGTCTTGATAGCAGACCTATGCTCTGTAAGCCGAGTTTTTATTGGTCTGGATGTTTCACCCACATACCCCAAATTGCAAGGGCACAAGAGCAAATAAACCACATTACTTGTATTACAAGTCCATAGGTCACTGGCTTTGATGTCATAGCCATTTAATTGAAATGACTCTCCTATTAAAATGTCTTTGCATGATTGACAGGATCCGCATCTAGAGGTGCCTTTCACAGGGTTTGCTCCTTGTATAGATTTTTGTATGAATGGGGGTTTTTCAGTGGTCCCTATGTGTCTTGATCTTACAATGAAATCTTCAAGGTTCCTATTTCTACGATGTGCAAACATCGGTTTCTTCAATTTGGGTTTTGCTTGCTCTATATTTAGCAGATGCCAATTTGCATTAACTATCTGCCTGATAGTTGCATTCATGGTAGAGTGTCGCGTAACACACACCAATTTCCTTTCCTGGGTCTCATTTTTAGGTCTTAGAAGAGCATCCCGATCATAAAATCTAGCTCTTTTGTAAGCTTGTCGGACTAATCGGTGAGGGTAACCTCTGTCGATGAATTTCTTCTTCATTAGTTCTGATTGCATGTCGTAGTCCTTGATGTTAGTACAATTACGTCTTACTCTAAGAAACTGGGAAAAAGGTATTCCGTCTTTTTGGCTCCGAGGGTGGTAACTAGAGAAATGGAGCAAAGTATTCCTCGATGTAGGTTTAGTATATAGATCTACTTCTAGCTTTTTGTCACTATTTCTGATGTATATATCTAGAAATTCGACTTTCGTGGTATCAAACTTAGCAGTGAAGTGTAGATTATCATCTGCGAGGTTGATCCACTCCAAGAATTCTACAAGAGTCTGTTCCCCACTGGTCCAGATGAAAAAAATATCATCAATGTACCTGTACCAGTGGGAAACAGACTCGTAGAATGGTGCCATCTCGTTGTGAATGTTACGTGCCTCAAAAAGAGCCATATATATGTTCGCTATCGAGGGGGCCATGGCCGCCCCCATGCTTACACCCTTGATCTGCTGGTACATACGGTTACCAAATTGAAAAACATTCTCCTGTAGCACTATGGACAGACACTCATACACAAATTGTTTATTGCAGGGTATTTGGTGGAGATCTATAAACCACATTGTCGCATCCAAAGCGCCTTTCTGCGGGATGTTACTATATAAAGCTTCAACATCCAATGTTACAAGGAGGTCTTTATTTTCATTAAATGTTAGGTTTTCTACTTTTGCTATAATTTCTCCAGTGTCTTTAATATAGGATGGAGATAAAGATATATAAGGTCTCAAGATATTGTCCACATACTTGGAGATAGCTTCAGTCGGGGTACCAATTGTGGACACTATTGGTCGATAAGGGGGGTCCTGTTGATTTTTGTGCATCTTGGGCAAACCATAGATGCATGCTAGTTTGCCCTGAGAGGTGTTTAGAAATTCATATTCTTTTTTAGTTATTATTTGTCTGTCTAAGGCTCTCAAGTAATTTAATTTAATGACTATTGCTCTTCTAACTAGGAGTTCCATCGCAGCCTACAATACAACCACAACAGTTAGCGTAACGTGCAGCTGCGCTCCTCAGAATAGCTGTCACTTTTTATAAGTGAACCCAACTATTTCATTTGGTAAGAAGTTTATCGGCTATACCCTTATAAGTAGTACAGCACTCTTGATCTCAATTGATACCGTGTACACTTTTCTTGTTTTGATTTCATAGGTAGCACGAACATATTCATAAATAACTACGTTACCTATCACCTTTTAATCCGGACCTTATTTTGTGGAACCTATGAATTCTAATTTTAGGGTAAGAATAGTGGAGCATTAACATAAACATAGCTCTAAACTAAACCTATTTCTCATACTAGAATAGTTCTTACATTAAAATGCGAACCATTGTGATTATATCTTTTCACTTTAGGAACTTCTGACCGTGTTTCCAATTCTGGGATAAATAAGGAAGAGACTTGATATATGTCCCCTTATATTACTGCATAAATAGGTAAGAATGCAACACCATAATGTATGGCCTTTTAGGTCATCATTTCAAATAACAGAGCCTTGTACTAGCCGAGTAGATTAATCTAATGGAATACACACCCTAAGAAGTATGAAAAATCTTTAGTTATTGACGTGTTATCTGTCCACTTATTTCTATATACTTTGTCTTTCTTTATCTTTTCTTTTTACCTTTCCTCATGCACTACTTTAGTAGACATCATTATATTGGTTGAATAATAAGTTTAGTAATAGACATTTGAATATTTCATACCAAATATACCTTTTTCAACTTTTTGTACTCATTCATCGTTAAAGACAGAACAAGCTTGTGAATTCATTGAAAATTCTTTTCTTGAACCAAAGTTGTATTGAAACTAAATAAAAGTTCACCATGTGAAACTGTTAAAACAGAGGATATCTTATAAGCATATTTCTCCCTGTGTTACAACTTACGCTAAATAGGATTAGGTGAATATTATCTTGTACATAAGGTGTTTTATTAGTAAGCCTATGACGACATAAATGTATGATGTATGATGTCTTGTTAGAGCGGTTTTATCACAGAGTTGGAACGAAATAAGTTTTTTTCTGTTTACCAATAGAATGTGCTAACAAACTCTAATCTAGTTCAGTAATAATCATGTGAGATTAATTTTAATGAATTTTTATAGTAATTTTATGCTATAATTATGTCTTACAGAGCTTGTTGATGGTTAATGTCCTGATGAAGACATATTGTATATGTCGAAACGCGTTGACTGGAGACCATTTAAATTTCTTTTTATCTGTTTTGTGAATACATTTGTATCAATTTTTTATCAATTGTGATTACTGTGTTGAATTTTTATCTCTCTTTTTATCAAATTAAAATACAAACAATTTTTCCCACTGAACTAGTTTGTTTGTTTAATCTATTGTGTATTCTCCTTAGTTTATGCCTGGGAGTGTTTTTCTCACATACATTAATAATAAATAGCACTCCAACAAAAGTAGTAGGATTATAACACTTTAATAACTTATAAATATATACATCGCAACAAAAACAGTAAACACCTTAAAACATTTTTTATTAAAACAGAAGGAACAATGGTCAGTATACGCAAAGATTTAGCTAATCTGCTAAAGGGGGGAGTCGCTATTTTTATTTTTTATTGTTTACCCTGTCCCAGGATATCTATCCTTATCAGGGGGTCCTTGCTACCTACAATATTTATTATTAATGTGACACATAATTGTGAAGACTTTGATGTACAAAAAGGCAGCCCTGGAATCTTCCTTTTCAGGCTCGGTCCCACACACCCTCACAGTGAAAATCCCCTCCCCAATCACAATACAGGATGGTTATCAGATTGTAGGAACGCGTGTAGTGTGACGGATCTCATCCGTTGGGGGCCTTGATCTACTGTAACTCCTTTGAAGAGGGGTGATTCTTTACAGTTGAGGCCATAAACTACATCCGCAGGCCTACGTGATAGCCTGGGACCGGCCTGGACAATCGGACACAGAGGAAGAGGAGTGTCAGAGGGTGCAGTAGTGAATAGGGTGAAAGGGAGGTGTTGGGCGGGCACAGGGTGTTATTCTCATGGAAGAGCAGCGGAAATGTGGGGAGGTTTATGGCCCATGCATAAGACAGAGAGCGGGGGTGACCAGTGTGTGGAGGAGATGCTTGCGAGGGTGGGGAGCCATGCTGAGGATCGGCGGCGTGCAGAGAGTGGGTCTGATCAAAACATCTAAAATGGCTGCCGTGCACGACAAAAGTGTGGCATTAGAAAAAAAGCAAGATGGCGCACACAATGTTTATCAATACGGATTAATTTATAACAATTATTTTTATCAATATATTTACTCGCAGTGTCAAAATGGGGGTCAACACTTCCTGATTTCCTTCGAATCGAACGTCAACAGACGTCATGCGGCAAAAAAAAAAAAAAAACGCTCACGCGCAGCCGCTGGAAGACAAGTATCAACATATATGAGCCTCCTCCACCACCCTCAGAAAACATAGGGGGTCAGGATACGTCTCCCGTACCCCCTTATACCCAATACTCACATTGCTTTTCCTCCATCTTGTAATTTAATTAAATCGAAACACAAAATGGCGAATTCCCGTTTCGCTACCAGTTTGCGACCCGGTTCGCGAACCGAGAAGCGCTTCTACCGCGAAAAATCAATTTTTTTTTATTTGCCCCACTGGACCCTTTAATAACCCCAACATCATTCCTAGGGGGTCAAGAGGAGTCTACCTTGCCCCCTTTCATTAAATTCCCCCTTCGTTTTTCTCCTCCTCTTGTCTCTCGATCCTACCGAGAGACAAGATGGAGGCCGCACCGGACTGTTTAGAATGTTGACAGACACCGGAGAGCCAATCAGCTTCGCTACGCAAAGCTCCGTTACGCGAAAAGTACGCGAACTGGAGCGCTATCCGGGACGCTGTCACAGATATATATATTTTTTAAAACGTTAATTTCTCAAAATCCACTGAAGCACATATATTGAGACCCAGCAAAGGCACATCGGGCTAACAGTCCCTACAATTTTGCCAAGTTTCGTGTAAATCCATTCAGCCGTTCGAGCTAAAAGTGAGGCCAAACGCCCTATGGAAAAATGAATGGGAAAAAAGTGTTTTGGGACCCCCCTTTTTTCTCGGCCTCCCCTTGACGAACCCCCCCCCCCAAAAATTTTCGGGGGCTGCTCAGAAACAAAATGTGCCATTTTCCTGAAAATTTCAGCCGATTCCGTCCACAAACGCCAAAGTTATTAGACATAGAATTTTCAAAAGTTTCATAGAGAAATAATCCTAACTATATATACCTACTGGCTATCGCCAGTAGGTAATATATATATATATATATATATATATATATATATATATATATATATATATATATATATATATATATATATTCAATGAAAAAACCATTGGTCATAGAACATATATAGTTAGGAATTTGCATTTACAAAACCTTATTTTACTCGCATAAAACCATTGAAATTCCATATATAGTTAGATGCGCTAACTATATATCGCGCACCCGCAATCCACTGCTGATGATGTCACATATTACATCATTCATGACATGGTCAGTGACATCACTGATGACATCACTGATGACATCTCAAATGACATCACTGATGACATCACTGATGACAACATCCAGTGACTGTATGTTTCTGTAAAGTTAAAACATGTCTTACATTTGGAAGAATGAGTGGATGTATAAGTGTCTGGATGAAGGATTTAGTAGGTGCATGACTGACTGTATGAGTGAGTGATTAAATGTGTCTCACTAAGTGCATGGGTTAGTGACTGGGTTTTAATTTGTGCATCATTATATCTGTTGTTCTACAAACTGCTGCATATGTTGATCAGTAGCTATATGAGTAACTGTATGGGTTATTCATTGGTTGTCCAAGTATTTGTATGGGAAACTGAGTGTGTGTGTATGGGTGGCTGGGAGGTGTGTGACTCTGTACATAGATGTGTGAGTAGTTGATTCACTATATGTATGGGTTCAAAAGTGCATGTGGAAACAGCTGTATGGGCGGTTGACTGTGCATGAGAGTATTAGTGAGTGAATGGATATCTCAGTGCTACATGTCAAAGTAAGTACATATGTAAAACACAGTACATGTGAGAGTTGACATATATAAATAACTGTACATAAGAGCCAGTGAATGTGTGAGTGGCTGTATGGATCATTGTGAATAAGTATCAGGGATTGTATAAGAGAGTAAATATGTGTTATTATATGTTTGAATTAGTAAGGTGTGTATAACTGTATAGTTGAGAAAATGGAGGTGTGATTGATTTTTTGCATAACTGACTAGGTGTGTGAGTAACTCCATGGATGAGTGACAGTCTGTGACTGTCTGTTTACACTGATTGTATCTAAGGTTATATTAGAGTCTGAAGAGGTTTGTGGTATTATCACATGAATGATATCATCAGAGATATGATCAGTCATGTCAAACGAGATGAGTGATGTCATCAGTGATGTCACTGACCATGTCATGAATGATGTAATATGTGACATCATCAGCAGTGGATTGCGGGTGCGCGATATATAGTTAGCGCATCTAACTATATATGGAATTTCAATGGTTTTATGCGAGTAAAATAAGGTTTTGTAAATGCAAATTCCTAACTATATATGTTCTATAACCAATGGTTTTTTCATTGAATTTTCAAGGTTTTGTAAATGCAAATTCCTAACTATATATGGACTATAACCTATGGTTTTTTCTGTGAATTTCATTGGTTTTTTAAAAGCTAACATCTGTAGCTGTAAAATGTATTCTACTTTAAAACCCAAAATATATTTTAGATGTTTATTGATAATTTTTATTGAAATATTTTTTTCTTCGCTTCCGGTAAGCGAACCGGGAAGCTTTCCGTTAGCTCATCTTGATGCCGCGATCTAGTATGCGAACCGGTAAACGTTACGTTAGCGGAACTGTGACGCGTCGCGGAAGCGCGACGTATAATTGTCGCGAATGCGTCTTATGACGCGCCGCTTTAGCGCTCCCGAAAGTGCTCGGGACCGCGAACCGGAAACGATGCGGGACGCGGCGCGCACCGCGTAACGTGAGCGGAACAAGTCATGTGACTTGTTTATCGAAGTTTTCATTGGTTCATTTCACTTTTGGTTTCCAAATGATGTATGACTAGGTCATGTGACCTAAAAATAACACTTTTCATTGGTTCCGAACTTTTGCTTTTCCAAAATCACGTAAACCCCTTCTTCTTTCCTCACTCTGACTTTCATCTTGGTGAGAGAAAGACCATTTTCCATTTTGATTACAATGGCTTCTATCTTTGCTTCAGCTGGTGGACCCCCACCACCACCTCAACCTCCTCATGACAAGAGAGGACCACCATCTCAATTCATCTCAAACAGAGAGGAAGAAGAAGACGACTTAGAAGAAGAGGACACTGATGAACCTGAATTTATTCCGGAGTTGCCCCGTGTTTCCAGAAGGAAAACAAGTTTCATTTGGCAATTTTTCTCAATTCCTCGAGGGGAGAAGAAAGTTAATGCCAAATATGCCACCTGCCTAATTTGCAAAAAAAGATTATCTCGAGGCACAGAGAAAAAGTATAGTATGGGCAACTATACTATGCATCGCCATATGGTCAGGTGGCATCCATTAAATTACAGCCGGGCAGAGTTAAGGGATCTGCAAGATAATCCCCCGACAACTCCTGTGGCCAAATCAACTTCTAATATAAATTTGACTGTAAGAGAGGCACAGGAAACTGTGCCAAACATACAGCCAAACTTCAAGCACATGAAGTTTACGTGCATACATTGTGGTGCTATGCTCTCATGTGGCAACATGAGCGTAAACTTAATCAACTTGGTGTTTGATAACCATAACTGCCCTAACCCACCCAAGCAGTAATTTTTTCTTTGCTCCTGTTGAGCCCTTTTCGATGCCTGTTTTTTTGTTGTTTCCCCTCCATGAAAAACACAAAAAAAACATAAAACTGTTCTAAAAATACAAAAAAAACAAAAAATGTTCAGAAAATAAAAAAAAATTAAAAAAACAACAAAAACATTTAAAAAAAGTTCTTTTCAGAACTACCTCCCCTTTCAAATAAAATTGCTAGAATGTTTAACACTCTAGCAAGCTCTATTTCTTTTGGTTCGCTTCAAGTTCGCTGACCGGTTCGCGAACTTGAAGCGAACCAAAAAAATATTTTTTTTAAAAAAAGAAGAGTTCGTATAAGGGAAGTAAACAGAGAGTAATGTAAAAAGAAAGACAGCTATAGCGAGTAAATCAGAGATAGTGTCAGTGACATCATCAGCAGTGCATTGCGGGTAAAAAGAGTAGAAAACATTTACCTTATAATTCTTGTTACCTTTTTTAAATATTTTTTCATACTTTCAATCTGTAAAAGAGAAAACATACATTTCCAAAAATATTACTACATGTATTTAAAAATTACAAAAGAAAAGGGAAAAGGTTCAAGAAGAAACACTTTTTCAACAATTTTGACATTTACAGAAGCCTCTGCTTCTCTACATCCCCTACACAATCCTAAAGATATATATTTTAAATAAACAGTATCTTCATGCTGATGAACTGAGACCTATTTTTGAACATGGTACTTCTTTTGCACTGCTGATGTCTCACAATAGTGATGCAATAGCAGCGCAAAAAAGATGTAAAGCCATCATAAAATTGTCTCTAATATTTTAAATGATAGTTTCAGGATGCAAATAAGATGTGTGCTTTGAAGAGCTTTCTTTGAGGTGAGGCCTATTCCTTTTTTTAAAAAAAACAGTACCCGGAAATACAGCACTATAAGCATTAAAATTGACACTTACAGAAGACTCAGTTTTTCCATATCTACCTCACATTTCTAAATGTATATCATAAGTACAAACAGTAGAACATTAATTATACATGTTTTATGGTTTATTTTTGCTGTTCTCAGAATGTATCAAATTTCACTTAAATCAGTGACTTGAACGTATTCATCATGTAACAGCGGGGAAAAAAAACACAATCAAAATGACTGTGTTTAAAAAACCCATACAACCTAAGAAATCTGATTTCAAAACTCCTTAAAATTAACTTACTTTCAATGACGTCGAAGGATCTCCTATGAACAGCATTCACTCTGTTGTGCTATAAATATTTTCAGCCCGCCACTTTCTGAAAGAAAACCTCCATCGATACGAAAAATATGTTACATAGAAGAAAACAGTTCTCTCATTCTATCACATGTTTCCACTAGGCCAAATCATGTTGCCGCGATTCGCTACTCTTGTAATTCTTCCAATCAAATCCCGACATTTTCTATTTTCGCAACTTTCTAAAAAAAAACATTTGAGATTATTTTCACAATCCTGGACTACTAATATCTTACCCTTCTTTGTCACTCATGTTCTCCTTTTCCTATGACACTGATACTGCTTACTATGAAGCAGACTTACTTGCATCAGGTTTATATAGTTGGATTTTTAAATTGACATTATAATTAAAAGTTTTGGACCAATAATCTAGACAGCATTGCAGACTTACATTCCCTCTACTTCATGAACCTTTTGCAATTCTTCACAGAAAATCCCGAGATTCTTTCATTAAAATTTTGGTTTTAAAAACACCAGGTAAGAATTTTTAAGGTCAAACGGCAATTTTTTTTTGAAAGTTACAACGGAATCATTGCAGAATGACCAGCCGTTTCGAGACTTTAAATAAGCTGTATAATGTCCTGATGTTGTTGAAGGACCATCGTGATAAATAATTGCTACAGTTACAAAAGTCCTTCCTGATATTGAAAGCTGAGAAGCCACAAATTTTTTTATTAAAGTTGACAATTTTGATCCATCAGGCCTACATCGTTGAATCATTAAAATGACATACTGTCCATATCTACGCATAAATAATGTTGACATCATTTCAGATTTACATTGGCTACACTCCATGTTGTGATCCGCTGCATTTACTAGCTTATTAAAGGAGACTGATTTACTGTCTGGCAAAGTTAAATATATAAATCTTTCTGAGTCTACACTAGTAGTACTTGATACCCTACAATTCTCGCAGTCATGCTGCCATTTATAAGAAAGCCCAAACAGGTGATCTACATCTACACCCTCATCTTGCAATACATCAAGCATATACATTAAAAACTCCTGACAATCTTGCTGATTATTTTCAGAGAAGTCTGTTTGCCCTGAACATTCATCTAACAGATAACGAACTTCAGACACACTTTCTACTTTTGTTCGATCACTGCTACATTTCTCGAAAACAGAATTCAATAAACAGCATAAAATTTGTTCTGAATTCAACAGAATCTGTTCTTTTAAACTCTCTAGTGAAAAGAGAACATTAACCACTACATTTGCATAGCAGTTGACACCAGAACTGTTTTCAAATTGAAAACCGACAACATCTTCAACAGAATCCACTTTCTTTCTGCTAACAATTTTCGGTTCATTAACTTTTAGTCTTTTTGCAACTACCTCCCTACTATTACTGATATTTCTACGTTTGCGGCCTACCACACGCTTCTCAAACAAAGGATATTGAGGCAAATGTGGCGCATACTCTCTTCTTAACCTATTGTATTCCTTAACACAATCTAGATCCGCACAAATGTTTGTGACATCACAGTCAATCAAGTACAATCCTGATAAAGTTCTTACTCGTGACAATGCCACATATGCCATACCCTCCTTGAACACAGAACTGCCAATATTCAACAATGCACTGTCTACACTTAAACCTTGCGATTTATGAATTGTTACCGCATATGCCAAGCAAACAGGAAACTGTTTACGGCGAACATATAAGTCTTTAACAAGCAAAAACCTAGCAGAACAACGACCAATTAGCTGTACTTCCTCAATGCCATCAAATTTAATTTTTTAAAATTCTATTCCATCTCTATTTCTGTACTTCTGAAAATCAACAACATTACCCATTGATCCATTTACCAGACCTCTTTCAACATGTAAATTTCTTCTCAAAATGATTCGGCAATTTAAACACACATTCAAAGTCTTTTCAAAACCCGCTGTTTTAGATATAGTCTTCTCTAATGAATCCAATTTTGATTTCAAATTTTCTGACAAAATAATTGTTGATCCCATGTGCTCTATTTTGTCAATAGCTTCAAGTTTCACAATCTCTTGCTTTTCTAAATTCAACATTTTGTTGTTGAAGATGGCACATTCTGCAAGAGTTGGCATCAAACATATTCCGGATTTCTTCTCAGTAATTTTCTGAAAAATATTCTCAGCCACAATCTCTTGTTCGGGATATAAATTTGAAAGTAATCGTGCATTCAAAGCTTCTTTTCCATGCTCAGTCACTTTTCCAATTCTAATATCTTGTAGAATATTCTTGTAATCTTCATCTTTTGCCTGACGCATATTTTCATGCAGTTCAGCATAATTGAAGTTTAACCATATATTCACGTTGCCAATGCTCCCTAGGCACTTCCTGGTATCTTCATGCGTGAGTATTTTGAACACAGGTTCTCCTTTTACTGGTGTCAGCTGCAGAAGATCTCCGAAAACAATGATGTGTTTGCCACCAAATAACACATCATATTCAGTTTTAAGTACTTCTTGCATTCTCAAATGCACAAAGGCAAGCATGATATTGGAAACCATGCTTACTTCGTCAATGATAAGTAGTTTCATTTTCCTCAAGACTCTTGAAACTTCAAAGCAAGCATCCCCAGATAACTTGTGATATTGTAATTT
Organism: Lissotriton vulgaris; assembly: GCF_964263255.1. Taxonomy (NCBI): domain Eukaryota; kingdom Metazoa; phylum Chordata; class Amphibia; order Caudata; family Salamandridae; genus Lissotriton; species Lissotriton vulgaris. Next base: position 1,468,877,504 of record NC_141689.1, read on the forward strand.
GTTGTCATGCTCCACCGGCAGCATCAGTAGACGATGCAAAGTAATACCTTTAATGTTATGTGCTGCAAGTCCAGTAGGAGCGGTGACAACACAAGACAGCGATGACTCAGTCCTTTCCTGCAAATAGCATGAAATTGCTTTAATAAGGAAACTTTTTCCAGTTCCCGCTTCTCCACTCACATACAGTCGGACAGGCTTCAACGATGTACATGAGCACTCTTTCTTCTCATGACTTAATCCATGCTCAATTTGCTTGGTAACTTCTTCATATATTTTCCTCTGCTCAACATTGAGTTGTTTTTCCAAGTCTTCTAAGTTAACTGAATCCTCCTGAGCATGTGCCATGGCTCTTTCCACTTCATTCATAGCAGTGGCAGCTTCATTTTCGATAATAGGTCCTCCAAGTGGATCTTGACTCAATGAAACAGAACTCTGACTGTCCTGAGAACTGTCTCTGGCAATCTCGGCTGCAATCGTTGCTTCCTGCTCAATTTCCAAAGTTAGCATTTCTTGATATTTGGGAAAAGCAGGACATTCTATGCTATCCTTAGCAGCAGTGAAAGAGTCTTCGTAACAGAGGAAATCTCCAAGCAGTTCCTCTTCTGCACGCCAAGGCTTGAAAAGTTGCAAAAGTGCTAAATAGAAAAACTCCTTTGTTTCTGAAGATTTGCCACTCAATTTTCGATGGTTTACTAATCGGCATTTTCTTTGCTTGACCAGGCATCCCTCACTTCCAATTACAGCATACACTCCTTTCTCAATATCTTCTTTGATGTTCCTCTTGAATATATAATTTTGTAGAACCTCATATAGACAAACATTCTCAAGGTGACTGCTTCGATTTGGATAATATGTATCCAACATGTTGGTCTTCAAAATGTCGGTACTGTTTGGTTCCTTTTCTGCCAAATATTCAATTTCCCGGACAGGTTTTAGAACCCGATTTCGCGTTGCAGCAAGACCAAGACTCGCCCAAACAATACTCCTGGATTTGGCATAGAGACTTGCTGAAGACAATCGATCTGAACATTCGTAAGCTCCGATTTCTCGATGCGACAACATCTTCAGACTGAAACTGTACAACTTCTTGCTGAGGCTCTTTTCATGAGAAATGTCCTCCCACATATCCTTCAGTTCTGTCTTTTCTTTTTTGGTGATGTAAGATGTCACATACCGAGCCACAGCCATACAGTTGTCACCCACAAACTGTATATCCATGTTAGCATTCCACATGGACAAAATCACTGGGTTGTAGTCGTTGATGTACTTGGACTCTTCGTTCCTTTTCAAATTGTATGTATTTTTGGGTGATTTCCTCGTCACATTATGTCGCAGTGAAGACATCAAACTGTTCACTTTTCCTTTAGAAATCACCGGTCGTGGAAAGTTGAAACGACATTTGGTGTAGAACTTGTCCTGGTTTCTGAATTTACGACGACAGTACTTTCCACAACGATGGCTTTGGAAACGTAAAACTTGTTCTCTTAGGCTTTTCTTCTCCGTTGCGTTTGGAACAGCACACGTAGAATACTGTTCTATGAAATTCATCACTAAGTCATCCGGATCTGTTCCAAATTTAGGTGCATCCTTGATCCACAACAACATATGTATATGAGGAGCACCTCTTGCTTGGTACTCCTTTCTCCAGAAGAAATCCAACACCTCTCCAAGAGGTGGATTCTTCTTATTTGTGATGAAAGACATCATAGCTTCAAATCTATGATTGAAGTACCTGCATACATTCACAGGATCCAAAGAACACAGTTCTCCAGGTGTCTTGAATTCAATGTTTTCAATATTTCCATTTGCCTCTCGTAGAAATTCAAGTAAGTCTTCCCAGCCATACTCGGCACAGCTCAGAGTGAGGAACCATGTCGGAGTTCCTAAGTTCCTCAGCATACATTTTAAATCACCATGACGACGGTACCAGTACTCATTAGTACCACGCTGACACGCCATGAGATTAATTAAGTGAGAATCCAAAATACTGTCTTGGACATTGACTTTATGCATGAAGTCCCTTGCCGAGATATTTCGCATCTGTATACCACTTTTTAAGATGTGGTTAACTGCATATGACAGTCCAGACAGATCGCTTTCAAACAGGAGATGAAACAAATATGGAATGCATTGACGAAACCTAGGATCGTCTGCATACAATCGTAAAGTCCGGTATTCAGACGCAGGAATTTGATGAGGTCGCTCATCATATCTTCCTCCTCGACCTGTTGGAAATAGCTGTGGGAAACACCGAGCTTCCAAACTTTCCTCCCAAACACTAATGGGACTCCCTTTAGCTTGTTTCATTTGAAACAACTCAATAGCATTCCCCATGACTTCCTTGGAATGCAAAGGATGAACACTATAATGTTCATATATTTCTTCACTTTTAGAGGCTTCTACTTTCTCAATTTGGCCAGCACACAAATCGCTGTCTTCTTCTTCACTTACTTCCTCTTCTGCTACACATACATTCTTGTAATACTCATTGTTTTTTATCAAATACAAAGTTGCCTTTTTGACTTTCCTAACATCCACTAAATCTTGCCATATTTTCTAATTCTTTGTCGGAACCCCATTAACTAAGATAACCAGAGGTTCCTCTTCCACTTTTTCTATTCCAATTGTGTTAATGTTTTTGTTCAAATCTAGAGGCAAATAAACAACTCTTCCCTTTAATCCTCGCTGTAAATCTGCTGGAGGCAACTTCCCTGTCTTTGGCTCCATTCTTACAATAGCCTGAAAGGGATGGATACTTTGAATCAAAATACATTCATAAGTATTTAAATCCTTCAATTCAGAAGGAATCTCAACCAATTCCAGATTATTATGTACTGCCCTAGCAGGCATCTGGTTTTGGTTTAATTTATTACAACAATAAGTACACACACGTTGATCCGATCCTAAATCAAAATAATTTTCTACCATCAAGTATGTGGCAAAATCCTTCCATTCACTATTATTTTCCCTTTCACTTTTTGCATATAAATCCACTACTTTAGTCTGATTCTTATAATAAGTGCGTCGACAACATACACAAGTGAAATTAGGCCTCTCACTTGATTTCATCTGAAAAGTGGCAATTTCCTTCTGAAAATTATCTGTACTGGAAACCTGTACATTATCTTCAACATTACCCTCTACTTCAGGGTCAATTTGAACATTCTCATCTTTACTACTAAAGTAACAAAACTCAATTTCTTCACAAATATTCTTCACATCTATTTCTGAACCATGCAAAAGAGCAGCACATAATTGTTTAAGCATAATTGCTGGACTCTTAGCATAATACAACATTCTCACTAATTTTCTCACTTTATTATGATGCACTGCTAGCATCCTGAAATGATGAAAAACACTCTGGCATACTCTCCTGGAAAGACAAGCCAGTGAATGACCACGCAAACCTGTCATTTGTCTCACTCTGCAAGGATCTAAATTTTGCAACAACTTCATTTTCTGCTTCAAACTTTTCTTATTAAATGTCCGTATAAAATCACAAAGCAAATTGATGGAAACCTGTCGCACACTGCAAATAGAACTACACTTCCAAATGTACACAGGACCCTTAGGACGTCTTCCTAAAACCTCATCACTTAGCACCTCTTCTGTCTCTGTTGTCACAAGTTTTTCCTTTTCAACTGGACAACCATCCTTCACTTCATAAGCTCGACCACTGGTGTCAACTGCAAACATCAAATCATTATCCTGAAAATAACTCTCCTCATTAAAAAATGCCTCAGAACTTGAACTATGCATCCATTCTCCGGAAAAAACTTCACAAAAGTTACTACGATTTACTACTCTCTTCCATCTACTGTTTGTTTTGAAATCAGAAATTACCTTGCTTATTTTTCTAATTCTATTGATTACCAAAATAAACAACTTCCGCTTAATTTCAAAAGCATGATCAATAATTTTCTCTACATTTTTCTTCTTCTTATAAAATGCCGCTTTCTGTTGGCCTTTTTTAATATTTCTTAATAAATTAACTATTATCCTGTTACGGAACATTCGATGTCGAATGTCCCTAAACTGTTGTTTCCTTCTACTATCATGCACAGAGTTATCTCTTCCTCTACCAATAACATTTTTGATGGGTCTTTCCTTTCCATTTAAATTAGTCTTCTTTTTCTGAACTGAAACATTTTGGCGAAAAATACTTTTTTTACTAAAAATACTTTTTAAGAATGATTTTGTGCTCTTACCCGGAGCTTTCTTGGTGTTTTGATAAGTATTTGGGGAAGAGGACTGCTGCAATAAAACATCATCCTGCTGTCTTTGACGTTTTCTAGCCTTTCTAATTCTATTTTTCGTAGGCATTTTTCAAATTTAAAAAAGATCTGCAGTTGAATCTGTGGAAAAATATAATAAAAAATGTTATTAAGCACTATTACCAAACAGTAAATGAATAACAGTCATCAAAAACTTAACGTCCTACTTATTATTTAACATAGAAAATCTTTTGCACCAGCACTGCATCACAAGGACATTTTCAGTCATTTCCTCTTGAATGCAGATATACAATTGATTTATGTGCCGTGTTTATAAACGATTTTTTGAAATCAATTACATTTCTGGATATGTACTGCTAGAGCTTTATAGGTTGCTTTGGGTCATATTTATAAGGCATATGAGTGTCTATAATGTTATTTTTCCTTTTTAAATGGAAAGCGTTGTTCATGGTGCAAGTTTCTTATAAATACGCTCCCACCTGCGAAACGGAACTTTGCGCGCAGAAAGCTGATTGGCTCTCCGGTGTCTGTCAACATTCTAAACAGACCGGAGCGGCCGCCATCTTATCTCTCGGTAGGATCGAGAGAGAAGAAGAGGTGAAAAACAAAGGGGGAATTTAATGAAAGGGGGCAAGGTATACCCCTCTTGACCCCCTAGGAATGTTGTTGGGGGTTTTAAAGGGTCCCGTGGGGAAAATAAAAAAAATATATTTTTCACGGTAGAAGCGCTTTCCGAACACCGAACTGGGCCGCAAACTGCTGGCAAAACGGGAATAGGTATAAGGGGGTGCGGGAGACCATTTTGTGCTTCGTTTTAATTAAATTACTAAGTATAAGGGGGTGCGGGAGACGTATCCTAATCCCTTATATTTTCTGAGGGTGGCTGAGAAGGCTCATATATGTTGATACATGTGTTCCAGCGGCTCTGCGTGAGCTTTTTTTTTTCTTTGCTGCGTCACGTCTGTTAACGTTCGATTCGAAGGAAATCGGGAAGTGTTGACAACCAATTTGTCAGTGCGATAAAAAATTTCGTTATAAATGAATCCTTATTGATAAACATTGTCTGCGCCATCTTGTCTTTTTTACAATGCCACAATTTTGTCGTACACGGTAGCCATTTTAGATGCCAGGCCGGACCCAGGCTATCACCTAGCCCCAGCTGTAGAGAATCCACACATACCAACCCTCCCGATTCAGGCGTCAGACTACTGATTTCAGTGCTACTCTCCCGCCTCCCGATTCCTGCAACCAAAAACGCGGGGGTATATTACCAACCACTAGCGATAACTTCTTTAGAGACAAAAATTATCGCCGCACATCGGCGATTTTTATCGCAGATAAACCTTGCTATTAGCAAGGTTTATCGCAAATGCGATAAAAAACGGCCGCAATGCATGAATATCGCTGAAAAGTCAGCAATATTCATGCATTATCCAGCAAATGCTCTTAGCCATGTTATCCACCTCTCATTAGATAACATGGCTAAGAACTGCTCGCAAATGCGATAAGAAGCGGCCGCAATGCATCAATATTGCTGAAAAGTCAGCGATATTCATGCATTATCCAGCATATGCTTTTAGCCATGTTATCCACCTCCCATTGGATAACATGGCTAAGAACTGCTCATGGTCCCATGAGGAACGCTTTCCATTTAAAAAGGAAAAAATAACATTATAGAAAAGAATCGTTTTTAAACACAACATATAAATCAATTGTATACCTGCATTCAAGAGGAAATGACTGAAAATATCCTTGAGACACATGAAAGCGTTTTCTGGAATGCCCTAGCACCATTTTTTGGACATTATTAACATGGCTATGTAACTCCCATAATCAAAATCTAAATTTGCCAAGCGCAGGTGGCAACGTATTTACAAGACACTTGCCCCATGAGGAATGCTTTCTATTTAAAAAGGAAAAAAATAACATCAATTACACTCAAATGCCTTATAAATATGACCCAAAGCTCTAGCAGTACATATCCAGAAATGTAATTGATTTCAAAAATGGTTTTTAAAAACAACATATCTGTTTCAGCTTACATAAGAGACCATGGAATGGGCTTCCTATACAACAATAACTTGTGTTACTGCATGCCAGAATGCTACACCGAATATGCAATTACAATTTCTCAAAGTAACAAAATCTATTTCTATATCACTACAGACAAAGCCACAGTTTAAAAACACATCTTTCTTCATCATTTTCTCCTTAGCAAGGTTTATCGCAAATGCGAAAAAAACGGCCGCAATGCATAAATATCGCTGAAAAGTGAATGATATTCATGCATTATCCAACAGATGCTCTTAGCCATGTTATCCACCTCCCATTGGATAACATGGCGAAGAACTGCTCGCAAATGCGAAAAAAAACGGCCGCAATGCATGAATATCGTTGAAAAGTCAGCGATATTCATGCATTGTCCAGCAAATGCTCTGAGCCATGTTATCCACTTCCCATTAAATAACATGGCTAAGAACTGCTCAGGGCCCCATGAGGAACGCTTTCCATTTAAAAAGGAAAAATAACATCAAAGACACTCAAATGCCTTATAAATATGACCCAAAACAACCTATGAAGCTCTAGCAGTACATATGCAGAAATGTAATTGATTTCAAAAACTATTTTTATAAACAACATATCTGTTTCAGCTTACATAAGAGACCATGGACTGGGCTTTATATACAACAATAACTTGTATAACTGCATTCCAGAATGCTACACCGAATATGCAATTACAATTTCTCTAAGTAACAAAATCTATTTCTATATCACTACAGACAAAGCCACAGTTTAAAAACACTGCTTTCTTCATCATTTTCTCCTTAATTCATACTATTCTCTATCTAAAATAAATAAATCTTTTCTCACCTTAGCAAATACTTTTTGAGTTTTGAAAACAGTCTCAGAAATACACCAAATTGTCTTCAGCAGAAGAAAAAGGATGCACTCCAGAGTCTGCAGCTATTGAAAGCACAGAAATACAGATATTCATTTCACATATCTCTCATATTAGCCAATCATAACTCTTCCCTCACTTTTTTCAAATCAAAACCCTTCCCCCCTCTGCCCTCTCTACCTTTTTTCCATAGCAACGACCTCCTGGAAGACCTCTCATGTTTGCAAATTCACACAACAATGTTTCAATTGAACTCTGAACTCTCAGTGCACCTGCGTATCCAGTGCAATGTTTCATTAAAAGTTTCTTCCTTGACCATTCAAATTACATCTTTCAAAGAACACATCCATGCACCCTAACTTTCTGTTTTCAGAAATGGAAATACACCAATCACTGCTAATGAATCATTAGCATTGGAAATCCACAGTTTTTTTTCTTTACAAACTCCTACTGTTTCAACTGCCCTTTCATTACCACACTTCATCTGACTGCAGCACAACCTTCTCCCACCATGTTTAACGTCTGGATTGTTGGACATAGTTACATCCACTGGGCTCAAAGGTATGCCGAGAACAGAAATTTACACAACCTCAATTTACAAGATGTGGAAATTAAGTGGTTGGGCCAAAGAGGATTAAAATGTCACCAATTGATACCATTGGTGAAAACCTTTATGCATTTGCCAAAACCTGACCTGTTAATTGTGCACTGTGGAGGTAATGATTTGGGCACTTTGACAGGAGTAGGTCTGGAAATGCTATTAAAGGACACCTTTGAGCAATTAATGGCACTTTTTCCTCAAACTGCCTTGGTATATTCCAATATATGCCAAAGACAGAAATGGAGGTGGTCCAACCAATTTTGTCCACAAATTGAGAAGTCGAGGAAGCATGTAAACAAATCTGTTTCAGCTTTCATGAGAGACCATGGAATGGACTCCCTGTACAACAATAACTTGCGTTACTACATGCAAGATATCTACAGAGGAGATGGAGTTCACTTCTCAGATGAGGGCAACAGAATTTTCATTCTGAATTTAAGAATGTGCATTGGTACCTACTTATAAGTACCTAAATGTACCATAAACCCAAAAGCTCTTCTCAGAGCTACCCTTCATCTAATCACTCACAATTATTATTTTTTTCTAACTTTTTTCGCTAATTTTCCACAAAATACGCTCCCCGGTTCGCTAACCGAAAGCTAACCTCGCGGAATTTTTTTAAAAAATGTTTTTTTTCCGCACATTTAAACCTCCTCAGCCACCCTCAGAAAACCTAGGGGGTCAAGATAAGTCTACCGTGCCCCCTTCTACACATTCTGAACATTATTTGCCCTCCATCTTGTATCTTAATGCGACCGAAACACAAAATGGTGGACTCCCGTGACGCTTAAGGTTCGCTAACCGGACCGCTTTCCAGAAAGCGGTCCTAAAAAGAGGTGGGAAAGTAATTAGCAGAAAAACGACTAGAGACACTCTCACCAAATATAGATTACCTCATACTACATAACAATCCCTTTCATTCTCACAAATTTGATTGAAATTTCATTTAGCCATTTAGCCTGTAGACCTATCTAAATACCCTGAGGTAAATTACTTCACAAAACACATCTAAAATATTGGAATTGACAACCAATGAAAACTTTACTTTCATTTACAATTTTTATTACCTGACATTTGATTGGTTATATACCTGAATATATATAAAGGAAGAGAAGGAAACACAGCCATTTTCACTGCTACTTCCTGAACTACATTTCAAGAGCCTTTTCACCTCCCTGTAAAGTTATTTGATAATTTGTAAGTGGCACTTTAAATTAATTTGTAAAAATGTTTATTGATAATTATTTACTGACCCCCTGCTATAGTTATAGATACAGATAACCTCCTCTGTTACATTTATTGATTGACTTACACTTCTCTGCTATAATTATGAATTTACTTACTTTAACTTCACTGTTAAAAAAACAGAACGACATGTCTGAACTTAAACCCAACAGTGCCCTAAGTCTTCTAATATAATTTTTTTTTTAATGCAATTTACAGCAAAAAAATGGAAGGGGAGCAAGAAGAAACTAATGTTTCCTTCGAGATTACATCCGAAGACATTGTAACTGAAGAAAATGTGGATGAAGATTTTATGGATCAATCTTTTGACGAACAATTTATTCAAACCTTACAAGAGACAGAAACATCCATGTTCGACGAGATACCAGATGATATAATGCTGGAAGTTTTAATGAACTATGAAAATAATAAATAATTTTTTTTAAAATCAAAATAAATAAATAAATAAAAAAACGAACAAAAACAACAAATAATTAACATACAGTATTAGAAAAGTCTATCATTCTTTTATCCTTAAAGTACGCTGCCCAGAACGCTTTCCGGTTCGCGAACTTGGCGCTTACCACGCAAAAAAAAAATATATATATATATTTTTTTTTGGACCCTCCTAGGCCCTTTTAAAACCTCCACATAAAACCTAGGGGGTCAATGAGGATCTACTATGCCCCCTTATGGTAATTTCCCCCTTTGTTTTTGCCTCCTCTTGTCTCTCGATCCTACCGAGAGACAAGATGGCGGCCGCTCCGGACTGTTTAGAATGTTGACAGACACCGAAGGGCCAATCAGCTTCGCTTCGCAAAGTTCCGATACGCGAAAAGTTCGCTAACCGGATCGCTGCCCAGAGCGCTGTTACAGATATATATCTTGATTTAAACGGTAATTTCTCAAAATCCACTGAAGCACATATATTGAGACCTAGCAAAGGCACATCGGGCTAACAGTCCCTACAATTTTGCCAAGTTTCGTGAAAATCCATTCAGCCGTTCGGGCTAAAAGTGAGTCCAACCGCCCTATGGAAATTACCATGGGAAAAACGCGTTTTGGGACCCCCTTTTTTCTCGGCCCCCCCTTGACGACCCCCCCCCAAATTTTCAGGGGCTGCTCAGAAACAAAATGTGCCATTTTCCACAAAATTTCAGCCGATTCCGTCCACAAACGCTAAAGTTATTAGACATAGAATTTTCAGAAATGCCATAGGGAAAAAATCCTAACTATATATACCTACTGGCGACCGCCAGTAGGTAAAATATATATATATATATATATATATATATATATATATATATATATATATATATATATATATATATATATATATATATATATATATATATATATACACAGGAGTCCTTCCCAAATGAAAAGGCAGAGGCCAACACGGGAACAGATTCGGAAGCCTTTATTGGTCAACTCCACATCGGCGAATGCATTTCGGCATGTTGTGCCTTCGTCAGCGCCATGGAAAATAAAAGGGACATGGATGCAGTTCGCACTTAAAATTGTCCTGCCGCTGTTGGATTGGCTGCGGCTGCTCCTCCCCTAAATCGGCTCCGCCTGATGTAGTTAGTACTGTCGGTACTGGAACTACAGGACCCAGAATTCAGCATTCCGTTTTGAGGTCCCACGGCGTTGTTGACAGCAGGATGTGCCGTTTCACAGGACGGAGTGCGCTGCCAGTTCAAAATTCCCCCTCTTTTGTCGACTGTCAGGGCCTCCTTCTGTTCCCTCCGCACAACCACTCTGCCCAGATATCATCTGCGCGGGGACATGCAGTAGCACTGCTAGCCCAGCGCGAGGAACAGTTTCCTCATCACCGCGCTTCTTCTATCCGGGTGTTGTGGTGAGCCTGATACTGTCAGTTCATGACTGGAGTAGAAAGCCGAAGCGTTGCCAGCAGAAAATCAGGCCACTTGATGTGCGGGGGCCCCCAAACACGCCACTGGCAGACGTGTAATTGATGCACAGGAGTCCTTCCCAAATGAAAAGGCAGAGGCCAACACGGGAACAGATTCGGAAGCCTTTATTGGTCAACTCCACATCGGCGAATGCATTTCGGCATGTTGTGCCTTCGTCAGCGCCATGGAAAATAAAAGGGACATGGATGCAGTTCGCACTTAAAATTGTCCTGCCGCTGTTGGATTGGCTGCGGCTGCGGCTGCTCCTCCCCTAAATGGGCTCCGCCTGATGTAGTTAGTACCGTCGGTACTGGAACTACAGGACCCAGAATTCAGCATTCCGTTTCGAGGTCCCACGGCGTTGTTGACAGCAGGATGTGCCGTTTCACAGGACGAGTGCGCTGCCAGTTCAAAGTTCCCCCTCTTTTGTCGACTGTCAGGGCCTCCTTCTGTTCCCTCCGCACAACCACTCTGCCCAGATATCATCTGCGCGGGGACATGCAGTAGTACTGCTAGCCCAGCGCGAGGAACAGTTTCCTTATCACCGCGTTTCTTCTATCCGGGTGTTGTGGTGAGCCTGATACTGTCAGTTCATGACTGGAGTATATATATATATATGTGTGTGATTAAGGCCGCTTGGACGGTCGAAACGCGTCTTGACTCTTGACTCTTTGCATAAGGAAATAAAATAATGCACTACAATCTGGGTCCACGCTCGTGATTTTGCGCAGAAGCGAGGCTGATCTGCGAGGTATTGTGGATATATATATATATACATATATATATATATATTGTGAAATCCGTGAAGTAGCTGAAGCAGCCCAGTCGTCGCTTTTGTTTCAGCAAACACAGATACGGACCATGGAATTCGATGCTCAATATTTTTTATTGCGTGCTCTTAAGTCACCATTACATATTTATATATATATATCGAACATCCACTTTCAATCCTTGATGAAAAAAAACGCTGTACTCCAGTCTCTGATGGTATGATTAATTTCTTTTATCTTACATAGTGAACAAGTCCTCTGTCCCTTGCTCATAGTCATTGAGTCCCTTAACTATATTCCTTTTTTTACATATTGCCCGTCTTGTTTTGAATTATGCATTCGGGGAAATGTAGTTTACTCATCTTTCAAATACAGACAGACAGTTTTGATTAATGCTAAGAAAATTATATATGCGCGTTTCAAACACAACACAGGATTTCTGTTGGTCACAAGATTTTAAACTTTGTGCGTGTGTGTTACTAGCAATGATTTGTTGTTCTCCATTGTATATTATCTATAGCAGGTTATCTCATAGCCTAGTATTGTGTTAATTACTAGTGAGCATGAGTGTCACTTGATGGCATGGAGTTTTATGTCTATTCTGACTCACCTTATGGATGGCTGAGTGCAAGACAACATGCCTTGGCCATGAACATGATGGAGTCAATATCCAAAAAGTTTAAAAGTCTACCTTCACACAAAGCACATGCAGAAGTATCTACACAAACACCCACACACCCACCTAAACAACCACTGACCCCACCAGCACAACTACCGGCTCTACCTGCACAACCACTGGCTTCACCAGCAGATTCACCTGCCACACCAGTACAATCACCAGTCCACCAGTATAATCCACCTCTGCCACCAGCACAGCCATCGGACCAACCAGCATAGCGACTTGCAAAGCTATCTGCCACATATCTATGCATACTTTTACAAAGAGCTTTACCAACCATGATTTAACAGCCATAGTACTAGGACACCTACCCCATGTAGACTGTCAAAAACGTTTTTTTGACTCTCCATTTTTCTCAAATAAGAGTATACAGTTCACAACCTCTCACCTGTGTTGATTTGGATATTTTTTTTAATTGTTTCTCCAGTTGGAGTACAAATCTTTCCATTTCACTTTTCACGGTTACTACATCATGACCAGTAAGACAATGTTGGTTACAACCCAACATACTAAACCTGTATGGTATATAGCAACATATTTACATGTAACCACATTGAAGGGAGTGAGGCCTGACAAAATGGCTGTCTAGACGCCTTTTCTGATTGCTTCCACCATGGAGCTTTTTTTCGTTTATCATCCTGCACCCACTAATACTGTTTAGGCACCAAATTTGTCCTGGCAGCCTCCCTTGATGTTGGAGTTCCTGTGGGGGGCCCCGTGAATGTCTCCTTTGCAGCCGCTAGGTGATGCATGCTGGGGTGCATCAGCAGACTGCAATCCTAGTGGCTGTGCTGGGTGCTTGAACCAACCATATTCAGCTGCGGCCTGATTATTAAGAAACTGTGAAATGATGGTCAGAGACATGGCACAGTTTTGATCCGCTTTGACAGAGGCTCGGTAGGCAGAGGACTAAGCCTGAGGGACCTGAGGATTGTTTGCTTGGCTTCCAGAAATCATGAGAGGTGAGCCGGCAGGCACTGGTGAGGGAGGCAGAGTTGGCAGCCTGTCCTGCACCGCATCATCCTAACAATGAGGATTGAGGGGCTACGTTTTCTGTTGGCCCCCAAGAGCCGGACACAGAATAGAGTGCCCCAGAGAATCCCCTACATTAAACATTTTTGAGGAGGCCTGCACAGAGTTGACCTGCAGGATTCAATGGTCTGGAGACAAGGTCTGGGCCTAGACATTGCTGAGGGGCATAAACTTCGTTGGAGTGCAGTGCCTTACTAAAGCAGTGTCCCGGAGGCCACACTATGTGCAAAACTGAGTCTAGGTCCAAACATTGAGAAGATTTTCTGCAACCCAAGGATTTGGGCGATGTGGTCTGTAGGGTGGGAACTAGGGCATATACGCTGGAAACGCGAGGAGCCCCACTGCGTTGTACGTGGATGCAGGCTGCAGAGAAAATGGAGGCCTATGTGGATAACTGGATGCACACTGAATGGATAGACCTTCTACATGGTGCTATAGACCATTTGGACTGGCTTTGGGCCCTTGAAGGGGGACCAGTGGCCCTCGGCTGGGGCGAATATTATTAGTGACTGGATCTGCTTGACTGGGCCCAGAGAGGAGGTGAGGAAGGAGTAAGCATGGGCGGAAAATCCGTTCCGCTCGCGGATTTTGCAGATTTTCGGGAAATTCGCAATCCGCGAGATTCGCGAATCTCCCGCAAAATCCGCAAATCCGCGAGCAGCGGATTTTGCTCGCACTGCTCGGACTGTTCGTGTGAGTTTGCGCCCCGCGAATAAGTGCAAAATTGCAGAAATACGATCTTAGCAAAACTGAAAGTAACTACTTACCAGGTTCAAAAGTTCAGGCTCATCATTAGTAGCCATTTCCTGTAGTGCTTCCTGAGGGGCCCCTCCAGAGTTCAGTTGCCAGTTGAAACTATTATGTGACCCTGCTCTGAACCTCAGAATAGTTACACATATGCCACAAAGGTCCTGAATTACAGCTAAGGGAGACAAGCAGGAGCCAGGCTGGAAGTTAAAATCCATTAATCAGCCCCTAATTCATTATTGTCAGTTGGGGCAGGGCAGGTGTTGTAACTAATTTTGCAACAATGAAAGCACTTAGCAAGTGCAAAAGATCACTAATCAGGGCGCACTAAGGAAGCAGGTGCCAGCTAAAAAAATATTCTGTGACACATTAATCAGCCCCAAATTAATTCAGGTCACTTGAGGCAGGGAAGGTGTGCTTTGCCGAAAATAATGTACACTGGACAACCAGAGGGTGTGGTGATGAAACAGAGGGTGGCATGGGTGGGCCAGAGGGTGGCATGAGTAGTCAGAGAGTGGCAGTGGTGACAGAGAGTGGCAGTGATGAAGAAGAGTGTCCCAAACAGGCTGGACACGTAGAAACAACAAGTTCGCAAAACTTGCGACCCGACAGGTAAGTTCGCAAATTGCGAAATTGTAAAAACCCTCGCGAACTGGCAGAAACACGGGCGAACACACAAAAAAAAAATTCAGCAAATTCGCGGGAATTCGCGGATTTTGCGGATTGCGAATCCGCAAATCCGCAAAATTCGCGAACGCGAGATCCGCAAAATTCGTCCATGCTTAGGAAGGAGTATTAAGCTGGAAAAAGGGATGAGAAGCACGCAGCGTGCATAGAATGGTAGCAAATGGGGGGAGCTTCGTGATGCAACCGGACCTGAAAGGGCTGGGCCATTTCTCCTATGTTTAATAGGCATAGGCCTACATTGATACAAATCTGTAGCCGTGTTTATAGAAGTGCCTAGTGGGGAATCCACTATGAGCTCTCGGACATCACACAAAGGCCTTAGAGGAAGAATACACCAACTCTTGGCACAGCAGGAGCAGACTGGTGTTGGCTCGTGCCTTTAACTTTCAGTAGCCACAAGCTATGGGTAAAGATAAAGGGGTGAAACTAGTCTAGCCCAACAGAATTTATCAATACACTGTGACATTACCCCAGGTGCAGCCGGCGAAACAGGACTATGAACCACCTGTGGAACTTATGGCGGTGATACGAGGCTCCCAGGTGGCACTGGAAGGAAAAATAGATCCATGACCATGGAGTTCAACCATCTGCGACTGGATCTACAAAAAGTGGCAGATTGGATCACAGTGGTCAAGGATGATGTTGATGCTCTCAAAAAGGAGATCACGTTACTCAAAACTACAGTGTAAGGCTTAAAATGCAATACCCCACACCCGGTAGACCTCTTGGGGGATGCAGAAGGGTGGTCACAATGTAACAATCTATGTCTGGTGGGATTCCCCGAGCATGCACACGGTCCATCAGCAAAACTCTTCTTGGAAAACCGAATTATGGAAGCTCCTCAGTCTCCACATCCCTCAAATTTCTTCACAGTTGAGAGGGCTCATGGAGCACTGGTGCTGATGCTGTTCCTATGTGGCCTCTGTGGGAAATGATTGCTCAACTTTTTAATAACCGTGACTGTGATGCAATCCTTCAGCATGTGCGCACAGGCAGTCCCCCTCTGTACGAGGACAGACAAATCTTCATTTATCCTGATTACACCCGGGTCCAAGCTTTGCACAATAATTTTGTATCTGTCAAATGGCAACTGAGATACAGTAACATCAAATACAGCCTGATATTCCCTGCTAAACTGCACATTCAATATGATGGCTGTGTCTATTTCTATGAGTCCCAGCATGAGATGTTGGACTGGCTGGACATCCTGAGATAGAGCGGTGGAACTGATACCCTTAGGAGACGAGACTTCTAAAACAATGCAGTGCAGCGGTAGGCCTGGCAACAGAGGGTTGACACTTGAGATTGCGTTGGACAGGATCCTCAGCATTAAATTGAATTCTAATTTGCCTGCACAGAATCCTGGGGTCGGAGGTGCCGGGATCAATGGATTAGACTAGTACCAAATACCCTAAGTGACAGTACAGGTGCTGGATAGGTCCTACAACTTTAACTGTCAACTGATATGGTGCACCAACTGATGGTTTTTTGTGTTGTTTTGTTCTGTTTTGGTTTATTTCAACCTGGCTGTGGTCAATGAGCTGGAGAGTCCCCAGAACGACTTCTGGTTGAGGTGATCTATGAGCCTGACAGGATGAACTGTCAGTGGACTCATCCTGGAAAGCTGTTGATAAGTATATTGCATATATAATTAACATTCTGAATGTCTTAGTATGCTGGCAACTTATGACTCTAGTGCCTCCTGAACTCGGACAGAGAACCATGCAATGTATAGGACAGGACTACAGGTTCCTTACGTGGAATGTTGAGGTCTGAACAGACACAATAAATGCCATACCATGTTTACCTACTTTAAACTCTATCAAATATTGATTATTTGGGGCAATAGTATGGCCTCACTCAGTTGGAGATAGAGAAGGCAGTTGTACAAGACTTCTTGTTTTGGCTTTGCTCAGCAGACCCTTACAAAGGTAGCCCCAACTGGGGTGGGGGTATGTGCGGACCTGAATGGGAGATACATCATCCTCCATGGTACACTGGACGGACGCGACTTATGCCTGATCAGTGTTATGCACCCAACTTAGATGTCGGGACTTTATTGTAGACATTTTGGTTGCAGTGCGGGGTGTTCCTGCCCACATAGCTAGTTGTAGATGGGGATTGCAATTGTATGTTAGACAGTGACATGGACCAGTTAACTGAATGATGAGCACTAAGACCAATATGACGGAAGCCCTGAGACAACTGATGAAAGACATAGGATTGACGTATATCTGGAGAACCCAACATCTGCAGACCATTACATACTACTGCTACATGCCTTCAGTGAATACACACAGTAGATTGGACTACTTCCTTATCCAGGTGAACACTACAAAGAGTGATAGATACAAAATAGTTGGCCTGATATATCTCGGACCACTCTCCCTTAAATCTGACTTGCTCTCTGGCCCAACTGGTGCAGAGTATTCTGTTGTGGGCCGGCCCAGTCTGTCAAACACCTACCATCTATACTCCCATCAAACCGAGTCGAACACCATTTATAACCTAGGAAGACAAGGGCATAAGGATCCTGGTCCAGAAATGGTGCATGAAATACCTGTGCCAGCATTCATAGATTACAAAGAGTGCTTCGATGGAGGATAAATCCTGATTGGTCAGGATGGACCAGCTTTGGGAGGTGACGACATAAACACTACAAACTCACGTTTTAAGCTTACTCATTATAATGTAGTGCATATCACATATCTCTCATGCAGACATCTGCACACAATCTACCCTAACAGGAGAATGAGTTGCACACATTGGGGACACAAAAAGGCAGACTTCTTTCATATCATATGGAACTGCCACCAGATTGTTTGTTACTGGGATAAGGATCAAGACACTTACATAGTGCTACAGGCTGGGCAATACCTTATGAACGAAGACACTTTAGGATTTTGTCTTCAGTTAGGATTTTGTCTTAAGTTAGGATTTTGTTTTGAGACCAAAACTTAAGACAAACTTAAGTTTAACATAAGACAAAATCCTAACCTAAGAGAAAATCCTAATTTAAGACAAAATCCTAACTTTTCTACTACTAAATGACTTCTGTGTATACCAAAAGTAGTAAGTTTTGGATTTTGTCTCAGATTAGTTCTGTGAATCAGCCCCTATATGTTTACTATTAAAAGCCAATTAAAAAATATTTAAAAAGCACATTGAAAACAACAAACATTATGCAGAAAAAAGAACATATATGTTTTCTTGTTTCTTAAGTCTGAATATCAGATATTTTAAAAAAATACAAATACAATCGGAATATTATAAAAAACAGATAGGTGTGGTGGGAGGAGGTAATACAAATAAAATCTCCAGGCAGAAAGGACACGGTAAGTTGGAGAAGAGAACCAGTCTATATACAAGGAGACAAAATTCATCCTAAATCCAAATGTAGTCCTAACATAAAAGTCCAAAGTCAAATAAATATTAAATGCCCAACCTCAAGCCACATTCTCTGGAAACAAGGGTCACGTCTTCAGGGACAACATCACTGGCCATCTTCACTCTCAGTTTTGATTAAGATATTAAAATCCTTCTCAGTCACAGACATGACTGGCTGGTGCAGTACCAGATATCACCAGGGGAAGAGGAAACAAAAGGGATATTTGCAGCACAAAATTTGCAACATTATTGCAGCACTTTAATTTACTTGAAATGATTCCTTTTAAGCCTCAAATGAATGGAACTGGTTTTAGCATGGTATTCTACTTTGAAATATGCATGTTTAAAGTGTCGGAGAGAATTTGTTTGCTATATTCTACTACTTTATTTGGCTTGTAATATGACAAGGGTTTGGGGCTCTGAGGACAGTTATGTGATCCTTTCAGGTAAATATGACTGGTCGATGCTGTAGCTAGCATTCCATGTACAGGTGAGAGCAAACCTCTTCCCAGAACATTTTTTCAAAAGATTGCTGGCACAAAGTTTTGGGACAAGACATTGTATTTTGCTTTTGGCACTGAGAACATTGGCAGCTCTCTCGCTCTCTCTATTTCTCTGTCGCATTCATTCTGTCCCTATCTCACTCCTCCTCACCCGCTGGAAAATGTGTCTTTAAAGAAGTGGCTTTTACCCTCTTTTTCCACTCCTTTCCTTAATTTGTTCCCCTGTGAAATGGATTCTAAAAAGAAAAAGAAAAAAACACGTTGCTGAAAATGCCGTATTTTTCTGAAAGTTTTCCCTTCAAAAGTGCAGACTCGGTACAGAGGGAAAAAAAGGAAGAATGAATTTTTCCAAACAAATTAATAAATGAATAAAACAAGACAAAGTGGCCTCAAAGTAGCCAGACTGGTTTTATTCACACCCAAACACATTAGTGCCACTTTACAGAGTATGCCAGTGAAGCACTACTTTTGTTTTCTCATCCTTCTTTCAACAGCATAGTTTTCCCTATTGTTTTATGAGGCGCAGGCAGCTCTGGATCCAACCGAAGGAGAATGCAAGTACTGCACAGAGTGAGAGCTGATAGCTAATCCCCAGAGGGATCTTACACGGGGGTTCATGATAAATCATTAAAGATGGTGAATAATTGAACAAACCTTGTGGATTGCGACACAGGTCAACCTCTGGTTTGCTGGTTGTGTTATAAAGAATGAATTAGGCAAAGCAATGAAAGGGGCTTACATTCGGAGTGTCTTGAGAGAGACTTGCTACCAAGACACGGACTGTTAAAATTAATCACTTATGTAATTGTAATAGTGACGTGTGCACATACAGCCAATCAGCCAATAAGATGGCATCAATTGTTTGCTCTTTGCTACAGACCTTTGTTTTTGCATCCAAAAATATTAATATTTCCGTCATCATGCTCCTCAGCTCCTCAGCTGATTTTGAGATTATTTACCAAATCGCGAAATTGTGAAATGCTGAAGGGTATGACCAGGGAAAACACTGAGGGTTCCCAATCTTTGGAACAGGACCGCAGTAAGTTGGGTGGTTTATGAGGCAACATTGACAAGCTGCCATCACTATGTTGATAGCATCAGTTATTTGCAGCTGCTCAGAGAAAGATTTTTTGGAGCATCTGGAGCTCTCCCATTAGAGTCCAGATATCCAGAGAGATCAGTCCCTGAGTCTCTGTAAATGGCAACATCGTCTTCTTGACTGCATCCACAGGGATTGACTCACAAGGTTGGGATTGAGGCTCACAAGAGGGTTGTGGGGAATTGGGGCAGATGTGTCTCTTGATTTTTCTTCAAGGTGGGCAGTGGGAGTGGGTGCATCTAGAGGCCCTGTTGAATGGCCTCTACAGGAGGTGGGGTTGCTTGGGCAGGCCCAGATGGTTTTCAAACGTTCTCTATGTGCACCACTTCTGATTCTTGTAGGCCATGAGGGATCCCTACTTATTCACCACACTGGCTGGTGGTGTGCACATCCATGTTCGCCCCGCAAGCCTCTTCAGCCTCTACTCAAAGACTTTTGTATGCAGAGGGACTTTCACTCCAGACAGGAGCACCACTTCTTCTGATGTTCTTCTGATGTTCTCTTCTACCCTTTTCTCCTCAGTTGTTGTATCCAGTGGATGTGCCCTCATGTGAGTTGAGGACCTTCTCTCTCACTCATTGTCATGGTGCAATGCTTCTTGATGGCTCCAGTCCGAAGAAAAGTGTAAACAAGTAAATATATAGGAGGTTAAAAATCTACCCAGACTGAAAACAAACAAAATACAAATAGCTGCCATTGTATCACCTTAACCTCATTAATCATACCCTGTGAATTTGATGATAACAAAAATGAACTCATTCCCTATAGATACTTTTTATCAGAATTCCGTGGAAGTGTTTTAAAAAGCTGCCTGCTTGTTGCTGAACAAAGCAGCCAAGGGGAATTCGCAATTTCAGTTCAGCACTGCACTGAACTGTAGGGTGTGGTGATGCCCCTCCATACCTTGGGTTGTGCTGCATTGCTGAACTTGTTATCATGGAATCCATAAAGCTGAGAGCACTTGGAGACCACTACCTCACAGCTGATGTTTAATTCTGTGTCACAAAAGGGGGACTGTGTTTCAAGTCCCTTAGTCATGTTGGGGGCTTGATTCTTAAAATCAAGAGCAGCAAGATGGAGGAGGATACTTCTCAGGGGAAAGGCTGGCACATAATAAATATAAAATGGCTGACTTTGTGTTCCTGTATGTCATTTCCTGTGAGCTCATGACAGGTGGAGTCTCACCTTGACTACAGAGTCTCTGCCTCATGCGCAATGGCTTTGCACTGTCTGCGGAGACTCTGTGCACAGGGCACAGACTCGGCACAAGGGGCAGCAACTCCACATGTGGAAGAGAGATACTGTAGATATATATATAAAGCAGTATATGCATTGACATAGACATAGGACCAACTGTTTGTACTTGCTAATACAGTGTCCATGTTAAGTCCATGTGCAATATCATTGCCTGTCCTTAGATAGCTATACTTATCTATTGGTCTATCCATCTAGCAATCTGTCTCTCTCTATATACATTTATATATGCAAACACGTCCTGACCACCAAATTGCAAGGCGGAAACACACAGTCAAGGACCTCTTGAAACTCCCATGTAAATTACGGACTCCGCACCTCCTTCGTGTGTAAGCAGTGCAAATCTTTCTTGCAGCATTCAGATAAATGGAACAGTGTCCTCCATGACGTGTTTCACTCCTCTGGGGAGCTTGATCACATGATATATATGTATCAATTTAGATAAACAAAGGTTTAAGATTAGTTAAAGTTAGGAGAACATAATGTATTATTTCTATACAAGACCAACTTAAACTACACACCCAAGAAATTAAAAAGTTAAAGTTATGTCTTAAAATGTATATACGCCCTGAGCAAAATGTAGTAGAACTCACGCACCTCAATACTCATGTTGTCTACTTGCTAACCAAACTAAACAAGCTATAACTCAGCCCTGTGCCATGTACAGTGTTCAAATAAATTGTTATTTTACATGTCATGAGTGTTGTCATGAGTGCTATGATTTAATATCCTTTAAGGGATGTAAAATCAAAAGGGTCTAGGAAGGGGCGAGTTAAAGTAAATTTAGTCAGGCAAGTTGGTAATACTGTGTACGGTGTACATGAGTTACAGTACGTTTTGCTCATTGTGCAAATTATAACATTAAATTATAACTATACCTTTTCAATTTCTAAGGTTTGTGTAGTTTAAGTTAGTTTTGTTTAGAAATAATACCTGATGTTTTCCTGCCTATAACTAATCCTAAACCTTTGTTTTTTACATTGAATTTATATGCATTTCATTATGAGTGTCAGCAATGTCTGCGTGACCATTTTGCTTTCAGTTGCGCTTCCTTAAAAGTACTGCAGTACCTCTGTAATTATTTATAAATTATATTTACACCAAAGAAATAGTTTCCATTTAAAACATGGATTCAGGTTTTCATGGCTACTTATGTTTTTCAATGGTATATGTGCTAGTATTGTAACTTTAGGTTGTGTAGATTGTGTTTGTTAACTCTAGAGGTACCACAATAGTATTGAGATAACGCTGAGGTACTTTTGCTTTTGTAAAACAAAATAGCTGTGCCTTAGAACTCTGTCAGCTGTAGGAAACAGGAAGTGTTTACTCTTTAGCCCCCTTCAATTTGATACGCTTGTGCTATTCGCATAAGGGAATATATTTTGTTCTTATGCCACCTTTGACATTGTAGAGAACTGCAGTGCCTGAAAAAGGCTGACAAAGATGAGCCTGTGCTGTTGCAAAAGAAGGAAGCAGAGGTGGAGTGGAGGAAGAAATTTAAGCACTCCATTATATGGGACTTTTTTCATTGCCACTAAGAGGAAAAATCTGAATCCAAAACATGTTATCTGCAACTTATGCAAAAAGGTATTGCCTTGGGTATAAGAAACAATAGTTGTTTGGTACCATGGGAATGAGAAAACACCTGCAGGCAATTAATTCCACTAAGTTGATATGTGCGGAAAGAAGGTGTCAGAAGTATATAGAAGAGTAAAAATCTGGATAATTGACATCAGTTACTGAAACACCTATGACTTCTGCTTTGTCAACACCTCCACTTCCATCTGCTGCATATGTGCTTTCCAGTAGCACCTTTTAATTCTTTTGCTCCTTCAGCACCTCCACCAAAACTTGGTGCACCTGTCCCTCTATCAATACTTCTCTTGAGGCAGAATAGGGAAATTACAGAGCAATATGGCAAAACAGTGTCTCTGCCATACTGTCATTGTTGCAGAGTAAAATATAACCATCCATCATTGGCTTGCCAAGACTGACTAGTATCCGCCCCAAAAGCATTTTTTCCCTTTGTTGTCCTACTTTTTTCTTTTAAGACTATTGTTTTTAGTTGATGCTGTTGACCTTGTAAAGAAAAAAGGTCCAGAAAAAAGAATTTGAAATGAAAAAAAAACCATATTTCGCAGAACTAACCAATTATCTCAAAAGATAAAGAGCTACTGCCAATTTTAACCATATTTTGTTCAGGTACTAGACATACTAAACTGTAATTAATATAGAAAGGAATGATAAGTGTTAGGTAAATTAAACCTGTACCTTATGCTCACTTCGTAGTAGACGGTAAGTTAATAATAGACTACTACAGTGATATCTGATTGTATGTAATAAACATCATATAAATATAGGCACTTCACAACAGACAACTATGAATCGTGGGGTGGCTGTATTGGCCAAATCGACTATATAAACTTCTGGACGTATAGTTGTAGACAGCCATGCGCGGGTGGGCAACCTTTGAGTTCATCCCAGGGGGCTCTAGATTTATGTTATGTACAGTATATGGGACCAATTTGGACGAGGCGCCTGTTCTTGAACACTTAAATCTTGAACTTGCCTCAAGGCACACCCCTCTTGTGTTATGTGGGGATTTTAATATTAATTTGGTGCAGGGTGAACTACAAACAGGTATTCTGAGTTATAGTGATAGGAAGCCTAGGGTGTTTAAGGCTTTATACCACTTAATGTTGGATCATGGTTCTATTGATGTCTGGGGTGTGCTTAAAACACCCAACTCTGGCTATACGTTTTCTCATCCGCATGGCAAATTAGTTTGTCTTGATTAGTTTTTTTATCTCGCCTTTATTACAAATAGAAGCCCAAATACGGGTCTTTCCCGCAATTACCTCTGATCATGCTCCAGTTGTCTTGGACATTCCAGTTTTGGGTGGCAATTCAGCACCAGGGGTATTTACTTTTGACAGAAAATGTATTGATAATGCTTTTATCGACTATATGAAAAACTAGGTCAGGGATTTTTTTCAAAATAATTTTTACTCTACAAACTACGGGAATGTTTGGGAAACCTTCAAAGCTTGCTTTAGAGTGGAAGAATTGAGCTTTGGGTTACATAAACAGAAACAGGCCAAAGTTATAGTCCAGGAGCTGTATAATAAATTGAAAGCAGCAGAAGAAAACCAAAATCGCGGGATTCTGTCTGTAAGTAATAAACTGAAGTGGCTAGACGTAAAGTTAACATTAATATGACATGGAGCAAAGAAATTGCTACAAAATACCAGCTCTTTAAGAAAGACAGGGCATTGTTTGGCTCATAGGCTACTTTTCAAAGAAGCTTCACAAAGAATAGAAGGCATGAAAAATGTTTCCTGCAGTTTGGTACACGATCCCAAGGAGATTTTAGAGATTTTTCATAGTTTTTTCCAAGAACTCTATTCAGAACACGATGGAGAGCTTAATGATGTGGATTTTGGTCTTTTGGATGTGCAATTTCAGCGGTTAGCTTATGAAGAAGTAGGAATATTGGCTAGCCCTATTACATTGGATGAATTAGAACAGGCTATTAATGGTATGGCGCTGGGTAAAGCTGCAGGTCCAGAGAAGCTTCCATCTGAACTCTATCGGATTTTTTTCTGAAATCTTAAAATTGATTTTTGGGCTGGTTGTCAGGCAGCTCAAACTGGCACAGCGCCACAGTCATGGGACAACGCCACTATTATTGTTTTTAAAAAGAAGGGTAAGTCATCTGATCTCCTGGGGTCTTATCGTCCAATCATTTACAAATTTTGACCGGAAGATTTATGTGAAAATTCTCGCGAATACACTGGCTAAGGTCATACCCCCTTTAGTCCCACTCAGACAGCATGGGGACAGTGAACCATATAGCTAGAGTCATTACTGTACTTGATATTGCTTGAGTGGAGGCCAGAAACGTAGGAATAGTGTTGCTCAATGCGAAGAAGGCGTTCAACCGCGTCTCGTGGAATTTTCTTTGGGGAATTCTACAAATGATGGGCTTTCCTCCCGGTTATATCCAGGCTTTGTAGGTTCTATGTCATTCTTCTGTGACTCGAATCTGTTCTTTGGGCTTAACATCTAAGGTAGTTCAGATTGCGAGAGGTGCACGCCGGGGCTGTCCATGCTCTCCACTCTTGTTTGCACTTTATATCAATCTTTTTCTAGATATGCTTCAGCGGATTGATAGGATAAGACTGTTAAAGGTGTGGCAAGATCAGTTCCGAGTATTCGGATATGCGGATGATATATCCATAATAACATCTGATACAGTGATGGCATTACCCGAAATTGAACATCTTGCATTCAAATTTGGCTGTTTGGCAGGCTATAAACTCACTACGTCCAAAACCCAGGTTCTTTGTACTAATCGAATCATCAATAATGATCCTAGAGTTGTTAAGGAGGCTATATATCTGGATATTAAAATACTGGTTTACTTGAAAGAGCTGGTTGATGCTAACTGGGGGGCCATCATTGAAAATATTAAACAGGCTCTTGAGAGGTGGCAATGTCTTCATTCATCTTTAGTTGGTAGAGCCAATGTTCTTAAAAATGAATATTTTGCTGAAAGTGCTCTATTTCTTTAGATCAGTTCCTTTGGAAATATCTCACCTCCAATCACAACAACTACAATCTCTTTGCTCTAGATTCCTGTGGGCTGCGGGAAAAACATGTAGGGTGGCACGATTCATGACTTTACCCTGAGACAGAGGGGTATGGTAAGTTCCTGATTTCGCAGTATATTATTATGCTTGAATTTGAGCTAAAATTTACTTTTGTTAACTTGAGAAGAAGTGGATAATCTTGCTGAAACCCATCAATATATCAGATGGCTCTTGGGACTGAGGCAAAAAATTGTCCAAAGAATTGACGGCAGCCATTACCAGAGAACACGCTTTAAGATCTTGTGGGCAGTTTATAAGGTTTGGAAGATGGTTCAAAAAAACTTGCAGATTGAAGGGCTCTCATTTTATACACCTTTGTCGGCTGTAGGGATTCTCCCATTAATAGTTCATGATTATGTGGCAGGGAAATCGAGACTCTCCGGTATCACAAAATTGGGACATTTTTTGGAGGCTGGGGGGGGGCAGTATTTTTCCTTCTCTGATCTGATGGATAAGTATCAGCTCCCCAAATCCCAAATTTTTTAAAATATCGTCAGATATGTGATTTCCTAAATAAACATGTCACAACCTTAATACAACGTAAGATAGTCGAAGCTATCAGATCTCAGGAATGATTTGGGGTTCTCTATGATGTTTTAAAAGCTGCCGAAATTGATGACCTCGAGAAACATAATCTTAAGTGGGGGAACTCCCTAGGAGTGCAAGCTGCGTTCTTAGAGGACTCAATTGACCTGGGAGGAAAAATCTTTATGGCTGCGAATTTAAAAACACAGCACTATAAAATGATATTAAATGTATATTATACTCCTGCAAAGATGAAGAAATCTGTATGATGGGAAATGTTTCTGTTGTGTTATGCTGATATTTTACATAATTTTTTTTCATGCACTAATTTGACTTTGTATATACAACACATTGAGAGGTTTATATCAGAGGTTATGGAAGTGACTATAAAGAGTTCCGCTTCTGTTATGTTATTGGGTACAGGGGAGGATCTGCGTCAAGGGACTTTGATACATAAATATAGGTATCTTATTTTTGTTGCTATAGGGTAGCACGGTTAAGTATTGCATCTACGTGGCTTCACCCAGAGGCACCTTCCTTTGAAATGTGGCTTACTAGGTTTTATAATATATTCAACGTTCGAGTTAATTCTATACTGGGTTAAAGGTTCTAGGAAGCGAGCGCTGGGTAAGCAAATATTGGGTCCTATGTTTGATCATTTGAATTTTTGATAATATGTTTGTGGAATGGAATGAATTAATATGTATTTATCATTGTTTTTTATACTGTGGAGTTTTTAATGAAATAAAATAAAAAAATTAAGAAAAGACCTCTTGCTGTCCTTCCTTTTAGGATTTCAGTGATCTCGTATGCGAACAATACATAGATGATCTTTTGGCTAACCCAGACAGATGTTTCCACTGGCCCCTCTCTAGGTCCTTGTCTAGAGAACATTGCAAATTTGATGAAGTGCTTTTGTCTTACATTAAATGGGAATAAAACAAGCTTATGCTTCTGGGCAACAACTCCGACCCATTTTTACATCTGGATTAGCCAAGCTGCTTAATTCCTCCGCCAACTCCAAAAACAGACACAAAGAGCTTAGGGATGTGGCTGGATGAATCACGCAAATTTGACTGTCAAGTCATAAAGCTATCTGCTATTTGCTATGGTATGTGGAGGATGTTGCACAAAGTCCTTCCTCTTCTTGCTTTCACTCAAAAATAAATGGTAGCCTTGCGCTCATCCACTCTCGCCTGGACCACAGTTAGCCACTCTACCTGGGAGCACCCAAAACCATGGTAAAGAAATTGCTGATGGGACAGATCTCTGCTGCACAATCCTGTATAACATATCAATACATCAATCTGGGCAACAACCCTACACCTCCATCACTGGCTTCCAGTGACAGAGCGGTTTACATTTAAATCTCTCTGCATCACCCACAGGGAACTTCTGGGCAAAAGGCTATTGATATCTATGTCGTTGCTCTCCCCCTACAGACCTGGCAGATGGCTGCATTCCTCTAATGTCCATCTGGCCAAGATCCCGATTATCGGTAGAGAACAGTTTTGAATAATATCTTTTGCTTCTAATGCAGCAAAACTGTGGAATAGCCTCCCCTTCTCTCTTCACTTCTTCAAATCACTAAAAACTTTGCTTTTCCAGAACATGTCTTCCAAAATTCATTTTTGTGTTGCACTAACAGCGTTGGGATACCTATGGCTAGCCATGTGCTATACGAGTCTGCATAGATTAATATAGAATGATGATAATTATTTTTATTTTATATCATATCCAGTTTTCTACTCATTTTCATTCTCATCTAACCAGAAAAGTATGTGTTTGTCAAATGCCTTTGTAATACTCATTAAATGTCATTGCCTGAGATTAGTGTATGTTGTGAGAAATTGGTTTACTTGTTGAGGGGTGAAACCCTACTTTACCAGGAACTACAATCCTTGTCAAAGTGTTGCAAGCAAACCCTAAATTAACTGGTGCTCAGACCTTAGGGTAGCTTGATACAGAGCAGTCAGACTTAACTCAGAAGCAATATTTAAAGTATTTGTGCAACACGTCAAACAGTAGCACAGTGAAAACACATCCCAAAAGGATCCCACACCAATTTAGAAAAATAGAACAATTTTTAATCATTAAAACAAGACCAACACAATAAAAAATCCAGTCGGTAGAACTGGAGAAGCGCAGTTTTAAAACTTGCAGTAAAAATAGCGCCAAAATTCAAAAAGCCCCATCTGTGGATATTTGGTTGCCCCTGGCTGAGACAAAGTCACAAGTTCTGGCTGACTGCGATGGAGCACAAGCCAGCTACGGGGAACTAGTTTGTCCAGCTGACCAAGGGTTACTTAAATCCCAGTTGTGGAGCACTGTCAGTTCCCAAGACGAGGCTACATCATGCAACGGAAGATATGGATTGGTTCCAAGAAGCTGCAGAGCTTTGATGCAAGGTCCTGCATGGTCATTGAGGATCCCGTCAATAAGGGCATGCAATGCGGAGTCCAGCATTGAGGATCCATCACACTTGTTTGCGAGGAGCTGTGAGGCTGCAAGGCGAGAACTAGTGTCATCATTGAGGTTGCTTGGCGGGCGGCTAAATGTATGATGTTACCACACACTCGAGGGGGATGGGCAGTTCCTAATTTCACATTTTATTTATATGCATGTATACTCCAAATATTCAGATATTGCTGGCAGGGAAAGATGTGGTGTTGGCGGAGGCACCTTCAATATATCAGATAGTGTTGGGGGTAGAAGTTAGGAATTTATAGTTAAGTTTTTCGAACCAAGCTACTTCAAAAAGACATGGTTCAAAATCTCGATTGCAGCTTATAAAGTTTGGAAAGTTGTTCGCAAAATGATAAATATGCCACAGATTAGTTATTATACTCTGTTGAATTCGAACTCTATATTTCCCGCCACACTATTTGATTTTAGGATGCAGAACTGGAGGGCGAAGGGCATTAGGCAATTAGGAGACTTATTTGAGGGGGGGTACTATTTGCATTTTCAGACTTAGCTGATAGATATGGACTTCGCCAAAATGAATTCTTCAAGCACTTACATATTCATGATTTTTTGTTTTGAACATCATTTGGTGGAGGGAATAACAAAGATTTTGTTAGTAGAGGCAATCAGACAAAGGGCAAGAATAGGTGTATTACACGAGATATTATTGGAAACTCAGCAGGACGATATGGCCACACAAGACAGGAAATGGTCTGATAGGCTTGGACAGAAAGGTATGAACATGTGGCAATCAATCAATATTGCAGGAAGAATGTTATATCTGCTAATTTGAAAGCCCAGCACTTAAATATTATATTTAATGTGTATGATACACCAGAGCAGATGATGAAGTGGGGATTCTCTAATGATAGGAAGTTCTTTAGATGTAGTATGGAGAAAACAGACATCATGCATATATTCTATGATTGCACTTCTCTCTTGCAGTTAAAATTACAAACAATCCAGTTCCTATCTGACATCACAGGGACACACATTTATAACATAAGGGATGTAATGCTATTAGCAGAAGGTGATAGTGTTAGGATTGGTCAACAGACATTTACGTTTAGATATATTATTTTTATTGAAGTGGCGGTTGCATGCTTATGTGTAGGCTCAGTTTGACTACAGCACGAAGCTCCTTTGATTGAAATATGTCAGGCCAAATTCTATAATATTTTCAATTTAGAAAGCAGCCTCTGCTCTCTTAAATCAATGAGATGGAAAAAAAGGGCTACTCAGATATGGTCCCCAATGATTGAACATCTGAACTAACTGTATGACTTTGTCACATTTATAGGTTGATTATCTTTTGCTGTTTTTTGCTTTTTTTCCTTCTTTTTCAAGTTTCAAGTTTTAAGTTTCAAGTTTCAAGTTTATTTTATTGTATTTGGTTCCCCACTGAGGACCACAAATATTTAGTACACCATATTCAATTTTAAACCACTTTGTTAAATAGTTTTCGTTCTAATACAAAGTTAAAAATGGTTTTAAAATGTTTTAAAAGTTATAACATACAAATTCATTTGGCGGAGCTTTACATAGAATAATCATTTTGTGTACTGAGTTGATTCTACAATTAGTGTAGACTGGTTGTAGAAACCTTTTTCTTGCCTTAACAACTGTTGCAGGTGAACAATAGATGCTCTAAGTCCTGCTCTCCACCATTACATAGATTACAAATAGTGCTTTCTTTTAAGTGCCACCTATATGTAACAGCTTTTACAGGAAGTATTCCTAATCTGAGCAGCACAATCGATCTCCTAGCCCCATGGTTAAGATTAAATGTAATATACTGTTGATGTTTCTTCAAAACAATAGATTCTGCGACATTTTAATAAAGAGGCAATTTAAAACAATGCTGAAAGTCAAGGTCAAAGCTAAGTCTTGGGGTAAAATGTTTTAAGAAGAGTTTCAGGTGGGCAGGTGTCCAGGATAGTAGCAGATTAGTATTAGTCTCTGAAAGTTTGAAAGCAGTTAAAACATTTCTTGAAAATACATGCTTCGATTATTCGCGTTCAAATGTTTCTATTTTAAGCAAGGATCGGAGCGTTCCTTCATCCGTGTGTAGGAGATTGTATGCCCACTTGATGATATTGCAGTACAAAAGGGGGTGGTGATGGACGGACCCCCTTTTGTACCGCTTTTGTCCGCCATAAGTGTGGCAGGGTATGCTCAGACGTGAGTCCCTTGCTCACTTTGCCACTGGATTCAAGCAAGCCGGGCTGAAGACGGCTGGAATGCCAGAAACCGGTCCTCGGAAGCTTGTTTCCGGTCCAGGGAAGGCATGGCTTGGCAGTGCGGGCTGGACTGTTCCCATGAGGCACAGGGTCAGACTGATTTGCATATAGCCATGTCTGAACTGGGGCGGCAGAGTGGGCTGAAGAACGGTGATGGATTAAACCCAGATCGTTTGACTGGGTGTGAGTGTTTGATTGGCTCAGATGCTCCGTACATTACCACCCCCTTTTGTACAGCTTTTGGCCGCCATAAGTGTGGCAGGGTGTGCTCAGACGTGAGTCCCTTGCTCACTTTGCCACTGGATTCAGGCAAGCCGGGCTGAAGACAGCTGGAATGCCAGAAACCGGTCCTCGGAAGCTTATTTCCGGTCCAGGGAAGGTATGGCTTGGCAGTTCGGGCTGGACTGTTCTCATGAGGCACAGGGTCAGACTGATTTGCATATAGCCATGTCTGAACTGGGGTGGCGGAGTGGGCAAAAGAACGGTGATGGATTAAACCCAGATCTTTTGACAGGGTGTGAGTGTTTGATTGGCTCAGATGCTCTGTCCATTACCACCCCCTGTTGTACCACCTGATGATATTAGCAATTCCTCTGGCATAGGCACTAGCTAATGAATACTCTAGGCGGAGGGATTTTACTGGTACCGCCTGGGACAGCTTTGTGATTTTCCGTAGGATCTTGCCTTCTTTTAGATCTAAAAAGTTCAATTGGCTTATTGGTATATATTCCAGAGCGTATGACAGTACTGGTGGGATCTTTACACTGTATACCTTAAGCATGGAGAAGAAGTGTCTTTGTCCAGAAGCGGCGTACAATCTTGACAGTGCTCCCACGTGCATATCCGATTTCGGGGTCAAATTCAGAGTGGGGTGCCTATTCTGTAAAGACTTAGTGAAGATTCGACCTAGATAAGAGTATTCATTGACAACTTCCACCCTTTTTTCCCCTAGGGTCCAATGGAATTTGATGCTCTTTTTCCTTCCTGAGAATGGGACTATTTTTGTTTTCGCGATGATCAGGATTAGATCATTTTCCTCCTTGTATTTGTGAAGTGCCTGGACGTTCCTTTGTAGTCCAAATGGGGTTAGATCTAGTACAATTATATCGTCTGCATATAACATCGTGTGTATTTTGTGGAGGGCTATTTTTGGTGGAAAGTTACATATCTGCTGAAAACGTTGAGGCAAATCACTAAGATACAGGTAAAACAGTAGAGGAGCGAGAAGGCATCCTTGCCTTAGGCCATTTGGAGTCTGGATAGAACTAGTGAGACCCTTTTCCCTTCACATTTGAACCTGGCACCAGGTTTTTGCATGTAATGATATGAGTATGTGTACTAGTATGTCCGGGATGCCCATTTTGCCAAGTTTCTCCAGAGTGTTCCTCAATCCACTCTATCAAATGCAGTGGAAAAATCAATAAAAGCAGCATATACGACCTGAGATTTAGCTGTCACGTATTTATCTAGGATAATTGTAACACCGCAATGTTGTCTGTGACCGAATGCTTTGGTCTAAATCCTGCCTGATATAGAGGAATTTGTCCAGATGAAAAGGCCCAATCTTTAAGATGATCTAAAACTGTTGCAGTAAAGATATTTCTTGTTGCATCCAAGAGGGCTATTTGCCTATAGTTACCAGGGTGTAGCCTTGTACCCTTTTTATGTATGGGTATTACTATACTCCCCTTCCATGATTTGGGGATTTCTCCAGTAGGGAAGATATAGTTAAAAATGGGAGATAACATCTTGCTCCATTCTTTGGGGTTGCACTGGAGGACCGTGATTGGTATTTGATCTGGACCTGAGGCTCCTGTTGTTCCCTCCTTTCTTATGTGTAACTCAATTGAGAAAGGACTAGATACTCCACTATTTAGAGGTTTTATTTCTGCATTCATAGTAAGATTATGCATCTTTTCTGAATTGGTGTTTAGTTTGTATTAGTTGACAAGGTAAAGATCCCATTCCTTTGGAGGGACCGGGATAGCTTGTATGGCTTTTTTCGTGCCCGTTTGCGATTATGCTCCAATAGGCTCGTTGGTTATTTTGCTTCGCTGCTATCGGCAGGTCTGCCCAATTTTGATCTTGTGTTATTCTCTTATTTTTTCCTTTTCTCTCCTGCGTTGATTTTTTAATTTGTTAATTTCTTGGTGTTTAGATGGAGAATATTCTAAGAACTGTCCAATCATTTACAAATTGTGACGGGAAGAACTATCAGTTTATTCAGAAGTTTTGTATTGGTCGCTAACTTTGGCTTTTCGTTTTGATTCTTTGTTGTTATTGATTGCATCAATTTTTCCTGCAATTTTTGTGTTAGCTTTTTGATGACCATTTCAAAATTTGTTATCGGATTTGCAGAATGGGTTACTTGCAGAAGTTGAGTAGAATCAATTATGTTGATTATCTTGTTGAATGTAGCCGAATTCCAATGAATAAGTCTTTGGCTTGGGTTTGCCAGAACAGTGCTTTGGTTGTACATAATTTGACTTGACTAGGTAGATTGTATTTTCCACTATGTTTTTGCTTTTAGAGTGGCATGGTCGCTACCATGAAAAAAATTTCTTTTAAGTTGTACAACTGATCCATATGTCATAGCTACAGATCATATAGTCCAGTAGTGAGGGACTACTATTACCCTGTATTGTATTTGAGGCGGGAATATCGCCTTCTACGTTGCCATTCAGTATTACTCCATTTAACACAGGGAGTGATGCTATTAGGATTTTTCCTCTTTTATCCGCCTTGTTTTCTTTAGGCAGTAGTGGAGTGGAGATACCAAAGGCCTCTTCTTTGTGCCAATCTGCCCATTTTTGTAATGACTCGTTAGATATTTTCCCGTTTAAGTCACCCATGATAAAGAACGCTGGATAACCTTGATTTTCTATTGTTTGTTCAATGTCTTTTAAAATTTCTAAAGCGAGTGTGTCCATTTTTGCTCCAGGGGGATATAGATGGTATAGATTAGTAGATCTTTTAAAGTTTCTAGAGGATTTGTCCCGTACTTGATCTTGATACATTGGTGTTTATTTGAATTAGTTGGTATTATTTCTTGGGCCCATTTGTAATCTTCATTTAATAAGATCACTATCCCTCCTTTTGCATGTCCCCATTCAACCTGCTCTGCAATGGTATCATATACGAAATATTTCTCTTGGTAGAAGTTTTGTGTAGACCACGTTTCTTGGAGGGCCACTATAGCTGGGCAGTTTTTGGGTATTTCAGCCATTTTTTTCTTTAGTTTTTTCCGCTATGTTCCAAGAGGTGATCGTCAAGCCTGTGCTAAACGGGAGAATTATTGTCCTTGGTTTGTTTATTACGGTTCAGGGTCTCTGAGATCCAGGTCTATGAGTATTCCCCCTTTGTTGTTTTCTCGCTGGGGGAATTTTTACTCCAGACTTCTCTTTCACCATTCTTTATGGAGTCAAATATGTTTTCTGCAGTATGGTCTGGGGGCTTGGTCATGGTGTTAGAGATTTGCTTCGATCGCTGCATTTTAAGAGTTTCTTCTGTTGTGGGTTTTTTGTGAACTTCGTGCTGTAATGCTGGGGTCAGATCGTAACCATATTTATGGAGGGTCTCGCTCTCCTTCAGTATAATTCCTGGTATTACTGGAGACCAAAATCCTACAATTGCTGTCGCTGTTTTTGGTTTTTCCGGGAACGTAACTAATTTTATTTCGTTTCGCGCTAGCTAGGTGAGTAAACATATAAATAAATAAAACACATTTTGTTGCGTGCACTGCATCACCAAATGCGATGCAGTACGCGCAACGAAATTCATTTTATTTATTTATATGTTTACTTACCTGTTAAACTCCGCAATTCATACATTACTACCCCCACCCTTCCCCTCCCCCTCCCCACGTCACCGCCCGGCCGGTATAAACACTACCGGACGCGGTTGCTAAGCAACAAAATATGTTTGAAATATGATATGCCATGTATTGCACGGTAAAAAAAAAGAAAAGGAAATGCATCTGTTCTGCTGGATCCATGTATCCTTCAGGCTCACTTCCAAGGGTCCAATACTGGGTCGGCCCCCCTTAGCAGGTTAGGACTCACAGATTAGAGAGTTCAGGTTCTGGGTTCAAGGTTGTTGGAGCAATCTGTCCCTGAGGCTCTCGTCAGGAGGGCAGCTAATGACCCCTTGGAGTCACTTCGGCGTCCTGGGTTCAACAGATGCAAGCCCAGTCCTCCTCACACAGGCAAGGGGGAAGGAGGAAACAGGTCAGCACAATAAGGCAGCAGTCTTTGAAAGAAGGAGAAAGCAGACTGGCAGTCTTTTAAGCAGCTCAGCAGTTCTTCTTCCTGGCAGAGTATTCACAGGTCCAGAGGTGTCTGAGGTCCAATATTTATACTTGGTTCTTTCTTTGAAGTGGGGAAGGTACTCGGGCTGCCTGCCACTTGACTTTGGCCTCAAGTTCCTGCGTGGTCTAGCCTGATCAAGTAACACCACCACTGCCCAGGTTTTTGCACCCTGGTTTTCCCACTCACTATTCTTCCTGCCATCAGAAGGTGCACGCATTGCAGAACCTGTTTAATGAAGGCCTCAGCGAGACCACACTAGTAGGCTCCTAGGTACCTAGGCTACCACTTGCCTGTGGCCTCCAGCTCCTGAAACTTCGAATCCCAGCCCAAGGCCACCAACTTATTGAAGCAACACAACTACCCTGCTACCATCACAGATACCAGACTAACCGAATGGAGCCAGCTCTCCCCACAGGACTCCATCACATCATGAAATTGGTTCACTTAGGGTCCCCAACCAACCCATGCCCTCTAATTCTTCAACCGGAAGCCACCAGTATCAGTGGCATCAGAAAAAAAAATCCAGGCTACTATTACAGGCATCTTTATCCAGAAGGGGCTGTACGAATGCAACTACCCAATACAATGTTAGTGCAGGACCTCCTCCCTTTTCTTTTGTGGGATTTTTAGAATGTGTGGTGTCCTTCTGCCCATAACGGAATGTTCCCAGCCAGACCTATTTTACCAGAGTTGCTGTTCCACCACACCATCATGATATGCTGCCATTGGTTAGACAAGCTTTGAAGCACAGTGCTGTTCACATTATCCACCTGAGAACAGATATGTGGACCAGTAGTCAAGCCACTGATTACTTGTGTTTCACTACACAGTGGATCTCTTTTTTGGGAATAAGCAACAGCTATCTACAGGTCTTAGTACTGAAGAAACTTTTAAGGGTTTTGGCAGCATGCAACTGTGACAATGTTTGCCTTGGAGAAATCCATACAGCTGGAAACTTCTTGGAAGTCTTTAAAAGTTAGGATTTTGTCTTAAGAGCAAAACTTAAGACAAACCTAAGACAAAATCCTAACTTAAGTTTAACTTAAGTTAGGATTTTGTCTTAAGACCAAAACATAAGACAAACTTAAGGCAAAATCCTTACTTTACTACTCCTAAATGCCTTTTGTGAATACCAAAAGTCGTGAAGTTAGGATTTTGTCTCAGATTACTTTTGTGAATCGGGCCCATTGTGTTGTTCAAAGAGAACATCTGTGCTATAATACCTGATCCATAGTACAAAAAATACTGCCTACTTTCATTCCTTTTTTCAAAAAATGGATGATTCACTATACATGACATGGATTGTTAAGCAAGCAAGAGTTCTGGAAGAAGAACGGCTGAAAATTAGAGTCCCGGGCAGAGGATGTATGATGTTACAATGCAGGCTATTACAACGCCTGCCTTTACAACGCGGTTTTTACATCGCATACCTTTACAACGCATAGCGCTTAGAGGTGCTGGATAGTGAAAAGTTTAATTTTCTATTCCAACTCCAGTCCCTGTGGACACTAGGGAAGGTGTTGGATAGAAAATTCAACTTATTCCCTATCCTAGAGCGCCCCCCAGCGCAATGCGTTGTAATGGTTTGCGTTGTAATGACCGCATTGTAATGGTAGTGCGTTGTAAAAGTTTTGTTGTAAAGGTTGTTCACCCCGGGCAGATGTTCTGGGGTATAGCCTTCAACTTCGAGAGAGGGCAGTGCTTTTGTCTCGAAGCGGCAAACACCAGCAACAAGAACACCGGCAACCACAACAACATGAACAGAAGAATCAGACTGAACCTCTGCAAGGGCTAGGTTTCAAGTGGCAGGGCTTAAATCAAGTGCAGAGGTGAAAGCAAAAGAAGTTGAACAAGTAGATGCACCAATGACCAGATGATATTCCAGGACTATCTGAATGATTCAAAAGAGGTTTCCATTGATCAAAACCCATTGGTCTATTGGTATATGAAGATATGCCAAAGCCCAGAGCTCAGCTATCTGGCAATTAAGTATCTGGCTTGTCTGGTAGCCAGTTTGTCTACTGGGTGCATGTTTAGACCAGCTGGTGCAATTGTCACAGTGAGACAGATTATTCTCTTGGCTAAAAGCATGTGGAGATTACCATGATCACACTGAACCCACAGTTCATACCACACAATTACACTGTTCCTAAAACACCACAGGAGGATTAGGGTATTGGTCAGACTCAAGTGCATTAGCTGACCAACATCTTGGCAAACCACCTGATTTTGAAGACAGACTCCACTTCCCAAACTTAGTAGGTCATGATATGGTCAGCTGCTTTGATGAAAACAATGGATATAGCTAGTGGAACATTATATACTGTGTGGTGCCTGACTTACGCAGCCTCACCATTTTTGTTAAATGTATTGGCAGATTGGAGTTAGACCAGAGTGCAGTGAGGAGTCTCACCATTTCCTTCAAGGACATCAGAGACAATGCCTGCCTCTGTCTAATGACTACCCTTCTTTTTTCACCCTTTAACAAGGCTGTACCAGTAAAGATCATTTTATTTACAAGCCTGACAATGGATTGCTTCCTGCAAAAGAGGAGATACACTTGTGCACCACCATGCTTGAATTTGAACAGGTAACTATTGCACCAATGAGTGATATATTATTGAGTGGATATTGATGTTTCATGTGGTGGCAGACAGTGTGGGAGGGAGTTCAACCGATTTGTAAACCTGATTTCGAAGATTTCCAATGTTTGAGGCCTGATCAGTGATTTTTCCTGAATGTGATTGACCCTTTCATACTCAGCAAGATGTACTTGCAGGGTCCACTCCTTGTTGTACTTTTTATTTCTGCTTCTTCATAGACCAGACTAGTCAATTTAGTTTTCAAACACAAATTCACACAAAATACTCAAATTATTCTTCTCTTCTTGTTCATCATTACTCAGAGTCAGGAAGGACCCAGGTTGGAACTACCTCAACAGCTGTAAGAAGGAAGTTATCGACTTCAAAGGGAGACCAACATGATGATGATTATAAGAGGCCCACTCAGCTCTGTGGACTAGAGAGAAGTGTGTTGATGTGGTAAATGCTGGTGGGTCAAATATGAAATCCTCTATTATGTGGTTGTGGTTGGAGGGTGTTGTTACAGGCGACAGACATGTGATGACACATCATCATATGATGCACACACAAGGCTAAATTTTATGAAGACAGTTGTTAGATTGATCAACCTGGAACATACAGCTACTTGTCTGGGATATGGTTGAAAAATTGCTCTCACGCCTCAATTAATTGCACACGAGTCACAATTAAAGTTTGCAGCAGCATATGCACTTTCTCTGCCTCTGAGTCTTGGTACAATCCTCATTAAAATTATCTTCTGTCCTTTCCTTGACTCTACACTATCATTTCTGTTTTACAGGCCTTCTCTTCTCCTACGTGAAAAGTGAAAGACACATAACACTCCTGTGCACCTTATCCAGGCACCCAAGAAGATAAACATTCTAAGACAAATAAAGATGCCCCGTCCAATTTGGCATTTATGTAGTATCATTTTCCTTTTAACAATCATAATTTTTGGAACTATGTCTGTTCACACCTCTATACATTTGTATTTTTTAAACCTAGATAACAAAACATGTAGATATATACATTAACTAGGGTCTCTGGGGCTGAAGGACTGTTTGCAATGCACTTACTCGAACTGTCATTCCTTCATTTCCTTATACAAAAGGTTTGATGATGCTGATGTGCTGCTCATCTACCTAATGAATATTGTTGTTATCTAGTGTTTATCTCTGTCACACCTTTGTCACAGCTTTCCAGAACTACCCATTCCATTTGTTCTTTAAACCCCTAACCCTCTTCCCCAGAATGTATTATATATATTGAGGTGTGCCTCACATATTTGGTGGGGTGGATGTGGTGATAGCGACACCAACTCACTGTGGGATATTCTATTTCTTGAGCAATTGACCCCTTACCCAGCCACACATAAAACTAAACTAAAAAGTGATCCATCATTTAGATATCATTCATTAAGATTATCATTCAGCCCTTTTTTGTGTACACACTTAACCTTCTTCACTCCGGAGTCCACTTTTCGTGGCTGAAGGATTTTCTAAGTTTAGTTTCAATTGAATACTATCTGCCCGTTGCTCAGAAGAAGTCACTATTGCTGGTTTTTATTATAATAGCAGGTCTTTGTGTCATGGTGGTAGTCTGGTCTGAGTCTTTGCAAAGTTATGATTTAAATAAATAACCCACTAACTCTGGGATTTCTTTCAATCTAGCTGCCTTCTGATTAATTATACAGTTGGAGTTCACCTAGGGTGGTAGTGGGACCTGCTACTACTACAACACTATTAAGAAGGCATGTTGGCAAACCCTGCAGTAAGGTTTTAGAAGATTGAGAAATGTAACAGCCATCTCTTTGTCCATTCAGGTAAGAGAACTATGGAGTAAAGTGAACTAGTTTAGTTAGTAGCTAACTTCTGCTGAACATTAAGATGTTAATAGGTTGTTGTAGGCAATATAGAGTGATCAATATAGTTATAGAGGGTAGTAGGACAAGGGTATACCTAACTGTTATACACTTTGATAATCAGATTGAAAAAACAACAAACTGTGCTGAAAAGAAGCAGTGGAGATTAAACACAAAAAAGATCTCAGGGATGAAGTAACAAAATTTCCATTTACTTTTCTTAGCAATAACAACCCACCCTCTACATCCACAACCGGCCCACCACTGTCCCGAAACAAATCAGTATCACCCAAAATAAAGTCCAAAAGAATGTCCAAAGTCCAACAACATGTCCCCTCCCAATTTCCACCCTCTCTAACCACAACAAACGCTCTTCCTACTAAAGCAACAAATACAAAAAGCGCATACTTGTGCAGTGGCTTGCCACTTCTTGGCGAAGCAGCGCTAGTTCACT
Source organism: Lissotriton vulgaris (assembly GCF_964263255.1). Taxonomy (NCBI): domain Eukaryota; kingdom Metazoa; phylum Chordata; class Amphibia; order Caudata; family Salamandridae; genus Lissotriton; species Lissotriton vulgaris. The sequence continues at coordinate 1,468,917,624 of NC_141689.1, forward strand.
AAGGATGCAGAAGCAGTTTGGGTATAAAGGGACAGCAGTGGTGGATCAGGGAGAACCCAGCTGCTGGTGGCGCTGCCAATGTTGTAGCCGGAATGGAGGCACTAGCAGCTAGCTGGAAGTACTGGGATCCGGCCAGTGGCAGATGCCTCTGCCTCCTTCTCCTCCTCCAAAGCCAACAGATGACAAATTTCTGTCTGGATGGCTACCGTCCAGTGCTGCCACAGCTGGGCTGCTATCTCCTGCTGAGATGATGGACCAACAGGAGTAGCTATTTTAAGACAATTTGTAAATAATTCTCAGTGCAAACACTTGTTTACATAATGGCACAGTATCAGTAAATTGCTAGCCCCTAGGGCCATTGGAATTTCTGATGTGATTAGCCACAGGTCCAAGTTTTCCCCATACAGGTCTCACATAAATTCATTGATTGGGTGCAAGGAAATAAGCCAGATAACGACCAGAATAAAACAAAGTGCTTTTTTTTCCTTTAAAGGATTTCCTAGTAAAATTACTAAACAGACACTTTGTGTGAACAAATAAAAATAGATTACCTCTATTTAATGAGTAAGCTATTATGCACTATGCAGCACATTAAATAGTATTATTGTGCTAAATTAATAGAGGCATGCTAGCATGTCGGGTACTTTGCTACTCTCTGTAGTCAGCTGCTGAGGCAATTTATTATCTTACTTTAATTCCAATGGCCCTGCTTTTCTCCAACAGCCTTCTAATTCTACACTGACTCCAAAGAGAATGAATAATAATAATAATACTAGGTCACACATATCACATAAAAAAATGTGGATATCCTGTTTGCCTTAAGTATAAAGTGGAAAAAATTATTCACTGCATTTCAGGGAATGGAACGGATTATAGATTGTATTTGGCATATTCATCACAGAGGATCCCACCTGCCAAACTCTAAATCAGGCATGCAGTTTCACTTCACTCCTTGGCCTCGTCCTCACCTACAAAATATTTTCGACAAATATCTTTGCTTGGCAATAAGTAAACTTATTCTACTGCAGGGTAAGCTAGAGGATTTATGGCAGGTAGAGGTTTTGCAATAGGATACGTGGGGTGTCCTTGATCATCTTGTCCTAAGCTTTGGCTCAGTCAATCACTGTAACTGATGTATGATAAAAGGGAAAAATGTTAACAGGTCTAATTATTTTATGGAAGCAATGAAATATAAATACAGAAATCACTTGACCAGAAAAATGTATCCCATGCCAAGAATGTATTTTTCATTTTTATGGGTACGCTGAGACAAATCCTAGGAAACGATAAAGGAGTGAAGTACCAGCAGGAGGTGACTGAGTGGGCACTAGGAAACACCTCTTGTTTGTAATGCATTAAACATTTCTTAAGTTCTGCATTAGCTAAAACAGACACACACTGCACTGCCAACACTACAGTGCTGAATTGCACCATGCTGCAGTTATCTCACTGGTGGCAAAATGCCATAGGCAAGGAGGGGATGAATGATGATGGATGCAATATCTGCCTCACTTAACAAATACAGTGAGTACGCCTAATTTTTCAATACACAAGCAATGTGACTTGCCACTAACCATCCCTGTTACTACTGGGACTCCCTCTCTAACCACCTCCTTGGCTGCCTCTGGCACATTGGCTCTGCCACATTCCAGGTGGTCTATGTGGCTACAAAAACAATTGTACATTTTAGATGCCAGATAGGTTTCAAAGTATTTTTTTTAGCAAAGTACTTCCTCAATACCTCACCACAGTTCAGTTAGCAGTATCTTCTATCAAAACTATCACTTTTGCCAGTCTGATGGTTGACAGTGTTAAAAAAGCCAGGTTGTCTAGCCAACCAAAATCTTTTTGTAATGGAGGAGCAGAGCTAGGATGACTCTGAGTCATTGAAGCGCAATGAAACGGTGGCATAATGGTCAATGAAGAATATATCCCAGGTTGGCAAATGTGATGGGACTTCATACTTTCCTGTCATGTTGCACTTTCATGAGACCGTTTGATATACTGTATAAATCAATGATTGAGGGGTCCACCATGATCATAGCCACTCTCTCATTTTGACTGAGCAAGAAAAAGAAAGTCTTCCCAACAAACAATTGTGGTGAATATTAGCTCACTTGGGCCTGCAATCTTCACAATTGATTACCAAAAATATGTTCTCTTAATCTTACAGTATCACAAGATATGTAAGGGGAAAGAGGAAGCTACTAACAAAGCAGAAGAACACTACAGACTAATACAGACAGGAGGAAGTTGCTGAAAAAATAGTAGACAGTATAAAAAAATAAACAAGGCAAAATGATTCTAATTTTTGGGAGAGGCAACATTTATGTAAATATTATCATTAACAGGACTTACTGGCGCCAGCAGAACCATCAGCCCTGGCTCTGGTGGTGTTGGTTCCACCCTCCGTGACACCTGCCCTACATCCTCTTTTGCCCTTTGGTGCTGGTGTAAGAAATAAAGATGACAAAAAAGTTGATTAGTGGTACAGTTATTCACCCCAAAATTATTTTGGCTGGCAGACGCAGTAGAATTGTACTTTTCTAAATCATATTGTCTATAGTACATGTATTGAGCTGACCTGTTCCTAATTCCCTTTTTTCTAATTGCTTAAGCTAAATTTGCTCTGCGGAACAAACAAATCAAATATAGATGGACATACCCCTTTGGACTCGCCTTTACTTTTAACAGCAAACAGCATCATTACACTGAGGTGGAGGGCGCCGCAACCCTACTTGGCCTCCCCAACCCAGCACCCTGGGAAAGCTCGACCCCATCAGGAGACTCCAGTGGATGGACGAGAGGTGGGGAAGTCGTTGGAGGATGGCAGAAGGTACCGGCAATGTGCAAACAGACTCCATGAGCACCCTATGTAATTTGACCCAGTCCCCCCGCTGGGGGCTACACAGACTCAAAAGAAGAAAGAACTCTTATGTTTCATCCGTGAGAGAAAAACTGCGGGGTCTCATGCCAGACCACACTATGGACTAATGGCGACCCTTCGAACTTACTCTAGTTTACAAGACTCTGCCACAAGGGTCATCTGAAATATTCTGTGGACTGCTTGGTGCAAGACCTAGGGATGGTCTCACCAGGGATGGGAGGGAAATGAGGGGGGTGAGGGGAGACTTTTATATCAGCTGGACTGGCTTCCATAGGGAGGATGGGGGTTAAGATTTTATCTTGGACTGTTAGGGGCCTCAACTCCTCTAACAAAAGACACAAGTTTTGGAAATACATCAGAGATCAGGGACCGTTATTTGTGGCAATTCAGGCATCCCATACAAAGTGAGAAGAAGAAAATAGACTTAAGCACAAACGCTATCCCCAGATCTATCAAGCCACCAATACTAAAAAGCAGAATGAGGTCGCCCTAATATTCCATTACTCTGGGCACTTTGTCCACGAGACCACACAGAAGGACAAGGAGGATAGATTTATCATGGGCAAGGGGTCATTCATGGGCAGACATTGCACAATTGCTTCTATCTATGCACCTAACACTGGGCAAACTGACTTTCTCTCCTCTTTCGTGGATTCCTTATGGGGCTTTGCAGTGGGGGACCTCATCATCATGAGGGACCTCATCATGGGGGACCTCATCATCATGGGGGACTTTAACCTCATCTGGGATCCCCTTCTCAATTCCACCCATGCGGATAGATCCGGAGGGGATACATTCCCCACACCACTTAAACAAACAATGCAACAACTGGGGCTGATAGACATCTGGCGCCACCTTAACCTGACTAAGAAGGACTTCTCCTTCTTTTCTCATGTTCACAAATCATATTCCCGCATTGACCAAATTTTTATCAGCCAATAGCTCACTCATGCAGTCTCGTCCTCTCTCATTCTACCTATCGCTATCTTTGACCATGCTCCTCTGACTTGTCTTTTAAATTGGCCAGCCCCATGTTCTAAGCTCTTAAGATGATACTCCCCGGAGTTTTTATGTAGAGATCGTCTTCACTGTGATGACCTTCGCAAGGCGATCAAGGACATTTTCCTACTCAATGACCCGAATGATATGTCTCTAGCGAATAATTGGGAAGCATTAAACGCGTATTTTAGGGGTCATTGTATTTCCCTTGCATCCTCCCACAAGAGACTTCAAACTCAAGAACCAATAGAACTAGAGCGGGAGTTGGTAACAGCAGAGGGGGAACATAAGACCACTCCCTCGGCCCCCTCGCTGAGGAAAGTTACAGGGAAACTTAACTCAATATACACAAATAGGGGGAGAAAACAATCCTGAGACTCCAGGCCAAAGGTTACGAAGGGAAAGATAAGGTGGGCACTCTATTAGCCAAGCAACTGCGGGTCAAACAAGAGAAAGAATACTTGAACCAAATCTTAGATGACTATGACATGACCCACACCAACGAGGAAGCGAAAGGGCAAGCCTTTCATGACTTTTATCAAAAATTGGATCAAGGGGACACCTATAGCGAATCCAGGCAATCACAATACTTAGCGCTCCTTTACCTACCCCAGCTCCCTGAATCCACCAATGAGAATCTGGGAAGGAGTATCAGCCTGGAGGAGGTACAGGCAGCAATCGACTCCTTAAAGCCTCATAAAGCACCAGGGCGTGATGGCTTTACCGTCCAATTCTATCTTACCTTTGCAGCAGACTTGGGTCCTCACCTAACCACCCTCTTTAATGATATCACAACCCGACAGGCAGTAACACCATCCATGGATTAAGCCCTAAATTCTATCATCCTGAAACACGGGAAAGACCTCCAGCAATGTTCATCATATCACCTCATCACCCTGCTTAACCTAGACGCCAGCCAAATTTTACTCCAAATTTCCAGCTACCCAACTTGAGACATACTTTCCTGATCAGTGCGAGTTTATCAAGGGGGGCAGACACATGACAATCTAAGATGCTTTTTTACCTCATTGATAAGTCCCAAAAGAAGCAAATTCCTGAGGCACTACTATCGCTTGACGCAGGGAAAGCTTGTGATCGCGTTGATTGGAACTTCCTAGAGCTTTCTCTGAGCCGATTTGGTTTCTGTGACGTCTTCATTGGAATGATCTTTACCAACTTTAGTGCCCTTAGGTCTCGCGTGGTGGTCAATGGAATAGCCTCGAACTTTTTTAACTTGGCTAGAGGGACCAGACAAGGGTGCTCACTATCCGTGCTCCTCTTCGCCCTGAGTATCGAACCCTTGGCAGCCCGGGTTGGCGCTAATCAGACAATTACTGGGATCCAATTTGGGACGGATGCCCATAAGATAGCTTTATTTGAAGACAACATCCTCTTACCAGTTACTAACCTGACCACTTCCCTCCCTGCCATTAATCAGGAACTAGAACAATTTGACGCGGTGTCCGGTTTCAAAGTAAATCTATCTAAATCCTTCATCCTAAATCTTACCCACCCTCGAGACATGCAAAAGAGCCTGGAGGAGACCTTCTCCTTTCAATGAGTGCCCATGGCCATTACATATCTAGGGATCCAAATTACTGCCAAACTCACTGACCTCTACAAGGCCAACTTCCCAACCCTTTTAAAACGATCAAGAACTGACTGCAAAAAATGGAGCTCAGCCTACATATCATGGATTGGCAGAAACAACGCAGTTAAAATTAACGTACTGCCACATCTCCTCTACCTTTTCCAGGGCCTCCCCATCCAAACTGACAAGGCACTCTTTCCTGAATTAAAAACCATATTGCTCAAATTCACTTAGAAAGGAAAGCGTGCACGACTCTCCTATCATTTATTAACAAGACCACATTTGAAGGGAGGCCTAGCCCTACCAGAATTCCTTACCTACTATACGGTGGCCTTACTAAGGGTACTAAATGAATGGTCACTACGAGCATCTAACAAGCAATGGCTTCATATTGACCTACAGGTGACAGGTAGGACGATTTAAGATTTGCCTTGGGGCCACAAAGCAGACAGGCCTCTCAACGCCTACCTAAGTGTATCTACTTCCACCACCCTTCAAATATGGGGTGCAGTAACTAAAACTTTGCCACTGACTACATTACCATCTCCCTATACCCCCATACACTTCTCCCAGGATTTCCCGCCAGCTCTCCAAAAGGGGCCTTTTCACTGATGGTATGAAGGGGGATGCCTCATGATCTGGGACCTCTTTCAGGGCACTAAGAAACGCTTATTCCATGCCTGCATGAACCATTTCCATCTTCCACCCACTGAACAATTCCATTACACTCAACTAATTCACTGGGTTCAACAACCTCAGATTTGTCAAGCTGCCACTAGGGAATACCTTCAAATAGGGAAATGTGTGCAGACGGGTACCACAGGGAAAAGATGTATTTCCTTTCTGTATAGTCTCCTACTTGCATTGTCATCACACCGCACCCAATGCCAAAGGGTTTTCAGGGGAGAGATTCTCCAGACACTGCCCTCAGATAAGCAATGGGAAACCCTGTACAGAGACATTGCAAAATGTAATAGATCCTTGCACCTCAGGGAAGCCCACTACAGGACGCTTTACATTGGTATCTTCACCCCATAAACTGCACACTATTTTTTCCAGGCACTTCTGACCGCTGTTGGTGAGGGTGTAGTCTGCTGGGAGATTTTAAACACATCTGGTGGGACTGCCCGGTCATTTAAACCTTTTGGAAGGAAATTTTTTCACAAATTAAAATTATACAAGGCTACCCTGTGGGGGACTCATAGAACAAGTGCTGCTGGATCTCGGCAATCCCCTGCTCAAATATCAAACACATGCAGATCAATCTATACTATGGCTCTGCATGGGAGCCTCAAAGATGGCCATAGCAGGTGCGTGGAAGAAGCCAGAGGCCCCCTCGCTCTTCCAATGGAATGCTCGATTGTGGAAGGCCTTAGCAGTGGAGCGACTAATGACTATAGCCGAAGAGTCACGAAAGGGATTAGATTACATTTGGACCCCCCTGGTTAGTTATCTTTCGTAGGGGCTCCCCTATTCACCTGTAGTCCTAGGCTGAGAGAGCTCCATCTCTAACTGATCTAGGCCTCCTCTATCCATCCAACTAACGGCCATACCACTGTGGCGGCCCTGGCAGAGATAGCATCCTGCAGCTGGTTGTGGGGTGCTCCCATCTTAGCCTGGCCTCCTCCTCCCTCTACAGCCAGCAACACTTCATCATTCACTTCCCTGGGTACCACCGTAGTTTGAATGTTTTCCCTTCTCTGTCTCCTTCCTTAGTCACCTTTCTTTCTTTATCCTTTGTACTCTGCTTTTTTCTTAGATTTATGTTACATGCTCTGAAGCAATCTAGACATTGTTGACAGAACACTTGCAAGATGGTTTTACTAGATGTTAGTCACACATCGCACAATGAAGTTTACCTAAGTAGGTGCTACACAGAAGATTTGGCCTAGTAGTTCTGGGGAGATACTGGGTGCATTTTTCTATTCTTTGTTATGCTACATCGCCTTCCGAGACAACATGTTGAGGGGCATACCTTCCCAGGTCATTAGAAAATGTGTTTTCTATGTTGGCTACCTGAAGAACGGTATCTCTGCCGGCTAATCGACACTAAACCCATGGTATGATGTAGTTGTTATGCATTGTTCGTATTTACAGACAAATGTTTCAATAAATACATTTTGACAAAAACAAAATACTTGTTTATCCCTTTTCCTATTCTTTCTTAAAAAGAGTGTTTTCAAAACCAAAAGTTATTAAGGGCCTTAATATGCGTTTGTCGGTGCAGGACCATCCCACTCCCGCACCACCAAACCCATGTAGGAACTGCCCGTCAGGCAGGATTTTTCTCCTGATCTGGTAGGAGGTTCTTTGTCATTCCGAGGGTGTTCCCTATGAACTAGGTATTCCAGTGGGAATGTCAAAGGCAGTGACTGCATGACATGGACTGCTGCAGTTAATTCCTTGTATGTACAGGTGTGCATGCACACAGGGGGGCATATTTTGTGCACCCCTGTGTGCATCCACTTGGTGTTTCCACACTGCCACCACTTTTCATTGTGGTCACACTGCCATGAGGCAGTGAAGAAACTCGTATATATGCTTGGCCGGGCTGCAGCAGCTCTGAGAAGAATATTTCAGTCTCAGGACTGCCGCGCAACTGCCAGGGAGGGTGGTTGCGGTGGTCCCAGGGTGGCTTGATTGCCCTAGTCATAATGGGGTGGTTGGGAAACCGCTCACCAAACTCATAAAAAGGCCCTAAAACATTGAAAATATACATCTTACCACTGACATACATCTAACTACCTCTCTCCTTACAATAAAGTATGCCACCCATAATCTCTGTTTAATAAATTAAATGTATCTTACCTGACTGCAGCTCTTCCTTGCTTCCTATCTTGACCGTGAACCTTGAAAGGAAAAAGTGACAATTTCTCCCTTTGATTTCAATGGAAGAGTGGGAAAGCACTTACAAATGTTTTTAATATGTTAATAAAAGCCTTTAGGGAGGAATTTATTTTTAAAAATAATTTATAGATTTTTTTTAATTCAGATTTTTAAAGAACTATTAAATATTTTTCTTAAAATGCAGTTGTTTAAAAAAATCTTTAGATTGTTATTTTCATCAAATGCAAAACAGAATAAATAAACTATACATAGAAGGATATACATCATGTAGTGTTTGAATGATTGACATTGATACAATGAGAAAAAGGTTATAGCATTAGCATTGTTACCATATAGAATATAGTGTGGCAATATTCTAACAAGTCCTCGAAAGCGGGGAATATAGAGACATACCAAAAGTCATAAGAGGCAATCTAGATATTACGGTGCAAATCTATGCCCATTCTCCAGTAGGTATGACACTCAGCCTAGTCTGGTAGTCCCAATCAGTCACCCCATACTCTGTCACTTCTGGTAGAGCCAGTAATTAGGAGCAGAGTTATTACCAGATGTTTTGGGTCTGGAAGAAGGTGGCTGCATTGTAGCATAAATATCATTGGTGGTCTCCCAACATATCAGATCCCGTAACCAGGCCTTGATTGTGGGGACCATAGTGGCACCCCAGTGTATGGAAATTTGCCTCTTGGCATGAAGCAAGGCAGTGTCAGTAAAATGGCAAATACCATCACTCAGTGGTCTAATGCAACTCAATAATGCGGAGATGGGCTTAGATCGGAGTTGATCATTAATGCAATGTGTCGGAGAACCTCCTCCCTGCATTCATTATTGGCGCACAATTCCATGTCATGTGAGAGAAATCAGCTTGGTCTGAAGCACACCAAGGGCAGGCATGGGTTTTAGTCGGGTCCATCTTTGCAAACAATTTGGGAGTAATGTTTGCTCTGTGTAGGAGCTTATGTTTGTAATTCTAGGAGACTTAACAGGCCTATTCACAGCAAAAGGTCCATGTCTCATCTGGCAGTGGGTGTTCCGGATCCTTTTTCCATGATGTGCATGCTCCCATCCCCACTGGTGGTCGTAGCATCAGGGCCAAGTTAAATAAGCGAGAGACCAAGTGGGTTCCGTCAGTAGATGTAATAATAAGTGATGACGGCAAAAAGTTAGTGGGCTCCACTGTGGAGTAATGGACCGCGGTGTACATAGATGTATGTGTTCTATGTAAGAGGAACTTGTCCATATAAGGTATATCTTGCCCTCCTGCTTGGTCGACCACCAACCACTGATTGCAACTCAACTGGATGTCATGAAACAACCCACCCATAGAGTGTAACCCATATCAAATAAGAGTCTTTTTGGTTGCTGATTCCAAGGTAGTGGTTAACCATGGGTTATCCTGGAGTGGTAAGTGCAGGGAGTACAGTAGCTTAACATTCAAATAGCGGCACATCATCTCACAGGCCAATATGTGCTTTGGAGTGTCTGTATTCTTGTGGGCGTTCTGGAGAGACCCTGTGGGATAATGTTGGATACTGAATGGGGCATCGTTTGTGACCATTCAGGCTTTAGATACTAGTGCCTCTGGTTACCAGTTACCAGTAATATACAAAGTGTGTCTGCGGCACTAGCTAATATACATAAAAGTCTGGGACATCAAATCCACAGCACTGATAGGGCATCATCAAAGTCTGCCACTGGATATATGCTCGACCGCTAGCCCAGACCAACCTTGTCAGCATGCTTCGAATGGTGTGAAAGCTTTAGAGGTTAGTGGCATGCGGTAGTTAAGGAAGAGAGATAAAAACCGAGTTTGATCCATCCCTCTATTTGAGTTGACAGCCAGTCGATAGCGAAACTGTAGTTGAGGCGGAGGACCTCCGAAGCAGTGTGATGCAAAAAAGATACCTAGGTAACGGAGAGAATCATCACACCAGCACAATGGGAAGTGTAGAGTGAATTGAGTTGTGGCATCTGTTGATGCACATATTTTTGATTTTTTCCAATTGATGGCTAACACAGAGAAAGTCCCGAAGTGCATGATTTTGATGAGAAGAGGAGGGAGATTGACAGCAGAGTCTCTCACAAATAATAAAATATCATCCTATACAGGGAAGTCAAAGGGGGACCGTAGTGGAATCTTAACCTGTGTTGCAAGTGATGTTCTTGAGATGTCGTACAAGGGGGTCCATAGCTGTAATAAATACTAATGGTGATAGAGGACAGCCTTTTCTAGTACCACGCGATAAAGCAAATTGACTGGTGAGCTTGCCATTTATCCAGAATCTGGCTAGTGGAGCTGCATAAGGCAAGCGTATGAGATCAGAAACACCCTTGGGAATATCAAGCTTCCATAGCGCAGAATTTAAAAAAGACCATTTTAGTGAGTCAGAAGCTTTTTCAGCGTCGAGTAGTACCGTAGCAGCAGGGAGATCGGGATCTATTTGATTAATGATAGCAAAGACTGTGCAGAGGTTTGCAGATGTGGACCATTTTGGAACGAATCCAGATTGTAAGGGGGAAATAATCTGGTCCACTAATAATGATAGACATGTTGCCAGAACTTTAGCCAAGATTTTGTAGTCTTGATTAACCAACGATAATGGGCGATATGAGATACATTGGTGAGCAGGTTTGCCTGGATTAAGGAGAAGAGTAATAACGCCCTTTTGCATTGATATTGGTAACTGCACCGCTCGAGGGACTCAGCTCATACCTGCAGTAGATGAGGATTAAACATTGCTTGTATGTTTTATAAAAGAGACCAGTTTGACCATCCATGCCAGGGGCATGGGCTCCATTAAGATCATCAATGGCCTGCGGTACTTCATCTGCTGTGATAGGTGACACTAAAAATTGTTGCTGGCAGTCTTCAAGCCAGACCATAGCTATCTCGGCCAGGTAGTTAATTTGACCCTCATCAGAGTAAGGGGAGCTGGTGGCATATATGTGAGAGTAGTAAGAAAGAAAGGTGGAGGTGATGTCAGTGTCCCGTGTAAGTGTGACACCATTATCAAGCTGTAGCAGCGTGATGAAGGTCCTGGTCCTGGTGAATAGAGCATAAAAGAGCATAATACCCCAGCCTGCTTTGAAATGTCTATGCCCGTATATGTACTTTAAAGGATTCCCAGAGTGTATCGTAATGAGGTACATATCCAGTATTTAATTGAAAGTATTCAGATATGGCGTCTCTGACATCAGTCCGAAACTTGCTGTCTAGTAGTTTGCTGGGAAATGCCAGGGAATAGATAATCTCAGAATACTAGATATAGAAAGCATCAGCAGCACCGGCGAGTGGTCCGTGAGAGTGTGGGGGAAATGTTCTACTGAAAGGGCAGTTGTCAAGAGTCTGGGGGATAAATACCAGTGATCTATGTGGGAACAGATCCTGTGGGGAGCCGAGTAAAAGGAGAAACCTTTGTCAAAGGGGTGCATGGTTCACAAAGCATCATTCAGAAGTGAGGCATGTGGTAAGGCATTAAGTGCTTAAAGAGAGCCTGGTTAAGTGGCTTGGCACTGGCCCGTCCTATCAAGGGTAGGGCCAGGATAAAGTTAAAGTCACAGTCCATTCTGATTAAGTCTACAGATAAGCAGGAGATATGTGTGGCAATATTAGTGAAGAATTCAGGTGTGTCTGTGTTTAGTGCATAGATGTTGATCAGGAGTATGTGCGTGGCCCAAAGGGTGCCAGCCACCAGCAGATATCAACCCTCTGTCCGCAATTACTTTGTTTTCCTGGATAGGTACTTTTGTATAAATATGTAAACATGCTACCCTTAAAAAATTTGCTGTAATTGGCAAAAAAGCTGGTTTCACCCCAATTGGAGGCAAAACAATTGGAGGGGCTGGGGACATTATGAGTCTCCTGCAGAAACACCACTTGAACTGCATGCCTAGTAAGATACAATATCACTTGCCTTCCGTTACAGGGAGTAGCGAGGCCTCTCACATTCCAGGACATACACTTCAGTTCCATTGTTTTAAGATTTTGCACTGGTGCCGGCATTAGGACCAGGCATGTGAATGTGGGTCAGCCTCATTGCATGGGTAGATGTCCTAGTAAACTTTGCTGCATCTTATGTCCTGCAAAAAACATTTAGAAAACAACCCAAAAATAGCAACCTAAATCCAACCACCCCCCAACCCACATCAGATAGAAACCCAACCAGTATCAGGTGAATCCCATAATGTCCCTATTTAACAGCAGGAGATATCCTAGGAGGGAGGCAACCCTGTAAGAGGTTGTTCCTTCCGAGCTATATACTTCTGAAAAGAAGAAACAATAATAAAAATTATGCACAGCCAATTAGATCAAAATACTGTAAGGAAAGGATAAAATATTGAATCAGTTCGATATATTGTCAGTGTTCATAGTGTCCGGCAGTAGGCGTAAGCATTGGGCAAGGTTCCACAGAGTGCCAGTGCGAAGATTTAGCCATCCCCAGCCTGGCAGGGGAGGGGGAGCTCGGTTTGTGCTGCCTCCAGAAGTACATCGCACCGACAGGAGAATCCAAGATATGAGTTTATCCATTATTGGTAACACGGAGCTTCGCTGGGTATATCATTGCATACTGAACATTTGCTTTCTGCAGCATTCATTTTATGTACTGAAACTTGCGACTGGCCTCTTGCACCAATGGGGTGAAGTCCGGAAAAAAGGACAAAGAGGGATGCCCTGATGTTCAATGGATCGCCTTTCATGGGCCAGACGGAGAATGGAATCACGATCTTGATAATTTTATTGCTGGGTGATAATCAGATGTGGAGGAGTGCCAGTTGCTGACCATGACGCTAGTGTTCTGTGCGCACGTTCCACTGAAAGTGTGGAGGAGAAGGCATCTCTGCTGAACAATTCTATCAACAGTAGCTCCACATAACCAGCCATGGGATCAGTATTGGTAGTTGCACCCAACCCAGCTGTGCAAATATTATTTCAACATGATCGCACCTCCAAATCTTCTGCCCTGGAGGCAACCACTTCAAGGAGGCACTCAGTTCATTCCAGTCTCTTAGTGATAGCAGGTTGGGCAATCTCCAGTTAAGACAGGTACTGCTCGTGGCCTCTATACGAGTCCCATGTCATTCGATGCAGCCATGCAGTCGCCAGAGCATTGAATCATGTTTAAATGGCTTTGAAGCCCATTTGCAGATCTGCCATAATGGTCACAATTCCATCTGTTGCTGCAGGCTCTGACTCAGTATGGTCAGGGGGATTTTCTTTGTTTCGGGCATTTTGGCATTATCACAGGAGAGCTGGTGCTGCTTGGGGTCTCCACGACACATGGCGAATCTAAGGAAAAACTGCACCCCAAGGGGATGGGGAGGAGGGAGCAGATTTGCAATGCAGCATCAGATGTGTGTTATGCAGCGTGGGCCAAGGTCAACAGTGTCTCATTGCCTTTTCAGTCATTCCACTAGAGTAGCCCAGCCTCTAAGTTGCAGCAGACCAACCCACTAGAGCGAGCATTGTGCGGTCTCACTAATGTCCTGTCTGTTAGAGTCTACCACTCACCGGGGTACCATCCCTCCAGTGAAGTGGTTGTAGGCTGAGGACTACGCCATAGGTGAGCAAAGCGTGGCATAATGAGAATCAGATGGGGAGGCTCAGCTCCATATTAGAAAAGGAAAGTGTCTTGAATAATGGGCTCCAGCCTTGCCAGATATCCTTTATTAAAATGTAACAATGCGTCCATGTGTGGATGGGCAAACAGCATGTTGCAGCCGGTAATAGTAAAACGATCGCTCACTGCCACACCCCTCCGATTAATAGGTAAAGCATGGCTTCACTTCAGGCCTCTGGGCCTGCTGCTGCCTCGGTCTCTGGTGTGGCGCAGCTGCTCAGCCCGGCTTGGACACCACCCTTAGGCTCACCCACCGCCCCTGTCGCCGCAATGGCGGTGTCAGGTCTCGGACAGAGGAGGGCCACCATGCCTTAGTAGGGTCTCCTAATTCATTGCCATGCGGCCTGGGGCGGTTTGCAGTTCAGAGAACATCTCTGGACTCCATTCCATGGTCAATGATAGCATGAAGCGGAGTTTGGCTGCTGATAACTCACAGCTGCTCTGGAGCTTCAGAGTCGAGCAGCCATCTTTGTGCTTGACTCGGCCACGCCCTGCTTAAAATATAGTTGTTGATGCATGTTTTGTCTGTTCTTAAAAATACATTTCAATAAATCCATGCTAAACAATTTTTTTCATTCTACTATTAATTATTAATTTTTTTAAATGAATGCCCAGGTATAGTAAAAGTGATAATAAATTAAAACCCAAGTAGTAAAATGAATACCTGGGTATTAATACATGTCCCTAATATAACTCCTATTTCCCTCACATCATGTGCCGGAGAGTGTGTTTTACACACACAAGTGTTTTTTAATTTTTTTAAAATATTAAAATTAATGTTATAAAAAAAAATAAAAAAATACCCAGTTTTTTAAAATAATATTATAATGTCCCTCAAATTAATATGCTAGTATTAATAATAATAGAATAGAATATAGAATAGAAGCCATTTGTAGAGCGCCTGGTTACTCAAAACAGAGTGTCCCCGCGCTGAAAACTGCAAAGGAACCTGGAGGAGTGAATATGGGGGAAGAAGAACAGGGACAGGGGGGAGAGAGGGAGATCAGATGCGGGGGAAGAGGAGCGTTTTCAATTTTCCTCGGAGTCTTGTTTCAGAAGGTTCCATCCGCATCTTGATGGGGAGTTCGTTCCAACCTTTAGCAGCCAGGTATCTGAACGAGGAGCCGCCCATCTTGGCTCTGGTTATTTTAGGAATTTTAAACATCATCGTACCCGAAGATCTGAGATTCCGGGTAGGGCGATGTATTGTAAGTAGACTGTGTAGATAGTCTGGGCCAGTTCCATGGGCGATGCGGTGGGCGAAGCACAGGGCCTTGAATTTAATTTGCTCCTTGATGGGGAGCCAATGGAGTCTAGTTAAGGCCATTTTCCCTGAGGCTCTACGAGGTAGCTTGAGCACAAGGCGCGCAGCGGCGTTTTGTGCACATTGGAGCTGGTGTATGCTCTTCTTGCTCAGACCCAGTAACAAGGCGTTCCCATAGTCCAGATGGGGGGTGACTAGGGCATGCACAATTGTCTTTCTTGAGTCCAAGGGAAGAAGATCAAGGACCTTCCGAAGAACCCTCAGTATGCTAAAGCATCTTGCTGTGACTTTGTTCACATGAGATTTATATGACAGGTTGGAATCCAACGTTATGCCCAAGTTCCGCACCGAAGCCACAGGGCAGGGTAGACTGCCTAGTTCCGTTGGCCACCACATGTGGGACCATGCGGAGGAGGATTTTCCCATCACCATCAGCTCAGTTTTGTCGCCATTGAGGCGTAGGCAGTTATTGTTCATCCAAGCTGCCACGGAAGAGAGGCAGTTGGAGAAATTGGTGGCATCCTCCCTGTGGTCGGGTGTGAGTTTGAACATCAGCTGGGTGTCATCAGCGTAGCTAACAATGCCCACCCCATAAGTCTCTACTATGCGAGCCAGGGGCTCCATATAGATATTAAATAGGGTAGGGCTCAAACTTGAGCCCTGAGGGACCCCATGGCTCGCATTTCTCAGAGAAGACTTGAAGGGGGGGCAGTGTAGCTGAAAGTTTCTGTTGGTCAGAAAAGACTCCAACCACGCAAGGGCTGGCCCCTTAACTCCCATTCCAGACAGCCGAGACAGCAGCGTTGAGTGCAGCACGGTATCAAAGGCTGCACTTAGATCTAATAATATCAACGCTGCTGTCTCTCCCTCATCCGCTATGCGCCTAAGACTCTCTGTGGAGAAAAGTAGGGCTGACTCAGTAGAGTATCCGGCTCTAAACCCAGATTGAGTAGGGTGTAAGAGCGAGTGATCTTTAAGATAGCTCATGAGCTGTATGTTCACTACTTTCTCCACAATCTTGGCGCAGAAAGGGAGGAGGGATATGGGGCGAAGATTCTGGAGTTGGGAGATATGAATTTTAGCCTTTTTTTTTTAAGGGGATAACTTGGGCGATTTTCCAGGTATCTAGTACCTTACATTCCTCGATGGACAGGGATACAATTTGGTGGATGTAGTTGATGACCGTAGACTCCATGACTCCTCTGCAGCGAGTCGGTGGGCATACGTCACTCGGGGAACCAGATTGTATGCTGTTAACGATGCTGAGTAGTTCTTGTTTCTCCGGGGTGATAAAACACGTAAGATCACAGGTCCTCGTGTTGCAATTGTTAACTTCTGTCGATTCGCTAGATCTGGACTCCTCTTTTGTAAAGGTGGCATGAATTTTGTCAATCTTGTTGACAAAAAAATCAGCAATGGAGTCACATATCTCCTTCGAATATGTATCCTGAGCTTCCAGTCTAGTAGGAATGGTAAGTTCTCTATAGATTGAGAATAATTCTTTAGTAGGATTATCCGCTGATGCAATTCTATTTTTGAGGTGGCAGCTTTTTTCCAATCTCACTAATTTATGGTATTTGTGAAGTTCAGTCTTATAAAGTGGTTTGTCTTCAGGATTATAGTGCTTTCTCCAATTGCGCTCTAGCGTTTTACATCTGGCTTTGGCTAGTTTTAATTTTTCAGAGAACCATGGCGCAGTTTTTGACTGCCTGACAGGAGGCTTAGATGTCCAGGGGGCTATCTTATCTAAGGCATTGGACAGCCAGTTTTCATAGTTTTCATAGGCCTCTTGGAGGGAATTGCTTCGCAGGGGAGGGTTTTCTAGGAGAGCAAGTCTAAAGGTTTCATGATCAAATTTCTTCCAGTTTCTATGTTTAAGAAAAGGGGGTTTAGAGGTATTGGTATTTATGAGAGTATTGTGTATTAGAAATGGAATAACAAAGTGATTGGACCAGATGATTTTTACCGGTGGAAAGGTAGTGATGCCTTCCCAGTTGGTGAAGATGGGGTCTAGGAGATGGCCATGTTGGTGGGATGGAGCAGTCGATTTTAGGCTCAGTCCCAACGATGCCAGTGCCGTGGCCATCTCTTGAGCATCTTTGCACTCCCTATCCTCAAAATGAAGATTTAAGTCCCCTAGGATTATGAACTTTTTATAGCGTAGAGCTGGTTGCGTTATATACTCAAAAAGATTGTTTTCAAATTGTCCAGCTGCTCCAGGAGGGCGATATATTAACAGGCCGTTAATGATGTCTCTCGGTCCATAGTTGATGGTAAATTGGCCACTTTCACTGTGCAATATATTAGCTTTAGTAAGAGTGCATTGTAACTCAGTTTTATGAATTATGGCTATCCCTCCCCCTCTTTGTTTATATCTGTCTAGATGCAGTAGGCAGTAGCCAGGGGGGATGGCTTCTAGCGCATCTGGGGCAGACTCATCATCCAACTCATAATACCTGAGTAGTAATACTCTCCCCCACCCAAAACCTCTATTCCCTCAAATCCCATGCCAGAGGGTAAGAGTTACACCCCAAGAGTATTTTTAAATAAATAATATTAATATTAAATATTAAAAAAAGTGAAAACACAGGTATTAAAATACATACCTGAGTATTTATAAACTCCCCCACTCTAACCCCCAATTTCCTTCACACCCTTTCTAATTTCATTTTTAAATTTTTGTTATTAATAATTATTATTAGTTAATTATTATTATTTATTAAAATCACTTTTTCAAAAATAATTTATCATCCATTTTTAATATCATAATTCCAATATAAAAAGGTAACTATTATACTTACCTAAAAGTGTGTTGTAATTGTATGTGTTACAATGGCGTCTGCGTTGTAATGACAGGCGTTGTATTCAAGTTTTTCAAGTTTAATGTTTATTGTTTGATTAATTAAAATCATTACAATACCCCCTCCATAAAATAAGTGAACTTCATCTACACAAACAGCTGAGAGTGACGTTATGCAAGCTATCATAATTGCATCTGTACTCTGATTCCCGTACATTTCAAGTGTGTAAAATTGTATTATTATAAAATCATTCTAAAACTATGTATCAATCAAGTTACAGCAGAAAAGATTAAAAATTATGTACCATCAAATCAAAAATATGGGGATACGTTACATGCATGTACAGTTAAAGTTCATCTGCTTGCAATAGGCAGCTTTTCACTAATCTCATGAATTTGACTCCTCGGCAAGACAAGATGCATGACGAGCCCTCCAGCCAGCTTATTACTGCTTGTCTGCTTGAGCGAATATTCTGGTTGATACAAATCGCCTTTAGGTATTGTCTCCTTTGGGTTAGCATGGCTGGACAGGCGCACAGCAAATGGGCCAAAGTTTCCTTTTGGAGTCCACGTAAGCGACAACTTTCTGAGTTAAAACCTGTCGCCCATGAGGGGGATAGGTCCTTGTAGACGTGCACCCCCATCCTGAACTTTAGAAAGCACGTCTTTAAAAAGGAACTGAAATGGGCAGATAAATAGGCTTGTGGCTTTAGAGACCTGTATGAATTTATGACTGTCCATCCATGGCATCTCTTTGTGAGCGCAAATTCATCTTCCAATAGAGATTTCTTTTTGCTTGCGGCGTTCACGGTTTTGTTAAAGGATGCTCGATCCATCTTGTTGTCCCAAGCTGGTTGGAGTTCCAAAGTGGCCAAGGATGTACTCAGATAACTCCCCCAAGAGTTTGGGGATTCTTGCTTATTCTGTGTCCTTACTTCATCCCAGCAGAGTCTATTTAGAGTGTCCTCTTCGGATAACCGGAGAGTGTGGCAGAATTTAATGAAGTTGCTCATTGCCCTGTATTTAAGGTCCTGAAACCCAAATTCCAATCGTACCTGGGCGGGCGAAGCAGATTTTGGCAAGTCAAAAACGGATTTATACATTTTTGACTGCAATTCATTCAGGAAATTCGAATCTTTGCCACACCATGGGACAAGACCGTATGACTAACTTGGTTGTATTTGGGCACTCAATACCTTTAACAAGTGCAAATGATTAGGGCAGCCCAATTTTCTGCGCAAGGATCTGTAAGCGTAGATCAGGGACTGGGCCTTTGCTTTGAGGGGCATTTTGTGATCTTTGTGACTTGTGCCCTGCCTGATTATCACGCCCAAATATTTGTATGCACTTTTTTCTTCCATGTGGGCCACCTTTACCCTCCATTTGAACTTTAATTTCCTTCTGTCAACCAGACGAACAATTTTTGTTTTATCTTTGTTTATCTCTAGCTGTTCCGAGTCCAGATAGGATGCCAGGTTGTTTATTGATCTTTGTAATCCTACTGGGGTCTGGCCTAACAAGACTATGTCGTCCGAATATTGGAGGATTACAACTGGCTTATTAGCCAGTTTTGGGGGGTGACAATCTGGGTTATCAATGTATTTGGCAATGTCCAATAAATACAAGTTAAAAAGGCTTGGGGCCAAGACGCAGCTGTGTGGTTGGTATGCCCCATCTTTGGAGTTTGTTCCATAAAAGGTTCATGCTCACTCTGTCAAATGCCGATTTGATGTCCATGAAACTGGCTAAGAGGCGTACTTTCCTTCTTTGCGCCTGTTCCGTCAAGAGAGCTAGGGTTGCAAGGTTCGATTGAGTGCCCATGCCTTGCCTGAATCCTGTTTGGAAGTTAGGGATGATGTTTTGTTCCTCCATCCAACATTGCAGATGGTTCAATAGGCACGAAGCGTATCATTTGGATTCCACGTCAATCAAGGAGATTAGTCTGTAATTCGCTGGGTTACCATGATCTCCCTTTTTATATGTGGGTTGGATGACAGTCCCCCTCCAGGAAGCTGGGATGTTAGAATTTACGTAAATCTCGTTGAAGACTGGTGTTAGGATTTCAGACCATAGCTCTGGGTTATTTCTGAAGATTGCATTTGGAATGCCGTTTGGTCCCGCCGCTCCCTCAGACTTTAATTTCTTTATGAGGATTTTTAGTTCTTTCTCGTTTGTCAGAGGAGATTGCTCTTTGAAGACGGAGTTTTAAATGGGCTGAATTAGCCTTTTTGTGTTGCGTGACGCAATCCGGATTGTGCGTCGTTCTGTTCATGATCTTGCCCCTCGGGATGTTGTTCTAAGTCCCTCCTGGGTTGGTTGAACAAGGACTTTGCATGATCTGACCAGATTTCTGCACCGATTCCTGCTTGTTGGTGAAGTGTTGGAACCGCTGTTGACGTGTTAATGATCCCCCAGAAATCGCTGCTGTTGGGTTTTTTGCTGGCTATTAGTAGTTGCTGCCAGATCGATTCTTTATACTCTCTTTTTGCTTTCTCCAACTTCTTTCTATAAGCACTCCTTAGTGTCTGCAGCTTTGTTTTTTCCTGTTTTAGGTCCTTTTCTCCCTCTCGGGATAGACGTCGCACTTTTCTAGCGATCTCTCTTTTGCGCATTTTCAGATCATGATTGAACCATGGGTCCCTTTTGGCTGTTTTTAATGACCCATGTGGCTTGATAACCGGGAAGGTTTGGAGTAAAAACTCGACCATTTGCTCCCAATGTCTTACATGAGCCCATTCTTGGGCCGGGCCATGGGTTTCAATCAATGATTTTACTTTATTTTCAATAAGTTCTGGAGCCTCTCCTCGCCATTTTACTTTGCGCAAGTTAAATGTTTCTGAGTGTTGCGAAATGGCGTTATTACTCTGAGCGAAGACTGTTCTTTTCTTAAGATTCAGTATTAAGGGCAGATGATCACTTTCAGCTCGTGTAATTATTCTGAAACTAGTTATTTCTGAGAGCTGTTTAGAACTCATTATAATAAAGTCTATTGTCGAAACGACTTTTCCACTCAGGTATGTTGCCGATGGAGGCGAATCCCACGGGGAGTTTCTGTTCATAATTTTTAGATCTAGTGCTGCTAGTTTGCACACAAATTCGGACGCACCATTCAATACTTTACAGTTGTTGTATTGATTTCTGCGATATAAAAATTGCATTGCAAAGGCATTACATTGTAATGCCTCTGTTGTAATGGTAGTTTCCTGTGTGAGTGCATGTAAAGGTGTGTGACTGGGTGTGTGAGTGACTGTATAGGTGTGTGTCTGGAGGTCTCAGTAGCTGTATCACTCTCTCCCTCGGTCTGTATCTTGAGAATGTAACACAGAAAAAACGAATTAGTAAATTAGATTACATTACTTTAATAGATGGTGCCATTCATCTGTATCAAAGAAAAAACATATATGCAAGTTAGTATTTCATTTTACAAAATAATACAATAAAAGTTTGATTTTTTTCATTGCGTAAATTTATATGATAAACAAAGCAGTAGACATTTCTTATTCTGTAATAGTATCTTACATTTTATTAAAGCATTTCATTTTCCCTTTTTTATTGTTCTGAGCTTCTATACTTACACACCATAACCGATGAACTGGGTAAAGATTCATCCTTGAACAGGAGGGAAAAACATTCATATAGATAAAAAAAAAAGATCTGCACAGTATGTCACTATAAAGAAGCAACACTATGCATTTCACTCACTACAAATATTTAATCAATTGTTTTACCCATAGCTACTGAACTGACCCAAACAAATATATTTGAAAAATAACTTGTTCATTATAAAAAGCGGTGCATTACTATTAATAGATATAGAGAGCACTGGAATAATAGAGACTCTTATAAAGACATACCCTCTGGTAGGCCAAATAATGGAATAAGTAACCCTGGGCATAGTGGACGTAGTGCCTCTACGCGTATTTCCACTGAGTTTAACCCCTTCAGTGCTCATGACGAGCCTAGGCTCGTCATGCAGCACGGTGCTCGTGTGCTCATGATGAGCCTAGGCTCGTCATGAGCCGTGGAACGCTCACACGCGGGGCTAACTTCCCCGCTGTGCTGAGCGTTCCATTGCGCCGGTGGGTTCATGACGAGCCCAGGCTCGTCATGAACACACGAGCACCGTGCTGCATGACGAGCCTGGGCTCGTCATGAGCACAGCGGCGCCGTGCACGGCCCCCCTCCCCCCTGCACCGCGGGGAAATTAGCCCCGCAGTTGTCGTAATTGGCATGGCCGCGTTAGCGATTAGCTGAAACCTACACGTTGTCCTCCTTAACTTGGCCACATATGAAAACGCCATTTTTAATGTTGCAGCGGCCATCTTAGACCATAAGCGGCCTCGTGGCCGGCGTGCCCTTTAGTCCGTTGTCCGTTCCACTGACCACTTCAGTCTGCCCAGCAACAGGCTATTTTTAGTACTGGTCAAGCCGCACATGCGCAGTCCTAGCTGACCAGTAAGCCCTTAGGAATGTGCGCCAAACTGACCAGCGGAGTTGTGCCCCCTCCAATGAGCTGGCAGTATTCCAAAACATGACCATATATGTCCTTAAAATGTGTTCTAAACTTGTGCCACCTATCTTTTATTGCCCCAAAACTGTATATAAATCGGGGTCACACCGGTGTTCGGTGTGATACCTCTTGCATTACCGAAGGGTGCTGTTTGAGTGTACCACCACCCCATGGGGTCTTAATAAACTTGTTCTTTGCCTTTTACAGTTTCCGTGCCAACAGTTCTTGAGTGTAAGTGGGTTATCTTCGGAGCATGTAGGCCTTGGGAACCCTGATTACTTCAAATTGGCGACCACGAAGGGACTCATCGGCGACTCGGATGCCCGAAGGAGAGGTCGTGACGAAGGCTCGGAAACTCGCCATGGACGCGCGCTGCCACGAGTGACCCGAGTCTTGGCTGCCACGGTGTTTTTTCCTTTCCTTCCGATCTGACCTTCCAGGTGGCGCCGGTCTCCGACTGAGTTTTCGAGTGTCTGCATTGCCGAGAAAGTGCCGTTTGGCTGATTTGGCTTACAAGACCTTGGCAGTTGGAATCTGGACATTTTGAGAATTTGGGTAAGATTTGTGTTCGGTAAGGTAGTCTTCGGACGCTTACTGAAGTTCTATGATTTGTGTTCGGTAAGGTAGTCTTCGGACGCTTACTGAAGTTTTGTGATTTGTGATCGGTAAGGTAGTCCTCGGACGCTTGCCGAAGTCCTACGATCTACGTTTTGATTTGAGTTAGCTAACATTGTGATTTTGTGATCTTTGAACTTATATGTGTAGTGCACTTCACATAGGCAGGCATGTAGAGATGTTTCTCTAACTTTGTTTTTTTCCTCTGAACGGCACAGTTGTGTGAAGTACTGTAAGTGCCATTTTGTACGGTGTCACGCTTTTGTGATACGTTTTGAACATGCCTGTTTTCAGCACACTCCGAGGGCTGTGCTGTCTTGGAGAGGGTACCACAATTAGGTTAGCGGAAGCACAGCCGGCTCCCCCAGAGGGAACACCAAATCGTGAGATGTACATCAAACATGGCCTTCCCCCTATTATGTACAGTAAATTATGGCATAAGTACACAAAGGCCGATCCTGAATTGCAATGGCCTCTACATGGGTCGTTCGATTTACGTAAAGTACAGTTTGTAGAGCAATGTTTGTTCCAACGCAGGTCTAGACAAAACATGTTTGACTGTGTGCGAATGTGGGAGAAAGCGGTGCGCGAGCGAATGAAGCGTGAGGTTGCCTTGGCGGACAAAGAGCAGCGAAAGGTTGCTTTACAGCTTGAGGAAAAGGAGGCTCAGGAGAAGAAAGAAAGGGAGGAACGAGAACGTAAATTACAGACGACTGGTCAATTTCCTATCCGCCGACCACTCTATCCTGTCCTTAATAATGAAATTGATGATTTTTCTTTGTTAGATCGGTCACCGCCTCCGTATGTTTCGCCGACGGCTCCAGCTGCGGATTCAGAGGACGATGGACAGGATAAGTCGGACCAGAAGGGTGTATCCGCTCTCAGGTTTACTACGGCGAGGTCCGCTCATTTACGTAGTTGGGCTCGTAAAGTGAATAAGAATTGTGTTTCTCAGGATCAGTTGATTGGGGAGAAGAGGGAGTGGTCGGATCTTGAATTAATGTATTTTCTGTCTACTTTGGCGGATGAAGTTGTTGTCGCGTATCGGGAACTTTCAGATATGTTAGAACCTAAAGCGTTGTCAGTGTATCGTGAGAATTTGGTTAAAGGTGTATTTGATCTTGCAGATGTTGACGACCTATTCAAGCAACTGATCAAGCTGCGGGACGAGACAACCGGATTGCGGGAGGAGCGGAGAAGGAGGCAAAAGGAGTCCGAATCGGGAAATAATGGGCAGATTAAGGAGTGTTCTCTCCGTGGTTCAGATAAGAGTTCTGCATTGCATGTTATGCCTATGCGTGAAGCCGCGCCTTTGTATGTTCCACCTAAAGGGGAAGGTACAGATGATGATAAATCGTCAAAGGATGCGAAAGGGTATTTTGTGTATAATTGGGTATATACGTCTTGGAATAGAGCAGATGTTATGGCATTAAAAAATTCTTTACCTGATCTTCGAAAAAACCCGGCGGCATTTTATGAAGGGGTGGAAGGGGCTATATCGTCTTGTGTGATGACTCTTGTGGATATAGATTTGTTCTTTGGGCTAATTTTACCACCTGATATGTGGAGGCAAATTCGTAAAAATAATGACGAAACAATATTGGGGGGCACATGGAAAGAAATAAATGCTGCAGATTTAGACAGGGAACCAGCATGTAAGCCTTGTCAGTTAATTCTAGATCTTCCGGCAGCTATCCTGATTAAATTAAAAACGCTTGTTCCCTCTAAAAAGATTGATTGGACCATGTTAACTTCGTGCAAACAGAAACCCGATGAAACGGTCTCAGACTTCTTCACACGTTTCGAGGAGGCATTCCATGATTATAGTGGTCAATCTTTAACAGACGATACGGGTCGGCATTTGTTTGTAGATAAGTATGTGGCTAATCTCCTACCGGAGATTGCAAAACGATTGAAGTCGAGTGAAAGTTCTTGGGCCACGGCGACCCCTGCGTCCTTGTTAACTATGGCTCAGTATTATGAGCGGCAGGAATTGGAGGCTAAAGAAAGTGTAGAGAAAAAGGCGAAGGAATTGAAAACGAAGGTGATGTTGGCGCAGGTTCGGGGAACACAGGGTAAAGGGAATGATAGAGGTAGACGGGGTGGAGGAAATACGTCGTATGGTCGTACGGACATAGCGGAGGATCAGTGTGCTTATTGTAAGGAGTTTGGGCATTGGGCCGAAGATTGTCCGGTACTTCGTGAGCAGTGTAGTCAGCGTGGTCGAGGAGGTGGAAGGTCGAGAGGAGGTTATATGGGAGCGAGAGGTAGCGGAAGTGATCGTGGAAAGGTTGAGGAGAGGGGCCGTGGCCAGGATGAACGAAATACGTTTGATAGGCGGAATCAATATCAGATTTCGGAGGGAGAGAATGTGGAACACCAGGATTATGTGCATGCATAGGACTGCGTAGGATGGGGTAAGGAATCAGTTGAAGTGCCGGTAGATCAGCAGGGTCCATATGTAACAGCGGGTATTCTGGGTTCTACTGATCAATTTCTTGTCGACACAGGGGCTACACGTAGCGCTTTGTCGAAAAACTTGGTTCCGAGGGCTCCCCTGTCTGGCGAAATGATTACATGTGTAGGGTTTGATGGCACACCCTCCCCCAGCCCATTGTCCAAGCCCCTTGCACTATGTCTTGACAAATACTTTAGTTTTGGTCAATTTTTGTTATCTCCCCATACCCCAGACAATATCCTGGGTATTGACTTGCTTAAATATTTTCGAGCAACAATACGTTGCGCTCCGGAGGGAGTGCGGGTTATCCTGAATGACAATTATCCTGACCCCGACAGGTTTTACGCCATTTCAGATATTTCAGCTTTGGCCTCTCTACCGCACACGTTATGGGCGACCTCTGATACGGATGTGGGAGAGATGCGCATTCCACCGATACACATTACTGTTAAGGAGGGGGCCCCTCTACCACGAGTGCCACAATATAAGATCTCGAGAGAAGGTGAAATTGCATTGACACATATTGTTCAGGATTTGATTTCTGCAGGGGTTGTGGAGGAGGTCCCTTATAATGTTTGCAACAGTCCTATTCTTCCGATCCTTAAGAGAGACACTGACGGCAAAGTCTATCGTTTTATTATTGATCTGCGAGAGATCAACAAAATTGTCATTCCCCAATACCCGGTGGTGTCCGATATTACGACCTTGCTTACCTTGGTTCCACCAACGGCCACCACGTTTAGCGTCATTGATTTAAAGAATGCGTTCTTTTCCATCCCTGTTCATCCTGATAGCAGATACCTGTTTGGCTTTACGCTAAATAATAAATCGTATAGATTTTGTCGTGTTCCCCAAGGTTATACTGAAAGTCCTAGCATCTACAGCCAGGCTTTGAAAAGGCAGTTGGATTCCTTTAAATTGCAGTCTGGCGTTGCTCTCATCCAGTACGTGGACGACCTTCTGCTTGCTGCTGATTCATATGCACAATGTGAACAGAGTACACTTGCGTTGCTTTCCTTTTTGGCACAGAACAATCATAAGGTTTCGAAGAAAAAGCTTCAATACTGTAGACCTCAGGTGACCTACCTCGGTCATCTGTTGTCTAAGGAGGGGCGTGCATTAACATCTGATCGAATTCAAGCAATTTTAGACACACCAGTCCCCCGCACGCAGAGAGATGTACGTGCCTTCATAGGGTTGACGTCTTTCTGTAGACAATGGATCATGGGGTTTTCACATATCATAAAACCTTTGCTAGCGCTACTGTCCAAAGCTACACCAATGCCCCTTGAGTGGACAGATGAATGTCAGAAGGCTTTTGAACAGTTGAGGCAGGCCCTTTGTTCCGCACCCGTGTTAGGCACACCAGACTACACGAAACTTTTCACATTGTACGTGCACGAGAATGATGGGTGCGCGTTGTCAGTGTTAGTGCAATTACATGGGGATAAGCAGAGACCATGTGCATACTTCTCTGCCATTCTGGATCCTGTAGCACGAGGGTTGCCTGGGTGTTTTCGAGCGGTAGCAGCAACAGCAGTGGCCATACGACAGAGTGAGGGAATAGTGTTATCCCACAAACTGTTGGTGTTAGTTCCTCACGCAGTAGATGCCCTGCTAAACCAAACAAAGACCCAATACCTTACGAGTGCACGGCTAACAGGATATGAGCTGACACTTTTGGCGCCACATATTACACTGAAAAGATGCGCTACTTTGAACCCTGCCACTTTATTGCCCTATCCGGCCGAGGAGGGTCAGGAAGAAAAACATCATGATTGTGTTTTCCTGACCGAGCAACAGACAAAGGGTCGTGTCGACTTACAGGATATGCCACTTCCAGATGTGGATGGGGAACTGTGGGTTGATGGATCGTGTTTGAGGCTGCCAGATGGTACGACTTCCGCAGCCTATGCGATCACGACACTTAAGACAGTGGTAGAAACAGCTAGGATACCACAAAGGTCGGCTCAGGCAGCAGAGCTGATAGCCTTAACAAGAGCCTGCGAATTGAGTACTGGTCTATGTGTGAACATATACACGGACAGCCGGTATGCCTTCGGAGTGGCACATGACTTCGGGCTACTCTGGAGAGAACGTGGGTTTTTGACATCACATGGAGAGCACATTATGCACGGAGAGCTAGTGCGTGATCTCCTAAATGCGCTGCTTGGCCCAAAGAAAGTAGCGATAGTGAAGTGCAGTGCCCACAAAAAGATCACGGATAAAGTGGGCCAAGGAAATGCCTTTGCAGACAGCATAGCAAGACAAACGGCTATGTCCCGAACTTGCTCCCCCATGTACGTGATACAATCGCAGGCTGAGCGATGGAGTGATGCTAGAGCAGAAATATTGGATATTCAAAAATCAGCTACTGAATCTGAACTTGCGGCATGGGCAGCAGATGGGGTACTAGATGACGAGGGTTGTTGGAGAAGCAAAGACATGGAGAAGTGGAAATTGCCTGCGGCTTACTTGCAGGCGATGGTTCAGATGACACATGGATTGGCACATGTCGGAGCCCTTGCAATCACTCGATTGTTAACACGAGTTTGGGAACATCCCGAGATTGCTAATACAGCCAAGAGAGTAGTGCAGACCTGCCTGGTTTGTTTACAGCACAATCCTGGAAAGGGGACCCATACTCCGAAAGGAGGGTTCGTTCCACCTTCTGCACCATTTGAGGTACTCCAAATGGATTACATCCAACTCGAGCGCTGCAACAACCTGAAATACGTCCTAGTGGTGGTATGTGCTTTTAGCAAATGGGTTGAGGCCTTCCCCACGAAAGACAATACGGCTTTGACAACAGCTAAGGTGTTGCTTAAGGAATTCTTTCCTCGCTTTGGAGTTTGTAAATTTCTGTGGAGCGATAATGGGCCTCATTTTGTTGGAAAGATTGTGGAATATGTACTGAAGGGGTTAGGGATTCAGCAGAAGTTCCACGCTGTATTCCATCCTCAGTCAGCAGGTCTGGTCGAGCGGTACAATGCTACGTTGAAGCTTAAACTGGCCAAAATTGTGGCGTCTACATCATTGAAGTGGCCAGACGCTTTGCCGCTAGCACTACTCTCTCTTAGATCAGTACCCCATTCACGAACTGGCCTTACGCCCTATGAGGTGGTGTTTGGGCGCCCCATGAATATCTGGGGGGTGCCTAAGCCGCGACTAATACATGATGTGCCTTGTGTTATGATGAACGACTATTTGGCACGATTAACAAATGATTTACTCTCTATTCATCAACAGGTTCGAGAAGCGCTCCCTGACAACTCTACTGGAGAGGGCCATGATCTCCGTCCTGGGGACCATGTCATGATTCGCTCGTTTGAGAGAGCAAGCAGTTTGGAGCCCAGGTGGAAGGGTCCCGAACAGGTCCTCCTTGCAACCCGAACCGCTGTACGAGTGACCAACAGGAAGCGGTGGGTGCATTCGACACACTGCCGCCGTGTCTCTCCGGATCTGGTGACTCCTGCTGTGCTGACCGACTACAAAGAGATCTTGGAGAAAGAAAAGAGCCCAGCTGTGACGTCGGCCGAAGTAGAGGGAGCCTTCCCGGACCACGCTGTTGCCGGACGAGCGCGCTACAACTTGCGCCCTCGATAAGAAGATTTTTTGTTTTTTTTTATGACTCGTTGGTTACCGCTCCAGGTTTGTGAAACGGAAACCGGGAATTCCAAGGGGGGGGGGATCAGTTCTGCCAGTGTAGCGACACCCGTCTTGGCCCGGAGAAGAAAACAACGGCTACCTCGGAGTTCAGCACCGCATTTTTCTTTTTTTTAGGTATACACGTACGTGTATCTGAGACTTTGTGAACAATTTGTGCTATCTGAGATTTTGCACGAACATTTCTGAACTATGGCATCAACGACATCACGAGATAAAAAAGTATTGGGTGCCTTTCTTTTTGTCCTGACTATTGTGGTGATAGCTGTCATAGCCTGGGTAGTCGAACTCGTGGTGCCTGTACGTGAACATTTGCTGCCGACTACCCCGGCTCCGTCTGAACATTTTCATTTTACATTACCCTTTCATGAAGAACGACATAGGCAAACGTATCTAAATAACAGCTTCATTCAGATTCTTCACCACACACATAACATGACCAATACCTCAAATTGCTGGGTGTGTGGGATGTTGCCAGGGCACCAAAAGAGAGGGGGCACCCGACTTATTCCACTCCCGTTTTCACATAATGGATCATGCAATGCCTGGTACACCCTCCTCTTTACTTTGAGATGGCCAACCAAAGGGGGGGTGCTTTTCCGTTTGAATAAAGTATGTTCCCATGACAAGGATGGGTTTCCACGGGCTGAGGGTACTCGATTTGAATGGGAAGAGTACAGGCCCGACAACGTGTCTGCCCCACGTGTGTACAGTAACCAGAGGAATATTAATGTATCCAGCGCACATGTCATTAATGTCATTGCTACAAAAGCCGATTTATGTATCCGAAATAAGGGTTCGATTGCAGTGGGGAAAAGCGAATGCAATACTACTCTCACTTTTGATAGCCCGAATGGCATCTCATTTGTTGCATCACGGAAAATGTATTTTATTTGTGGAACGAAGGGTTACCATCAGCTTCCATTGGGGTGGTTGGGCACGTGCTACGTATCGTTTGTGTTACCCCCTGTATTCATTGCCCCACCAATGTATCACAATGATTACACTTTATACCACGATTTCGTCTTGAATAGGGTTAAGCGAACTGTTGTTCTGGATGACATCGACCAGACCGACACTGCTTTGCAACAGTATGTGGACTTTAATTTGGGACTATTCTCCTTTGTGGGGGCTGCCCTGAACAGCCGGAAAATAAGACGACTGACAAGTGTTGTTGAGGCTGTAGCGAATGACACTGCCATTGCCCTGGGAAACATCACTGAGGAACTACAGATTTCTAGAATTGTTACGCTCCAAAACAGGATGGTGTTGGACGTAGTTTTGGCTGATCGTGGGGGGGCATGTAGAATTATCGAAAGCAGCTGCTGTGTATACATTCCGGACAATTCTCCATCTGTTTATGATGCCATATCCAAGCTTCACAAGATTACAGCTGAGATACACCCGGACAATGGAACTTGGACACTTTCGGGATGGTTCTGGTCCATGCTTGCTACCTGGGGCTGGAAACTGTTGACGATTCTATGTACAATTGTGGGAGCAATGTTTTTTATATGCCTTTGTATTCAATGTGGCCCAGCCTTATGTTCTATGTGCCTATCAGCCTGCATACCATCAAGACGAGCTCTTGCTCATGATAAAATGATGCTTCATAAAGAGGTAACACAAATCATGTTAATAGACATCGAGGACGAGCATCCTCATTATGTTCACTATGAGGTAGATTCAGCTAAACGCTAAAAGGGTCGTCTGTCGTAATTGGCATGGCCGCGTTAGCGATTAGCTGAAACCTACACGTTGTCCTCCTTAACTTGGCCACATTTTAATGTTGCGGCGGCCATCTTAGACCATAAGCGGCCTCGTGGCCGGCGTGCCCTTTAGTCCGTTGTCCGTTCCACTGACCACTTCAGTCTGCCCAGCAACAGACTATTTTTAGTACTGGTCAAGCCGCACATGCGCAGTCCTAGCTGACCAGTAAGCCCTTAGGAATGTGCGCCAAACTGACCAGCGGAGTTGTGCCCCCTCCAATGAGCTGGCAGTATTCCAAAACATGACCATATATGTCCTTAAAATGTGTTCTAAACTTGTGCCGCCTATCTTTTATTGCCCCAAAACTGTATATAAATCGGGGTCACACCGGTGTTCGGTGTGATACCTCTTGCATTACCGAAGGGTGCTGTTTGAGTGTACCACCACCCCATGGGGTCTTAATAAACTTGTTCTTTGCCTTTTACAGTTTCCGTGCCAACAGTTCTTGAGTGTAAGTGGGTTATCTTCGGACCATGTAGGCCTTGGGAACCCTGATTACTTCACAGTGAAGGGGTTAAAAAAAACTCTGTGGAAATATACTACGCTCCCTTGTTCACGCGTCAGATGTACAACATAGTGGATTGTTTTTTTTTATTGCAGAAAGGGGCTTGAGGAGCGAGGAGCAGGAAGGAGAGCAGCCAGGCAGGTGAGGCGGAAGACAACCGGTAAGTGGCTTCTTTTTTACATTTTTAAACACTTTGGGAGGCGGGAGGGAGCAGCTAAATCCACTCCCCCACAGCGGAGGAGTTTTTTGCCTACTCCGTGTTTGTAAAGGAGCATGGAGTAGGCAAATCTGTGCAAACTCCACCGGTGGAGTGAAGTTACGCACCCAGGGTTAGTCATAAGTATTGATGATACTATTTCCTGCTCATAAGTCAGGGCTCAACTATCAAACTCGTCGGTCTCGTTCCCTGAATGGGGTTCTTGTCCAGCAACCGGGTAAAATAATGCACGTGGCTAATGTGTGCACACGGCTGGCTTTCCCAGCGCTAATTCTCGTGGCGTCTCTTCAATCACCGCTGTAGTAAGGATATATTTTTCCTCGTAGTGTTGACAAATGAGGGTCCGAAATGACAGACTAAAGACAGATATAAGTGTCTCTTTAGATTAATTTTCTCCACGTCCACATTAGGTGGCTTTTAACTGTGCATTCCATTGTGTTTTTTATGTTTTTTTAACTTTTACTTATTGATCAGTGTTGTATATTTTAGAATAAAGTGTATATTTTTTACAGTACTATTAGATTGGGTGGTTTTCCTTTCTGGTGAGTGTTTCCCCGTTCCACAAAGATGAATGGTATGAATGCTGTTTGATAGTTGAGCCCTGACTTATGAGCAGGAAATAGTATCTCCCATTGGGAAATCTCTTGTTTTACTTTTTAAGTGCATTGGTGCTCTATTTCCCTTTGGGTCATTAAGAGCCCCTCTCTTTCCTTTTTACCATAAGTATTGATGATCCATATAATAAATCAATCAATCATATCATTTGGAAAAATAAAACAGCGACGGACAAAAACGCCTATCAATCTGCCATGAAGGCGTATAAACAAGCCCTCCACAGCGCTAAAAGCTCTTTCTTTGAGGTAAGAATACAAAATTCCTCGTGCTCTGCTAAAGAGACTTTTTCCATACTTAAAGAGCTTCTCCATGTCTCAGCCCCCCCGCAGGCACCCCTGGACTCCAAAGCAGCCGAGGAGAAATGCGTTAACCTGGCCAATTTCTTCGACAGCAAAATCAAGAAAATCCTTTCCTCCCTACCCGCTACTAATCAGGCCATCCCTGGAAGCCCTAAGGATTGTACCCTCACGTCTGGAAACCCCACGGACAAACCTGTTTCCCCTTGCTTATCTGCACTCGGACCAGTCTCAGAAGAAGAAGTGGCAACCACTCTAGCAGCCACGAAAAGCGGAGCCCCCAGCGACCCAGTCCCCGTACGGTTCACGAAAAACATAGCACGAACCATCACAGCTAGACTCACGGCCCTCATTAACACCTCTTTTTCCCAAGGAGTAGTCCCACAAAGCTGGAAGGAGGCCGTTGTCAAAGGTCTGCTGAAGAAGCCGTCACTAGACCCCACGGACTTATCCAATTATCGACCCATCTCGCTCCTCCCCTGGATAGGTAAGGTCGCGGAGAAGCTCGCAAACAAAAAACTGTCCCACTTCCTGGAAGCAAACCACTGCCTAAAGAACTCCCAAACAGGTTTTAGACCAGGTCAGGGCACAGACACCGCCCTCCTGGCGGCAGTAGAAAAAGCGAGGGAAATCATGGATACAGGAGGATCAGTGGCAGTGGTCCTCCTGGACCTCAGCGCAGCATTCGACACTGTCAGCCACCAGGTCCTAGTCCAGCGCCTAGAGAGCACTGGCGTACAAGACAGTGCGCTGAGATGGCTCACATCCTTTCTCGCCCGACGCTCCTTCCAAGTCTGGGAAGGAGAAAGCCGGTCTCCCTCAATCCCACTCCGGTGTGGAGTACCCGAGGGCTCCTCATTAAGCCCCACACTTTTTAATGTGTATATGGCCCCACTGGAGGAGCTGGTCGCCCCTTTCAGAGTCACGATCGTCAGCTACGCTGACGACACTCAGCTGGTAGTGACCCTCTCCCACCCCAAGCTACAGCCCTCCAACCTGCAAGACTGCCTGTCCACTGTCCATCAGTGGATGGGCGATTCTGACCTAAAGCTCAACGGGTCAAAAACAGAGATCTTGCTTCTCGGTCACAAAACCCCGAGTCTCCCCCCTAACATCTGGCCCGCCTGTATGGGTGACCCCCCCTCACCTAAGACAGAGGTTAAGAGTCTGGGAGTGTGGCTAGAGACAGATCTCACTTTCCGGACACAGGCCAGGAAAACAGCCGGCATCTGCTATGGGCTCCTGAGATCATGTAGGAAAGTGCTCCCCCTACTGCCATTCCAGTCCCGCCTTCTGCTTATTCAAGGTTTAGTGCTAGCAAGGTTGGATTATAGTAATGCTATTTACCTAGGGGCGCCGGAAGCCACCTTGCAAACACTACAAAAAACCCAAAACGCCGCAGCCTGCTTGCTCACAAACACCTCAGCAAGAACTTCGGCCAAACCTGCCTTGAAAAAACTTCACTGGCTCCCCGTGAGGGAAAGAGTCGCTTTCAAGGCCCTCTGTCTGGCACACAAGGTCCTGAACAATACGGGTCCCCCCATCCTGAGCACCTGGATCACTCCATACAGACCGTCGAGAGCGCTTCGGTCCGAACAGGGAAACCTCATTGTTGTCCCCAAGGTAAAGAAAACCCGCATCGGTGGCCGCAGATTCTCAGTGAACACGGCCAGAAAATGGAACGCTCTCCCCTCGAACCTCAGAGCTGAACCAAACCTCCTTCGATTTAGAAAGTCCCTCAAAACCCTCCTTTTTCCCTGATTTTGCTTCGAAACTTCCCTGTGCCCCCCGTTAGGAGCTCGAGGTTTTAGCGCTGGGATACTCAAGGGTGACTACACGCTCTACAAAAACCAAAAATAATAATTATAATAATAAATAATAATTTGTAAAGCGCACTACTCACCAGTGATGGTCTCAAGGCGCTGGGGTGGGGAATGCTGCTACTGCTTGAAAAGCCAGAACAAATAGCGTATACCACTTTTTTAACAGTAATCTTTCTTAGACATTTGGTTGGAGAAACAAAAGATAAGGAACTGGTAGCTTGAAAGGCAATTTTTGTTTGAATTTATGGTTGCTGTCATTACATTCAGTCCTTCCAGTTTCACTCATTAAAATAGACAGTATAGTGCAGAGGAGTTACACAAAGCCCTTCATGAAAGATCACAATCATAGTAGTATTAGTTCTTCCAGAATCAGATATTTGTCCAGCTTTAACATTTGTAATCTCTGTTTCCAATTTACATCTACCTGCTCTGCATGATTGCAAGATTAATATAAGATACTTTTCACTTCTTCGAAAATTTGAACAGGTGTTGTTTGGTACAATTTTTTGATCAATCTGTCAGAGGGCACAGTTTTGCAATTCAGTAGTGTTAAATAATGAAATTGCTCTGAATCTATTTGTGTACTTGACATGAAAGAGCAACCTTCACACTAATGGTTCCATTAGTAACTTAGTCCAAATAAGTCATCAATACGTATTTCTTCTTCTTCTAAAGCTCCAACGATAACCATTGTAAACTCCTCTGCATCTTGTTGAGTGTTTGTGAGTAAATTGTACTGATCTAGTACAAATATCCGCTAGATCTCGAATGCCTAAAGCCCAATGTATTACAGTCCTATCACTATTTAAACATTGAAGCAAACCACACAATGCAGAACATAATTCCTTGTTTGGATTCCATTCAATTGCATTTCCAAGATGTGGCAAATTAACAAGTACATTGAGAACTGCATTTGCATAACAGTTAACACAAGGAGGGGTTGACAATTGGTAACCTAGAATTTGTCCACTGTTTTATTTTTAACAGTTTTCATGTTCTCCTTCTTTTCAGCAACATTTCTAAAATCGATTGTAAGCTTTCGTTTTGGACAGATTATTAATTTTTCAAATTTGGAATACTGTCCTAAATGGCCAGCATATACACTAGCTGATTATACTCTTTGACACAATTTGCATCAGCAATTACTTTGCTATCATCATATTCAACTAAAAATATACCGGGGAATGTTCTAATTCAAGCTAACACTACATATGACACACCTTCTTTAAATACAGTACTACTAATAATAGGAAAGGCTGAGTCTTCACTTAAACCTATAGCTTAATGGATAGTCACGCTGTATGCTAGACAAACTGGAAACTGCTGCCTCTGACCACAAAAGACTTTCATAAGCAAAAAACATACAGTACATCTACCAATCTACTTTATGCCATCAATCTGATCAAATTTTATTGCTAAGTTTTCAATATCACTCCTATTTGGAAAGTTAAGGAAATCACTCACTTTGCCTATAGCACCATTAATTAATTCTTCTCCAACATCTAAATTATGACAGAAAATTACTCAATAGTTTGTGCAAACATGTAAACATTTTTCTAATCCCACAGTTCTGAAAACAGATTTCTCCAATTAATCCAATTTGCTTGTAGTTTTTTACTTTGCAGTACTGTCACCCCTGGTGTTCCATTTTTCAATTGAAGTAATTTCCAAAATGTCTCCTTTCTCCAGTTTAAGAAATTGTTTGTTAACAGAAGAATTAAGCAGACAATGGATTTCCTTTCTATAATGAAATTGTGCATTAGCTGTTCTGCTGTCTTGTGTGAAGAAAATAGTTTCTTTATAAGTCGCCTTTCTAAGCAATGTTTCCCATCATTTATGAGAACTCCTTCTCCAATATCCTTCAGAATATTTCTGTATTCCACGGCAGATGCTTGGCACATATACCTAAGTAGTTCCTTGTATTGGATATTTAGCCAAATGTTTACATTTCCTAACTTGCACGGAATTCCAAGTTTCATCATGGAGAAGGGTCTTGAACACAGGCTGTTCTTTGATGTGGTAACTTGTAGTAGGTCTAAAAACACAATTAAGTGGTTTCCTTATAACAGTACAACATACTTTGTTTTTAAAAATCGTTTGGACTATCAAGTGTACAAATCCAAGCATTAGGTTTGACACCATGCTCACCTCAGTTCCTCCAGTACTCTTGAGACTTCATGACAAACCTCACCAGATAACTTTTTTATACACCAGTGTGTTGTCATGAACACTGAATGCTGTCTTTCATAGCACTGAACGGATCTTCATAGCAGTCAAAGTGTCCGAGTAACTCTCATTCAGAAAGCAAAGGCTCGAACAGTTGCAGAAGTGCCAAAAAGAACATTTTTCTTTTATCATGAGTTTGGCAACTACGTATTCTGTGGTTTATTAAACCTCATTTTGTAGGTTAAACCAAAAAAAAACATCACAACCAACTACTGCATATTTCCCTTCATCTATGTTTTCTGTTACATTATTTCTATATCAATACTGTGTAAGTTTTTCTTAAAGACATACATTTTCAAGGTGTGGACTTTTTCTTGGAGAGTAAGTTACTATTATTTTATATTATTATTTATCTCACAATCGCTCTACTTTATGGGTAAATCTCTGCTAGGTACTGAATTTCCAGAAAAACTTTAATAATCTGTTTCATGTGCTTGCAAGGCCTAGACTAACCCAAACAATTCCTCTTGATTTCATGTACAAACGGGCCGAGCTCAACTCGTTATAACATTCATGGCAGCCTAACTCCCTATTTGAAAGCATTTTCAAGCTGAAGTTGTGCAATTTTTAGGTTACAGACTTTTATGCACACATCTCCTTAACCTCTGTGTTCTTGATTTTGTAATGTACAGAATAGCATAACAAACAACTTCATCACATCTCCATATCTGTTTTTGATACGAATTTCGGAAATTCGTATCGAAGCCGGATATGGAGATGTGATGAAGTTTCGGGTGCTTATTATGGAACTTATCATGGCTCCACAACTATAGAAAACAAAGAGGATTAGACTATTTTCATATCACTTGCTCGGATAAATTTGATTATATTCTTGGTGAATCTTGTACAAAGAATCACGTACAGTGGCAAACCTGTGCTTTAATTACTATAGTGCTCAATATGTTGAGAATTAGCAAAGGGCGAAACGCGCATCGGCTGTGGAGCACTGTGTTTTAAAAGAAATACAATTTTCATTTGCTACACAACGTGACTCTCTTGGATTGGAAAGGAGTGTTTCTGTGAGAATACGAATTGAAGAAAAGTGCTGATTGCACAAGGATAAAAGTGACTATATGTGATGTACGCTAGTGTTTTGCTTTTACCATTTACAGGAATGATAAGTGGTTCATCAATATCTCTCTCTAGAACCACTGTTCCAATATTCCATTTAAAATCTAAAGGTAAGGAGATAACTCTTTCTTTGAGGCCTTTCCGTAGCACTATTGGTGCTAGTTTCCCTGCCTTTGTTTCCATACAACTATTGCTTGAAAAGGGCGTATGTATTGTATGAGAATTAATTCATAACTATTTAATTCTTGAAGTTCTTCACAAATTGATACCAATTCTAACTTGTTATGTACCGCTCTGACCGGCATTGATTTGTCCCCTAACTTATCATGGCAATACTTACATATAATATGATGTGTTGTCAAATAAAAGCATTCCTCTTTAAATAAATATAGAGCACATTCTTGCCACTTATCTGTGTTCTCCGGTTTAGCTTTGAGAATACAACTACATTTCAAGTTTAGCTTTTGTTGTGAGTGCTTATACAACAAATACAAACACAGTTTGGTTTCTCTGAAGATACTGGATTAAACTTTGCAGTCTCTTATGCAAAGTTAAAAGTACTAATGGAAAGGGAAGACCACTCGGTCCCCCCGAACGTATGGATGGGTGCCCCGATCCCCCCTGGAAACCATTTTGGGCGGGGGGCGTGGTTCGGCTGGTATGCCCAAAGCGGCGTAGCCGGAGCACGCCCTTCCCGCCCAGAAGGGGTTGTCCTAGACACCCACCCGGAAGACCACGCCCCGTGGGCGTACCTGAGGAGGGTCCCCGCCCTCCCGCAGACGGATAAAAGAGCAGGAATCCAAAGAAGCGTGCTCTTGTTCCAGTGCTCTGAAGGCTGCACCACTCGTTGCTCGTGAGCCCTCGACGGAACAAGCGGCAATTTTGACCCACCCACCAGCCCCTATTGCAATATTTTTTTAATAAAGTGATTTATTGATGATATCAGATTGTATTAAAGAGATGCAGTCAAGTTGGTTCAGCATTGAATGAATGTGTATAGGCCTTTCTTCCTTTGTAGAAAAGTAAAGGAATGCATCAAGTAATGTACTTGTCTTGTTCTTTAGGACCTTTTTCCCTTTGTAGAAATGGAAAGTTGATGAATCATCAAGCTGTTTCACGTTAGGTGAATTTTCTTCCCTTAGTAGGTAAAACAACTGTCGTATTTATTTTTTGGTCGGGCGGTAAGGTCATGATCGGTGAGCAGTAATTTCAAGGTCCCAAGGGGGGGCGCCACCCAGAATGGATGGGAGCGCCCGGGGGGAGGCGGCCATTGGCCCCTCCCATGGGTAGGCGGCACCCACTACGGATGGGTCGCCTAGGGGGAGACGGCCATAGGCCCCTCCCAGGAGGGAGACGGCTAGATGCCCCTCCTACAAATTTCCCGGGGGCCAGATATCCTCGACGGCGGATGAGAGTGTGGGGAAGGGGGGAGTCCACGCTGTCCTTCTTACAGATACCTCACACGGGGACTCGGACGACCTTTAAGATGGCATCGAGTGAGAGGGGGCCCCCACGACAAGGGAAGTTACAGTTGGCAACGAGGGTAAAGTCCTCTGCGCATGCGCCACTCACACCGTGAGGGCGGGAGTTTGGTAGTAGGGATCTGACACCGGTTAAGACCTTGCCGTTGGCCCTTAATGCTAGGATGTACAATTTTAATTTAGAATGTATACATTTTCAGGATGCTAGACTCGGCTAGGAAACCTTTGTATTAGAGAGCTGTTAAGGTTAGCCAAAGAACATGTCTTCATCAAAATGTAACAAAAGTAAAATTATACATAATTCATGAAACGTTT
Source organism: Lissotriton vulgaris (assembly GCF_964263255.1). NCBI lineage: Eukaryota > Metazoa > Chordata > Amphibia > Caudata > Salamandridae > Lissotriton > Lissotriton vulgaris. The sequence continues at coordinate 1,468,957,195 of NC_141689.1, forward strand.
TAATTTAATGTTTTAAATTTTGTTTCATATTTTAATAAATACGGCCGGGGGGGTAACTCCCCCCCGCCTTCCAAAAGCTCAAACCAGTGTCTGTCTCCTCCCCTTGGGGTATTGGTGTTGGGAGGGGGTGGCGGGCATCCCGGCCATATACCTGTGTCCTATTCCTCTGCACCTCCAATAACCAATTGTTCATTTTCCCTAGACTCTTCTTCAGGACCAAGGAAACAAAACTGAACTTCTTCACAAAGAGAAGGTACAGTTAAGTGTTTGGAAGTTAAATCATATCCTAAACATCATCATTTTTTGTCTATTTCTCCAAAGCAAATCACACATCTACTTACTTTTACTTCAATGTCAGTATTCTATCCCAAATAATAGTCCAAACCATCTAATCAAATTTGATCTTTCAGATTTAGTTGCTAGGTCACTTTTTAACATCCTTTCTTTTCAGATCAGTCTAATTCAGCGACAGCCTCCTCTGGTGTGATACCCCAGCTTCCCTCCAAAATTCTCAGATTGCAGATTGCAGATTTAAGGCCAGAGAGAGTGCTAGAAAGAGTGGCATTGGCAATGCCTAGTGTGGACATTACGTTGGTTTGTCCAAAGAGGGTTAAAGATGCATCAATTGCTGCCTTTAGTTGAAAGCACTGCAAGTCACAAACATCCAAAATTCATGATTGTGCACTGTGGTGGCAATGACCAAGGCACACTTACTGGGGTTGGACTAGAAATCCAAATGAAGCATACCTTTGGTCAATTAATGGCACGTTTCCCTCACACTGACTTGGTTTTATCCTATATTTGCCAAAGGCAGAAATGGAAGTGGTCAAATGAATTCTGTCCACAGACAGACAAAGCCAGGAAATGTCAGTAAAGCCGTTTCTGCATTCCTCAGAGACCATAACATGACAGGAAGAAGGGAACTTAATTCTCATGAACTGCTAAGACATTTTAATCATTTCTGAATTGGAACAATAGTAAGAATAAAATTGGCGACATTTGGAGAGAGAGATCAGGGCAACAACTGGGAGTATCTTACAGGAACTTTAAATACAAATATAAGTTTTGCACCAACTACATCTTCATTAGCTATAGCCTTAGAGATAGAGTAAATTATATAAAATATCTGCCATCTCATCTGTTGGACCATTCGGGTATCTTGCTGTAATTAGAAAATACAAAGGTGCAAAAGCCCAGAATATGTTCTTTTGATCGCACTCTGCTACTCGAAGAAGAGGAAATAGGGTTTCTCTTCAGCGAAGTTAATTTCTTCGTGGAGACTAATATGGGCAGCACAGCTGAGATCAATATAATATGGGATACTCTTAAATCTTTTTTGAGGGGTATCATAACTAGTAGAGCAAGCTATAGACGTAGAAAATATAAGGAAGAGATTTCAGCCCTGGAACAAGAAATGAGGATAGTTGACGGTAGAATGAACAGTCAGACAGGAATAGGCCAAAATGAGGATATGAATAAATGTAAAATGTTGAAGAAAAGCTACAAGGTATCCTTCAGGGGAGACTAATAAGGAGATGGGAGGCTAGTAAGATTGCCCATTTTGAGTATGGGGAAGGAGCTCAGAAGCTATTCGCTTGGAAAACTAAGACCGACCAGCTCCGGAACCATATAAAGGAAATCTCTGAAGGGGGAGTCTCCACGTCTTCGGATGAAGGTTTCGGAGAGGCCTTTCTGGAATACTTCCAGGAGATATATAAAGAGACCTCTAGAGAGAATAAGACCAGGATACGAGAGTTGTTGGAAAAAGTTACTTTAACATCTATTAATGCTGAGCAATAACTAGACCTTAAACAGAGTATAACTCAAGAGGATGTAAGGATGGCATTGGCAGAGGGCAGAAGGGGGAAAGCGGCTGGTCCTGATGGGCTACCTGTTGAAATATATAGATCACTTGGGGAGAGCATAATACCTATTTTTACCAAGGTATTCAACAATATATTTTTGGATCGATCTAGTCCCCCAGTATCTTGGAACATCACCACAGTGGTTCTGATCTTAAAACCAGGCAAAAGCCCCTCCAGCTGTTGGTCATACCGCTCAATTTCGCTTTTAAATGCTGACTATAAGATTTTTACTTCCATTATAGCTGCTAGGTTGGGGGTGGTTGCAAAGGAAATTCTTCATCCTGACCAAAAGGGGTTTGTAAAAGGGAGACAGCTGGCAGACCTTACACAAGATCTGGTCGGGGCAATAGATATAGCTTCTACCTATACGCTCCCCCTGGCTGCTTTAACTCTGATGCTACTAAAGCTTTTGACAGAGTAAACTGGAGGTACCTGGCCGTAGTTATGGAAAAACTTAATTTGGGCGCCAAGCTTTGTCGTACAGTAGAGTTACTATACCAGGCTCTGTCAACTAAGATTTTGGTAAATGGTAGTCTTACTAAGGCATTTAGCATCACCAGAGGGACTCGTCAGGGTTGCCCTCTCTCCCCCATGTTGTTCGACATGTATATAGAGCCGTTTGCACAGAGGCTTTGGGAAGTTCTGGATATTGAACTGTTTTGACACAGGGTTTGGGAGAGGAAGGTGGCACTATATGCAGACGCCATCTTAATACTATGAGCTGATTTAGATAAAACCTTACCAGCAGTTGTCAAACTTGCAGAGGATTTTGGGAAAGTCTCTGGATATGAGATAAATGCCGGAAAGACAGAAATTATGACGTGGAACATCTTAGGCTCAAGAAACCATATAAGCCATAATATGCGATATTTGGGGGGTTAAAATCGTACAAAACATAGAGAAAATAGCAGAAGTTAATCTGAAACCAATTCGACAGGAGTGCGGAAAACAGATGAAGATATGGGCCCATCTTCCTCTATCACTCCTGGGAAGGGTACATCTTGTTAAAATATCTATATAACCCAGAGCCACATTTATTTTTAACACAACCCCTCTGCATTTTGACAAACATATTATAGAAAATTTTCAAAAAGAAATAAACTCTTTTATTTGGGCATATAGATTGTCCAGGATAGCATTGTAGAAGCTAACGCGTAGGAGGGAGAAGGGAGGTCTGGCGCTACCTGATCTTCAATATTACGCTTGGCCTTTCAACTTACATACTTTTGGATGCTGTTAAAAATGCCAACTGACACAGGGGAGATATGCTTCTGACGATGCTAAAGGGGGCAGGCCTATCGAAGGAGGGTTTCATGTTTAAATTTGGGGACCAAAAATTCTTTTAAAAAGTCAAATTAAAGGTCCTACTGGGATTTGCCAGAAATGGGCAAAATTAAGAAATCTAACAGGGCTTAACTATTTTTCCAATTTAGCACCACTCTGGGACACTCCGGGCTTGCCGGAATGTCTTCGGGATAAGCTGGCAATCCAACTTAAAGATGCTGGATTTGAAGTATGGGGAGATTTGGTCAGCAATAAAAAGCTTATTTCATGGGAAGAGCTAAAGAGGAGAGTGGGAAAGGATCTTTCAAGATTTAAATATATCCAGCTACAAAGGTGGTTTCAGTCTCAGAATAGACAGAACAAACCGATTGGGGAGGGAAACAGCTTAGAGCAGCAGTTGGTGGAAAGACCAGTAGGGAGGAAGAAGGTGTCATACTGGTATTGGGCCATAGAAGAGGAGGAGGATGGGGATTTCCAGTTGGCCAACAAGCTTTGGAGTGAGCATATGCCAGGGGCACAGTGTGACCTATTATGGCAGGATTCTTTTAAAATGCTTTCCAGCCTAATGAAACCTTCTTGGTTGAAGAGAAATCACATCTTTGTGGTCCATCGTGCATATTTATCTCCCCTTAGGCTTACAAGAATCCTTAAAGGCTCCCAAGTTAAATATAATAAATGTGAGCTAGTAGAAGCTTCGGACCTACACATGTTCAAGGACTGCCCTTCAATCACCATTTTCTGGGAAGAAGTTTGGACAACAATGGAGAATATTTTGAAAGTACCAATTTTATTGGACCTGACTTTGATTATTTTTGGAATTGATAGTCATATAAGGGGCTCAGCCGGGGCTCCCTTATTTTACGCTATCTTATTGACAAGGAGACAAATTTGTAAAGAGTGGGTAGATGCTGAGCCTCCTAAACATTCACTATATGAAACATCTAAGATGGACTTGGCAAGATCCGGTAGCCGAAAGAAGTTAGCATATTGGGACCTGCTGCTTCAATGGAAATAGTTATGGTTGCTTTTTTGGGGGCTTTTTTTGCGGTCCGATGATTAAGCCTACTGGATACTCCTTGGACTATGTTGGGCCTTTTTGCCCTTTAAAATATCGAAAGAGTCCTTCTGATCGTATAGATCAACTTGGGAGTAAAACCATACCTCTTTTTTTTAGAGGGATAGTAGCAAGCCAGCCTGGAAGCATACCACTACAGGCTGAAAGTATCGAAAGAGAATCCCCTAAAAGAGCCTGTGCCACCTTAGATCGTTGAGTTGGGGTATGAACAGTTGGTTTGTCTACAATGGTTATTAGGCGAATGAGGACAAAAAAAAAAGAATAAAATTGGGGTGATTGTGCAATTTTCTGTGCTTCTCTTGCCTTCTTTTAATACAAATATATTTTAATATCTATGCCAATATTTTTGTATTATAATATGCTATCATGTCTTCTTCTCTGTTTCCAACCTCACTCTCCCCCTTTGTTTTGCTTGGTGTCTTTTCATCAATGAGCTGTCTGCACTAGTTTTGATGTATACTTCACAAAATCCTGGGTCCAGGAGTGAATAAACTATTTTTGGTGAGTTGTTGAGCGGAGGTAGATACCAAACAGTCACAACAGGTGTTTACATTTTCTTTTTTCTTTCAAAGTGTATTGGGCAGAGCACATTTTTGGGGGTAATGAATCTTATTATGACATTTTTTCAAAGAGAGAGACAATTATTACCTTTCAACTAATGACCTATTGATGAATTTCAATGGTTAGAGCAATGTAAACCCACTTGGATTTTTTTTATTGTTTTCCTGCGATTATATGGCCACTTGACATCAATTATATTGTTGACATGATGTATTGAGCCGGTGAACATGAATTGCATAATTAATTATTTAGCCACTAGGCTATGATTATATATTTTTTGAGAATTGATTTGTGGTATCTAATTTCATTAATGCAAGTCGAGAAACTGATTTGAAAATATGTATCAACTTTGCTCTATATATAAATAATAACAAACATGTATAATAGACTGTATAACATTTGTAATCTGAATGTGAGAAAAGGAATGACCCCAGTCTTTTCAGTATGTCACTTTTTTTTAAAGTATTGGGTACAATTCACCAATGTGGCTTTGACAAAGACTGTAAGGTCTGAAGTGGACTAAATCAATTGGTGAAGTAATTCCTGGAGTGATATATATATATATTACCTACTGGCGGTCGCCAGTAGGTATATATAGTTAGGATTTTTTCCCTATGGGATTTCTGAAAATTCTATGCCTAATAACTTTTGCGTTTGTGGACGGAATTGGCTGAAATTTTCAGGAAAATGGCACATTTTGTTTCTGAGCAGCCCTTGAAAATTTGGGGGGGTTTTGTGGAGGGGGGGCCGAGAAAAAAGGGGGGTCCCAAAACGCCTTTTTCCCATGTTAATTTCCATAGGGCGGTTGGACTCACTTTTAGCCCGAACGGCTGAATGGATTTTCACGAAAATTGGCAAAATTGTAGGGACTGTTAGCCTGATGTGCCTTTGCTAGGTCTCAATATATGTGCTTCAGTGGATTTTGAGAAATTAACGTTTAAATCAAGATATATATCTGTAACAGCGCTCCGGGCAGCGATCCGGTTAGCGAACCTTTCGCGTATCGGAACTTTGCGATGGGAAGCTGATTGGCCCTCCGGTGTCTGTCAACATTCTAAACAGTCCGGAGCGGCCGCCATCTTGTCTCTCGGTAGGATCGAGAGACAAGAGGAGGCCAAAACAAAGGGGGAAATTACCATAAGGGGGCATAGTAGATCCTCGTTGACCCCCTAGGTTTTATGTGGAGGTTTTAAAAGGGCCTAGGAGGGTCCAAAAAAAAAAAAAAACTTTTTTTTTTGCGTGGTAAGCGCCAAGTTCGCGAACCGGAAAGCGTTCTGGGCAGCGAACTTTATGGATAAAAGAATGAAAGACTTTTCTAATACTGTATGTTAATTGTTTGTTGTTTTTCTTGTTTTTTTTTGTTTTCTTTTTTTTAAAGTGTTTTTTTTATTTTGATTCTTTTTCATAATTTATTAAACTTTCTAACATTTCAGTGTCTGAAATGTCATTATTTTCTTGAAATATTGTTTGCAATCTGTGAGGTTGCAAAATGTCCTCATTTGCAAGGAGGACATCTACTGCTTGGACACATTGCAGCAGTTCATTATCCAAGCTTTCATCCATAAATTCCATGTCAATTTGTTCAATTAATTCCTGGCTGCTCTCTTGCAGGTCCATCTCAAAAGAAACTTGCTGCTCGCCTTCCATTTTGCCTGAAATTTGGATTAAAAAAATATATATTAGTAGAGATAGGGCACTGTTGGGATTAATTTTAGATAGGCAGTTTTTATCAGTGAATTTATCTTTTGGCAGTGTATAGTATGAGAGTGGAAATAGGACTATAAAAAAGTGTATGTGATTTAACCAAGACAAGCCTTACTCCATTCATAACTATAACAGAGAAGTCTATCTAAATACATTACTACTACAGAGGGATAGTGTATATCTAGCAGAAAAAGTCTACTATATTAAGTTATAGTGCACAATATATTAAATTATAACTTACCTTCACAAAGAAGTTGAAGTTTTTTGAAGCTATTGAAATAGGAGGTACAACAAGAAGTAGTAGTCAAAATGGCTGTGTTTCCTTCTCTCCCTTTATATATATACAGGTATATAACCAATCAAATGTCAGGTAATAAAAGTAGAAAATGAAAGTAACATTTTCATTGGTTGTCAATTCCAACAATTCAGATGTGTTTTGTGAAGTAATTTACCTCACGGTACTTGGAGAGGTCTACAGGCTAAATGGCTAAATGAAATTTCAATGAAATTTGTGAGAATGGAAGGGATTGTTATGTAGTATGAGCTAATCTATATTTGGTGAGAGTGTCTCTAGTCGTTTTTCTGTAAATTACTTTCCCACCTTTTTTTAGGACCGCTTTCCGGAAAGCGGCCCGGTTAGCGAACCTTAAGCGTCACGGGAGTCCACCATTTTGTGTTTCGGTCGCATTAAGATACAAGATGGAGGGCAAATAATGTTTAGAATGGGTAGAAGGGGTCATGGTAGACTTATCTTGACCCCCTAGGTTTTCTGAGCGTGGCTGAGGAGGCTTATATGTGCGGAAAAAAAACATTTTTTTAAAAAATCCGCGAGGTTAGCTTTCGGTTAGCGAACCGGGTAGCGCTCCGGGGAGCGAATTTTGTGGAAAATTTGTGAAAAAAGTTAGAGAAAAATAATAATTGTGAGTGATCAGATGTAGGGTAGCTCTGAGAAGAGCTTTTGGGTTTATGGTACATTTAGGTACTTATAAGTAGGTACCAATGCACAGTCTTAAATTCAGAATGAAAATTCTGTTGCCCTCATCTGAGAAGTGAACTCCATCTCCTCTGTAGATATCTTGCATGTAGTAACGCAAGTTATTGTTGTACAGAGAGCCCATTCCATGGTCTCTCATGTAAGCTGAAACAGATTTGTTTACATGCTTCCTCGCTTTCTCAATTTGTGGACAAAATTGGTTGGACCACCTCCATTTCTGTCTTTGGCATATATTGGAATATACCAAGGCAGTTTGAGGAAAAAGTGCCATTAATTGCTCAAAGGTGTCCTTTAAAAGCATTTCCAGACCTACCCCTGTCAAAGTGCCCAAATCATTACCTCCACAGTGCACTATTAACAGGTCAGGTTTTGGCAAATGCATAAAGGTTTTCACCAATGGTATCAATTGGTGACATTTTAATCCTCTTTGGCCCAACCACTTAATTTCCACATCTTGTAAATTGAGGTTAGGTAAATTTCTGTTCTCAGCATACCTTTGAGCCCAGTGGATGTAACTATGTCCAACAATCCAGACCTTAAACATGGTGGGAGAAGGTTGTTCTGCAGTCAGATGAAGTGTGGTAATGAAAGGGCAGTTGAAACAGTAGGAGTTTCTAAAGAAAAAAAACTGTGGATTTACAATGCTAATGATTCATTAGCAGTGATTGGTGCATTTCCATTTCTGAAAACAGAAAGTTAGGGTGCATGGATGTGTTCTTTGAAACATGTAATTTGAATGGTCAAGGAAGAAACTTTTAATGAAAGATTGCTCTGGATACGCAGGTGCACTGAGAGTTCAGAGTTCAATTGAAACATTGTTGTGTGAATTTGCAAACATGAGAGGTCTTCCAGGAGGTGGTTGCTATGGAAACAAGGCAGAGAGGGCAGAGGGGGGAAGGGTTTTGATTTGAAAAAAGTGAGGGAAGAGGTATGATTGGCTAATATGAGAGATATGTGAAATGAATATCTGTATTTCTGTGCTTTCAATAGCTGCAGCCTTTGGAGTGCATCCTTTTTCTTCTGCTGAAGACAATTTGGTGTATTTCTGAGACTGTTTTCAAAACTCAAAAAATATTTGCTAAGGTGAGAAAAGATTTATTTAATTTAGATAGAGAATAGTATGATTTAAGGAGAAAATGATGAAGAAAGCTGTGTTTTTAAAATGTGGTTTTGTCTCTAGTGATATACTAATAGAATTAGTTTCATAGAGAAATTGTAATTGCATATTTAGTGTAACATTCTGGCATGCAGTAACACAAGTTATTGTGGTACATGGAGCCCATTCCATGGTCTGTTATGTAAGCTGAAACAGATATGTTGTTTTTAAAAACGATTTAAGAAATCAATTACATTTCTGGATATGTACTGCTAGAGCTTCATAGGTTGTTTTGAGCCATATTTATAAGGTATTTGAGTGTCTAAGATGTTATGTTTTCCTTTTAAAATGTAAAGTGTTCCTCATGGGGCAAGTGTCTTGTAAATACGCTCCCACTTGTGCTTGGCAAATTTAGATTTTGATTATGGGAGTTACCTAGCCATGTTAATAGTGTCCCAAAAATGGTGCTAGGGCATTCCAGAAAACACTTTCATGTGTCTCAAGGACATTTTTAGTCATTTCTTCATGAATGCAGGTATACAATTGATTTATATGCTGTGTTTAAAAACGAATTTTGAAATCAATTAAATTTCAGGATATGTACTGTTAGAGCTTCATAGGTTGTTTGGGGTCATATTTAGAAGGCATTTTAGTGTCTTTGATGTTATTTTTCCCTTTTTAAATGGAAAGCGTTCCTCATGGGGCCCTGAGCAGTTCTTAGCCATGTTATTTAATAGGAAGTGGATAACATGGCTAAGAGCATTTGCTGGAAAATGCATGAATATTGCTGACTTTTCTGCGATGTTATGTTTACCTTTTTAAATGGAAAGTGTTCCTCTTGGGGCAAGTGTCTTGTAAATACGCTCCCACTTGCGCTTGGCAAATTTAGATTTTGATTATGGGAGTTACCTAGCCATGTTAATAGTGTCCCAAAAATGGTGCTAGGGCATTCCAGAAAACACTTTCATGTGTCTCAAGGACATTTTTAGTCATTTCTTCATGAATGCAGGTATACAATTGATTTATATGCTGTGTTTAAAAACGAATTTTGAAATCAATTAAATTTCAGGATATGTACTGTTAGAGCTTCATAGGTTGTTTGGGGTCATATTTAGAAGGCATTTTAGTGTCTTTGATGTTATTTTTCCCTTTTTAAATGGAAAGCGTTCCTCATGGGGCCCTGAGCAGTTCTTAGCCATGTTATTTAATAGGAAGTGGATAACATGGCTAAGAGCATTTGCTGGAAAATGCATGAATATCGCTGACTTTTCTGCGATATTCATGCATTGCGGCCGTTTTTTTTCGCATTTGCGAGCAGTTCTTAGCCATGTTATCCAATGGGAGGTGGATAACATGGCTAAGAGCATTTGCTGGATAATGCTTGAATATCGTTGACTTTTCAGCGATATTCATGCATTGCGGCTGTTTTTAATCGCATTTGTGATAAACAATTACATTTCTTGATATGTACTTTTAGAGCTTCATAGGTTGTTTGGGGCCATATTTAGAAGGCATTTTAGTGTCTTTGATGTTATGTTTACCTTTTTAAATGGAAAGCGTTCCTCTTGGGGCAAGTGTCTTGTAAATACGCTCCCACTTGCGCTTGGCAAATTTAGATTTTGATTATGGGAGTTACCTAGCCATGTTAATAGTGTCTCAAAAATGGTGCTAGGGCATTCCAGAAAACACAATCATGTGTCTCAAGGACATGAATGCAGGTGTACAATTGATTTATATGCTGTGTTTAAAAACGAATTTTGAAATCACTTAAATTTCAGGATATGTACTGTTAGAGCTTCATAGGTTGTTTGGGGTCATATTTAGAAGGCATTTTAGTGTTTTTGATGTTATTTTTCCCTTTTTAAATGGAAAGCGTTCCTCATGGGGCCCTGAGCAGTTCTTAGCCATGTTATTTAATAGGAAGTGGATAACATGGCTAAGAGCATTTGCTGGAAAATGCATGAATATCGCTGATTTTTCTGCGAAATTCATGCATTGCGGCCGTTTTTTCACATTTGCAAGCACTTCTTAGCCATGTTATCCAATGGGAGGTGGATAACATGGCTAAGAGCATTTGCTTCAAAGGTTGTTTGGGGTTATACACCATTTTTGGGAAATTATTAACATGCCTATCTAACTCCCATAATCAAAATCTAAATTTGCCAACCGCAGGTGGGAGCGTATTTACAATAAATTTGCACCATGAAGAACGTAAAATAGCATACTAGACACTCAAATGCCTTATAAATATGACCCAAAACATCTTATGAAGCACTAGTAGTGCATATTTCCAGAAATGTATTGGTTTTCATTTAATGATTTACTTCATTGGTAGGCCTTCACATGTTTTTTTACCTTAGTTTTTTTCAGTGATAATCTTATCTGCAACCATGTGTTGGCCTCACCTCAAATAAACAAAACAGGTGATGGACTGAATGTGGATCAATGACACACATTCACCCCAGTCTAAAGATCTGGGCCTAAACAAATCTTTAGATAGGCTACATCTTATCGTCATCCTGAATTAATGATTTAAAATATTAGGGAGTGATTTATGAGTGTTGTATGCCTGTTTTGTACCATTGAGTGTCATTTTTGTGATGCAGTGCTGGTGGAAAATATTTGCTATGTTAAATAATTAGTACGGCATTAAGTTTTAGATGACTGTTATTTATTTACTGTTTGGTAATAGTGGTTAATAACATTTTATATTATATTTTTCCACAGATTCAACTGCAGATTCTTTCATAGTTTGTAAAATGCCTTCCAAAAGTAGAATAAGAAATGCTAGAAAACGTCAAAGACAGCAGGATGATGTTTTATTGCAGCAGTCCTCTTCCCCAAATACTTGTCAAAACACCAAGAAAGGTCCGGGTAAGAGCACGAAATCATTCTTAAGAAATATTTGTAGTAAAAAAAGTTTTGCTCAAAAAAATGTTTCAGTTCACAAAAAGAAAAGTAATTTAAATGGAAAGGAGAGACCCATCACAAATGTTACTGGTAGAGGAAGAGATAACTCTGTGCATGATAGTAGAAGGAAACAACAGTTTAGGGACATTCGAAATCGAATGTTCCGTAATAGGATATTAGTTAATTTATTGAAAAATATTAAAAAGAAAGGCCAACAGAAAGCGGCATTTTATAAGAAGAAGAAAAATGTAGAGAAAATTATTGATCATGCTTTTGAAATTAAGCGAAAGTTGTTTATTTTGGTAATCAATAGAATTAGGAAACTAAGCAAGGTAATTTCTGATTTCAAAACAAAAAGTAGATGGAAGAGAGTAGTAAATCGTACTAACTTTTGTGAAGTTTTTTCCGGAGAATGGATGCATAGTTCAAGTTCTGAGGCATTTTTTAATGAGGAGACTTATTTTCAGGATAATGATTTGGTGCATGCAGTTGACATCAGTGGTCGAGCTTATGAAGTGAAGGATGGTTGTCCAGTTGAAAAAGAACAACTTGTGACAACAGAGACAGAAGAGGCGCTAAATGATGAGGTTTTAGGAAGACGTCCTAAGGGTCCTGTGTACATTTGGAAGTGTAGTTCTATTTGCAGTGTGCGACAGGTTTCCATCAATTTGCTTTGTGATTTTATACGGACATTTAATAAGAAAAGTTTGAAGCAGAAAATGAAGTTGTTGCAAGATTTAGATCCTTGCAGAGTGAGACAAATGACAGGTTTGCGTGGTCATTCACTGGCTTGTCTTTCCAGGAGAGTATGCCAGAGTGTTTTTCATCATTTCAGGATGCTAGCAGTGCATCATAATAAAGTGAGAAAATTAGTGAGAATGTTGTATTATGCTAAGAGTCCAGCAATTATGCTTAAACAATTATGTGCTGCTCTTTTGCATGGTTCTGAAATAGATGTGAAGAATATTTGTGAAGAAATTGAGTTTTGTTACTTTGGTAGTAAAGATGAGAATGTTCAAATTGACCCTGAAGTAGAGGGTAATGTGGAAGATAATGTACAGGTTTCCAGTACAGATAATTTTCAGAAGGAAATTGCCACGTTTCAGATGAAATCAAGTGAGAGGCCTAATTTCACTTGTGTATGTTGTCGACGCACTTATTATAAGAATCAGACTAAGGTAGTGGATTTATATGCAAAAAGTGAAAGGGAAAATAATAGTGAATGGAAGGATTTTGCCACATACTTGATGGTAGAAAATTATTTTGATTTGGGATCGGATCAACGTGTGTGTACTTATTGTTGTAATAAATTAAACCAAAACCAGATGCCTGCTAGGGCAGTTCATAATAATCTGGAATTGGTTGAGATTCCTTCTGAATTGAAGGATTTAAATACTTATGAATCTATTTTGATTCAAAGTATCCATCCCTTTCAGGCTATTGTAAGAATGGAGCCAAAGACAGGGAAGTTGCCTCCAGCAGATTTACAGAGAGGATTAAAGGGAAGAGTTGTTTATTTGCCTCTAGATTTGAACAAAAACATTAACACAATTGGAATAGAAAAAGTGGAAGAGGAACCTCTGGTTATCTTGGTTAATGGGGTTCCGACAAAGAATAAGAAAATATGGCAAGATTTAGTGGATGTTAGGAAAGTCAAAAAGGCAACAGTGTATTTGAAGAAAAATAATAAGTACTATAAGAATGTATATGTTGCAGAAGAGGAAGTAAGTGATGAAGAGGATAGCGATTTGTGTGCTGGCCAAATTGAGAAAGTAGAGGCCTCGAAAAGTGAAGAAATATATGAACATTATAGTGTTCATCCTTTGCATTCCAAGGAAGTCATGGGGAATGCTATTGAGTTGTTTCAAATGAAACAAGCCAAAGGGAGTCCCATTAGTGTTTGGGAGGAAAGTTTGGAAGCTCGGTGTTTCCCACAGCTATTTCCCACAGGTCAAGGAGGAAGATATGATGAGCGACCTCATCAAATTCCTGCGTCTGAATACCGGACTTTACGATTGTATGCAGAAGATCCTAGGTTTCGGCAATGCATTCCCTATTTGTTTCATCTCCTGTTTGAAAGCGATCTGTCTGGACTGTCATATGCAGTGAACCACATCTTAAAAAGTGGTATACAGATGCGAAACATCTCGGCAAGTGACTTTATGCATAAAGTCAATGTCCAAGACAGTATTTTGGATTCTCACTTAATTAATCTCATGGCGTGTCAGCGTGGTACTAATGAGTACTGGTACCGTCGTCATGGTGATTTAAAATGTATGCTGAGGAACTTAGGAACTCCAACATGGTTCCTCACTCTGAGCTGTGCCGAGTATGGCTGGGAAGACTTACTTGAATTTCTACGAGAGGCAAATGGAAATATTGAAAACATTGAATTCAAGACACCTGGAGAACTGTGTTCTTTGGATCCAGTGAATGTATGCAGGTACTTCAATCATAGATTTGAAGCTATGATGTCTTTCATCACAAATAAAAAGAATCCACCTCTTGGAGAGGTGTTGGATTTCTTCTGGAGAAAGGAGTACCAAGCAAGAGGTGCCCCTCATATACATATGTTGTTGTGGATCAAGGATGCACCTAAATTTGGAACAGATCCGGATGACTTAGTGATGAATTTCATCGAACAGTATTCTACGTGTGCTGTTCCAAACGCAACGGAGAAGAAAAGTCTAAGAGAACAAGTTCTACGTTTCCAAAGCCATCGTTGTGGAAAGTACTGTCGTCGTAAATTCAGAAACAAGGACAAGTTCTACACCAAATGTCGTTTCAACTTTCCACGACCGGTGATTTCTAAAGGAAGAGTGAACAGTTTGATGTCTTCGCTGCGACATAATGTGACGAGGAAATCACCCAAGAATACATACAATTTGAAAAGGAACGAAGAGTCCAAGTACATCAATGACTACAACCCAGTGATTTTGTCCATGTGGAATGCTAACATGGATATACAGTTTGTGGCTGACAACTGTATGGCTGTGGCTCGGTATGTGACATCTTACATCACCAAAAAAGAAAAGACCGAACTGAAGGATATGTGGGAGGACATTTCCCATGAAAAGAGCCTCAGCAAGAAGTTGTACAGTTTCAGTCTGAAGATGTTGTCGCATCGAGAAATCGGAGCTTACGAATGTTCTGACCGGTTGTCTTCAGCAAGTCTCTATGCCAAATCCAGGAGTCTCGTTTGGGCGAGTCTTGGTCTTGCTGCAACGCGAAATCGAGTTCTAAAACCTGTCCGGGAAATTGAGTATTTGGCAGAAAAGGAACCAAACAGTACCGACATTTTGAAGACCAACATGTTGGATACATATTATCCAAATCGAAGCAGTCACCTTGAGAATGTTTGTCTATATGAGGTTCTCCAAAATTATATATTCAAGAGGAACATCAAAGAAGATATTGAGAAAGGAGTGTATGCTGTAATTGGAAGTGAGGGATGCCTGGTCAAGCAAAGAAAATGCCAATTAGTAAACCATCGAAAATTGAGTGGTGAATCTCCAGAAAAAAAGGAGTTTTTTTATTTAGCACTTTTGCAACTTTTCAAGCCTTGGCGTGCAGAAGAGGAACTGCTTGGAGATTTCCTCTGTTACGAAGACTCTTTCAATGCAGCCAAGGAGTCCATAGAATGTCCTGCTTTTTCTAAATATCAAGAAATGCTAACTTTGGAAATTGAGCAGGAAGCAACGATTGCAGCCGAGATTGCCAAAGACAGTTCTCAGGACAGTCAGAGTTCTGTTTCATTGAGTCAAGATCCACTTGGAGGACCTATTATCGAAAATGAAGCTGCCACTGCTATGAATGAAGTAGAAAGAGCCATGGCACATGCTCAGGAGGATTCAGTTAACTTAGAAGACTTGGAAAAACAACTCAACGTTGAGCAGAGGAAAATATATGATGAAGTTACCAAGGAAATTGAGCACGGATTAAGTCATGAGAAGAACAAGTGCTCATGTACATCGTTGAAGCCTGTCCGACTGTACGTGAGTGGAGAAGCGGGAACTGGAAAAAGTTTCCTCATTAAAGCAATCTCTTGTTATTTGCAGGAAAGGACTGAGTCATCGCTGTCTTGTGTTGTCACCGCTCCTACTGGACTGGCAGCACATAACATTAAAGGTATTACTTTGCATCGTCTACTGATGCTGCCGGTGGAGCATGACAACAAATTACAATACAACAAGTTATCTGGAGATGCTTGCTGTGAAGTTTCAAGAGTCTTGAGGAAAATGAAACTACTTATCATTGACGAAGTAAGCATGGTTTCCAATGTCATGCTTGCCTTTGTGCATTTGAGAATGCAAGAAGTACTTAAAACTGAATATGATGTGTTATTTGGTGGGAAACACATCATTGTTTTCGGAGATCTTCTGCAGCTGACACCAGTAAAAGGTCAACCTGTGTTCAAAATACTCACGCATGAAGATACCAGGAAGTGCCTAGGGAGCATTGGCAACGTCAATATATGGTTAAACTTCAATTATGCAGAACTGCATCAAAATATGCGTCAGGCAAAGGATGAAGATTACAAGAATATTCTACAAGATATTAGAATTGGAAAAGTGACTGAGCATGGGAAAGAAGCTTTAAATGCACGATTACTGTCAAATTTATATCCCAAACAAGAGATTGTGCCTGAGAATATTTTTCAGAAAATTACTGAGAAGAAATCCGGGATATGTCTCATGCCAACTCTTGCAGAATGTGCCATCTTCAACAACAAAATGTTGAATTTAGAAAAGCAAGAGATTGTGAAACTTGAAGCTATCGACAAATTAGAGCATATGGGATCAACAATTATTTTGTCAGACAATTTGAAATCAAAATTGGATTCATTAGAGAAGACTATATCTAAAACAGCGGGTTTTGAAAAGACTTTGAATGTGTGTTTAAATTGCCGAATCATTTTGAGAAGGAATTTACATGTAGAAAGAGGTCTGGTAAATGGATCAATGGGTAATGTTGTTGATTTTGAGAAATACAGAAATAGAGATGGAATAGAATTTTTAAGAATTAAATTTGATGGCATTGAGGAAGTACAGCAAATTGGTCGTTGTTCTGCTAGGTTTTTGCTTGTTAAAGACTTATATGTTCGCCGTAAACAGTTTCCTGTTTGCTTGGCATATGCGGTGACAATCCATAAATCGCAAGGTTTAAGTGTAGACTGTGCATTGGTGAATATTGGCAGTTCAGTGTTCAAGGAGGGTATGGCATATGTGGCATTGTCACGAGTTAGAACTTTATCGGGATTGTACTTGATTGACTGTGATGTCAGAAACATTTGTGCGGATCTAGATTGTGTTAAGGAATACAATAGGTTAAGAAGAGAGTATGCGCCACATTTGCCTCAATATCCTTTGTTTGAGAAACGTGTGGTAGGCCGGAAACGTAGAAATAGCAGTAATAGTAGGGAGGTTGTTGCAAAAAGACTAAAAGTCAATGAACCGAAAATTGTTAGCAGAAAGAAAGTGGATTCTGTTGAAGATGTTGTTGGTTTTCAATTTGAAAACAGTTCTGGTGTCAACTGCTATGCAAATGTAGTGGTTAATGTTCTCTTTTCACTAGAGAGTTTAAAAGAACAGATTCTGTTGAATTCAGAACAAATTTTATGCAGTTTGTTGAATTCTGTTTTCGAGAAATGTAGCACTGATCGAACAAAAGTAGAAAGTGTGTCTGAAGTTCGTTATCTGTTAGATGAATGTTCAGGTCAAACAGACTTCTCTGAAAATAATCAGCAAGATTGTCAGGAGTTTTTAATGTATATGCTTGATGTATTGCAAGATGAGGGTGTAGATGTAGATCAACTGTTTGGGCTTTCTTATCAATGGCAGCATGACTGCGAGAATTGTAGGGTATCAAGTACTACTAGTGTAGACTCAGAAAGATTTATATATTTAACTTTGCCAGACAGTAAATCAGTCTCCTTTAATAAGCTAGTAAATGCAGCTGATCACAACATGGAGTGTAGCCAATGTAAATCTGAAATGATGTCAACATTACTTATACGTAGATATGGCCAGTATGTCATTTTAATGATGCAACGATGTAGGCCTGATGGATCAAAATTGTCAACTTTAATAAAAAAATTTGTGGCTTCTCAGCTTTCAATATCAGGAAGGACTTTTGTAACTGTAGCAATTATCTATCACGATGGTCCTTCAACTACTTCAGGACATCATACAGCTTATTTAAAGTCTCGAAACGGCTGGTCATTCTGCAATGATTCCGTTGTAAGTTTCAAAAAAAAATTGCCGTTTGACCTTAAAAATTCTTACCTGGTGTTTTTAAAACCAAAATTTTAAAGAAAGAATCTCGGGATTTCCTGTGAAGAATTGCAAAATGTTCATGAAGTTGAGGGAATGTAAGTCTGCAATGCTGTCTAGATTATTGGTCCAAAACTTTTAATTATAATGTCATTTTGTAAAATCCGACTATATAAACCTGATGCAAGTAAGTCTGCTTCATAGTAAGCAGTATCAGTGTCATAGGAAAAGGAGAACATGAGTGACAAAGAAGGGTAAGATATTAGTAGTCCAGGATTGTGAAAATTATCTTAAATGTTTTCTTTTTGAAAGTTGCGAAAATAGAAAATGACGGGATTTGATTGGAAGAATTACAAGACTTGTGAATAGCTGCAACATGATTTGGCCAAGTGGAAACATGTGGTAGAATGTGAGAAGTCTTTTCTTGTATGTAACATATTTTTCGAATCGTTGGAGGTTTTCTTTCAGAAAGTGGCGGGCTGACAATATTTATAGCACAACACAGTGGACGCTGTTCATAGGACATCCTTCGACGTCATTGAAAGTAAGTTAATTTTAAGGAGTTTTGAATTCAGATTTCTTATGTTGAATGGGTTTTTTAAACACAATCATTTTGATTGTGTTTTTTTTTCCCCGCTGTTACATGATGAATACCTTCAAGTCACTGATTTAAGTGAAATTTGATACATTCTGAGAACAGCAAAAATAAACCATTTAACATGTATAATTAATGTTCTGCTTTTTGTACTTATGATATACATTTAGAAATGTGAGGTAGATATGGAGAAACTGAGTCTTCTGTAAGTGTCAATGTTAATGCTTACAGAGCTGTACTTCTGGGTACTGTTTTTTTTTTTAAAAAATGAATAGGCCTCACCTCAAAGAAAGCTCTTGAAAGCACACATCTTATTTGCATCCTGAAACAATCATTTAAAATGTTAGACTCAATTTTATGATGGCTTTACATCTTTTTTGCGCTGCTATTGCATCACTATTGTGAGACATTAGCAGTGCAAAAGAAGCACCATGTTCCAAAATAGGCCTCAGTTCATCAACATCAAGATACAGTTTGTTTAAAATATATATGTTTAGGATTGTGTAGGGGACGTAGAGAAGCAGAGGCTTCTGTAAATGTCAAAGTTGTTGAAAAACTGTTTGTTCTTGAACCTTTTCCCTTGTCTTTTCTAATTTTTAAATACATGTTTTAATATTTTTGGAAATGTTTGTTCTCTCTTTTACAGATTGAAAGTATGAAAAAATATTTTAAAAAGGTAACAAGAATTATAAGGTCAATGTTTTCTACTCTTTTTACCCGCAATGCACTGCTGATGATGTCACTGACACTATCTCTCATTTACTCTCTATAGCTGTCTTTCTTTTTAGATTATTCTCTGTTTACTTCCCTTATACTAACTCTTCTTTTTTTAAAAAAAATATTTTTTTAGTTCGCTTACAGTTCGCGAACCGGTCAGCGAACTTGAAGCGAACCAAAAGAAATAGAGCTTGCCAGAGTGATAAACATTCTAGCAATTTTATTTGAAAGGGGAGGTAGTTCTGAAAAGAACTTTTTTTTTTGTTTTTGTTGTTTTATATATATATATTTTTTTTTTCTGAACATTTTTTGATTTTTTTGTATTTTTAGAACAGTTTTATGTTTTTTTTGTGTTTTTTATGGAGGGGAAACAACAAAAAAACAGGCATTGAAAACGGCTCAACAGGAGCAAAAAAAAAATTACTGCTTGGGTGCATTAGGGCACTTATGGTTTTCGAACACCATATTAATCAAGTTGACGCTCATGTTCCCATACGACAGCATAGCACCACAATATATACACGTAAACCTCATATGTTTAAAATTTGGCTGAATGTTTGGCACAGTTTCCTGTGCCTCTCTTCCAGTCAAAGACATTGTTGAGGTAGATCTGGCCACAGGAGTTGTCGGGGGATTGTCTTGTAGGTCCCTTAACTCAGCCCGGCTGTAGTTTAAGGGATGCCACCTGGTCATATGTCGATGCATAGTATAGTTGCCCATACTATATTTCTTCTCTGTGCCTCTAGACAATCTGTAATCACAGATGAGGCAGGTGGCATATTTCGCATTCACCTTCTTCTCCCCTGGAGGGATGGAAAAAAACTGCCAGATGAAACTTGTTTTTCTCTTAGAAACACGGGGCAACTCCGGGATAAATTGTGATTGATCTCTTTCCTCTTCTTCTTCTTCCTCCTCTTCCTCCTCTCTGTTGGAGGTAAATTGACTTGGTGGTCCTCTCTTCTTATGAGGAGGTGGAGGTGGTGGTGGGGGTGCACCAGCTGCAGCAAGTATGGAAGCCATTGCTGAACTCTAGGAAAATGGTCTTTCTCTCACCAAGATGAAAGTCAGAGTGATGAAAGAAGGAGGGGTTTACATGATTTGGGAAAAGCAAAAGTTCTGAACCAATGAAAAGTGTTATTTTTAGGTCACATGACCTAGTCATACATCATTTGGAAACCAAAAGTGAAATGAACCAATGAAAAGTTTGATAAACAAGTCACATGACCTGTTCCGCTTACGTTACGCGGTGCGCGCCGCGTCTCGGATCGCTTCCGGTTCGCGGTCCGGAGCACTTCCGGGAGCGCTAACGCAGTGCGTCATTAGACGCATTACGCGACAACGTGATACGTCGCGCTTCCGCGACGCGTCACAGTTCCGCTAACGTAACGTTGACCGGTTCGCGGACTAGGTCGCGGCATCAAGATGAGCTAACGGAAAGCTTCCCGGTTCGCAAACTAGAAGCGAAGAAAAAAAATATTTAAAAAAAATTATTAATAAACATCTAAAATATATTTTAAGATTTAAAGAAGAATACATTTTACAGCTACAGATGTTAGCTTTTAAAAAACCAATGAAATTCACAGAAAAAACCATAGGTTATAGACCATATATAGTTAGGAATTTGCATTTACAAAACCTTGAAAATTCACTGAAAAAACCATAGGTTATAGAACATATATAGTTAGGGATTTGCATTTACAAAACCTTATTTTACTCGCATAAAACCATTGAAATTCCATATATAGTTAGTTGCGCTAACTATATATCGCGCACCCGCAATCCACTGCTGATGATGTCACATATTACATCATTCATGACATGGTCAGTGACATCACTGATGACATCTCAAATGACATCACTGATGACATCACTGATGACATCTCAAATGACATCACTGATGACATCTCAAATGACATCACTGATGACATCTCATTTGATATTACTGATCACATCACTGATGATATCATTCATGTGATAATACGATGAACCTCTTCAGACTCTAATATAACCTTAGATACAATCAGTGTAAACAGACACTCACAGACTGTCACTCATCCATGGAGTTACTCACACACCTAGTCAGTCATGCAAAGAATCAATCACACCTCCATTTCCTCAACTATACAGTTATACACACCTATCTTATTCAAACATATACTAACACACATTTACTCTCTTATACAATCCCTGATACAAGTTCACAATGATCCATACAGCCACTCACACATTCACTGTCTCTCATGCACAATTATTTATATATGTCAACTCTCACATGTACTGTGTTTTACATATGTACTTACTTTGACATGTAGCACTGAGATATCCATTCACTCACCAATACACTCATGCACACAGTCAACCGCCCATACAGCTGTTTCCACATGCACTTTTGAAACCATACATATAGTGAATCAACTGCTCACACATCTATGCACAGAGTCATACACCTCCCAGCCACCCACACACACACTCAGTCTCCCATACAAATACCTGGGCTACCAATCAATAACCCATATAGTTACTCATATAGCTACTTATCAACACATGCAGCAGTTTACAGAACAACAGACATAATAATGCACAAATTAAGACAGTTTAGTCACTAACCCATGCACTCAGTGAGACATATTTAATCACTCACTCATACAGTCAGTCATGCACCTACTAAATCCTTCATCCAAACACTTATACATCCACTCATTCTTCAATATGTAAGACATATTTACACTTTACAGAAACATACAGTCACTGGATGTTGTCATCAGTGATGTCATCAGTGATGTCACTGACCATGTCATGAATGATGTAATATGTGACATCATCAGCAGTGGATTGCGGGTGCGCGATATATAGTTAGCGCAACTAACTATATATGGAATTTCAATGGTTTTATGCGAGTAAAATAAGGTTTTGTAAATGCAAATCCCTAACTATATATGTTCTATAACCTATGGTTTTTTCAGTGAATATATATATGTATAGAGCGAGAGATATAGATATGCATGGATACATATATATGAAACCAGGTTTCTCCCACCAGGAGCATCGGAGCACACACACAGCAGATTTTTCAAGAATCCAATTTATTGACTTACATATGACACGTTTTGGCTTCAATGCTTTATCAAATGCTAGTAAAAAGATGTTTGACTCTCAAGTCTTGAAATCTTATCCTGCTCCTATTGGAGGATAGATGTGGCAAGCGAAAAAAGTCTTCACATTCTTAGTCTGAAAAGCTGCCATCTTCATGCAAGATATTGAGTATTTTATTGGCCCCAATGATGTTTGTTGGCCCCATAATGTATGCCAACCCAGTATCTTTAAATCAACATTCATTCCTGCAATGGGAGCACAGTATTATTTTGCATATTGGTGGCGCTTCTATGTTCACCATTTATGTATTGTCACTTTCAATTCAGGTATGTACCTGAAAGCTCTAGTTTAATAACCAACGCCAATCAATGAATTCATACCCCACATCATGTCGGCAGATACTTTTATTCGCGTTTAGCTGTGGCAGTTCTGGCAGTATTTATATGCATATATATATCACCTACTTGTGACTGCCAGTAGGTATTTACAGTTAGAACCTAGTTTCCATACTAAAAGCGTTTTTTGACTTGTCTATATATTTGGCGCTGGTTGTCGAATCTTCACAAAATTTTCCCCAAAAAGTTTCCTGGTAATTCTAGAGGTATACAGAAGTTTTGGGGTGATCCATCAAGCGTGGCTGTAAAAATGGGGGAGGGGTCAAAAAGTGTGCTTCGCATGTTAATTCCCATAGGACATTCAGACACGAATGCAGTCCAAAACTCTGAACGGAATTACACCAAATTTGACAGAAAGGTGGCTGTTAATCCAGAAAGTGTCTTTTTTATAAATTCTTGTACATCTGTTCACCAGTTTTAGAGAAATTAAAGGAAATTGAAATTTAGATATCTAGAGGCGCAAACCCTTTACGACACCTATGTGGATGTTTATGACCCCTCATGCCAGAAGAAGCGTTGTTTTTGGCTGGCCACAACCGGTGAAGGATGGTACAGCTACCATTTTCTGAACTGGGCCCTGTCCTGGGGGTGAGTTTTGAGGCTAAATAGTATAGAAAGGGTCAGGGTAGAGGTACCCGCACCCTGTGTGTGTGTACTGTAAGGGTGCATTAGTAGCCCCTTATGACTTTCAAAATGTCATAAACTGTATTTTTTTTCCACATGGTTGGAGTCATGGTCTCATCACTATGACCAGCACGGTTGCCTATGTAGCATTGAGGTGAGTTGGAATTCTTCAGAAAAAAATATACATTCACACACTAATACATGCAGTAACAGACCCACTGAGATATTCCTGCACCCTCTCACAGAACCACTCAGACACCAACACACTCATTTAGTACTTACGCACCCACTGAGCAACCCGCTCAGACACTCATTCAAACACTCACAGACCCACTCATATACTCATGTATCCATGCACAGACCCACTCATAGACTCACGTACCCACTCATAGACCCACACAGGCACTCACACATTTACTGTCAGACCAACCCAGACACTCATACAACCACTCTCAGAACCATTCCGACATGGAAGCACCCTCTCAAAGATCTGCTCAGATACTCACACACCCTCTCAGACCCACTCAGATACTCAAATACCCATCCACAAATCCACTCAGAGAATCACACACCCATTCACAGACCCACCCAGACACACCTGTAACCACTCCCAAACCCCCTCAGAGACTGACACACCCACTCACATACCCACTCAGGTACTCAGCCATCTACTCACATACATACATAGAGACTCATGCACCCATTCAGAGACCTACTCAGACACTAACATATCACTCACAGACCAACTCAGACACTCACATACCCACTTACATACTAATTCAGAGACACAAACACCCACTCACAGACCCACTTAGAGTCTCATATACCCACTTATTGACCTACTCAAACACTCACACACCCTCTCACAGATCCACTCAGAGACTCATGCACCTATGCACAGACCGAATCAGAGACTGATGCACCTACTCACAGACCCACTCAGACATGCAGGCACCCACTCACAGACTCCCTCTGACATGCATGCACCCACTCACAGACCCACTGAGACATTCGCACACTTACTAAGAGACATACTCAGACACTCATACACCCAATCACAGACCCCTTCAGACACTCATGGACCGACTTTCAAACCGGCTCAGAGACTGATACAGCTACTCAGAGACTTATGCACCCATTCAAAGACCCACTCCAATACTCATCCACCTACTCACAGACTCACACACCCACTCACAGATACAATCAGATACTCCTGTACCCACTCACAGATCCATTCAGAGACTTACGCATCCACTCATAGATCCACTCAGAGACTCATGCACCAATTCATAGACCTACTCAGACACTCAAGTGTTGTGTAGTTCCTATATACCCTATACAGGATCTGCCTGTTTGGAAAACAAACTGTGGGAATGTGGCAGACTGGTTCCGAGCAACACCACCGGATATGTTAGCCTGTTTGTATTAGCTAGCTCACAGTGCCACTAGAATCTCCTCTTATCGGGGAGTGAATAGTTTCTGGCAACCTCAAAACATGACAACCCTGATCCCTCAGAATCGTGGAAACAATTTATTACCTTTCACTCGGTCATTCGTGCTCACTTAGTTTGTCTCAGTGAAACACAGAATAAACAGTCTGGGTGTTTCTATAATAACTTTGTTGAACAGTTTTTATTCTAGTGTAAAAATAGATGTGCTTTAACAACTATAAGACAGTAGCAGAGGTATATGTTTAGCAGTACTACGAAAGTAATGTGGTGGTACAGTTCCAACATTTGGCAGTAATCACTAATATATACAAGTACATAAAACACATGATAAAAAGTGAATACTCCTACTATGCCTCCCTAACTTGATGTACCTAAATGTACCTAGCATCGGTGTAGGTGTTATGCCAAGAATCCCTCTAGGATCTAGTCAACCTCATTACCTGAGAATGAGAGAATATGGGACCCCGTCCTGGTCTCGAGTTGGACACCCACTGTGAGCTGGAGTATCTGCATGCAGGAACCTCAGGGTCTCTGATCAGTGTGTCAGCGGGGAAGTCATAGTCTCCTCTGTCTTTCTAAGGAAGACATGATGTATCTATACCCACAGGTCTCCCCAGGGATCCTACCTTGCTGTGTTAGTGTGTCGGCCTAAAGGATGACGTCTGGCCTGAACTTTATACAGAGACATTATACAGGAGAATTATACAGGAGATGTTCGTTCTGCTGTCAGTACTGCTGTGCTTCCAAGAAGCCTCATGCATAATGTATGAGTTTTGAACTAGGGAAAAACCTGCGTTCCGCATCCAGTGTTGTATCTAGGTAAAAGGTCAGTCCCTAAGAACAATTATGTATGTAATGTAGGGAAGGATATAGGTGAAAGGTTGCAGTGTTACCTGCGCCTTTATAGGGTACCTATATGGAATATAACACCCACTCTTCTTCCTCCCACTAGACGACATATGTAACTAATTATTGTACTACCATTCAAACGAGACATAGGTACGCACAAAGTGTTAAAAACATTTGTTTTTGCTAAAATGTTTAAAATCATCTAAAACATTTCTAAAAAAAACTTAGAGTGTTAAAAAGCAAATGTTTGCAAAGTATAGCTCTAAAACTGTTTGTAGTTATTGTGAGAAGTTGGCCTGGTATATGATGCTCACTAGTTCTAGTGATCACCTTATAGACCAGCTATCCTAGAGGTAGCGTGGACAAAGCAGTCCTAGGCTAAACTCTGTAAAGGCATGAGAAGCAAGGTGTTTTACCATATACAATCCCCTTGAATACCAAATGAAAGGACACCACACAGATATATATTGAAAATATATATATATTTATTTACTACAAATATCCCCTATACTCTTTATGAGCACAGAAGCAAATGCGTAAAAACAAAACACAGTTTAAATATACAAAAGTTGCACAATATGGATGAGCCCTAGGGGTCACCTAAACCATATACTAAAATAGTGGTATAAGTACCACTAATCAAAAAGGTAGTAGGCTTAGGGCCTGGGGAATCGCTGGAGCTGTTCGGGACTAGCAGTGACTAAGTCGGGAAAGGCCCGCGGGACTCGGGTGCAGCGCTTAGAGCATACGCATTCTCCAATGCAAAGTCAATGGTGCGTAAAAGTTACAAAGTTACTGAAAAGGGAACCTTCCGGGTGACCTAGAACCTAGCAACTTGGAACATAGACACTAGAGGTGTATTGCTACACAGGAGCACTGGAGTGCCAGGGTTACCTTACCCAGAGGAAGCGGGTGCATATGTCTCAAACTGTGTGGGGTTTCGTCGCGCTGGTCTATGGAGCCTGTAGATGAAGATGCTGCAGGCGGGTCATCCAGGAGAGCTCCGGTGGATCCAAGGGTGGATCTGAAGAGGTGAAGACCTGAAAGCAGAGGGGACAAGGTTCAAAGCCACTAGCCAGTGACTACCGTGGAACCAGGAGGGAACCAGGCGATGTTGGGTGCAAACAGGCAAAGAAGTGAAGATTGTCTCTGCAGCCACGTGGACACGAGGTCGAGGATGTCAAGGCGTTGATCACGAGCTGTCCTACAAAGGCTCTACCTGATGGCGGTGTCGGCATCTTGATCGGAGCAAACAGGCCTTGGCTAATGCAAGCCACGCAGGAAATGATGCCAGCTTTTCACTCGGACCAGCAAGGTCAGAGGGGCAGCTCCTTTTTACAGGAGCGAGGGCCAGTCTAGAGCAACCAGACCAGCGGTGTTGAGTTTGGATTTCGTTGCCAAGATGGCCACTAGCCAATGGGCCAGTAACCAGGATAACGCGTCGAGTGGCAAAATGCAAAAGGGCCCCACGCAGATCGTGGAGATGCTGGGGGGCTGATCTTCGGTGCAGATGCTGCTCGATGGTGTGGCTTCTCAAACCCCAAAGCACAGCATCGAGGGTGCCTCGGGTGCTGCGCAGTCAGCTTCTCGTGAATCTTTCAAGATGGCTGGTCCCACGTCTCTCGGTGCCTCCACGGGTCTCTTCTTTTCAGGGACTGTGGATCAGGCTCTGAGATGTCTGGGTCTTGTTGGGCTCTGGGCTCGGGCTCCGGCGGGAGGCGGCGGCAAAGCAGATGTCGAGTTGCTGGATGGTGCCTGTATTCACAGGGTGGTCACTCCTTGGCCACAAGGGAGATGCTCTTTAGTCTTCTGTGTAGCAATATGTTGAAGTCCAGTTTTCTTCTTAGTTTCAAGTCGAGTTCTGGATGATCTGAAGTCTTGGGACACAGCTCCTACTCTTATTCTAAATCTAGGGGCCGGATCACCTGCTAGGTCCCTCCTCTGGGTGGGACCAGGAAGGGGGGTGGTTATACCCCCTTTCCTTTGTCCAGCTCCATGCCAGGACTGGGGCTGGAAAGCCCCAGTGTGAGAAGTTGGCCTGATATATAATGCTCACTAATTCTTAGTGATCACTTTGTATCATGCCAAGCAACCCTTATGATGATGGTTGTAATTCAACCTTGTAGACCAGTTATCCTAGTGGTAACGTGGACAAAGCAGTCTTAGGCTAAACTCTGAAAGGCATGTGAAGCCAGCTGTTATACCATACACAACCCCCTTGAATACCAAATGAAAGGGACACCACACAGATATATATTGAAAATATATATTGATTTATTAACTATTAAAATCCCCTGGACTCTTTATGAGCACAGAAGCACAAGCGTTAAATCACAAGACAGTTTAAAATACACAAAAGTTGCACAATATGGATGAGCCCTAGGGGCCACCTAAACCATATACTAGGAAAGTGGTATAAGAGATACCAGGAGGAAAGTGAAGAGGCCTAGGGCCTTGGGAATCGCTGGAGCTATTCGAGACTGGAGTTAACTAAGTCGGGAAAGGCCCACGGGACTCGGGTGCAGTGTTCAAAGTGCACGCACTTCTCAATACAAAGTCTATGGTGCGTAAAAAGCACAAAGTTAGAAAGTTAGGAACCTTCCGAGTGACCTACGGAGCTGAAACTTAAAACACAGGCCCTTGGGATGTGTACCAGTGCAGGAGCACCGGCGGAGCTGAGTTACCTCACCCACAGGAAGCGGGTGCACAGGGTCGAAGTTGTGTCGGGTTTCGTCACGCTGGTCGATGGTGCTTGGAGCTGAAGATGCTGCAGGCGGCTCGATGAGAAGAGTTCCGGTGGATCCAAGGGTGGATCTGAAGATGTGAAGACCTGAAAGCAGAGGGGACAGTGCTCAAAGTCACTAGCCAGTGACTACCGTGGAACCAGATCGGAACCAGGCGATGTCGGGTGCAAACAGGCATTGTCAGGTAGCTTCTTTCTGCAGCCACGTGGATACCCGGGGTCGAGGACGTCCAGGAGTCGGTCACGAGCTGTCCCACGTAGGCTTCTCGCTGTTGGCGGTGTCGGCGACCTGATCGGAGCAAACAGGCCTTGGCAAATGCAAGCCACGCAGAAGTTGAAAGATGCTGTTCACTCGGACCAGCAAGGTCAGAGCGGGTGCTCCTTTTCACAGGAGCTTGGGTAGGTCTGGAGCAACCAGACCTGCTGTGTAAATCTTCGGGTTCGTCGCCAAGATGGCCGCTGACCACGTGGCTAGTGGCCGGGATGGCGCGTCGAGTGGCACAATGCAAAAGGGCCCCACGCAGATCGTGGAGATGCTGGAGGGCTGATCTTCGATGCAAGGGCTGCTCGGTGGTAGGGGTTCTCAATCCCCAAAGCACAACGTCGAGGATGCCTCAGAAGCTGCGCAGTCAGCTTTTCGAGTGTCTTTCAAGAGGTCCGGTCCCACGTCACTCGGTGCCTCCACGGGTCCCTTTTTCGCAGGGACTGTGGATCGGGCTCTGAGAGGTCTGGGAGTCTGGTTCTTGTTGGGCTCTGGGCTCGGTCTCCGGCGGGAGGCGGCGGCAAAGCAGACGTCGAGTTGCTGGTTGGTACCTGTGTTCACAGGGTGGCCACTCCTAGGCCACAAGGGAGATTCTCTTTAGTCTTCTGTGCAGCAGAATGTCGAAGTCCAGTCTTCTTCTTGTTTAAAGTTGATTTCGGGATGATCTGCTGTGCAATGGCACTGCTCCCCCTCTTATTCCCAAACTGGGGGTGGATCACCTACTAGGTCCCTCCTCTGGGAGGAACCAGGAAGGGGGCGGTTACACCCCCTTTCCTTTGTCCAGCTCCGCGCCAGGACTGGGGCTGGAAGGCCCCAGAACCGGTTTGGACTGGCCTATGCACGGGGACACCTTGTGTGCCCCGGGCATGTCTGATTCTATTCAGCCCTGTCCTACCCAATACACAAAATCCTGTCTGGGGTGGTGCTCGCACCTCCCAAGGCAGGAAACCCTTTGTCCAGGCCACCATCTGCCGAGTTTCGGTCAGCAGCAGGAGGCCAGACTTGTGTCTGTGGTGGCAGCGTCCATTTTGTGAAGCTGAGGCTCTGTTTAACTTTAACCGGGGTTAAGGCTACGCACATGTCGTGTCCCTCTAGAAGGGTGGAATGCTATCCCCGTCGCCAGAATTGGCGAGGGGATAGTATTCCAATTCGTATGACACCTTACTCGACATGTTTTGATAAAGCCAAACCAAAGATAGCATTTAACCGCGAGGATTATAATGCACTTAAGAGTATATGGTATGGCAATATCCCGGAACAGCTTAGGGAGTTGTTCCCGACAGCTGCAGACAGGCTCAGCTCATGCTAGAGCACCATCTCACATATTTCCAAGCACTCTGCCTCCAGGATTGATGAGGCCTTCCATAGGAGTGGCTGATAGGAACATATGTGTCCAGTTTAGGGTTAGGCACAGACATACTGTACCTAAGTAAGAGGTGGTTACACCGACTTACCCCAGCTGAGTGATCAGCCAGTTGTGTCAAATATGGAGGCCAGGCCAGGGGTGGCATAATACATGCTGCAGCCCCTGGTAGGCCTTGGATACACCTATGCCCTGGGCACCTAGGGTGCACTAATACAGGGGCTCATAAGGTGAACCAGTTCCAATTCGTAATGCACCTAAAGTGCATTGGCAGTAATTTAGAGAGAGAACAGCAGGCTGTGGGTCTGATTAGCAGGCCCACAGCCACATTAAGTCAGAAACCAGTGAAGCAAAAAGCAAAAATTTGGGGTGACCATAGGATAGCAGACCCTACTCTCCTACATAACCCCCCCCCAAACGCAGGGACATTAGACTAACCTTGACCAGTTGTGTCTTCATGTTCTAAGTGGAAGTACCTGGAGAGACCATCTGCGTTGCCATGGTCAGTCCCTGGGCGGTGCTCCACTGTAAAGTCCATCCCCTGTAGGGAAATGGACCACCTGAGTAGTTTGGGGTTTTCACCCTTCATCTGATTAAGCCATAGGAGGGGCTTATGGTCGGTCTGAATCTTGAAGTGAGTGCCAAATAAGTATGGTCTCAACTTCTTCAGGGCCCACACCACAGCAAAGGCCTCCCTCTCTATAGCTGACCAACGTTTCTCTCTGGGGGTCAGCCTTCTGCTAATGAAAGCAATGGGCTGGTCCTGGCCATCTACATTAAGCTGTGAAAGCACTGCTCCCACTCCCAACTCAGAAGCATCTGTTTGGACAATGAACTCTCTTGAGTAGTCAGGACTCTTCAGGATAGGTGCAGAGCACATGGCCTTCTTCAGGTCATCAAATGCCTTTTGACAGATTTCTGTCCACTGAACCTTTTTGGGCATCTTCTTAGATGTCAGATCATTAAGAGGAGTCACAATGGACCCATAGTTCTTAACAAACTTCCTGTAGTACCCAGTCAGGCCCAAGAAAGCTCTGACCTGAGTCTGGGTAGTTGGAGGGGACCAGTCCTTGATGGTCTGGATCTTACTCTCCAGTGGTTGAACTTGGCCCCCACCTACAAGGTGGCCCAGGTACACAACCTTGCTCTGCCCTATCTGGCACTTTGTTGCCTTGATAGTGAGGCCTGCCTTCTGCAGAGCCTCAAGCACTTCCTTCAGGTGGACCAGGTGATCCTCCCAGGTGGAGCTAAAGACAGCAATATCGTCCAGATAAGCTGCACAAAAGTCATCCAACCCAGTGAGGACTTGATTCACCAACCTTTGGAAGGTGGCAGGTGCATTTTTCAAACCAAAGGGCATCACCACAAACTGATAATGCCCACTAGGGGTAGAAAATGCTGTCTTGGCTTTAGACTCCTCAGCTAACCTGATTTGCCAGTAGCCAGCTGTCAAGTCAAATGTGCTCAAATATTTGGCAGAAGCCAACTTGTCAATGAGCTCATCTGCCCTTGGAATAGGGTGTGCATCTGTCCTGGTGACAGCATTGAGTCCTCTGTAATCCACACAGAACCTCATCTCTCTCTTGCCATCTTTGGTGTGAGGTTTGGGGACCAGAACCACTGGGCTAGCCCAGGGGCTCTCTGAAGGCTCAATGACACCTAATTCCAGCATCTTTTGCACCTCAGTCTTTATACAGTCCCTGACGTGGTCAGGTTGCCTGTAAATTTTGCTCTTTACAGGAAGACTGTCACCAGTGTCCACCACATGTGTACACCAGTTAGTCTGACTGGGTGTCAAGGAGAACATATGCCTGTATGCCTGTAGAACTTGTCTGCAGTCATGTTGCTGATGTTCAGTGAGGCTGCCACCTAAGGCCACACCATCAACTGAGCCATCCTCAGGGTTCTGAGTGAGCAGGTCTGGGAGAGGGTCACTCTCTTCCTCCTGTCCCTCATCTGTAGCCATGAGCAAGCCCATGTCTGCCCTGCTGACATATGCCTTCAATCTGTTCACATGGAGCACCCTGTGGGGGCTCCTGGGAGTTCCTAGGTCCACCAAGTAGGTAACCTCTCCCTTCTTTTCCAGAATTGTATGGGGTCCAGACCATTTGTCTTGGAGTGCTGCTGGGGCCACTGGCTCCAACACCCATACCTTCTGTCCAGGCTGAAATTCAACAAGGACAGCCTTTTGGTCATGCCAAACTTTTTGTAATTCTTGGCTAGCCTCAAGGTTTTTGGATGCCTTTTCCATGTACTCTATGAAAACAGTGTTATGTGATGAGCACTCCCTATTTTATCTAATTACTCTAAGTTTTATCAGATAATATATGGTGCTACCCCATGTCTTGGCTAGCCCCTAGTCAAGTCGTTACGAATTACAAAAAGATCACAGAAACCTGTGTTATGGGGAGCACTGTTCACTCGTACACGATTCCGTGTTGGTTTTTTTTCATTCCCTTTATCTACAAACCTTATATCAATTGAATACAATGAAATTCAAAAAGATTGATCACAAACTCTGTCAACAATCATACAAATCGAACTTAGAACATAAAAACACCAAAATATTTCTTCAAGTAGTGTTTTTTATTTCCTTTCTCCAAATTATTTTTATTCTTATTCTTCTTTTTCGTCAAGTGAAAGTTTACGTTCCATCAAAACATCTTATGAAGCCATGTCCCAATGCATTTCGGTATGCACCTTCTTCAGGGAAATGTGCTACAAATAACATAAAAGTCCATCATATGTTTGTCAAAATAAATATTAACAATTTTGTACAACAGCTTATACACATGCATAGAAACCAGAAAATCTCATAAGTGTAATTGCTTGTCATATACTCTGGAAGACATGCTCAACAAAGTTCACCTGCCACCAGTCAAACATGGTGTGCACCCAATAATATCATCCCTTATTTCACGCACATGCAGTGGTGAGCACCAAATAAACACCAACTAAAATAAAACAAGACAGTGTATGCCACCTCCTAATTCAAACTGAAAACAACCTGAAAACAACCAAAGTCAAGAAGTGTCACTGTCGTGCACTCTTACCTTCACTTCCTGCTTTCAAAAAATGAAATCCTGAATTATCTTTACTCTAAAAGATAATAACAACATCATAAACCTTATAGTCCTGTCCCCAATTATGAGTGTATAAAATCTGACTGTCGAAAAACACCCATTACTCACTCAATCTTATGGGACCCACGTCTCAGTCCTTATGGTCACGTTATAATCTCTCTTGTCCTTGTTCTAAAATATAGAAACAGGAGGACTCCTTAATACTTAAATTCAGTATTCCGATGACATTATGCTAAAAAACCTGATTGTTGCCTCACCTCTCGCTACGAGTGTGCAGCGTGTCACTGAAATTCCTTCGTCCGTGGTTTACCATTCAACTAAAGCCGCTTCGAGAATGCCGGTTTCCCGGCGTGTGACATCATAACCAGAATAGGCATTGAAAACGGACTACACGCTAAGATATCCTCTACTAAAATGGCGACCATGCTTGTCAGCTCGACAAAAACAAACGAGGGATTCTCTTCCCAACCATACCCGAAACAAAACGAAACAAAACCTCACTGAATAAAACAAAATAAAATGCTCCCTGCCTCAAAAACGTGAACTGCGCCTAATGCATGTGTGGTCTGATATTATATGTGAGATTTATTGAGCATGGATTATACACAGTAAAAACAGATACATGAAAAATCATTATATTTGAAAAAATACACAAATCAGTCATCTAATTGCAATATTAGTTCATAAGAAATGAATCATTTCGATGTTATCATTTAGCCCATAGGGGGTCAGTGTCCTAAGAGACTTGATCCAGTATGTCTCTCTTTGCGCCAACAGTTTCATAGTATCAACATGTGGTTTATCCACCACTCTCTCTAGCACAGTATATTTCAGTTGAGGTATTGTATGTCCCCTCTCATGCCAATGTACCGCCAAACATGATTTCATGTTTTTTGTGCGTATCATGCTCTTATGTTCGGTCATCTGAACCTTCACCTTCCTTGCGGTGCGTCCAACATAAACAAGTCCACATGGACACTTAATCGCATATATTAGACCACTTGAGTTGCAATCTGATGTGTGTTTCAGGGTTATCTTTCTACCTGTGTGAGGGTGCGCAAAAGTGTTACCTACCAACACATTACCACAATGCCCACAATTGTGGCATTTCATCATGCCTTTCTTTCCTAGATCCACTTTTTCAAATTTGCCACCTTTTAGGATTTCTTTTATGTTCCTTGATCTTGAATGTGCAAACAGAGGTTTGTCTGGAAATATCTGTCTAAAATCGGGTTCCTGCTCAATTATTTCCCATCTCCTCATGATAGATTTCTTTATCGCCTGTGAGGCTGTGGAAAATTTTAATACAAAAACTTCTCTTTTGTTTTTGATTCTTTCTTTCCTTTCCAACATGGTGGATCTAGTCATTGTTCTAACTTTGCTTTCAGCTTGATCAAGAACTGTGTCCGGGTACCCCCTTGCTGTGTATTCTGTGCGCATTCTCTTGATTGTTTCTAACCCTTGGTCCTCATCTGAACAGATTCTTCTAGCTCTGATAAATTGAGATAGTGGAAGATGACTCTTTAATGATTGTGAATGAAAACTCTCAAAGTGTAAAGCATTATTTCTATCAGTTGCCTTCTTGAATACACTGGTTTCAAGTATGTTCCCTCTTTTTGTGATCATGATGTCAAGGTAATTAATCTGTTCCTTGCTAATAGTGTATGTGAACTTGATACAGGCATGACAATTGTTCAGCTCTTGGAGTTGTATCCTTAGGTTATCTTCTGAACCTTTCCACACTATCAGTATATCATCAATATACCTCAAGTATAATGCCAGATGGTCCTTCCATTTCTCTTGTTTTAATATATGTTCGTCTTCGAACTTAGACATGAACATATTAGCATAGGTGGGTGCCCCCGTAAAACCCATAGAGGTCCCCGTCTTTTGTAGGAAAAAAGTATTCTGCCACTGAAAATATCCGTGGTACAAACAGAACTGCAATAGTTCAAGAAGAAAAATGTTATGGCTCTCTTCATAATTTCATTGTCCAAACAGATGCTTCTGAGTTGAGAGTGGGAGCAGTGCTTTCACAGCTTAATGTAGATGGCCAGGACCAGCCCATTGCTTTCATTAGCAGAAGGCTGACCCCCAGAGAGAAACGTTGGTCAGCTATAGAGAGGGAGGCCTTTGCTGTGGTGTGGGCCCTGAAGAAGTTGAGACCATACTTATTTGGCACTCACTTCAAGATTCAGACCGACCATAAGCCCCTCCTATGGCTTAATCAGATGAAGGGTGAAAACCCCAAACTACTCAGGTGGTCCATTTCCCTACAGGGGATGGACTTTACAGTGGAGCACCGCCCAGGGACTGACCATGGCAACGCAGATGGTCTCTCCAGGTACTTCCACTTAGAACATGAAGACACAACTGGTCAAGGTTAGTCTAATGTCCCTGCGTTTGGGGGGGGGTTATGTAGGAGAGTAGGGTCTGCTATCCTATGGTCACCCCAAATTTTTGCTTTTTGCTTCACTGGTTTCTGACTTAATGTGGCTGTGGGCCTGCTAATCAGACCCACAGCCTGCTGTTCTCTCTCTAAATTACTGCCAATGCACTTTAGGTGCATTACGAATTGGAACTGGTTCACCTTATGAGCCCCTGTATTAGTGCACCCTAGGTGCCCAGGGCATAGGTGTATCCAAGGCCTACCAGGGGCTGCAGCATGTATTATGCCACCCCTGGCCTGGCCTCCATATTTGACACAACTGGCTGATCACTCAGCTGGGGTAAGTCGGTGTAACCACCTCTTACTTAGGTACAGTATGTCTGTGCCTAACCCTAAACTGGACACATATGTTCCTATCAGCCACTCCTATGGAAGGCCTCATCAATCCTGGAGGCAGAGTGCTTGGAAATATGTGAGATGGTGCTCTAGCATGAGCTGAGCCTGTCTGCAGCTGTCGGGAACAACTCCCTAAGCTGTTCCGGGATATTGCCATACCATATACTCTTAAGTGCATTATAATCCTCGCGGTTAAATGCTATCTTTGGTTTGGCTTTATCAAAACATGTCGAGTAAGGTGTCATACGAATTGGAATACTATCCCCTCGCCAATTCTGGCGACGGGGATAGCATTCCACCCTTCTAGAGGGACACGACATGTGCGTAGCCTTAACCCCGGTTAAAGTTAAACAGAGCCTCAGCTTCACAAAATGGACGCTGCCACCACAGACACAAGTCTGGCCTCCTGCTGCTGACCGAAACTCGGCAGATGGTGGCCTGGACAAAGGGTTTCCTGCCTTGGGAGGTGCGAGCACCACCCCAGACAGGATTTTGTGTATTGGGTAGGACAGGGCTGAATAGAATCAGACATGCCCGGGGCACACAAGGTGTCCCCGTGCATAGGCCAGTCCAAACCGGTTCTGGGGCCTTCCAGCCCCAGTCCTGGCGCGGAGCTGGACAAAGGAAAGGGGGTGTAACCGCCCCCTTCCTGGTTCCTCCCAGAGGAGGGACCTAGTAGGTGATCCACCCCCAGTTTGGGAATAAGAGGGGGAGCAGTGCCATTGCACAGCAGATCATCCCGAAATCAACTTTAAACAAGAAGAAGACTGGACTTCGACATTCTGCTGCACAGAAGACTAAAGAGAATCTCCCTTGTGGCCTAGGAGTGGCCACCCTGTGAACACAGGTACCAACCAGCAACTCGACGTCTGCTTTGCCGCCGCCTCCCGCCGGAGACCGAGCCCAGAGCCCAACAAGAACCAGACTCCCAGACCTCTCAGAGCCCGATCCACAGTCCCTGCGAAGAAGGGACCCGTGGAGGCACCGAGTGACGTGGGACCGGACCTCTTGAAAGACACTCGAAAAGCTGACTGCGCAGCTTCTGAGGCATCCTCGACGTTGTGCTTTGGGGATTGAGAACCCCTACCACCGAGCAGCCCTTGCATCGAAGATCAGCCCTCCAGCATCTCCACGATCTGCGTGGGGCCCTTTTGCATTGTGCCACTCGACGCGCCATCCCGGCCACTAGCCACGTGGTCAGCGGCCATCTTGGCGACGAACCCGAAGATTTACACAGCAGGTCTGGTTGCTCCAGACCTACCCAAGCTTCTGTGAAAAGGAGCACCCGCTCTGACCTTGCTGGTCCGAGTGAACAGCATCTTTCAACTTCTGCGTGGCTTGCATTTGCCAAGGCCTGTTTGCTCCGATCAGGTCGCCGACACCGCCAACAGCGAGAAGCCTACGTGGGACAGCTCGTGACCGACTCCTGGACGTCCTCGACCCCGGGTATCCACGTGGCTGCAGAAAGAAGCTACCCGACAACGCCTGTTTGCACCCGACATCGCCTGGTTCCGATCTGGTTCCACGGTAGTCACTGGCTAGTGACTTTGAACACTGTCCCCTCTGCTTTCAGGTCTTCACATCTTCAGATCCACCCTTGGATCCACCGGAACTCTTCTCATCGAGCCGCCTGCAGCATCTTCAGCTCCAAGCACCATCGACCAGCGTGACGAAACCCGACACAACTTCGACCCTGTGCACCCGCTTCCTGTGGGTGAGGTAACTCAGCTCCGCCGGTGCTCCTGCACTGGTACACATCCCAAGGGCCTGTGTTTTAAGTTTCAGCTCCGTAGGTCACTCGGAAGGTTCCTAACTTTCTAACTTTGTGCTTTTTACGCACCATAGACTTTGTATTGAGAAGTGCGTGCACTTTGAACACTGCACCCGAGTCCCGTGGGCCTTTCCCGACTTAGTTAACTCCAGTCTCGAATAGCTCCAGCGATTCCCAAGGCCCTAGGCCTCTTCACTTTCCTCCTGGTATCTCTTATACCACTTTCTTAGTATATGGTTTAGGTGGCCCCTAGGGCTCATCCATATTGTGCAACTTTTGTGTATTTTAAACTGTCTTGTGATTTAACGCTTGTGCTTCTGTGCTCATAAAGAGTCCAGGGGATTTTAATAGTTAATAAATCAATATATATTTTCAATATATATCTGTGTGGTGTCCCTTTCATTTGGTATTCAAGGGGGTTGTGTATGGTATAACAGCTGGCTTCACATGCCTTTCAGAGTTTAGCCTAAGACTGCTTTGTCCACGTTACCACTAGGATAACTGGTCTACAAGGTTGAATTACAACCATCATCATAAGGGTTGCTTGGCATGATACAAAGTGATCACTAAGAATTAGTGAGCATTATATATCAGGCCAACTTCTCACACTGGGGCTTTCCAGCCCCAGTCCTGGCATGGAGCTGGACAAAGGAAAGGGGGTATAACCACCCCCCTTCCTGGTCCCACCCAGAGGAGGGACCTAGCAGGTGATCCGGCCCCTAGATTTAGAATAAGAGTAGGAGCTGTGTCCCAAGACTTCAGATCATCCAGAACTCGACTTGAAACTAAGAAGAAAACTGGACTTCAACATATTGCTACACAGAAGACTAAAGAGCATCTCCCTTGTGGCCAAGGAGTGACCACCCTGTGAATACAGGCACCATCCAGCAACTCGACATCTGCTTTGCCGCCGCCTCCCGCCGGAGCCCGAGCCCAGAGCCCAACAAGACCCAGACATCTCAGAGCCTGATCCACAGTCCCTGAAAAGAAGAGACCCGTGGAGGCACCGAGAGACGTGGGACCAGCCATCTTGAAAGATTCACGAGAAGCTGACTGCGCAGCACCCGAGGCACCCTCGATGCTGTGCTTTGGGGTTTGAGAAGCCACACCATCGAGCAGCATCTGCACCGAAGATCAGCCCCCCAGCATCTCCACGATCTGCGTGGGGCCCTTTTGCATTTTGCCACTCGACGCGTTATCCTGGTTACTGGCCCATTGGCTAGTGGCCATCTTGGCAACGAAATCCAAACTCAACACCGCTGGTCTGGTTGCTCTAGACTGGCCCTCGCTCCTGTAAAAAGGAGCTGCCCCTCTGACCTTGCTGGTCCGAGTGAAAAGCTGGCATCATTTCCTGCGTGGCTTGCATTAGCCAAGGCCTGTTTGCTCCGATCAAGATGCCGACACCGCCATCAGGTAGAGCCTTTGTAGGACAGCTCGTGATCAACGCCTTGACATCCTCGACCTCGTGTCCACGTGGCTGCAGAGACAATCTTCACTTCTTTGCCTGTTTGCACCCAACATCGCCTGGTTCCCTCCTGGTTCCACGGTAGTCACTGGCTAGTGGCTTTGAACCTTGTCCCCTCTGCTTTCAGGTCTTCACCTCTTCAGATCCACCCTTGGATCCACCGGAACTCTCCTGGATGACCCGCCTGCAGCATCTTCATCTACAGGCTCCATAGACCAGCGCGACGAAACCCGACACAGTTTGAGACATATGCACCCGCTTCCTCTGGGTAAGGTAACCCTGGCACTCCAGTGCTCCTGTGTAGCAATACACCTCTAGTGTCTATGTTCCAAGTTGCTAGGTTCTAGGTCACCCGGAAGGTTCCCTTTTCAGTAACTTTGTAACTTTTACGCACCATTGTCTAGTGAAGGAAGGATGGGAGTTACCTCTCAAAAAGCCTAAACAGGACATAGTGGACTATGTACTTGGTCTCCGCTCCAGGATGGCAGAGTACATGGAAACTAGACTAAACTAGATGAGCACACAAAAGAAGTCCACGAAAGGAAACTGCGAAAATTTAAGCGTGACACCTTAGATTATAAGTTGGATGAGGTATATAGCTGGGCTGATAAATATGCACAGAGGAGGGTATATAGAAAACCAACTGAAAATACCTCAGAAGAAAGCTTGGCCACTGAACAAGACATTTTACCCACACGCCCTCCAGTAGAGACACCAGAGAGAGGAGCATGCGCAGAAGGAACATCTAACAACCAAAGCAGGCAGCCTTTTTTAGAAGGGGGCCACAGTTCCAACCATCCACCGAACGAACAAATACCACAAACACAAAACAAAACAAACGAACAAGGAGGGGACAAGGCAAAAAAACAAGATGTGGTAAGACGCAATCCCAAGAGGAATTGATTATGAACATTTCAGACACTGTACTAACTCCCACACAAATAGCGGTTCTGAATAAGGGCATGTCTTTTGTGCCCACATATCAAAGTAATGACCTCGAGACTGAAATCTCGTTTTTCAAATTTATGAGAAAACTGAGACTCAGGTGGTTCTTTAACCAAATAACCACAGATAACCCTGAACACACAGCAGACACTTCAGAGATTAGAGTGTTTAAACCAAAAAGCACATTCATGTCACCTATGACACATAAAGCTCTAGACTTATTTGAGATTTTAGTAAAGAAAGATCTTGCGGAACTGAACTACTATCGTAAAACAAAAAGAAATCTGACTAGACAGGAAACCATTGCATTGAATGAACTTGCATCAAATGAGACACTCACCATAGTCTCAGCTGATAAAGGCGGAGCACTAGTGGTGCTCAATTCGGCCTATTACCACCTGAAGGTAGATCAACATGTGAAAGACACCAACACCTATATACAGCTAGAGGCTGATCCTACAATAGAGTTCCAGATGATCCTATCTGAGATTTTAAAAAGAGGCATTGAGTTGGGTAGGATTGACGAACAGACTAAGAGATATTTAACCACTGAGTATCCCAACAGGCCACATATATATATGTTGCCTAAGATGCACAAAGACCCGGTTGACCCACCATTCCGACCGATTGTGGCGGGATGTGGGTCACTACATGAACCACTGGGAAGATATTTAGATCATTTCATGCAACCTTTGGTGCAACAATGGCCAACTTTTGTGCAAGACACTACTGATTGCTTGCGAAAACTGAAGAATGTGCCCATTTCTGAGAATGAGGAGATATGGTTGTGCACGGTTGATGTTTCAGCCCTGTACACCTCGATCCCACATACAGAAGGTATAGAGGCAGCAGAGTGGATGCTTTTGCAACATGATTATGAAGAGAGCCATAACATTTTTCTTCTTGAACTATTGCAGTTCTGTTTGTACCACGGATATTTTCAGTGGCAGAATACTTTTTTCCTACAAAAGACGGGGACCTCTATGGGTTTTACGGGGGCACCCACCTATGCTAATATGTTCATGTCTAAGTTCGAAGACGAACATATATTAAAACAAGAGAAATGGAAGGACCATCTGGCATTATACTTGAGGTATATTGATGATATACTGATAGTGTGGAAAGGTTCAGAAGATAACCTAAGGATACAACTCCAAGAGCTGAACAATTGTCATGCCTGTATCAAGTTCACATACACTATTAGCAAGGAACAGATTAATTACCTTGACATCATGATCACAAAAAGAGGGAACATACTTGAAACCAGTGTATTCAAGAAGGCAACTGATAGAAATAATGCTTTACACTTTGAGAGTTTTCATTCACAATCATTAAAGAGTCATCTTCCACTATCTCAATTTATCAGAGCTAGAAGAATCTGTTCAGATGAGGACCAAGGGTTAGAAACAATCAAGAGAATGCGCACAGAATACACAGCAAGGGGGTACCCGGACACAGTTCTTGATCAAGCTGAAAGCAAAGTTAGAACAATGACTAGATCCACCATGTTGGAAAGGAAAGAAAGAATCAAAAACAAAAGAGAAGTTTTTGTATTAAAATTTTCCACAGCCTCACAGGCGATAAAGAAATCTATCATGAGGAGATGGGAAATAATTGAGCAGGAACCCGATTTTAGACAGATATTTCCAGACAAACCTATGTTTGCACATTCAAGATCAAGGAACATAAAAGAAATCCTAAAAGGTGGCAAATTTGAAAAAGTGGATCTAGGAAAGAAAGGCATGATGAAATGCCACAATTGTGGGCATTGTGGTAATGTGTTGGTAGGTAACACTTTTGCGCACCCTCACACAGGTAGAAAGATAACCCTGAAACACACATCAGATTGCAACTCAAGTGGTCTAATATATGCGATTAAGTGTCCATGTGGACTTGTTTATGTTGGACGCACCGCAAGGAAGGTGAAGGTTCGGATGACCGAACATAAGAGCATGATACGCACAAAAAACATGAAATCATGTTTGGCGGTACATTGGCATGAGAGGGGACATACAATACCTCAACTGAAATATACTGTGCATCAACCGTGCACAACCATATCTCCTCATTCTCAGAAATGGGCACATTCTTCAGTTTTCGCAAGCAATCAGTAGTGTCTTGCACAAAAGTTGGCCATTGTTGCACCAAAGGTTGCATGAAATGATCTAAATATCTTCCCAGTGGTTCATGTAGTGACCCACATCCCGCCACAATCGGTCGGAATGGTGGGTCAACCGGGTCTTTGTGCATCTTAGGCAACATATATATATGTGGCCTGTTGGGATACTCAGTGGTTAAATATCTCTTAGTCTGTTCGTCAATCCTACCCAACTCAATGCCTCTTTTTAAAATCTCAGATAGGATCATCTGGAACTCTATTGTAGGATCAGCCTCTAGCTGTATATAGGTGTTGGTGTCTTTCACATGTTGATCTACCTTCAGGTGGTAATAGGCCGAATTGAGCACCACTAGTGCTCCGCCTTTATCAGCTGAGACTATGGTGAGTGTCTCATTTGATGCAAGTTCATTCAATGCAATGGTTTCCTGTCTAGTCAGATTTCTTTTTGTTTTACGATAGTAGTTCAGTTCCGCAAGATCTTTCTTTACTAAAATCTCAAATAAGTCTAGAGCTTTATGTGTCATAGGTGACATGAATGTGCTTTTTGGTTTAAACACTCTAATCTCTGAAGTGTCTGCTGTGTGTTCAGGGTTATCTGTGGTTATTTGGTTAAAGAACCACCTGAGTCTCAGTTTTCTCATAAATTTGAAAAACGAGATTTCAGTCTCGAGGTCATTACTTTGATATGTGGGCACAAAAGACATGCCCTTATTCAGAACCGCTATTTGTGTGGGAGTTAGTACAGTGTCTGAAATGTTCATAATCAATTCCTCTTGGGATTGCGTCTTACCACATCTTGTTTTTTTGCCTTGTCCCCTCCTTGTTCGTTTGTTTTGTTTTGTGTTTGTGGTATTTGTTCGTTCGGTGGATGGTTGGAACTGTGGCCCCCTTCTAAAAAAGGCTGCCTGCTTTGGTTGTTAGATGTTCCTTCTGCGCATGCTCCTCCCTCTGGTGTCTCTACTGGAGGGCGTGTGGGTAAAATGTCTTGTTCAGTGGCCAAGCTTTCTTCTGAGGTATTTTCAGTTGGTTTTCTATATACCCTCCTCTGTGCATATTTATCAGCCCAGCTATATACCTCATCCAACTTATAATCTAAGGTGTCACGCTTAAATTTTCGCAGTTTCCTTTCGTGGACTTCTTTTGTGTGCTCATCTAGTTTTTCATTAATTTCTTTCAAAGTCTTGTCCATATCCTCAGCAGACATTCGCGTGGACAATTCTGTCTTCATAGCCTCAATCTCTGCCTCTAGCTCCTTCAAAACATTAGACAGTTCCTCTACTATAAGAAGTACTAAGTCGAGTGAACATTTGTTCAGTATCGCAAACCATCTTGCTAAGAACGGTTTATTAAATTTAAACAACATTGGTCGTAATGAGATGCGCAGTCCCCTAGGGATACGCTTAACCCTATGGTACTGTATCAGAGTGGTGGCATGAAGCCTCTGATTAATCTCTTTTCGCAGCGTATATTGCAATTGTTTGATTATTTGTGCTGTGTTACCTGGCTTGGTTTTTAGGTCTCTGGTTTCTTTTATGAGGGTATAGATGTTCTCTGCTTCCTCCGTTGTGTACCCTTTGGTATCTGCCTGATTTTTAGTCAATTGGGCTAATTCATCAAAATCCATCCTTGTATGCGGGTGCTAATCACAAATGGAGCTAATACGGTAAAATATGAAAACAGTGTTATGTGATGAGCACTCCCTATTTTATCTAATTACTCTAAGTTTTATCAGATAATATATGGTGCTACCCCATGTCTTGGCTAGCCCCTAGTCAAGTCGTTACGAATTACAAAAAGATCACAGAAACCTGTGTTATGGGGAGCACTGTTCACTCGTACACGATTCCGTGTTGGGTTTTTTTCATTCCCTTTATCTACAAACCTTATATCAATTGAATACAATGAAATTCAAAAAGATTGATCACAAACTCTGTCAACAATCATACAAATCGAACTTAGAACATAAAAACACCAAAATAAATTCTTCAAGTAGTGTTTTGTATTTCCTTTCTCCAAATTATTTTTATTCTTATTCTTCTTTTTCGTCAAGTGAAAGTTTACGTTCCATCAAAACATCTTATGAAGCCATGTCCCAATGCATTTCGGTATGCACCTTCTTCAGGGAAATGTGCTACAAATAACATAAAAGTCCATCATATGTTTGTCAAAATAAATATTAACAATTTTGTACAACAGCTTATACACATGCATAGAAACCAGAAAATCTCATAAGTGTAATTGCTTGTCATATACTCTGGAAGACATGCTCAACAAAGTTCACCTGCCACCAGTCAAACATGGTGTGCACCCAATAATATCATCCCTTATTTCACGCACATGCAGTGGTGAGCACCAAATAAACACCAACTAAAATAAAACAAGACAGTGTATGCCACCTCCTAATTCAAACTGAAAACAACCTGAAAACAACCAAAGTCAAGAAGTGTCACTGTCGTGCACTCTTACCTTCACTTCCTGCTTTCAAAAAATGAAATCCTGAATTATCTTTACTCTAAAAGATAATAACAACATCATAAACCTTATAGTCCTGTCCCCAATTATGAGTGTATAAAATCTGACTGTCGAAAAACACCCATTACTCACTCAATCTTATGGGACCCACGTCTCAGTCCTTATGGTCACGTTATAATCTCTCTTGTCCTTGTTCTAAAATATAGAAACAGGAGGACTCCTTAATACTTAAATTCAGTATTCCGATGACATTATGCTAAAAAACCTGATTGTTGCCTCACCTCTCGCTACGAGTGTGCAGCGTGTCACTGAAATTCCTTCGTCCGTGGTTTACCATTCAACT
This sequence comes from Lissotriton vulgaris, assembly GCF_964263255.1. Classification (NCBI taxonomy): domain Eukaryota; kingdom Metazoa; phylum Chordata; class Amphibia; order Caudata; family Salamandridae; genus Lissotriton; species Lissotriton vulgaris. The sequence continues at coordinate 1,469,002,031 of NC_141689.1, forward strand.
AAAGCCGCTTCGAGAATGCCGGTTTCCCGGCGTGTGACATCATAACCAGAATAGGCATTGAAAACGGACTACACGCTAAGATATCCTCTACTAAAATGGCGACCATGCTTGTCAGCTCGACAAAAACAAACGAGGGATTCTCTTCCCAACCATACCCGAAACAAAACGAAACAAAACCTCACTGAATAAAACAAAATAAAATGCTCCCTGCCTCAAAAACGTGAACTGCGCCTAATGCATGTGTGGTCTGATATTATATGTGAGATTTATTGAGCATGGATTATACACAGTAAAAACAGATACATGAAAAATCATTACATTTGAAAAAATACACAAATCAGTCATCTAATTGCAATATTAGTTCATAAGAAATGAATAATTTCGATTTTATCATTTAGCCCATAGGGGGTCAGTGTCCTAAGAGACTTGATCCAGTATGTCTCTCTTTGCGCCAACAGTTTCATAGTATCAACATGTGGTTTATCCACCACTCTCTCTAGCACAGTATATTTCAGTTGAGGTATTGTATGTCCCCTCTCATGCCAATGTACCGCCAAACATGATTTCATGTTTTTTGTGCGTATCATGCTCTTATGTTCGGTCATCCGAACCTTCACCTTCCTTGCGGTGCGTCCAACATAAACAAGTCCACATGGACACTTAATCGCATATATTAGACCACTTGAGTTGCAATCTGATGTGTGTTTCAGGGTTATCTTTCTACCTGTGTGAGGGTGCGCAAAAGTGTTACCTACCAACACATTACCACAATGCCCACAATTGTGGCATTTCATCATGCCTTTCTTTCCTAGATCCACTTTTTCAAATTTGCCACCTTTTAGGATTTCTTTTATGTTCCTTGATCTTGAATGTGCAAACAGAGGTTTGTCTGGAAATTTCTGTCTAAAATCGCGTTCCTGCTCAATTATTTCCCATCTCCTCATGATAGATTTCTTTATCGCCTGTGAGGCTGTGGAAAATTTTAATACAAAAACTTCTCTTTTGTTTTTGATTCTTTCTTTCCTTTCCAACATGGTGGATCTAGTCATTGTTCTAACTTTGCTTTCAGCTTGATCAAGAACTGTGTCCGGGTACCCCCTTGCTGTGTATTCTGTGCGCATTCTCTTGATTGTTTCTAACCCTTGGTCCTCATCTGAACAGATTCTTCTAGCTCTGATAAATTGAGATAGTGGAAGATGACTCTTTAATGATTGTGAATGAAAACTCTCAAAGTGTAAAGCATTATTTCTATCAGTTGCCTTCTTGAATACACTGGTTTCAAGTATGTTCCCTCTTTTTGTGATCATGATGTCAAGGTAATTAATCTGTTCCTTGCTAATAGTGTATGTGAACTTGATACAGGCATGACAATTGTTCAGCTCTTGGAGTTGTATCCTTAGGTTATCTTCTGAACCTTTCCACACTATCAGTATATCATCAATATACCTCAAGTATAATGCCAGATGGTCCTTCCATTTCTCTTGTTTTAATATATGTTCGTCTTCGAACTTAGACATGAACATATTAGCATAGGTGGGTGCCCCCGTAAAACCCATAGAGGTCCCCGTCTTTTGTAGGAAAAAAGTATTCTGCCACTGAAAATATCCGTGGTACAAACAGAACTGCAATAGTTCAAGAAGAAAAATGTTATGGCTCTCTTCATAATCATGTTGCAAAAGCATCCACTCTGCTGCCTCTATACCTTCTGTATGTGGGATCGAGGTGTACAGGGCTGAAACATCAACCGTGCACAACCATATCTCCTCATTCTCAGAAATGGGCACATTCTTCAGTTTTCGCAAGCAATCAGTAGTGTCTTGCACAAAAGTTGGCCATTGTTGCACCAAAGGTTGCATGAAATGATCTAAATATCTTCCCAGTGGTTCATGTAGTGACCCACATCCCGCCACAATCGGTCGGAATGGTGGGTCAACCGGGTCTTTGTGCATCTTAGGCAACATATATATATGTGGCCTGTTGGGATACTCAGTGGTTAAATATCTCTTAGTCTGTTCGTCAATCCTACCCAACTCAATGCCTCTTTTTAAAATCTCAGATAGGATCATCTGGAACTCTATTGTAGGATCAGCCTCTAGCTGTATATAGGTGTTGGTGTCTTTCACATGTTGATCTACCTTCAGGTGGTAATAGGCCGAATTGAGCACCACTAGTGCTCCGCCTTTATCAGCTGAGACTATGGTGAGTGTCTCATTTGATGCAAGTTCATTCAATGCAATGGTTTCCTGTCTAGTCAGATTTCTTTTTGTTTTACGATAGTAGTTCAGTTCCGCAAGATCTTTCTTTACTAAAATCTCAAATAAGTCTAGAGCTTTATGTGTCATAGGTGACATGAATGTGCTTTTTGGTTTAAACACTCTAATCTCTGAAGTGTCTGCTGTGTGTTCAGGGTTATCTGTGGTTATTTGGTTAAAGAACCACCTGAGTCTCAGTTTTCTCATAAATTTGAAAAACGAGATTTCAGTCTCGAGGTCATTACTTTGATATGTGGGCACAAAAGACATGCCCTTATTCAGAACCGCTATTTGTGTGGGAGTTAGTACAGTGTCTGAAATGTTCATAATCAATTCCTCTTGGGATTGCGTCTTACCACATCTTGTTTTTTTGCCTTGTCCCCTCCTTGTTCGTTTGTTTTGTTTTGTGTTTGTGGTATTTGTTCGTTCGGTGGATGGTTGGAACTGTGGCCCCCTTCTAAAAAAGGCTGCCTGCTTTGGTTGTTAGATGTTCCTTCTGCGCATGCTCCTCCCTCTGGTGTCTCTACTGGAGGGCGTGTGGGTAAAATGTCTTGTTCAGTGGCCAAGCTTTCTTCTGAGGTATTTTCAGTTGGTTTTCTATATACCCTCCTCTGTGCATATTTATCAGCCCAGCTATATACCTCATCCAACTTATAATCTAAGGTGTCACGCTTAAATTTTCGCAGTTTCCTTTCGTGGACTTCTTTTGTGTGCTCATCTAGTTTAGTCTAGTTTCCATGTACTCTGCCATCCTGGAGCGGAGACCAAGTACATAGTCCACTATGTCCTGTTTAGGCTTTTTGAGAGGTAACTCCCATCCTTCCTTCACTAGACACAGGGGTCCTCTTACAGGGTGCCCAAACAACAATTCAAAGGGGCTGAAGCCAACCCCCTTTTGTGGGACCTCTCTGTAAGCGAACAAAAGGCAGGGCAGAAGGATGTCCCATCTTCGCCTGAGCTTTTCAGGTAATCCTTTAATCATGCCCTTTAGGGTCTTGTTAAATCTCTCAACAAGCCCATTGCATTGTGGGTGATAAGGAGTGGTGAACTTGTAGTTTACACCACATTCCTTCCACATAGCTGTCAAATATCCAGACATGAAGTTGGCACCTCTATCTGATATTACCTCCTTAGGAAACCCCACTCTGGAGAAAACTCCAAGTAAGGCCCTGGCCACAACAGGAGCTGTTGTGGTCCTAAGGGGAATTGCCTCTGGGTACCTGGTGGCATGATCCACTACCACCAGTATGAATCTGTGCCCAGATGCTGTAGGGGGATCCATTGGACCAACAATATCAATCCCCACTCTCTCAAAGGGAACCCCCACCACAGGTAGTGGTATCAGGGGGGCCTTTGTTGTTCCACCTGCTTTACCACTGGCTTGGCAGGTTTCACAGGAGCGACAAAACTCCTTGGTGTCTTCAGACATGTGAGGCCAGTGAAAGTGAGGGACAAGCCTGTCCCAAGTCTTGTTCTGGCCTAGGTGTCCTGCTAAAGGAATATCATGGGCCAAGGTGAGTAGGAAGCCCCTAAATTGCAGAGGTATAACCAACCTCCTGGTAGCACCAGGCTTGGGGTCTCTAGCCTCTGAATAAAGGAGTCCATCGTCCCAATATACTTTATGGGCACCTTGAGCATTCCCAGCAGCCTCAGCAGCAGCCTGCTGTCTGAGGGGTTCAAGAGAAGGACAGGTTAACTGAGCCTGCCCCAAGTCTGCCCTAGAAGGTCCCCCTGTCCCCAGAAACTCAACCTGATCAGGTTCAAGTTCTTCAGGGACAGTTCCTTCAGGGGTCTCCAGATCAGTTTCCTGTGAAGCCTGATCCTCACTTGTAGGCAGTTGGGAAGGCGCAGCCTTAACCCTCCTGTTCTTCTTCTTGGGAGGTACTTGGTCCATTGTTCCAGGATCCAAGACCTGAGGTTCAGAGAGGCACTTTTTGGCCTGTGACCTGGTCACAGCAAGGACATGTGATGATATCCCTAACATCTCTGCATGAGTCCTGTACTCAACTTCTGACCATAGAGAGTTCTCCAGGTCATTGCCCAACAAACATTCTACTGGGAGATCAGCACTAACCACAACTTTCTTTAGGCCAGTTACCCCTCCCCAGGAAAAGTTAACAAGTGCCACACTATGTGTAGTAGTGACATTGCTGGCATTGGTCACCAGGTAATCATCGCCTGGCATGTATTGTCCAGGGTCCACAAAGTTAGGTGTCACCATAGTGACACTGGCACATGTGTCCCTGTAAGCTTGAGCCACTTTGTTGTTAATCAAAGGTGTCTGTCTGTATTTGCCCAGGTTACTGGGACTTATGTCAGGGGTCAAATCTATGTCCCCTTCACAAACCAGAACAGCCTGTGTAAGAGTTCTGACTAGGTCAGAATCTCCTTCAGTTCCCAAAGTGATTCCCACTAATCCCTTGGCTTGAGGACCAGCACTGCTAACTGTACTAGTGGGTGCAGGTGCCTTAGGGGCTGCAGTGCTGGGGGCTCCACCCTTTTTACACTCACTTGTCCAGTGAGAGGTGTTCTTACAAGTTTTACACCAGGGTTTCTTCTGACCTTCTTTCTTCTTCTTCTTGGAAGTTTGGGACCCACCCTCTGTCTCAGTTTGGGGCCCTGTTGAAGACTTCTGGTCTTTAGCTTTCTGCTCCCCACCCTTCTGGTCTGTTTTCTTCTGGTCACCACCCTGGTTCTGGTTCTGGTTCTTTTGCTTAACTCTGGTTCTTACCCATTTATCTGCCCTCTTTCCCAATTCTTGGGGAGAGGTCAAATCTGAGTCAACCAAATGTTGATGCAACTGCTGGTTCTGACAATTATTTAAAATTTGTTCTCTCATCAGCAAATTATACAATCCTTCATAGTCTGTAACCTTGCTTCCCAGCAACCATCCCTCCAGAGCCTTAGTGGCACACTCAACAAATTCAGACCAGTCCTGAGTCTGTGTCTTCTGGGTATCTCTGAACATTAACCTGTACTGTTCAGTGGTTAAGCCTAACCCATCAATCAGAGCACTCTTCAGGACCAGGTAGTTTCTAGAATCCCCATCACTAACTGTGAGGAGTCTGTCTCGGCCTCTACCTTCAAAGGAGAGCCACAAGATTGCTGCCCACTGCTCCTGAGGGATCTGCTGTACTCTGCAGGCTCTCTCCATTGCAGTAATCCATTTATTGATATCATCCCCAGCTTTGTAGGGGGGCACAATCTTACTCAGGTTTCTATTATCAAAAGACCTGTCTTTATCCTTGTGGATATTGCTGCCACCAGTGGGTTCTATTACCCCACTCTCTCTAGGCTGTCTTGCTCTAGCAAGTTTCTCCTTAGCCAGGGCAACCTCCAACTCTTGCCTCTGGATCCTAAGCTCAGCCTCTCTCATCTTGGCCTCATGTTCCCTTCTCTGAGGGCTAGTCATCTCCTTTCTGGAGTGACCATGAGAGCCTCTAGAGACATGGGAGGTATTGGATTCACCTGAGTGATGCCTCCTCCTCCTATGGCCCTGGTTAAGTCCACCTGGGGGTCTGAATGGGTTGTTACCTGATTCATTCCCAAGTTGACTTAAGTTAGCCTGGTTCAGTCTACTGACCAGCACCTGACTATCTCTGTCATCATCTGACTCACTGCTTTCCACCTCCTCCTCTTCCTCCTCTTCCTCTACATCTACCTGAGGAGCTCCAGTGGTGGAGGCTTCCTCATCTACCAGGATGATAGGGGCAGGGGTGTCTACAGTGTCATCCTCTGAAGGATGGCCTCCTTCAGCATCCCCTGTGGGGTTTGCTTTAGAGGTCTTTAGAGCCTCATACTGATCCAAGAGCTCTCTTAGGTGGTCTGTAGTAGGGGAAGGCCCTGTCTTCAGACCCCTTAAGACACAAAGCTGTCTTAATTCCTTAAAGGGAAAAATAGCAAACTGGGATGGTGCCCTTGGAGGGTCACTCTCAACAGGAGTAAGTCCACTGGACCCCTCTGTTCCAGACATTGCTCTAGTGTGGGTGGATGTGTTGCAATCTACCTACACTGGTGTTTACCTACTAAACCTATCTAGTAGTTGTAGCTAGGGTGTGCTACTCCCTTTGCTCTACAACAACTAAGTTCAGTAGAACTTAAGTATACTAGTCTTGTTTTATATGTACCTAGCAGGTACCTGTATGATCTTTCAAATGATAATCTCAAAGATTGTAATGGTAAAACAACAGCAAGCTCAGATCCCAATCCGCTGCTCACCAATGTGAGAAGTTGGCCTGATATATAATGCTCACTAATTCTTAGTGATCACTTTGTATCATGCCAAGCAACCCTTATGATGATGGTTGTAATTCAACCTTGTAGACCAGTTATCCTAGTGGTAACGTGGACAAAGCAGTCTTAGGCTAAACTCTGAAAGGCATGTGAAGCCAGCTGTTATACCATACACAACCCCCTTGAATACCAAATGAAAGGGACACCACACAGATATATATTGAAAATATATATTGATTTATTAACTATTAAAATCCCCTGGACTCTTTATGAGCACAGAAGCACAAGCGTTAAATCACAAGACAGTTTAAAATACACAAAAGTTGCACAATATGGATGAGCCCTAGGGGCCACCTAAACCATATACTAAGAAAGTGGTATAAGAGATACCAGGAGGAAAGTGAAGAGGCCTAGGGCCTTGGGAATCGCTGGAGCTATTCGAGACTGGAGTTAACTAAGTCGGGAAAGGCCCACGGGACTCGGGTGCAGTGTTCAAAGTGCACGCACTTCTCAATACAAAGTCTATGGTGCGTAAAAAGCACAAAGTTAGAAAGTTAGGAACCTTCCGAGTGACCTACGGAGCTGAAACTTAAAACTCTCGCTGTTGGCGGTGTCGGCGACCTGATCGGAGCAAACAGGCCTTGGCAAATGCAAGCCACGCAGAAGTTGAAAGATGCTGTTCACTCGGACCAGCAAGGTCAGAGCGGGTGCTCCTTTTCACAGGAGCTTGGGTAGGTCTGGAGCAACCAGACCTGCTGTGTAAATCTTCGGGTTCGTCGCCAAGATGGCCGCTGACCACGTGGCTAGTGGCCGGGATGGCGCGTCGAGTGGCACAATGCAAAAGGGCCCCACGCAGATCGTGGAGATGCTGGAGGGCTGATCTTAGGTGCAAGGGCTGCTCGGTGGTGGGGGTTCTCAATCCCCAAAGCACAACGTCGAGGATGCCTCAGAAGCTGCGCAGTCAGCTTTTCGAGTGTCTTTCAAGAGGTCCGGTCCCACGTCACTCGGTGCCTCCACGGGTCCCTTCTTCGCAGGGACTGTGGATCGGGCTCTGAGAGGTCTGGGAGTCTGGTTCTTGTTGGGCTCTGGGCTCGGTCTCCGGCGGGAGGCGGCGGCAAAGCAGACGTCGAGTTGCTGGTTGGTACCTGTGTTCACAGGGTGGCCACTCCTAGGCCACAAGGGAGATTCTCTTCAGTCTTCTGTGCAGCAGAATGTCGAAGTCCAGTCTTCTTCTTGTTTAAAGTTGATTTCGGGATGATCTGCTGTGCAATGGCACTGCTCCCCCTCTTATTCCCAAACTGGGGGTGGATCACCTACTAGGTCCCTCCTCTGGGAGCGACCAGGAAGGGGGCGGTTACACCCCCTTTCCTTTGTCCAGCTCCGCGCCAGGACTGGGGCTGGAAGGCCCCAGAACCGGTTTGGACTGGCCTATGCACGGGGACACCTTGTGTGCCCCGGGCATGTCTGATTCTATTCAGCCCTGTCCTACCCAATACACAAAATCCTGTCTGGGGTGGTGCTCGCACCTCCCAAGGCAGGAAACCCTTTGTCCAGGCCACCATCTGCCGAGTTTCGGTCAGCAGCAGGAGGCCAGACTTGTGTCTGTGGTGGCAGCGTCCATTTTGTGAAGCTGAGGCTCTGTTTAACTTTAACCGGGGTTAAGGCTACGCACATGTCGTGTCCCTCTAGAAGGGTGGAATGCTATCCCCGTCGCCAGAATTGGCGAGGGGATAGTATTCCAATTCGTATGACACCTTACTCGACATGTTTTGATAAAGCCAAACCAAAGATAGCATTTAACCGCGAGGATTATAATGCACTTAAGAGTATATGGTATGGCAATATCCCGGAACAGCTTAGGGAGTTGTTCCCGACAGCTGCAGACAGGCTCAACTCATGCTAGAGCACCATCTCACATATTTCCAAGCACTCTGCCTCCAGGATTGATGAGGCCTTCCATAGGAGTGGCTGATAGGAACATATGTGTCCAGTTTAGGGTTAGGCACAGACATACTGTACCTAAGTAAGAGGTGGTTACACCGACTTACCCCAGCTGAGTGATCAGCCAGTTGTGTCAAATATGGAGGCCAGGCCAGGGGTGGCATAATACATGCTGCAGCCCCTGGTAGGCCTTGGATACACCTATGCCCTGGGCACCTAGGGTGCACTAATACAGGGGCTCATAAGGTGAACCAGTTCCAATTCGTAATGCACCTAAAGTGCATTGGCAGTAATTTAGAGAGAGAACAGCAGGCTGTGGGTCTGATTAGCAGGCCCACAGCCACATTAAGTCAGAAACCAGTGAAGCAAAAAGCAAAAATTTGGGGTGACCATAGGATAGCAGACCCTACTCTCCTACACCCAGCACCGGTTTGGACTGGTTTATGCACGGGGACACCTTGTGTGCCCCAGGCATGTCTCATTCTATTCAGCCCTGTTCTACCCAATACACAAAATTCTGTCTGGAGTGGTGCTCGCACCTCCCAAGGCAGGAAACCCTTTTTCCAAGCCTCCTTCGCTGGAAGGACTCCCAGCAGCAGGAGGTCAGACTTGTGTCTGTGGTGGCAGCTTCCATTTTGTGATGCTGAGGCTCGAGTTTAACTTTAACTGGGGTTCAGGTTATGTACATGTCGTGTCCCTCTAGAAGGGTGGAATGCTACCCCCGTTGCCAGAATTGGTGAGGGGGTAGTATCCCAATTCGTATGACACCTTACTCGACATGTTTTGATAAAGCCAAACCAAAGTTAGCAAGTAACTGCGAGGATTATAATGCACTTAAGCGTATATGGTATGGCAATATCCCGGAACAGCTAAGGGAGTTGTTCCCGACAGCTGCAGACAGGCTCAGCTCGTGCCAGAGCACCATCTCACATGAAACCAAGCACTCTGCCTCCAGGATTGTCGAGGCCTTCCATAGGAGTGGCTTATAGGTTAACATGTGTCCAGATATGTTAGATATAGATATACTATACCTAAGTAAGAGGTGATTACACCAACTTACCCCAGCTGATTAATCAGCCAGTTGTGTCAAATATGGAGGCCAGGCCTGGGGTGGCATAATGCATGCTGCAGCCCCTGGTAGGCCTTGGATACACCTATGCCCTTGGTACCTATGGTACACTGTTACAGGGGCCTATAAGGTGAACCAGTTCTCATTGTGTATGTACCTAAGGTACATGGAGTCCATTTTAAGGAGAGAGCAATTAGCCTGAGGCCCTAAATAGCAGGATCCCAGGCCAACTAAGTCAAAAACCAGCTAAACACCAGGCAAAAAGTTTGGGGGTAACCATAGTCAGATATCCACCTTCCTACAGTTATAGACCGAACCACCAAAACCATTAGAAAGCCATTTATGACCAATACATGAAAGGAATGTCAATTTCATATCTGAGTTCCAAAATGAGCTTGTTATTAAAAAGGGTGAATTTCTTCCATCACACTACGAGCCAAAATGAGTCAATTATTTATGTGTTCTGCCTGGTAGACGTAACGTTTTTGTTGCTTGCTTCCCCAGTAGATGGCCCCTGTAGCACCTTGCAGACTACATCAATTGAGCACAGATGATGTTCCACACTGTCCTCAGCCGGTGCTGGGGCAGTCTGTGCGCTTTCCAAAGCCTGGGTATCAGTGGAGGAGCCTGTATTCATACCAACAGGTGCATATACAACCTGCGGTGGCTCAAGGAATTCCACCATCAACATTGGAATACGGTGAGGACACTGCAGAACATAGGCCATTTTCGTGTCCAGTAGAGCATTCACGTCCAGTTGCGCACATGATGGGAGTGTCAAACAAAGGTCTGACATACATTCTTCTCCGCAAAACAGGCATCGGAGGACAGGTAAGATACAGTCCATCCAGAATGGTTGAAATGACAGGAACCAAGATGCACTTTGTTTCCTCAGTCGAGGCCTGCCTATATGCTGGACCATTCGTTCACAGTATTTCTGCTCCAGGAGTGCTTTTTCCATAAGCTTGGTGACTGGGACGTCCATTGCGATAGAAGATAATCAGGATACCTGCTATTAGAAACAGGATTAGCCAAGGTCCTCCAAAGACACTTGATGTCTCTTGATGCCGAGATTCGAGACGCTAGTTTCTTCAGGTTTCCACAGGTACGAATCTGTAGACAATGAAGCTCGAGACACTAGTCTCCTCAGACAGGGCAAACTGGTGTGGACAGCGCTCCGAGAAACGGAGCCTAAGGGGAGTATGCGCAGTGAAAACTAGGCAAGTGCAACTAGAAATACGCTGGAAATTCTCCTCAGAGAAGACCTGCTACAGGAACACTTCTCTCACTTTGAGATTTCAGTTGAAGTGTGAAGGCTTCAACGCTCACGTTCGAGATAAACGTTGACAGGCAAAACAATTCCAAAGTCTAGAAGGCTGACCCCTCACTATGTGGTGGCCACCATGTTGGGTGAGTGTTCTTCAGTACAGATGCCAAGTGGTGCATTAACCTCTTCAGCGGGAACCACGCATGAGGGCTCAGGCTTAACCAGTGAGGGTAAAGAGCCTGATAGTGCCTTTTCTGTCTAAGTGGTTTAACAATTAGGCATGCAATCAAATTATTGACAGATCAGTTGAATTGAAAAAATTACATTTAGCCGCTGAGGTCCTTCAAGGACACTCACACCAGGTGTAGGGAGCCAGGATATCCATATCCTGACATCCTATACGTTTTTCTAAATTCATTTAACATGGTAGGGGGCTGAGTACACAAATCCTACAATGGCTGCCCCACATATTTTTTTGTGTGGTAGCAGACAATCAGATCTTATCTTTAGATCTGTTAGATCCGCAGCATTATATATAAATACAGGTGTAACCTTAATTTCTCAAAACTCATGAAATGGTTTACACAAAATGACAAATATCTATATATATTTACACCATGGAAATCGCAATTGTGTAGTTATAGTTAGGACCACGTTTTCATAGGAAATTGTCTTTTTGTTTTGCTAATAACTGGTGATGTTTAACAAATCTTCACAAAACTATCCATAATAAAATTCATCCATCTCTACTCTTTTCTGGAAGGTTTCGTTGTCATCTTTGAAGGGGAGGGGGAAGAAAAGAGGAGTTCACATAAAACTTTTTCCCATGCAATTTCCTATAGGACCTTTAGACAACACTGCAGCCAATCCAATATGACTAGATAGATTTACTCCAAATATGTAAAAAAGGTGGATTTTTAACCAGAAAGCATGCTTTTTCTGATTTAGTGTAATTCCATTCAGCTTTTTCAGAGAAATTAAGTTTCACATTTTTTTTGCGATGCAGTACTGCTGAGGGAGTGCTGAGATGTCAAACAGCAAATGGACGTAGAGTTGACCTGTGTAGATGGAGCATTAAAAACATCCCTGTATAAGAAATCTACCGAAGAATACCATCTTGCACCACAAAAGCTATCATCCCAGAAGCCTTAAGGCAAATTTGCCATACGGCCAAATGTTGCGCATTAGGAGAAATTGCACAGAAATAGAGGACTACGACCATCATGCCCAGGCGTTCTGTAGCGAGATGACCAATAGAGGATATCCTAAGAAGCTCTTGAAGCATTCTTATAAGAGAGCAAGATGCACTCCACGTGAGGTATTACTACAACCAAAAGAAAAGAAAGAGTTAGACCGAGTAGTATGTGTGACCACCTTTGGGCCGGACACACATAAACTCAGACAGGCTGTGCTTAAAAATTGGCACCTCTTGGAGGACTTAGAGTGTCCTTTCCCATGCCCCATCTTCGCATATAAGAAGAACCAGAGATTGGGGCAACAACTTGTCAGAGCAGATCTTTCAAAACCGCAACCTAAACGTGACCTTCTTGCTATGTGGGACATGAAACCCATAGAAGGCCATCATAAATGTGGCAATTGTGTCTCATGTGCCAATACAATTGAAGGAGCTGTTTGAACATCAGGGAGTAAGATGGAGACACACTGGCTTTTTGAATTGTAGGACTCACAACGTAGTCTATGTGATAATTTGCCCTTGCCGCAAGATTTACATAGGCAAGACAAATAAGCAGGTCAACCTACGAATAGGGCAGCACAGGTCGAGAATAAAAAGGAAAATACTGACTGCTCCGATGGTGGAACATTATGTGGCAATGTCCCACAATGAAAATGACTTTAAATGGTCAGTCCTTTTCTCAATGAATAATGTACAGCGCCCTCGTGATGTTGAAAATAAGCTGTTGGAAAAGGAAGCATATTTGATTCTCAAATTCAATGGTATAATGACCGGATTAAACAGCATGTCGGAATTTGAGGTTTGGTGCCCTATTATCTGTTACGGGTCACTATGGAGATTGTGATATTCTGTATCAATCGCATGAGATAAATGGCCGCTAACAAAAACATGGGAATGATTACAATAATAACCCTGCATATAATGCCTTTATTTATATCAAGGTTTTTTCCACCCCCCATTCCTGAACACACAAGGGACCTATCGGTTTTAAGAGCGTTTTGCACCAATACGGGCGATTTTTGGAAAGAAACACAGCCCTGTATAAACTACTGATCCCACAATGCACTATAAGCAAAAACCGGGTCTTTCTAGCGATCCGAAGCAATTGCTGGTTTCATATGCAGCCAGTTTAGGCGGCGCCAGTACCGACTTGGCGCAGCGGCAATACGTACTAGGCGAAGCAGAGCAGAACCGCAGTGCAGGTAACATTGAATAACCAGGCGCGGCTCATCGCTCGCGCGTTGTAATTCCAAAGCTGAAAAGACGCGAATGATTAACTTTCCGTGTCCTATCCTTTTACAGCGTGACTAATGCAGCTTGCACCGGCGTGCAGTCAACGACGAGCAGCAGAGGGATTCCCCCTCCTTTTTTGAGCATTCTGCCCCGGACGGGGCACAAGACGGGGGTGAAAGGAATTATTTTCCTCCAACAACTTAAGCAGGTACGAGTGGAAGACCCACTCTTTAATATTAATAACCCATAGAGTTACACGTCTTAACATAACGGAACGGCATTGTTCCTACAGGTGGCGGCCACAAAGACTTGTAAAGAGGCGGCGCAGCCTAGCTATAACAGGAGATTGTATCAAGACTAAGGTAGGGGATACGTCGAGTTTGTATGTAAGGCACAAATGCCTAGTGCTACGATGAATGGGACTAAAAGCCCCACGTTTGTCTTTTTGTCATGTAGGAAAAAAAGCAAAGAGACACAGATACTCCTCCGCCCCTCCCCACAGCGCCATTTCGCGTAGATAGAGGTATGAAATTCTCTATTTAATTTACCTCCACCTAGTCCAGGACTAGTTTAACAAAAACAGAACCTACACATAGTAGTATTTTGTGATTACGTTTTTAGAATATAAAGTGTACCAGCTGCTACTTGAAGAAAAGAGTTATACTTATCGACGGAAGTTATTAATGGTCACCTGCTCAAGAAAATACAGGTACAAAAACTTTGTGGTCCAAATAGTTTGACAGTTAGAGAAGAGGCCAAAAGGGTTGTTATTAAAACCTTGTTTTTCTACATCCTATACAGATCAGTAACAGAGCCCTGATGAGGGTTGGGGGAGCAATGACTCTAACCCGAAACGTGTCGGCAAATCAAACAGGAGCCAATCATTTCATCTAGTGACTTTGATTAGGAGATAAAAGCGTTGTTGCTCTTGTTAGAAATTTTGTCTTCATAGGAATGTGATTAATGGAATAACCTAATGTGTTTTTTGAACTTCTGAAATATATTCTTGTACATGTTTGGTTGGATGTAATTTGATTCATTTGTTCATGTTTTCTCTTTAAGTGTTAATTAAACAACAGGGGGTGGTGATGGACAGAGTTTCTGAATTAAGCAGAATACTCTCACCCAGTCAAGAGATCAGGGCTTAATCCAACACCGTTTTTTAGCTCACTGCACCATCCCAGCTCAGAACCTGGCTATATGCAAATTAGTCTGTCCCTGGCCCAGTGCATCATGGGAACAGGGCAAACCAAACTACCAAGCCAATTCTTTCACTGGAAAGGAAACAAGCCTCCGGGGACCGGCTTCTGGCATTTCAGCCATCTTCAGCCCGGCTTGCTTGAATCCTGATGGTGCAATGAGCAAGGGACTCACGTCTGAGTATACCCTTCCACGCTTATGGTGGACAAAACAATTAAGCAAAAGGGGGTGGTGATGGACAGAGTTTCTGAATTAAGCAGAATACTCTCACCCAGTCAAGAGATCAGGGCTTAATCCAACACCATTTTTTAGCTCACTGCACCATCCCAGCTCAGAACCTGGCTATATGCAAATTAGTCTGTCCCTGGCCCAGTGCATCATGGGAACAGGGCAAACCAAACTACCAAGCCCATTCTTTCACTGGGAAGGAAACAAGCTTCTGGGGACCGGTTTCTGGCATTTCAGCCGTCTTCGGCCCGGCTTGCTTGAATCCTGATGGTGCAATGAGCAAGGGACTCACGTCTGAGTATACCCTTCCACGCTTATGGTGGACAAAATAATTAAACAACAGGGGGTGGTGATGGACAGAGTTTCTGAATTAAGCAGAATACTCTCACCCAGTCAAGAGATCATGGCTTAAACCAACACTGTTTTTTAGCTCACTGCACCATCCCAGCTCAGAACCTGGCTATATGCAAATTAGTCTGTCCCTGGCCCAGTGCATCATGGGAACAGGACAGACAGCAAATGAAGCACACTAATTAGCTAATTAGCTAAATCCACAGGTTTGAGTCCTGTTCCACATACCAAACACTGTGTCTCACTGGCCGCAATATGAAGAGAAATACTTTGGACACCATTTTAGGACTCAGGGACTCAGTCCACATGTCTGAAAATGAAAACAAAACAACATATGAGGGGACAGGTTAGAGGGCACCCTAACAGCCTAGGGTCAGCATGAAAAAAATCAAATTGTCGTCACTGCAGCCTTAGTGTACTTTCACAGGAGTAAATATCCTTCAGTTGTGTGACTGTTGGGGGGTGGCAAGGCAATGGGCAGTTGGCCACCCAAAGAGGGTTTCACCCATGGGATTTGGCCTACTCAGGTATGGTAATAGAATTTCACTTTTAAGTTAAATTCACTGAACTAAAACAAAGTTAAAGTGACGTTATAGTTAGGTGAAAATGTCTGTAATATTATTATATTTTAAACCCCAAAAACCTCTGAAATTCACCAGTTATAGTTAACTCAAGGAGCTATAACAGGTGCCCTTGCCATGAACTGCTTTTAACCTCTCATATTGCATCACTCATGCATGCTCAATCTCATCATCAATAACATCACTGATGACAGCTGAATTGACAATATTGAAGACAACACTGTGCATGCCGCAGGCACAAATGTTTTCCTCATGCAAGTGGTTTGGTGTATATCTGGTCAGCCGTTTTTGAGGAATGAAGGTTCGAACATTATAGATATCTGTTGCTGCAAACTCCCTCAGGAAAAAATGACAAAAAAAGAAGTATTATTGGCTGGAACTGGAAGAAGGTCCGTGGAACTGAATAAACTGCTTGGCGGCTGCCTCATGAAAAAGTTTTTAAAGCCGCTATAAAAGCACTCAGAGATTTGATCCCAAGTCCTGAAAAGTAAAAGGCCATAAGTGTGCTACGTAGGGATACCCTGGCCCCTAGCCCTTATGAGAGGTCACAGAGGAACCCCTCCTTGGGCCTTAAAGGCTGGAAGCTCTTTAAGGAGCATTGACTCCCAATCATTATGAAGTCACCTTAAGTGCACAAGCCCCTGCTATGCACAGTCTGCGCTCAGTGTGCAGACTATGCTTAAAGTCCACAAACTCCAAAGACCTGATCCCCGTTAGATGGGCAAGCTCCTACTATGAACACTTTGTGTTAAGTGCATAGACTGTGCATGGAGCCCACTCCCTCCAAACACAGGCGCACTATTAGGTGGGCAGGTACCTACCATGCATCGTCATAGATGAATGCACAGAATGTGCATAGACCCAACCCCCTCCAGAGACATAAGGTCCATTAGGTGAGCAAGATCCTACTATGACTGTGAGTAGAGTCCACTCCCTCCAGACATGCAAGCATTATTAGTTGGGAAAGCCCCTACAATGCACCTACACATAATTCTTGTGTTTTTCTTTATGTAATAGTTGATTACTATGTTCAATGTTTTATGTGCATGAAGAGGTGCAGGTTCCATTCATTACAAGTACAAGTAGTCTCAGAAATTTAATCTAGATGAAAACAACAAAGATTTATCAGCAGAAATACTTTGATTCAAAGACAACAGATATTTTTGGAAACCAACTCACTATGAACTTCTAATTTGGAAAAGGAATGTAATCTCCATATCTCTGGGTAGAGACATATGGTGAAAATATTAAGCAAGCATGTGTGCACTTCTCTGTTCCTATTACATACTGACGTCTCCTTGGTTTTCAGTTTGAAGAGATTTAAATATGTTTGTGCTAGTCTTGCAGAATGTTAATGGCATAATTGGTGGTAGAGGTATTAGAATAGAGTATGGATGTTCCAACTGAGGGATTAATTGGAACTGAGGAGTAATTGTAGGAGGATGAGCTGTGTTACTCGTTACCTGAGTCTTCAAAACGATTAAAGAGCTTCAACCAATCTTCAGTCTCCATCTTCTAACAGTGTTACATATAAGTACTGTGTAATAATGTTCAGCTTGCAAGGTCTGAATGAAGTATTTCGGCTATTTGACCCTATGTCTTTGTCAGTCCTCCTTCCCACCTTTTTTGTGTAGCTTCTGCAAAACAGTATGGCAATGGGTATTTTTCCTTGTTCAGTTGGGGTGTTCACTAAGCTTTGTCACCACATGTTCTATCGCCACTTCTATAAACCATCCATCAGGGAAAAAAGTCATAGGATCCTGATAGATCAGCTTGATCGCAGTCACTGCAGACCACTGTGGAAGCCATCTTGTCCTCTGATGCAATAGGCATAGAGGGTGTTCAAAAAGTTGTTTTTCTGGCTCTCAACCGTTCCCTATAAACAATCAAGCAAACACAGTTTTTTTTGTGTACAGATTCCGCTTTGTAAATGTGGACTTAGATGTTGGGGGTAGGCGTGAGTGGAGTGTCCTGTGTACAGCTGCAAAATGCCTTGATGTTATCAAAAGAATGTATATCTGTTTTGTCTTTGTAGCCTCTGTACCTTTGATGGACAAGGTCATCAATGAAGGAAGTATTCTGTGATTGCAGACCTGCATCACGGATTTGTATAAGTTCATAAGAAACCACAAATAGATTCACAGCACATTAATATTAATGAGGCTTGTAAATTGTTTATTTTTGCAATCTGTGCCTTTGCCATACAAGGTCTTTATGCACCACTAGCACCACAAAAGAAGAAGCTTGCAACTCCACAAAGAAAACAAGTGCTTCCACTAGCTTCTTTTGCATGGAAGGGCCATAATTCTGTAGTCCAAAACATACATTTCTTTTGTGGTAGAGTATACGACCTGAATGCAAACACAAGACATTTCCAACTTCTGTTTGCATTCCCCGTCCCTTGCAGCAGCCCTGTGCTAGTTCAGTATTACCTATGAGGTACAAGAGATGCACTATAAACCGGCTTCAGAGCACCCGCTTGTGAATGAGGAGTGCTCTGAAATCTGGGCCTTCCAGACACTAGCGTAACAAAACTTGAGGGGGCCCTCCACCTACCTTGCCGGGGAGCCCCCTAAAGTTGTGTTACGCAAGTGTCTGGAAGGCCCCGATTTCAGAGCACTCCTCATTCACATACGGGTCCTCCGAAGCTTGTTTATAGTGCATTTCTTGTTCCTCTGGATTCATTCAGGAGCTTTCTTTGCAGAGTACTGTGTTGAGAGGTCCCCCTGGAACCTGCCTCCCCCCGCACCGCAGGGGCTATGCGGGCCTGTGTTACACCACTGCTTCCTGAACCCCAGAAAACCTTGGATTGCATATCTTTCATTGAGGCAAATGAGTGTGCAAAGTTAATTCACACATATGCAGCACATTTTGCTTTTGCACAAATCTTTTTTGAGAATTAGCAAATGCACAAGATTATCTTTGCACCTCTTGATCTGCACTGAACCAGATCGACAAAAAGTATTTAATTTGGTAGCCTTGGTTTTAACCCTGTAGGACAAGTGTGTGTGGGTGTTAGAGGGCAGCGTAGTGTTCTGTGAATTTCTGTCAAATTATACACCCAGATTTACAACGATGTCACAAATGCAATGAAGCACTCAAAGTTGCTGTGCTGCTTTGCCTGCCAGGCACACAATCAATTTACAAAAGGGGGTGGTGATGAACAGAGTGTCTGAATTGAGCAGACCACTCTTACCCAGTCCAAAGATCAGGGCTTGATCCATCACGGTTATTTATCTCACTGCCCCATCCCAGCTCAGAATCTGGCTATATGCAAATCAGTCTGTCCCTGGCCCAGTGCATCATGGGAACAGGGCAGACTAAACTACCAAGCCAATTCTTTACCAGAAAGGAGACAAGCTACCGGGGACCGGTTTCTGGCATTTCAGCCTCTTCGGCCCGGCTTGCTTGAATCCTGATGGAGCAGTGAGAAAGGGACTCATGTCTGAGTATACCCTGCCACACCTATAGTGGCCAAAATCGATTTACAAAAGGGGGTGGTGATGAACAGAGTGTCTGAATTGAGCAGACCACTCTTACCCAGTCCAAAGATCAGGGCTTGATCCATCACCGTTATTTATCTCACTGCCCCATCCCAGCTCAGAATCTGGCTATATGCAAATCAGTCTGTCCCTGGCCCAGTGCATCATGGGAACAGGGCAGACTAAACTACCAAGCCAATTCTTTACCAGAAAGGAGACAAGCTACCGGGGACCGGTTTCTGGCATTTCAGCCTCTTCGGCCCGGCTTGCTTGAATCCTGATGGAGCAGTGAGAAAGGGACTCATGTCTGAGTATACCCTGCCACACCTATAGCGTGGAAGGGTATACTCAGATGTGAGTCCCTTGCTCATTGCACCATCAGGATTCAAGCAAGCCGGGCCGAAGAGGCTGAAATGCCAGAAACCGGTCCCCGGTAGCTTGTTTCCTTCCCAGTGTAAGAATTGGCTTTTGTAGTTTAGTTTGCCCTGTTCCCATCATGCACTGGGACAGGAACAGACTAATTTGCATACAGCCAGGTTCTGAAACTGGGATGGTGCAGTGAGCTAAAAAACGGTGTTGGATCTAGCCCTGATCTCTTGACTGGGTGAGAGTATTCTGTTTAATTCAGAGACTCTGTCCCTCACCACCCCTTGTTGTAAATATTTTTGTCCACCCTAAGCGTGGAAGGGTATACTCAGATGTGAGTCCCTTGCTCATTGCACCATCAGGATTCAAGCAAGCCGGGCCGAAGAGGCTGAAATGCCAGAAACCGGTCCCCGGTAGCTTGTTTCCTTCCCAGTGTAAGAATTGGCTTTTGTAGTTTAGTTTGCCCTGTTCCCATCATGCACTGGGACAGGAACAGACTAATTTGCATACAGCCAGGTTCTGAAACTGGGATGGTGCAGTGAGCTAAAAAACGGTGTTGGATCTAGCCCTGATCTCTTGACTGGGTGAGAGTATTCTGTTTAATTCAGAGACTCTGTCCCTCACCACCCCTTGTTGTAGGCACACAATCAGGCATCTGAGCGCCATAAACACAACTTTGCACCAGAGTTCAAGGGTGTCTGCCTATGTCTTGAATAGATTTTGTCCTGGAAGGGTGCCTATCCAGGACAAAATTCTCTGCTTAGACTGACATTAACGTTATCCCCACTTCAGATGTGTGTTGCACAGTTCAGCACACATCTAAAGTGGGAAAAGTCAGGAGAAATAAAAGCATTTCTCCTTTAAAACACTTGTTTCAAAGTGGCGTTATTTTTTTACACAAAACCCAGTCTACTATTGCTAATAGATAGTGTTTTGCATCAAAAACGATGAGTGGTTGCATCAGAACGCTCATGTACTACCCACGGGCACCACCGTCACTCATAACAACATAAAGCAGTGTTTTGCAGCGATTTGCCCTGGAGTATTCCGCCTCTATGTCCCCTCAGACCTCCGGCAAGCTGCAGAGGCGCATCATTTATGACTATCTATAGAGTGAGTGATAACATTCTAACATTCTAACGAAGAACGGGGCATATTACCAAGCAATAGCGATAATTATCGCTATTGCTTGGTTGGAGACAAAAATTAACCGCAGAGCTGCGGCGATTTTTACCGCAAATAAACCTTGGTATTACCAAGATTTTACCGCAAATGCGATAAAAATCGCCGCAATACATGAATATCGATGAAAAGTCAGCGATATTCATGCATTACCAAGCTAATGCTCTTAGCCATGTTATCCACCTCCCATTGGATAACATGGCTAAGAACTGCTCAGGGCAGGTGTTAGCTTTTGGAGATATTCGCGCTTAGCGCGAATATCTCCAAAAGTTGGTAATAGGAGATAGCGATGTTAGCGACTGCTTTCAGTCGCTAACATCTTGGCACGCCCACTTTGCATGTCATTAGTGATAATTATCACTGACATGCAAACTGGGGCCCAAGATGGTCGCTATCTCCTACTAGCTGTCGCTAACTGGTGTTAGCGACGGCTAGGAAATAGGGAGATAATTTTATCTCCGCTTTCTTGGCTTTTAAAGCCAAAAAAGCGGAGATAAACCCCCTTGATAATATGCCCCAACATTCTTTACAGATGATGAGCAAGCGAAGCTTCTTTAGAAAATATGCCGATGGTTTAGTCAAGAACACCGATCTCTGAGCACATTTTGGAAAAGGTACATACTAGTTTCTTACCTTTTACTACTGGAGCCATATAAAAGTGCAACTTTTCATAAAACACAAATGACTACTTTTTCCACTTACTCGATCGTTCGCTACTTTGGAAGCAGATGGAACCTGTCGTGATAAAGTCACAATTCTTTCTACAATTGACAAAGGCCTCACAAAAGCCGTATGTTTCTTTGTTCCCAGAGGAAGTAGATCGCATATTTGCAGCTGTTCTACCTGTCAGTGATGCTTCATAGTCAGTTCTGTGAACGAAAATAAAACAGCAAAAAAACACTTGTTTTTTTTCAGAAACTTTCTGAATCTGTCACAACAAAACACTATGTTCTGTGGAAAATTTGGTGGCTATAACCTTAGACATTACAATGAAATACCTTTCACAAGAGCGATGATCTAGTATGTCATTTCATCCATAACGTAACACAAAAATAATTTACATTTCTAAATTTTGAAAATAAGGTGCAATTGCCATGTCGGTATTTTAGGCGAATTGAAGTATATTGTGGGCGTTGGGGAGCTGCCTTAAGGTTTTGACAGCTTCTAAAATGAAACATCATCCTTTGTAATTATTTGACAGTCAGGACTGTCGAAGGCAATAGTTTTATATTTCCAAACATATATATCAGTTCACTCCAGTCTTGCCTCGAGATTCAATAGCCTGTCTGGGGAAAGAAAGAGAAGTACTGCATGTCACTTCACAAGGTATTCATTGAGATAAACCACACTATGGGAGAGTTGTATTGTCTCAAGAACTACATTACATCTGGCTTGTAAATCTGTCTGTAATGTCACTAATAATGTTGATTTATAAGGCACATTATACCTAAGAGATATTTTGGGGGATACAATAACAGGTTTTATGTACTAGCCAACATTTATAGCATTCATTGTTTCATTGTGTTAAAAATGTAATTGCAGTGGGCTAGGACCCACTCAGCTATTTTCGGGTAACTTCGTATGGTGACCAGTAGGTTAAACGGGAATCTATGTAACAAACACACTGACTGAGTGAGACGCATTAGTAGGATATAAAATTGTGACATGCAGGTTTCACAAATCGGTTTGGAATAACCAATTAACATTTTCGACTTATTCATCGGCCTTGAGACATGAGACCGAAAGCTGTATTTAGACATTTGCAGCAAGTGCACTAACCATCTAACTGTCTCACCATAATGATGTCCTTATGTTTGCAGGATCTACATGGGTGTCAACAGTAGGTGGCTTAATACCCTAAATGATCTTATAATGTGGACTGATGTGCCTAATCAAGTCAGCCAGAAGCATTTACTATTAGATTTCACCTAATCTTTTATCACGAGTCAACTATGT
The DNA here is from genome assembly GCF_964263255.1 of Lissotriton vulgaris. Taxonomy (NCBI): domain Eukaryota; kingdom Metazoa; phylum Chordata; class Amphibia; order Caudata; family Salamandridae; genus Lissotriton; species Lissotriton vulgaris. Next base: position 1,469,024,567 of record NC_141689.1, read on the forward strand.
AAAAAAAAAAATTAAATTGAGAGACATTAAGATGACCGTCATTTACCATGCTTCTAATGACAACTCCTCTCTGGACTCATTCCTGATTCCACTCCATTTTTGCCGACAATCTGCTTCCTCACTTTGTGGGTCCCCTAAACGTTTTTGTTTCCTTTCCAGTGCTCCAGTCAGATTCACTAAGCCTTGCTTGTGTCCCTGGATTCCCAAATGAGACCTGCCCATTTCAAATATGGTGGATATCCTGAATAGGGCTCTGAGGGGCTGACAGGCACGCTCAAAATTATGACACAGTGTGCCCAAAACAGACATATTAATTTGCTTGGCAATCGCAGGAGGCCCTGGATGGAGGAGGCCTTAGGGGGTCCTTTAACTGAATTTCCACAGCAGTTAGGAATTATTTTTCACAATTGCCAAAGGGAAAGTAATGAAAATAGGTCAAACTGCTCATGTAAGCTGCAGTGCTTATTGCCGCCCAGCCTAGGCATGAATCAGTGGCGTCACTAGGGTTGGTGTCACCCGGTGCGGGTAACTCATGGTGTCACCCCCTCACAACTTACCGGATGGACCATCGCACCCTCTGCCTGCACCATCTCACCCCCTGCCTGCACCATCTCTCCCGTAGCCTGCACCATCTCACCCTCTGCCTGCACCATCCCTCCCTCTGCCTGCACCATCTCACCCTTTGCCTGCACCATCTCCCCCTCTGCCTGCCCCATCTCCCCTCTGCCTGCATCATCTTTCCCTCTGCCTGCACCATCTCATCCTCTGTCTGCACCATCTCACCCTCTGCCTGCACCATCTCACCCTCTGCCTGCACCATCTCTCCCCTCCGCCTGCACCCTCTCCCTCTCTGCCTGCACCATCCCTCCCCCTCCGCCTGCACCCCCTTCCCCCTCCTGCAGCTCTTTTAACCCTTTCCTCGTCGCCTTCTCCCCCCAACCCCCCATGGTTTACCCCTCACAGTTCTTGGCTCTTCAGAAAGTGATTAAAATAAACTTATTAAATGTGCTTTGCATTCGTGCACTGGCAGCAAAACAATATGAAACTGCTGCCTACGTTCTCACAGGCAGAACGGACAAGATTGCCCTTACAAGTTACCAGTCTTGACTCATTGGCAGTGGAGTGAATGTTAAAAACGAATATCACTTTGCCTGACGCGCAAAATATATTTTGCACCCTCAACTTTCATATATTAAAATTTTTCCGTCAACATGGCAGTTACTTTGGGGACTTTTTATTGTATATAAGATAATAAAGCAGACTTACAGAATGCGTCCTACACTAATCCTTAGCCAACACACCGACATCAATAATTTATACCAGTGAGCGTTGGTTCTGCGCTCCGCTTTGCTTATGAGGTCAGGCTTAGTGGGTTGTGGCACTTATGAACCATTTATTTAGCAGAGAGTGCCTTTTTTTGCCGAATAAAATCCATGCTCTGTTGCGCTATATTAAAATTTTCCAAATATTTCTTACTCCTTCTGCGCACGTTCCCTTGCACGCAGATAACAAATGGTGGGTCATTCCGTCATTTTATATGCTCATTTATGCATTTCTAAGATGCCAAAAAGGTGTTGCAGTTTTAATAGGAGACGTGTTCCTGAGTATGAACGCATGATTAGTGCGTGCGACACTTAGAGGATACATTTAAATACACACACACATAGCTGCCAAGGTTTCAGAGCGCGATGTGTGACATTTTCATAATTTAAGTGTAATTATGAGTGACATTTCAATGACTATGAGTGACACTTTCTACTGAGCAAAATCAAGCAATGAATGATATACATATCAAAAATTACACCCATTTGAGTATAGCTGCTAATGTTTCAGATTGTGTATGTGTGACATTTTTATAGATTCAGTAGATTTATGAGAGACATTCAACAACTAAATGTGTGGCACTGTCGTGCGATCAAAATCATGCAATGAACTCCATGGAAATAGACACATATCAGAAATCACAGCAGGTGATTTTAAAGCTGTTATTTAAGTTCTAAATAATCAGCACATTCCACTCCCTGCTCCAGTTAGCAGCTGAAACATATGTAACATAGGAATATCTGTGACCCACTGAGTTATCCACATACAATACAGTTCAATACAATATGCTGGGAGACCTTCTTTGCAGTAGGCATATTAACCCTCTACCTTACCTAATGGTGCAGTGGCGTCACTAGGGTTGGTGTCACCCGGTGCGGGTAACTCATGGTGTCACCCCCTCACAACTTACCGGATGGACCATCGCACCCTCTGCCTGCACCATCTCACCCCCTGCCTGCACCATCTCTCCCGTAGCCTGCACCATCTCACCCTCTGCCTGCACCATCCCTCCCTCTGCCTGCACCATCTCACCCTTTGCCTGCACCATCTCCCCCTCTGCCTGCCCCATCTCCCCTCTGCCTGCATCATCTTTCCCTCTGCCTGCACCATCTCATCCTCTGTCTGCACCATCTCACCCTCTGCCTGCACCATCTCACCCTCTGCCTGCACCATCTCTCCCCTCCGCCTGCACCCTCTCCCTCTCTGCCTGCACCATCCCTCCCCCTCCGCCTGCACCCCCTTCCCCCTCCTGCAGCTCTTTTAACCCTTTCCTCGTCGCCTTCTCCCCCCAACCCCCCATGGTTTACCCCTCACAGTTCTTGGCTCTTCAGAAAGTGACTAAAATAAACTTATTAAATGTGCTTTGCATTCGTGCACTGGCAGCAAAACAATATGAAACTGCTGCCTACGTTCTCACAGGCAGAACGGACAAGATTGCCCTTACAAGTTACCAGTCTTGACTCATTGGCAGTGGAGTGAATGTTAAAAACGAATATCACTTTGCCTGACGCGCAAAATATATTTTGCACCCTCAACTTTCATATATTAAAATTTTTCCGTCAACATGGCAGTTACTTTGGGGACTTTTTATTGTATATAAGATAATAAAGCAGACTTACAGAATGCGTCCTACACTAATCCTTAGCCAACACACCGACATCAATAATTTATACCAGTGAGCGTTGGTTCTGCGCTCCGCTTTGCTTATGAGGTCAGGCTTAGTGGGTTGTGGCACTTATGAACCATTTATTTAGCAGAGAGTGCCTTTTTTTGCCGAATAAAATCCATGCTCTGTTGCGCTATATTAAAATTTTCCAAATATTTCTTACTCCTTCTGCGCACGTTCCCTTGCACGCAGATAACAAATGGTGGGTCATTCCGTCATTTTATATGCTCATTTATGCATTTCTAAGATGCCAAAAAGGTGTTGCAGTTTTAATAGGAGACGTGTTCCTGAGTATGAACGCATGATTAGTGCGTGCGACACTTAGAGGATACATTTAAATACACACACACATAGCTGCCAAGGTTTCAGAGCGCGATGTGTGACATTTTCATAATTTAAGTGTAATTATGAGTGACATTTCAATGACTATGAGTGACACTTTCTACTGAGCAAAATCAAGCAATGAATGATATACATATCAAAAATTACACCCATTTGAGTATAGCTGCTAATGTTTCAGATTGTGTATGTGTGACATTTTTATAGATTCAGTAGATTTATGAGAGACATTCAACAACTAAATGTGTGGCACTGTCGTGCGATCAAAATCATGCAATGAACTCCATGGAAATAGACACATATCAGAAATCACAGCAGGTGATTTTAAAGCTGTTATTTAAGTTCTAAATAATCAGCACATTCCACTCCCTGCTCCAGTTAGCAGCTGAAACATATGTAACATAGGAATATCTGTGACCCACTGAGTTATCCACATACAATACAGTTCAATACAATATGCTGGGAGACCTTCTTTGCAGTAGGCATATTAACCCTCTACCTTACCTAATGGTGAGAGTGAAAACTGCCAGTAGACAAATCTCTGACCTCTCTCCAGCGGTAAACATTAATCACCTGCCTTATCTCTGACTTAGCAAGTTCACCGCGTTGGGAAAATAAAGGCTCTGCTGCTTCGAAGTGTCACTGTCCAGCGAGGATGTTAAACACTTTGCACTACTAAGAAATCAGCAAAACTGCTAGTTTAGATAAAACTTCCTCCTAAGATAGCCCTGCATTCACAGTACGGACAGACAACATTAGTTTGCCCATTTCCAAGGAGCTATGTTGAGCTGAAGCCCCCTCCCCATTCTCGTAACAAACATTTATAATGTCAGCAGTAGCAGATTAATAAATTCATATCTGACTCGCCTGTATCTCTTTACAGCTGTCAGAATGATTGATCCACGGAGAGGAGCTGGTGGTGTGGCACAGCGGAGATCGCTTGCCTGCTTCTTTTTCAGAGAGTCAGAGAGCGAGCCCTGATGCACTGCCTTAGCCCCTGCTCTCACTATGAGACTTATGCTGGCCTAGTGACTGAGTCTGGGACAGAAGTTGGGTTCTGCCAGGGTAGGCAGGGGCACAGCAACAGCAACAGCACAGGTCCAGGTCTGGAGGAAGTGAGCAGGTGGTCAATCCTCTAAATCTAGGTGATGCAGCAGGGGATTTCCTGGGTGCCCTGGGGCCCGGCTGGCAGCAGGAAGTTCGACATCCCGCCACAGCACGCGCGCCAACCGTACATGCCTCCTCCGCAACAATGTGTCAATGTGGGACCTGCCGTGACCCGGTGAAAAGCAACGGAAAGCAGCTTGGCGGCGCAAGTTTAAAGAGCTTCTTGTTATAGTAAATAAAGTATTTTATGCCACAAAAAACAGACCGGCTAATTGATGCATTTCGGTAGGAAGATAGGTGCCGCTGCAGACAGCACTTACACACGAGCAGCAAGCGTCTCTTCCATGGCACCGACACTCCGGTGGAGAGAAAGTATGGGAAGGTGTGAATCCTCAATCCACCACCCTTGCTTGTCCCTTATAACATTTCTACGATGGAAATCATAAAAGCAATACGCTGCACTGACTGTCTACTACTTGGAAGTGCTGCGCTTTTTCCAACCACCGGAGCACACTATATAGCAGGCACAATTCATGTTATCAGAGGAGCAGTTTTAACACTGTGACAAGGGATCTCTGTCACTATATTCGCACAGTAGCCGCCCGCAAACTAGTTGCGCTGCACAGCGTCTTGAAAGTGGTCATTAATTATGCTGCAGCGCGTTTCAGGTACATTTCTGTTAAACTGTAAGCAGTGAGACACACAGAAGACACACTCGCCCTCACCTTTGAGCAGAGCTGTGTTACACAGCGTAACGTAACCACAGTGGCGTCACTAGGGGGGTGCGGGGGGTGCGGACCGCACCGGGTGACACCCCTCACATGGGGTGACACCATCTGGTTACGTTACGCTGTGTAACACAGCTCTGCTCAAAGGTGAGGGCGAGTGTGTCTTCTGTGTGTCTCACTGCTTACAGTTTAACAGAAATGTACCTGAAACGCGCTGCAGCATAATTAATGACCACTTTCAAGACGCTGTGCAGCGCATCTAGTTTGCGGGCGGCTACTGTGCGAATATAGTGACAGAGATCCCTTGTCACAGTGTTAAAACTGCTCCTCTGATAACATGAATTGTGCCTGCTATATAGTGTGCTCCGGTGGTTGGAAAAAGCGCAGCACTTCCAAGTAGTAGACAGTCAGTGCAGCGTATTGCTTTTATGATTTCCATCGTAGAAATGTTATAAGGGACAAGCAAGGGTGGTGGATTGAGGATTCACACCTTCCCATACTTTCTCTCCACCGGAGTGTCGGTGCCATGGAAGAGACGCTTGCTGCTCGTGTGTAAGTGCTGTCTGCAGCGGCACCTATCTTCCTACCGAAATGCATCAATTAGCCGGTCTGTTTTTTGTGGCATAAAATACTTTATTTACTATAACAAGAAGCTCTTTAAACTTGCGCCGCCAAGCTGCTTTCCGTTGCTTTTCACCGGGTCACGGCAGGTCCCACATTGACACATTGTTGCGGAGGAGGCATGTACGGTTGGCGCGCGTGCTGTGGCGGGATGTCGAACTTCCTGCTGCCAGCCGGGCCCCAGGGCACCCAGGAAATCCCCTGCTGCATCACCTAGATTTAGAGGATTGACCACCTGCTCACTTCCTCCAGACCTGGACCTGTGCTGTTGCTGTTGCTGTGCCCCTGCCTACCCTGGCAGAACCCAACTTCTGTCCCAGACTCAGTCACTAGGCCAGCATAAGTCTCATAGTGAGAGCAGGGGCTAAGGCAGTGCATCAGGGCTCGCTCTCTGACTCTCTGAAAAAGAAGCAGGCAAGCGATCTCCGCTGTGCCACACCACCAGCTCCTCTCCGTGGATCAATCATTCTGACAGCTGTAAAGAGATACAGGCGAGTCAGATATGAATTTATTAATCTGCTACTGCTGACATTATAAATGTTTGTTACGAGAATGGGGAGGGGGCTTCAGCTCAACATAGCTCCTTGGAAATGGGCAAACTAATGTTGTCTGTCCGTACTGTGAATGCAGGGCTATCTTAGGAGGAAGTTTTATCTAAACTAGCAGTTTTGCTGATTTCTTAGTAGTGCAAAGTGTTTAACATCCTCGCTGGACAGTGACACTTCGAAGCAGCAGAGCATTTATTTTCCCAACGCGGTGAACTTGCTAAGTCAGAGATAAGGCAGGTGATTAATGTTTACCGCTGGAGAGAGGTCAGAGATTTGTCTACTGGCAGTTTTCACTCTCACCATTAGGTAAGGTAGAGGGTTAATATGCCTACTGCAAAGAAGGTCTCCCAGCATATTGTATTGAACTGTATTGTATGTGGATAACTCAGTGGGTCACAGATATTCCTATGTTACATATGTTTCAGCTGCTAACTGGAGCAGGGAGTGGAATGTGCTGATTATTTAGAACTTAAATAACAGCTTTAAAATCACCTGCTGTGATTTCTGATATGTGTCTATTTCCATGGAGTTCATTGCATGATTTTGATCGCACGACAGTGCCACACATTTAGTTGTTGAATGTCTCTCATAAATCTACTGAATCTATAAAAATGTCACACATACACAATCTGAAACATTAGCAGCTATACTCAAATGGGTGTAATTTTTGATATGTATATCATTCATTGCTTGATTTTGCTCAGTAGAAAGTGTCACTCATAGTCATTGAAATGTCACTCATAATTACACTTAAATTATGAAAATGTCACACATCGCGCTCTGAAACCTTGGCAGCTATGTGTGTGTGTATTTAAATGTATCCTCTAAGTGTCGCACGCACTAATCATGCGTTCATACTCAGGAACACGTCTCCTATTAAAACTGCAACACCTTTTTGGCATCTTAGAAATGCATAAATGAGCATATAAAATGACGGAATGACCCACCATTTGTTATCTGCGTGCAAGGGAACGTGCGCAGAAGGAGTAAGAAATATTTGGAAAATTTTAATATAGCGCAACAGAGCATGGATTTTATTCGGCAAAAAAAGGCACTCTCTGCTAAATAAATGGTTCATAAGTGCCACAACCCACTAAGCCTGACCTCATAAGCAAAGCGGAGCGCAGAACCAACGCTCACTGGTATAAATTATTGATGTCGGTGTGTTGGCTAAGGATTAGTGTAGGACGCATTCTGTAAGTCTGCTTTATTATCTTATATACAATAAAAAGTCCCCAAAGTAACTGCCATGTTGACGGAAAAATTTTAATATATGAAAGTTGAGGGTGCAAAATATATTTTGCGCGTCAGGCAAAGTGATATTCGTTTTTAACATTCACTCCACTGCCAATGAGTCAAGACTGGTAACTTGTAAGGGCAATCTTGTCCGTTCTGCCTGTGAGAACGTAGGCAGCAGTTTCATATTGTTTTGCTGCCAGTGCACGAATGCAAAGCACATTTAATAAGTTTATTTTAGTCACTTTCTGAAGAGCCAAGAACTGTGAGGGGTAAACCATGGGGGGTTGGGGGGAGAAGGCGACGAGGAAAGGGTTAAAAGAGCTGCAGGAGGGGGAAGGGGGTGCAGGCGGAGGGGGAGGGATGGTGCAGGCAGAGAGGGAGAGGGTGCAGGCGGAGGGGAGAGATGGTGCAGGCAGAGGGTGAGATGGTGCAGGCAGAGGGTGAGATGGTGCAGACAGAGGATGAGATGGTGCAGGCAGAGGGAAAGATGATGCAGGCAGAGGGGAGATGGGGCAGGCAGAGGGGGAGATGGTGCAGGCAAAGGGTGAGATGGTGCAGGCAGAGGGAGGGATGGTGCAGGCAGAGGGTGAGATGGTGCAGGCTACGGGAGAGATGGTGCAGGCAGGGGGTGAGATGGTGCAGGCAGAGGGTGCGATGGTCCATCCGGTAAGTTGTGAGGGGGTGACACCATGAGTTACCCGCACCGGGTGACACCAACCCTAGTGACGCCACTGCGTAACCAGATGGTGTCACCCCATGTGAGGGGTGTCACCTGGTGCGGTCCGCACCCCCCGCACCCCCCTAGTGACGCCACTGGCATGAATAGTATTGACAGGCTAAAGCGATATGTTGTTTTTGGCCCCTGTGAAAGTATCCTGTGGGTTTCACAACAGAAGCGCAAAGAAGGTAAAAGAATGGGACATTAATATGATCATTTGGTGAAGTCTGTCCGCCCTCCTCTGAAACCAGCCCCCAGGCCTGCAGCTTACATGGAACTGACAGAGTGACAGAATGGCCATACACGGCCTAAAATCCATTTTCTTCCAAAGTTCAAAAGTCATTAGATTCATGCACTTATTACCTTGAAAAAGTAACTCATATGCTTTTCTAGTCACTATTTAAAGTGATATGTTTAGATTAATAATCTCTTAATCGAGTACATGTGGAATGGTTATCGTGGATCCATAACATTTTAGTCCTAAATAATTATCCTCTAGCCAAAGAGCAAATTTTCTAGTCGATGAACAACGTGCTATAAAATGCCAGGAAATGCAATGTTCGGTGCCCAGAAGATTCATTACCTAGTAAAGCTACATATTGATGCATTGCACGAAGACACGCTTTGTGTTCCCACGGGATGTTGGAAATTCCTAACAAATAGGCCAACTAAACTCAAGGCCTATGTGCCAAGGAGCGCGTTTCATAAATTGTCTTGGAAGCATAACATTTCCTTTGTCTGGTATTTTGCGAAAATAAATCACGTCTGTAGGACTTGGGACATAATTTGGAATGTTCGTTTCACCAGTGTTGAAGCTCTTGAGTTAGTTTGCTTTTCACCACATCACTATTGGATCAGAATAATGCCCAATCATGTTGTTAATTATATTTATACATTTCAGCTAAAACATATAACGGAGAAGGAACCAATTAATATATAAAGATGAAATGATTGCTGCTAAATATAGGGAATCATCTAACTTTTCAGCAATAGTTTGATACACATTATTTACCGAATTTCGATAATTTAGATTTATGCAAAATTGTGGAAATCTAACGTCCTGCATAAATATCATTTCTAGAGCATTCTTCACTGGCAGATTTAAGACCACCATGGGTGAGATTATTCTTTTAGGGGAAAACCCTCAAATGCAAATTAGATCTGTGCCTGTAATTTCAATATAATACTTTTGGAACGAAAATATTGTTATCAACCATTGGTAAAAAAGGCAGAAAAAAACATCTTGTGGGACCTATTCGTCTGATGTCCATCGCATGATCTCTGAGAAAGCTTTTCAGCTGTCTGAGAGAAGGAGAGAAAGTTAGCTGGAATCAAGAAAGATTAAAAAAAATTTTAGTGCATGAGAAACTTTTAAAGAAGTAGGATTTTAGTTGTGGAAGACGGGATTGAATGGAAAAGCTCATGGTTGCAACGGAGGCAGCTGCTTGAAAAATAGAGATATATTTCGAATGACAAAAATAGACGACTCCAAAAGTAAACTTATGCTTATGTGTAACTTTTCTACTTTTCGGTATTGACAAAGGTAAACTTAGACCAAAAATCTAAGGGGCATATTATCAAGAACGGCACTAAAATTATCGCCGCTTTAGCGTCCGGAGGATGCCGCTAAAGAGGTGATAATGGGCTTGATAATATGCCCTTGTGAATTCCCATAGCAGCCCAGGTTCTGGTGTGAACCTGGGCTTCTTTGGGAATTCACAATGGCATATTATCAAGCCCATTATCGCTGCTTTAGCAGCAGTTTCCTGCCGTTAAAGAGGCGATAATTTTAACGCCATTCTTGATAATATGCCCCTAAGTTTACTACTTTTCGGTATTAAAAAGGTAAACTTAGTCAAAAAGTCTAACTTTACTACTTTTAAGTTTTCACAAAGGTAAACTTAGACCAAAAGGTTAACTTTGCCTCCATGTCATTGTATTGTACAGTATGAGCCAAACACAACACTTTTTCCTTCTCACATATCCTACTCTTAGGGACTCATTCACAATGGTAAACTTTCTAAGAGTAGGATATGTGAGAAGGAAAAAGTGTTGTGTTTGGCTCATACTGTACAATACAATGACATGGAGGCATCTTTGCATTTGAGCGAAGCCAGTCATTTTTGCTTTGCATCTGAAATATACCCTTGGATAGATAGTTCATTACAAGTGTAGGTAACCTACATCAACAAATTTAACATCATGCTCAGCAATGATATAGGAATATTCTAAAACAGACAAAAAAGAACACAATCAAAATGTGATATCCTTTTTACATTTGAGCCACCCCAACACATTGCGGCCCAGATTTACAAACATTTTCCATCAGGTTTGCGTTACATTTTAAAGCCTACTGATGCAAAATTTTCCCCCAGATTCATGAACTGATGCAAATAGTGATTTGCGTTGTTTTGTACTAAAAAGTAATACAACTTAACGCAGTGCTCTACTTTGCTTTACTTTGCATTAAGGAGGTGTTAAGTGGGTGATGCAATGATGTACCTCTGCATCCACCAATGAATTTTGAATTTTGATAGCAATCCAAATCTACAAAGACGTGTATGTTTGAATTTAACAAAAAATCCTGCGCTTAACTGAGGATGGTGTAACAAATAAAATATAAATATTTATTTGTGGTTTTTTTTTCATGCTGCAGCAAACAATGATAAATGGAATAGCCTTACAGCAGAGTTTTGTGCAGGAATAGACCCCATCCAGCAAAAACATTTTGCACATTACAGCGTATAATTGAATTATGTAAAACTGCAAAATAACCATCAATGTAAGTATCCTGTCATTTTCTGGTTCTTGCAAATTGTATATGAATTCTAAAACTGTAATACTTTGCGCATGACAGTCATACATACATTGTCTAATGTCAAAAGTAGACCGTCAAATCCATGCCATTGGAAGATTACGAACTAGGGCAAATAGAGTGTTCCATTAAAATGCTTCGACCCTTGATGTTTGACACTGATCTTTAATAGTAATTCTGTATCTTGAACCAAGTTATCCCATTGTTGTACTTGCAACAGATCAAAATGCGAAAGGTGGAAAAATATTTAGCAAGTTACTGTTGAAGGTGCTGGATTGGTCAACAGTTTACTCATTTGCCTGGAGACAAACAACACGCTGCACCAGAGACTATCAGGCACATGCATCAACCTTTTTTGCGAGCTCAAAAGGTGCAATTCGCAAAAATCAGGCGATAGTGCCCGCAAAAAAGGGTTTCTGCGATGCATCAAACTGTTCGGCTCTCGCAATTTAAGAAATCACAATTTATTGTAATTTCTTAAATTGCAATTGCATTTAAGGAATTGCTAATTTTGATTCTAAATGCAATGCATGATGAAATCGCAAATAGTGATTTCGCTAATAGGGATCGCAAATTACCATCAATTTGAACTTGATGGTTATGTGCAAAAACTTTGTCGCAATTAAGAAATGTTAGGGAATCACTAATTTTATAGCGATTCCTACATTCATAGGCTTTTTCAATTCCTTAATTGCGATTCCTTAATAATCGCAAATAAGGAATCGCAAAAGCCTACTTTGATGCATTTGCCCCATTGTCTTTTGAAGAATACAGCATTGCCACTATACTAGATCTATTGTACAAAAAAGGGCTGTCTAGTTTCACCCTCTACTCAGCACTGGAAGTCTCTTTTTATATGAGTTAGATGCTCAAAATCATCTGCACTTCAAAATGAAAGCATTTTAACATCTAGGGTAAAGGAGAACTCAAGTGCTTTCTTCATTCAACCCTTCAGAGTGTGTTGGTGCATCATTCAAAGTAGCTGCCACTGGCAAGATCATCCTTAAAGTTTCCCCTCTGGTTCACATCAGCAACTTCCACAGATAAAATAATTGTTTCAAGTTCTACATTCTGCCAGAAAATATCAATAGCACCAGCATCAGAAGAGTCATCCTCCATGTTATATCGGTTTTTACAATCTCCAGGTCATATATCAAGTACACAGATGCAGAATGCTGTTGAGGAATTCTTTTCGTCCACTGTGACAATAGGGAGGATGTCACAAGAGTTCTTGGATGACCAAGCAAGTTTCTCACTGGATCGTGAGCCAAGTATATATTAGTATGGGAAAATGAAACAGTGATCAGAGCACAGCAGGCTGGCAATACAGTATCATGTCATACCCTGTAGTCAGCCTATACTTTGAGCTAATTTTCAGTGTGGTTGGGGCGAACAACCAACACAAGTGAAGCTAGGTGAACTTCTGGAGGGACTTCTGTGATCTTGGCTCTCCTAAAAAGCACAATAAAAAGATAAGAAGAGGATGTGGTGTGGCAGTCAGAGCTGCCAACTTCAGACCGAGGGACCATAGTTCTCATCGTCAGACCATAATCCTGTGACTCTGGGCAAATCATATAATAGCCCCACAACTTCAAAGCATGAATATGTCATGTAACTGGTGCTCAGGTAAAGCGCAATGTACATTTGACTAAACTGCAAGCATGAGAATTTACCTCATTATAAATGCATAACAGCTACTCCTCCCTCACACGACAAAAACACAGAAAACATGGTCAAATTAAAATACTGGCTCTAGCCTGCAAATTGTGTTCTTTTACAGAACAACAGGCTGTGGAGTTCTGCAGTGGTATCTCCTTGTTTTTAAAACTGTGTAACAGCTCGGGTGGACTAGGTAAACTGTAAACAGTTTGAACTAGGTGTGATTTGGTTTGAAGGAGCGCTGCATATTACGATGTAAAGCAGCCTTCCTTGACACTAGCAGCAAGCTTCCACTGCTAAAACAAATCTCCAAAAGGGTTGAGTTTCGTCTCGGAAGGAGGGGGGCATGGAGGGGTCAGGGTGAGACAAGTGCAATCACCAAAGATGAGCAAGCAAAGACAACGAGAGAAGCAAGGTGAAAAAGCCCTTCCGCATAGGTGCTGCTCGCGCAAAGTATATTTTGAACGGGGACACAGCTGTATACTAACCGCCCGATTCATGAACCTAAATTGCGCTCGCAAGGGGCCGGATTCTGAGAATCCGGCCCTTTGCGAGAGCGATTTTTGCATTTGCGATTCAGCACCCCAAATGCAAAAATCGCTAATTGCGATGTCGCAAATGTGCGAGGAATTACATTTAAGGAATCTCTATTAGAGATTCCTTAAATGCAATTCAACATCCAATTTAAATTTGCAAATTCTCAATTTCTTGCCGCAATTTACTGCAAGGTCAGACCTCGCGGCAAATTGCAAAAACTCTGAAAAATGCATTTAAATGCATTTTTCTGAGTTGCATGTTACACACACACATGTCCTTTGGACATGTGTGTGTACAACACCTGTGTGAAATTTCATTTGAGGGGTGCTACAGGGTGTCCTGTGGACACCCCTGGCACCCTTCAAATCGCAATCTTATTTGCGATTAGCTAATTGCTAATCGCAAATAAGGAATACTCCCCATTCATTCCTATGGGCTTTTTGGCCCATAGGAATGAATGGCGAGTTATTCCTTATTTGCGATTAGCAATTTGCTAATCGCAAATAAGGAATCAGTAGGAATCGCATTTTGTTATGCGATTCCTACATGATTACCGTTTTGCGAGTCCTTAATAGCGAATCGCTATGATTCGCTATTAGGGGCTCGCAAAACGGCCCGTTGATGAATCAGGCTGAAACAGCCTGATTCATCCAGCGGCCCATTCGCTGCGCGTCCTTGCAGGGGCGTTCATTAAATGCTACAGGGGCTCAACGGGCTCCACCCGGGCGGAGCACTGATTGACTGAGAGGTGACCAATCAGCGCGAGAGTGACAGCGGCACACAAGAAAAATAAAGAGCAGATTTGAGTGTAGATAGGCTTGTTAAACTTTAAAAAGGAGCAGTGTTAGCTGAAATTGTGGGTGCAATCATAAATAAAAAGCTGACTAGTGTCAGATGATAATCATGCATGCAGTCACTTAGCCTGGAGACAAAGAAACAAAGACAGCTAATTCAACCTTCAGATGAACTACAGACTTTACATGAACAATGAGCACAGGAAATCAATGTTTCCTTTCCCTCAGGTACCCAATGACCTGCTTAACAAAGTTCTAACCCATTGTTAAATAGGCTTTTTCGAATAAATCATGAATCTGAAAATGAAGTTTAGATAAAATTGTATAACAACCAAGTATTTACAGGTTTCGTACCTTGCAATTGTTTTTTGCAATTCATAACTTGCTAATCTCAACTACTGAATTGCACATTGAATGTAACAAACACCCACAATCTGAGATGTAGCCTGTTTAGGAAGGTCCACCCAGTGTAGTGGGGCTACCCCTTCGCATATGTAGCCTTTACTTCTTGCATTTGGGTCTAATCTGCTCACAGCAGCAGTTTCTAGGGATATCTCAGAGTGCTCATTCTAGAATGTTCTAGACATTTCTAGATACTATGACCAAACAAATTAATTGTCCTTGTTGTTATCCTCATGTGCCACCTGAGTTACTAGACACAAAGACTGCTTTCAATACTATTGTTAAATCCCCAAATGTAACTGGATGTGTTCATGGCACAGATGAACATCTTCCTCAGCTTCAACAGTGCTTTTTTCTGTTAGATAATCTATCTAACCACTGATTCGTCACCTTTAAAATATCCCCAGGTGCCAGACTGGATCTGGAAGATTTCAACAGCATAGCTCTCCCATGCTGGTAGATATCATGCTGCTATGCATTGAATTTGCTGCACCCCGATATGATGAATGGAGCTGCATATAAAAACTACCCAAAGCAGTAGGCCGATCGTAGGACAGGTTCTCATGCAGAGGATTTCAGAGTACCAATCTCTTTTTGCTCAATCAAGACCCAAAAGGATGACTTTAGCCAGGTCTCTTCTGATCTTCAGAATGTGGTGCAGGAACGGTAGTGGCGAAGAGGCCTACATGGTCCCATGCTCCACTCTAGCTGGAGAAGTCATCTTGGAACCTCCTGCACGCAACACTTTGGACATTGAATTTTCTTGACAGTGACTTCCCCGTTGCTGGATGATGCCCTGTACCACCTCAGAATGTAACTGCCACTTGTGTTCCATCAGGAGTCAATAGCTAAGCTCATCTGCCTTGGCATTTAAAAATCTTGCCAAATGTTTAGCGAAAAATGGAATAGCCCTGGTGGTCCAGCTAGCTCGAGAGACAAAGAGCTTCCCGGTGAAGGACAAAGGATGGTAGTGGTGTTATCCGTGAGCACATGAACAAGCCTTCCTTTGATGAATCGTAGAAAGGCATTCAGAGCCAGATGAATGGCCTGCAACTCCAACAGACTGATGTGGAGACTGGTCTCCGGTGGAGAACTGAGTCCCTCTGATCTCCGTCTCACCCAGATGATGTCACCATCCCTGCTTTGACTAATTTATCACCACCGTCAGTTCTGGGTGGGCAGAGAGAGTGGTATGACACTGGTCCAGTTGTGGTTGGTTCACCACTGCAGGTTTTTTGCATTCTTTAACAGAACCTTGATGGAATCAGATAGGTTACCCTTTTGCTGTGCCCACGGAGACTCCAGGTTCACCTTCAGAGCCAGCATATGCCACCTGCAATAGCTGGTGAGCTGGATGCAGGATTCTACTTTTCACTGAGATCCAGGACTGAGGCTGCAACATTGGGATAAATGCCCAAATGAGCTGAACACATGGTGGTGGAATGAAGACTTAAAACTGCACTGTATCGAGAATGGCTCCAATCAAAGAGAGTCTCTACGAATAAATCAGGTGTGAATTCAGTACATTGATTGTGAACCTACAACTGACTGTGGTGAGCCCGTCCTAACTAGACGGCAAATTGAAATTGCTCCTGGTGCGCCTTGTATTGCAAGTATTGTCAGTGAGACTGCTAGAAGGATAAATTAAAGGTAAGGCCTTGCAGGCCCAAAGCCACTTTCTAGTAACCTGGATCAAGGGCAGTCCAGTACCTGGGAGAGCATAAGCATCTTTAATTTGTCATTAAGCAAGAAGACATTCAGAGCACAGAGATTTTAAATTAGACCAAGGCTACCATCTGTTTTCAGCATGAGGAAATAACAGGATTTAAAACAGTTCCTGGGCCAAGGCCCTCTCAGGGGCTCTTTTGGCCTTTGGAGCAAATTGGACAAGCGGGCCTCTAAGAGATGCTCTGATGTGGGTGGAAGTGGAGAGTGTCAAAAAGAAAGGGCATAGCAAAGACAGGTTGAATGATCTGAAGAACCCACTTGTCCTATGTAAGTGCTGTCCACTCAGGGTGGAAATATCTGATCCAGCTTCTAACAGGATGTTCATGAGACTGATGGAGCAGATTTAATCTGCAGTCAGGCATTGTTTTATTTTTTTGTGCTTCAGACAGACTGCATTTAAATTGCCATGCACATTTTGATGCAAATTAAAAACATGGCACATGAAAAACATGAAAGTGAGGCCTATTTAGTCTGAAATGATTTTGCTGAATTAACATGTGTTTTTTTCAGTATAGAGAAAAGTGGCCTTTTTAGCTTTGAAGATTAATAGAATGTGTTTCTCTCTTCCCAGCTCATTCCTTGCAATCTAATTTCACTATTCCTGTCTTAAAAGACTTTGGCTTGTTGCATATTTTGATAAACATGTTTAGTTTAAAACACCTATTTTTATAATGTGTGAATTAACAAATGCACCAAACACTACACATGGGGCTAAATGCTTTTTTGCATGAACAGCTATCTAAAACACTAAAGCATGTTGCTGTGTGCGCTGTATTAACTGTGTGTGCTTTTAAAATTTACACTAAAGCATAAAAATGCTATGTTGCACATTGCACATTTATTTTACATGTCATAAATAATAGAAAAGCTGCTTGAAACTAATAGCTTGGCTAGGTAAACATTTATAAGGGGTTTTAGTATGAGGGAGGGAAACATAATGGGATGATTTACAAGACATTAATATTCTCTTTGTGTCTGTTTTATTTTTTGGGCCTACACAAAACATGGCTGCCTGTGAATCCATCGAGGCTATGACTTGCAAATCAGCATTCCTCAAGCCATGAGGGAGTCAATGCCATCTTGAACTTTGTACATTCTTGTGATTGTGCCAATGTACCAGTTAGTTAAAATATCTGTCCTACTGCACTGTGGAAGGAAGGAAGAGAATTAGAATGAAACATTTTTCCTAGCATATGTTGCAAACTTATAAAATATAGTTACTCATGTATGCTTCTTTTGTTAAGACTGGTATGCTCTAGAATTTTCAATGAGTCAGGATTCTGAGACATCTTGCCATCATGACTGACCAATCACGTACAAGTTTTCCTGAAGATGAAACATTTTTGTGTAGACTGCTAAGAATTAGAGTATAAATAATGACCTCTCTGGAGGCGTGGCTGGCTTTTTGCTCATATGGCTTTTTGCTCATATGGCTTCTTGCTCATTTTGGGTTAGGCTTTGCTTCATTCACATGGGTTGGGTACGAGATTGTCACGGGTGCAGCCTTGGGTGTCCGAGGAGAGTCAGGTGGGGGGGTTCCCTGGTGATTTTTCTCTAAAGTCCTTGCAGGTCATATTTTGGCACTGCAGGCCACATTCCTTTGAGGCCTCGTGAAGGGTGGGCTGTTTTGCTCTTTAGACACAGACAGATGCAGAATAGCAGCAACAGATAGAAAGGCTTTTTAGATTTAGATGCTAAACTTTAAGTTTATGCTTTGACTAATTAATTAGGTCTGAAAAAATGTATTTGACTTATGCATTTATTTCTCTTAATGGGAGATTTTTTTTGCCAACTATTTAATTATTGATTAGCCTTGCAAGACAATTTTTTCTTAGAAACTCTTTAAGAGTTTTGAATGACATTTGAGCCACATTTTCTTTCCTACATGTAATGCTTATATGCAGACTGTAATGTGTTCTGAATTAATACTATTTTTCCTGTTTTCCAAATTCTGTAACCTGATTGATATTCTACTAATGAATAAAGGGTCAGAGAAAAACTTAACTTTTGACTAGACAATAAAACCCTTTAAAATACTCAACAACTCTCTTTGTTGGCTTAAAATAATAATTGCATTTTTGACTGCTCATCTTTATTTAAAGTCTCCTGAAGGTAACACATGGTGTGAAGGGCCCAACACCTTTTTCAGCGGTAAATTAGAGGTAGCATGAGGGTTTTGCATTGAGAAATTACCAGAAAAAATTACCGCTCCATCAAGACAAAAGGGGCTAGCTATAGAAGCTTGGAGGTGAATGCTGTAAGGGTGGGGGTCTGGGAAGTTTGATAATGGACTGGGCAGTGTCTGCTTGTTCCCCACCCCTAACCTGGAGAGGACAGGGATGCCTGTTGCAGGGATGGAGGGCCTTGATGTAGGTAGTTTGCCAATCCTCTGGAGCAGTGTCAAAAGAAGTGAAACATTTCAGGATTTTGCCTCACAAAGATAAAAAAAGTTTAGGGAACAAAACGTGGCCAGGCTTTCTTTAAAGTGTTCCAACACTAAATTGGCATTCTGACCAAACAGGTGAGACCCATTGAATGACATGTCCATTATAGAGGCTTTCATAGCCACAGAAAAGTCCATGGATCTCATCCAAGCATGCAAACAAAGTACCTGACTGTTGTCCACTGCTCTGCCCAAATAGTCAGTAGTGTCCAGACAAGAGTGTATGATATACTTTGTGGTGTCCTGATCATCCTGGATGATTTGAGTCAAATTGTCCCAAGATTCACTGGAACTGGCAGCAAGAGCTTGCCAACGATTTCTTATCAAGCATGAGTAATTCAACCCAGCAAGCTACTGACATTGACTAACCAGAGGGCTAGGCTGTCTGAGGATCTTTCCAAAAGACTCAAGAAGTTTAGACCAGAGAAGTAACATGAAATGAATTTGGTTTCACCCTGCTGGTGGAAGATTGAACCACCAAACTCACTGGTGTAGGAGGTTGCATTCAAATGTCAGGGTCGCCTGATGTCCCAGTCAATCTGCCAGTTCAATGGAGGTCAGGAGCAGGGCTTGGACCAGGTACCCATGAGGGTGTTAGCTAGGGCTTGATTAAACATAAGTAATGGTTCTGACAAAGTTTGTCATGGCTGTAAGACTTGGTTAGCACTTTGGTTTTGACTTCCATTGTGGCAGCTGAAAGTCCAAACCCTTTGTCACTCCTTTCATTACCATGCCAGGAGAGGCATTTTCTTCTGTTGGTGGACCGGGGTGGGGAAGAAAGCAATC
The DNA here is from genome assembly GCF_964263255.1 of Lissotriton vulgaris. Lineage (NCBI taxonomy): Eukaryota > Metazoa > Chordata > Amphibia > Caudata > Salamandridae > Lissotriton > Lissotriton vulgaris. The sequence continues at coordinate 1,469,044,020 of NC_141689.1, forward strand.
CAGCGCCTCGGGAATAGTTCAAACCACTGGTATCTTGTAAATCCAGATACATATTTTCATCATCATAATGTTGGGAACAACTTACACTCATCATCATTCCTCATCCACAAAGGCTGATAGGCTTTAATCAGAGTCTGAGCTGAAAAGTTGCTGGAGTCCTGCGGTGTGACTTCAAGACAAAGGCATGTTCCTGCTTGACTAAGAAAGGTTTGGGGCTGGTTGCGTTGTATGGCATTGAGACAAAACTGCTGTCAGGGCAAGATGGATTTGGCTGAGAGTCAGCAAGCACAATAGGAAGGGGGTCATCCTCTGGTGCGTACCACAGAATCTGTCTATATGTACCACAATAGAAAATGTGACCAATCCCTAAATACCCAGGTGGTTTGTGAAGCCTCATGTCTCATAATAGATATTGTAGCACTAGTTCAAAAAATAACCCAAAATGTTTAAGCATTGTGCATTATAAAACCAACTAGCTAAAGGAGTGTTTGGCAATGGATGTTGGCTTCATAAGGACACCTATAATTATCATTCAGTTGCTATTATAAAATTATGTTGATTTATAATATAAAAAATTGTTATATTTCTTTAGGTGACAGTTCACATGTTGAAGGTCGACAATCTGAATTGGTGTGATTAACAAATATTTTTGAAATAAAAGAAGCCAACACATTAATTATCTGTTCCATAACTGTTTTACTATTACATTTTAAATCTGAATGTATTTTGTTACCATAAACAATACCCCATCTGTTATAATTAACTATGGATATATAACAAGACCTTGAACTCAGTATTTAGTTTTCATGACAAATGTCTTTATTTATAGTAAGTTGCTTTAAAAGTAGATTTATCAACCGGACATTATGGGAAACTGAATTCCCCATGCAAATATTAAGCTCTAATTGTAGCAGGCTAAGACTAGGTGTAGCAGATCACCTATCAACACTAGATCCTTTTTCATCTTTATTACCCAACTTTGGATCTGCTAGAGACATCATGGGCCCACATTTACTAGTGCTTTGCAATGGGTTTCCGTTAGTTTTGTAAGCAAACCTGATGCAAAGTATTATGCTGAGAATTACTATTGAATGGAAATCACAATTTCTTTTGGATAGTTTTCCAAAGTAACGCAAAGTTGTACCAAGCTCTGCTTTGCATTACTTTGCATCAAGTAGCATTCAGTGGCTCGAACAAGGGTGTTCCCATGCAATCAGCCATTGGTTTTGTTGCAAATTCCTATCTAAAAACATTCATAGAACTGGATTTGCACCAAAATCTTATGCGTTCTTGAGGCATTGGGATGAGTAAAGTTAATATTTATCCATGTTTTTCTAAATTTGCATAAGTGTAAGTACATGTTGGAAATTGCCATTTTTGCAGGGTTATCCCCAAACTTTTTGCTTCTTCCTCCTTTGGTTTTCCTGACCTGTGGTGGTTGTCTATAGGACTTCGGGCACTTTACGACTGCTGATCAGTGCTAAGGTGCACATGCTCTCTGTGTAAATTGTTATTGTGATTGGTTATCCATGAGTGGCATATTTGTTTTACTAGTAGGTCCCTAGTAAAGTGCACTGTGTGTGCCAGGGCTGGTTATTCAAATGCTACTAGTGGGCATTTATTTTATTTTTATTTTATTTTTGGAGTTTTCAATAGCGCTAGCCAAACCCGGAGGTATCGGAGCGCTTTACAACATTTGTTCATAAGAGTTTAGTACACCAAGAGTGACCAGGTAAACAGTGAATCCAAGGAGGTTCATTAATTCGTAAACGTCTAGTAGTAATCGATGCAGAGTTGAAAGTTTGATGTGCAAGTAGGGGGAGTAGTGTTCAGAATAGGGGGAAGTGATGTCAGGATTGACTTTAACGTAATTGCTGGGTCTTCTGTCTTGTGTTCGGAAATTAAAGCAGATCCGTTGTCACTTTGTGTGGACTCGATTGAGGAAGAGCGCCTTGAGCTGGCTCTTGAAAGCTTTGTAGGAAGAGTTTGTCCTAATATGTATAGGGATGGCATTCCAGATTTTGGGTGCATTTCCGGTGAAGGACCTAGATAAGGTCTTTTGTTTGCAGGTTTTCGAGGGATGAGTAGCAGAGAGTTGGTGCTTCTGAGGTTTCTTGTCTGTCCCGCTTTTTTTTTAGTTTGGCAGCTAGATAGGTGGGTTTGACAGTGTGCAGAGCTTTGTGTGTGAGGCAGGCAGTTCTGAAATTGGCTCGCATTTCTACTGGGAGCAACTTAAGCTCTTTTAGCGCGGGAGTGATGTTTTCGTATTTCTTCACTCCTGACACCATTTATTTATTTATTTTATTTATTTATGTAGTTTGTAGAGCGCACAACTACCCCCGAGGGGGTGTCCCGGCGCTAGAACCTGAACCTCCAGGGGGAAGAGAGGAGCATGGAGGGAACACAGCAGAGTAAAATCAGAGTCCAGAGAAGAGCCAAGTTTTAAGTTTGGCCCGGAAGATGGATTCGGAGGGACAGAATCTAAGATCGATTGGCAGAGCGTTCCACAGTTTTGCCGCGATGACACTGAACCCTCTGCCACCCATTCTAGAGAGTCTAAAACGGGGAGAGATCAGAAGGCGGAGGTCATTGGATCTCAAGGATCTGATGGAACGGGATATTGAGACACGTTTTTTCAGGTAGTTGGGTCCGAGGTCGTTGATGGCTCGGTAGGTAAGGGTAAGGATCTTGAACTGGATACGGCTGGCCACTGGTAGCCAGTGAAGTTCCTTACGATAAGCGGAGACTGATTGACGGTAGGGAATGTTGCCAATCAATCTGGCCGCCGCATTCTGGACAATCTGAAGCCGGTCTATCAGATATTGGGGGGCACCAGCATAAAGGCTGTTAGCGTAGTCCAAGTGAGACGTGATGAGGGCATGGGTCACTGTACGGCGGGAATCCAGAGGGAGATAGGGGAGTATCTTTTTGATCATGCACAACTTCAGGAAGCAGGCAGAGGTCACTTTATTGACCTGAGTTTTGCATGAGAGGGAGTCGTCAAACTGAAAACCCAGGTTACGAGCAGAGTGAACAGGAGAGGGAGCGGGATCAAGTGCCGTGGGCCACCAGCAAGAGGAAGGGATGGGATTTTTCTGGTTGAAAAACAGCACCTCTGTCTTGTCTGCATTGAGTCTAAGGTGGTTATCAGTCATCCAGACACTGATGTTGTTGAGACACTGGCGGAAGTTGGAGAACGCGGAGTCCGAGTGGTCTCTGAAGGAGAACACCAGCTGAGTATCGTCAGCATAGGAGACCACCCTGACTCCGTAGGACTCCACAACATCGGCCAGTGGGGCGAGATAGATGTTAAAAAACAGGGGGCTGAGGGCAGAGCCTTGTGGCACACCGCATGACAGGGGTTTTTCGTCTGATTTAAAAGGCTGCAACAGTACCCTCTGACTTCTTCCTGAGAGGAAGGACTCGATCCAGCTAAAGGCAGTGCCGCCAATGCCTATCTGTTTGAGTCGGTCAAGGAGGATGAGGTGGGAGACCGTATCAAATGCCGCGGACAGGTCGAGGAGGACCAGCATGGCCTCCTCGCCCCGGTCCACGCATTCCCGAATTGTTTCCGATACTTCCAGCAATGCCGTCTCCGTGCTGAATCCCGCCCGAAATCCGGATTGTGAGTCGTGAAGTAAAGAGTTGCTTTCCAAATACTCCGTGAGTTGCAACTGCACGGCTTTTTCCAGGACCTTAGCGGGTTTGGGGAGAAGGGAAATGGGGCGGTAGTTGGCGAAAACAGTGGGATCAGCATCAGCCTTTTTTAGGATGGGAATCACCAAGGCCTCCTTCCAAGTGGTAGGGAAAAAGCCATGGTGAAGGGAGGCGTTCCAGATGGAGAGGAAGGAGCTGGCTAGCGAGGGCGCCAGCTCTCCCATGAGTTTCGCAGGGACAGGGTCAGAGGGCACGCCAGATTTGCAATGGGTAAGTAACCTAATAGCATCGTCCCGGTTGAGTTTATTGAAGGAGAGGAAGGACGAAGAAGCTGGGGGACTAGTGGGGGGAGGCAGGGAGGCTAGCCCTTTAGGGAAGGAGATACAGAGTTTGTTAATTTTTTCAAGGAAGTAATCAGAGAGTCCCTCGCACAGGGCCTGACTCGCAGAGTTCTGAGTGGCCCTAGCCGGAGGATTAATGAAGTCTTTGACAATGGTGAAGAGGGTTTTTGACGAGTTTTTGGCATTGGCAATTTGAAGAGAGAAATGGTCTTTCATAGTGATTTTTTTTTGTTTGAGGAATTTTTTCAAGGCAGATTTGTAAGTAAGTTTAGCTTCGGGGTCATAGTTTAGTCTCCACTTACGTTCGAGTGCTTTGCATCTGCTTTTTTCCTCACGGAGGGAGGTGGAGAACCAGGGGGCGGAGGGGCGAGATCTAGTGGAGGCAATGATTTTAAGGGGAGCAATGGAGTCGATAGCATTGAAAAGGGCAGTATTTAGCCTAGAAACATTTCCGTCAATATCAGAGGAGAGGTAATCCGTCTGGAAGTGGAATACCGGGTCCAAGGTGGCACATGTGACCTTGTGCCACTTTCTTCCCAACTCCTTGCTGGGGGCCAGGGCGACAGCTTTCCGGCCAAGGACAAGAGAGAAAGGGATAAGATAGTGGTCGGACCAAGTAAGGGGGAGGGGGGGAGGACAGTGATAGTCGAAAAATTGGCGAAAATAAGGTCCAGGGTGTGACCAGCCACATGAGTGGGACCGGTGACTAATTGTGTAAGGTTCAGACTATCCATGGTTTCCAACAGATTGTTCGCCTTCACGCAGAGAGGGTTATCTACGTGGAGGTTAAAGTCACCTAGGACTAGGAAATATTGGTGTTTAAGGGATAGATCAGCCAGCTGGTGGGTAAGAGCAGTAAGTGAAGGGGGGGCGGCGGTTGGGGGGTTATAAACTAAGGTGCCAGCCAGTATAACTGCCGCGGAGTCAGATACAGAGAAGTACATGGCTTCAATTATACCAATATTGGTAAGTTTGGTAATGGTCAGCTGAAGATGGGATTTGAGGATGACGGCTAGTCCGCCTCCAGATTTTCCTCCAGCCCGGTTAATGCATTTTATGTCGTAGCCTGGGGGGATGGCCAGATAGATATCCGGAGAGGAGGAATCAGTGATCCAGGACTCAGTGAGAAATAAAATATCCCACTCGTCAGAGGAAATAGACATCCAGATGTCGTTGGCATGACGGGGGATAGACCGGCAGTTGACCAAGCCTGCTTTCAGCGTCCGGTGGTTAGGTGAGGAGAGCTGCGGTGTGGGAAGAGAAGGCAGACGAGATTGGTGGGACTGGAGAGTGAAGTTACATTGAGGACAATGGAAAGGAGCAGATTCTAAGTGGTCTGGGTTGCAGAGGGTAGTGGCCGAGCAGGGGGAGGGATTTAGTAGATGTAGTTGGGTGTTGGTCCAGCACTTGCGGGTAGAATCGGTGGAACAGGCAGGGGGTCTGGCCCTGGGCTCGGTCCAGGCCCGGACGGGCCCAGACGGGCTTGCCTTTGGCGCGCCTTCGGCGCGCCCGCTGCGCCCGTCCGCTGCGCTTCCTAGCGAGACACATAATTTATGCCTGTGGGGAAGGGCGTCACGGGGGTGTGGCCAGCTGAGGTGGGCGTGTCTGACGTCGCGCCTCGCCCTCGGTAATGGCGAAGAGAAAGTATCGTTGCAGCGCTAGATCCGCTGTTTGTCAGCAAGGAGGTGAGTGGAATTAAAAGTAACAGAGTATCACACAACAATAAATTTTAAAATTACAAGCTCACTCCCGGCTTCCGCCTCAGGAGACTCGAGGTTCAGAGTGTCGCGCTTTCCAGCTGCGCGCACTTTTATATTCGAATTAGGGGGCGTGGCCAGCTGAGGTGGGCGTGTCTGACGTCGCGCCTCGCCCTCGGTAATGGCGAAGAGAAAGTATCGTTGCAGCGCTAGATCCGCTGTTTGTGAGCAAGGAGGTGAGTGGAATTAAAAGTAACAGAGTATCACACAACAATAAATTTTAAAATTGCAAGCTCACTCCCGGCTTCCGCCTCAGGAGACTCGAGGTTCAGAGTGTCGCGCTTTCCAGCTGCGCGCACTTTTATATTCGAATTAGGGGGCGTGGCCAGCTGAGGTGGGCGTGTCTGACGTCGCGCCTCGCCCTCGGTAATGGCGAAGAGAAAGTATCGTTGCAGCGCTAGATCCGCTGTTTGTGAGCAAGGAGGTGAGTGGAATTAAAAGTAACAGAGTATCACACAACAATAAATTTTAAAATTACAAGCTCACTCCCGGCTTCCGCCTCAGGAGACTCGAGGTTCAGAGTGTCGCGCTTTCCAGCTGCGCGCACTTTTATATTCGAATTAGGGGGCGTGGCCAGCTGAGGTGGGCGTGCCTGACGTCGCGCCTCGCCCTCGGTAATGGCGAAGAGAAAGTATTGTTGCAGCGCTAGATCCGCTGTTTGTGAGCAAGGAGGTGAGTGGAATTAAAAGTAACAGAGTATCACACAACAATAAATTTTAAAATTACAAGCTCACTCCCGGCTTCCGCCTCAGGAGACTCGAGGTTCAGAGTGTCGCGCTTTCCAGCTGCGCGCACTTTTATATTCGAATTAGGGGGCGTGGCCAGCTGAGGTGGGCGTGTCTGACGTCGCGCCTCGCCCTCGGTAATGGCGAAGAGAAAGTATCGTTGCAGCGCTAGATCCGCTGTTTGTGAGCAAGGAGGTGAGTGGCCATTCTGGCTGCTGCATTCAGTTTTGTTCTGAGCAGAGCCAGGTGAAGTTTTGCCGTGCCTGTGAGGGTGGCGATCCCGTAGTCTAATCTGGATAGGACAAGGGACAGCGTGGCTTGCTTAAGGTACGTTGGTGGGATGAAGGGTTTGATTTTGCTCAGTAGCTTTAAGTTGAAGAAGGACCTCTTGCCGTGTTCTTGATGTGTTTGATGATATCCAAGTTGGGGTCTAGAGTGATACCCAATGACTTCACTGAGTCTGCTGGGATGAGAGCATAGTCAAGAGCATCAATAGACTTTAATCATTCCGTGATTTGGGGGGTCTTTTCCTTTCTGGCTATGAGAAGGATTTCCATTTTGTCTTGATTTAGTTTCAGATGGTTAAGGGACAACCACGTTTGTACTTCTCTTTGGGTGATGTTCAGTCTTTGCATGTCTGCTAGGGAGGAGGTTTCTAGGTAGATCTGGGTGTCGTCAGCATAGAGGTGGAAGGGATTGTTGGCTTTTTTGAGGATGATGGTGAGTGGCTCCATGTAGATGTTGAACAATGGGGGTGATAGAACTGAGCCTTGGGGAACACCTCTGATTATAGGGTGTAGGTTGGACGTGGGGTTTCCTATTTTTATTCTAATGGAGAGGATTTGTAGGAAGGAGGAGAACCACTGTGAGACCACCCTTTTTGCCCCTACCCTGACTTGGAGAGTGTTAATAAGTAGTTTGTGGTCGACCGTGTCAAAGGCCCCAAAAAGGTCAAGGAGTATAAGTAGACAGCAGCGGTTCTTGTCAAGTGATTTGTGCACATCATCTATGACATTTAAGATGGCAGTCTCTGTACTGCATCATTTTCTGAAGCCTGATTGGTGCGGGTCGAGGAGGTTGTTGATGTCCATGTGGTGGGTGAGTTGACGGAGAACACATTTTTCTAGTAATTTTGCTAGGAAAGGAAGATTGGAGACAGGCCTGTAGTTGTTGAGATCGTTAGGGTCAGCACCAGCCTTTTTTATGAATGGTGTTACCTGGCCTATTTTGAGGCAGTCAGGTATGATTCCTGTTTCCAGGGAGCTGTTTATAATCTCAGTCCAGAAGGGGGCTAAGGAGTGTTTGAGTAGTTTTGCCAGTTGAGCAGGGAGGGGGTCTTCAAGATGCGATGAGGGTTTGGATCCGGTGGTTAGTTCAATAATTTCCGTTTCAGTAGTGAGAGTAAAGGTTAGCCAGTTATTGGTTGGTTGGCTAGGTGGGTTTGCATCTTCTTTGATGAGTAACGGGCCTGCCTTTGATGGAAGCGTGTGGTCCCTCGACTCATCTCAGTCAGGCTTCCGGGCCAACCACAGCACCGAGACCGCCCTCATCGCTGCCACTGACGACATCCGAACCCTGCTGGACAACGGAGAAACAGCGGCCCTCATCCTCCTGGACCTCTCCGCGGCATTCGACACTATCTGCCACCGCACCCTAGTGCAGCGCCTCAGCAACGTCGGAATCAAGGAGAAGGCACTGGAATGGATCATCTCCTTCCTCGCCGGAAGGACACAGAGAGTCCGCCTCCCCCCGTTCAGATCAGAAGCCACGGAAGTCATCTGCGGCGTCCCTCAGGGCTCCTCGCTCAGCCCCACCCTCTTCAATGTCTACATGAGCCCCCTTGCGGCCATCGCACGCCAACACAACCTGAACATCATCTCCTACGCCGATGACACCCAGCTGATCCTCTCCCTGACCAACGACCCCGCCACCACCAGAGCCAACCTACACGAAGGGATGAAAGACGTGGCCGAGTGGATGACGACCAGCCGCCTGAAACTGAACACAGACAAGACGGAAGTCCTCATCCTGGGCTCCTCACCCTCCGCCTGGGACGACTCCTGGTGGCCCCCCGCCCTGGGCAACGCACCCAAACCGACAGACCACGCATGCAACCTGGGCTTCATCCTGGACTCCTCCCTCTCCATGACCAGACAAGTCAACGCCGTCTCCTCGTCCTGTTTCAACATCCTGCGCATGCTACGTAAGATCTTCCGGTGGATCCCCACCGAGACCAGGAAGACGGTCACCCATGCCCTCGTCACCAGCCGTCTGGACCACCACCAAGCTCCAGAAGAGACTCCAGCGTATCCAGAACGCCTCGGCGAGACTCATCCTCGACGTCCCCAGACGAAGCCACATATCCAGACACCTGAGAGACCTGCACTTGCTCCCGATCAACAAAAGAATCACCTTCCGGCTCCTCACCCACGCACACAAAGCCCTACACAACCAAGGCCCGACTTACCTCAACAGCCGCCTCAACTTCTACGCTCCCAAACGCCATCTCCGCTCGACCAGTCACGCCCTCCCCGCCGTCCCCCGCATCCGCAGAGCGACAACAGGAGGAAGGTCCTTCTCCCACCTGGCCGCCAAGACTTGGAACTCCCTCCCTCCCGACCTACGCCTGACCCAAGACCACCTCTCCTTCAGGAAGAAGCTCAAGACCTGGCTGTTCGAGCAGTGCGGACCCCCCCCCAAGCGCCTTGAGACCCTCCGGGTGAGTAGTGCGCGGTATAAATGCCTATGATTGATTGATTGATTGGTCCCTCAGTGAGAGCTCAATCTTTAGAATTTTTTCGCTGAAGAAATTGGCAAATTTGTCACATAGGTCTTTGGAGGCCGGAATTGCAGCAGGTGTTGGTTTGGATGTTTGTTGTCTGATAATGTTGAAGAGTTCTTTGGGGCGGTCTTTCGCATTACTCAGTGAGTTGCAAAAGGAGGATTTTTCGTGCATGATGTGCTTATTGTACATCCTACGTTTCTTTTTGAGTAGTTCGAGGTGGGTTGTCGAGGGGTTGTTGTGCCAGAGTCTTTCAGTTGCTCTTAGTTGTCTTCTTTCCAGGTTTAGTTCAGTGTTGAACCACGATCTCGATGGTAGGGTCTTGCTCTTTTTTTGTTTCATGGCTGCTATTTTGTCCAGCATGTCAGTCAGGGCCTCATTATATTGAGAGGTAAGTTCTGCTGTGGACCTTTCACCTAAATTGGGGGGGCGAGAGCGTGCTCAGTCGTTCTTTTAGTTCTTCCAAGGGGATCTGTCTCAGGTTTCTCGTCCAGTGAAGTGATCATTCATGCTAGGAATTCGATGTGTTTTTGATTGATGTGGAAGAGGATGAGACGATGGTCTGACCACTCAACAAGGAGGGTGCGAACGATGGTGATTGCATCTTCATAGGCTATGATTGTATCTAGGATTGAGCCTTTGTCGTGGGTTTGTTCAGTGCTGTGTTGGATCAAGTTGTTGTTGTGAAGGAGATCATTTAAGGTTTGTATTTGAGGGTTGTTGGTCTCATTCCAGTGAAGGTTTAAGTCTCCTAGTATTAGGTTGTTCTCATTTGAGAGTGAGCAGTGTGAGATCAGGTCAGCCAGCTGTTCACCAAATATGGTATTGTTTCCTGTGGTCAGTAGATGAGGTGACAGTGAAGCATTTTTTTATCAGACATTTTGATGGTGGCTGAAAGGTATTCCAGTTTATGATATTTGAGGGAGTTGGTTTCTGTTATCAAGATGTTCTTTTTATATATGATTGCAGTCCCTCCACCTCTTTGGTTGTTCCTGTCCTTGTTGAGGATATAGAATCCCGGGGGTACCAGCATATCGAAGATAGGTGGAGAGGATTCATTCAACCATGTTTTAGTGATGAACATGATTTCTATGTCATGTGTTAGGATGGTTTCTGCCAGTTCTGTTGCATGTTTGTTCGCAGATCTGCAGTTTATGAGCATGCAGTTGGCCACCTTCTTGTTGTTTGGTTCTTCAATTCGGGGGCCCTAGGAATATTTGTGAGGTGCGTTAGAGGTCTCACTATTTTTGTGGTTGTGATTTCTCTCCTAAATCCAGTGATTACTGGGATCACAGAACTGGGGGTGGTGGTTGGCGCTGCTTTATAGGATTCAGCAAGATCCCTCGCCTCTTGTATGGACATTGCAGCGATTGTTCTCTTGGGTCCGTGTGTTTGGTTACTGTGGGGGGTTGACTACCATCTCTGTTGTGTATTTTTGCGGGGATATCTATGTTTGTTGAGGGAGCCAGGGAGCGAGAGGGGTGGGCCCTGAGTAGAGGGGATGTTTTGTTTGGATAAGATTCTGTTAATATTTTGCGTACCTATTCCTAGTTGGAATTCTAGTCGAGCCAATCTTTGGGTTATGCTCAAGCAGGGAGGGGTAGGGGGGTTAGGACTCTGTGTGTCCTGGGTCCGACCATTAGTGTTTGGAGGGTGTTTTGTTGTGATTGGTGGTGATAGCGAATCTGTGAGGTTGTTCTTCCCTATGTCTGTGGTCTTATTATGGTTTATTGGGGTAAGCACAGGTTTCGGTTGGTTTGCTGGGTTTAGAGCAGGCGGGGAGTTCGGGGTTATTATCAGCGGGTCGGTTTCTTTGGTTACTGGATGGGGAGGGGAGAGGGGGGTACTGAAGGGGGGTTGAGGCCTATTGTCTAGGATGGGTCTAGTGATGGGTGTGCCTAAGCGGGATAAATATTGTGGGCTCAGGGAGTTGTTGAGGGAGATAGTGGAACTGGGGGGCAGTAGATTGGCGGGGGTTGTTGAGTGGGTGTATGGGTTGGAAGGTTTTCTCCGTGTGTGTGGCTTGAGGCTAGGGTTTCTTTCGCGTTGGGCTGGGATGGATGGGTGAGGGCAAGGCGTAGCGTGGGGAAGAGTGTGTCAAAGGCCTCTAGTTTGTCGTTGTTGGCTTGGATTAAGATTGTGCCATTGCTGTATATGGTCACAAACGAGTTTTCGCAGTGAGTGCGGTGGTTGGGTATTAGTAATGTTAGTTTACAGCTTCCAGGGGTGGTGGTAGTTTTATATATGTGGAGGTGGGATCTGAGGATGGAGTTCCAGCCCCTAGGATTCTGGGTGTGGAAAATGAGATCCATTTTCTGTAATCCTTTTGTGGCGCAGTGGTATAAGTCCACAATTAGACATTCTTGGTGTTGTCTTAGCAGCCTTTGTTTAAAATTTATTTTCGCTCTGGGTGTGAGGTTGGGAGGGTACATGATGGAGAAAGAGTTACTGCCATGGGGTTTTAGCCATGTGCTGAGTTGGTTTGGGGGAGAGTCAGGCTGACCTGTGGTCCATTTATTCTGTTCTGTGGGTGCATTGTAGTCCACTGAGGGCTAGAAGATAGGGAATGGAGGAGCCAACTGTGTCGGAGGATAGATTTAGCACGATCAATACAATCTTACTGGCTGATTTATCATTCTCGGATTGCGTTGCTAAGTCAATTAGAGATTTTCATTGCCATGTGATGGTTTTGTACTGCAGTCAATTTTTAAGTTAAGGCCAACGCTTGTTTGGCATGGTTTATTTTGTCCTGCTTTGTTGCAAGGCAGGAGCTCCGGAGTGATTTGCCCAGAATGGGCGCCATTTTGGGGTCAGGCTTTTGGACTGTTCTGCTTGTGCTGAAGTGTATTGGTTACCCTTCGGTTTTCATTATGATTTCGCTCTCTTAGCTTAACATGCCAAGTTTAGTAACCCTCCAATGGTATTTCAGGCCTGCCACTGTGGTGCCTGTGCGCAGTCTGTGAACTGCCATGTTGTCCTGCCCTATGTCCACACTTACCAGGCTTGACACTTCCCTTTCCTTACACATTGGACACCTCTATGGTAGGCCCAAGGTACCCTCCTGGGCAGGGTGCAGTGTATGTGAAAGGTAGGACATGTACTAGTGTGGGTAACATGTCCTAATAGTGAATACTGCCAATTTCGTTTTTCACTATTGAAAGGATATCTTGCTAATAGGATAACATGGGGAATGCTGTGTAACACGTTTACCTGCTTATATACCCATAACGGCAAGATAGACATATGGAATCTGGTATCCCTGAACTCAGAATTTAATAACACATCTTTTAGTGAAGATGGTTTTTAAATTCTAAGTTTGGAAATAGCACTTTTTGAAAGTGGCTATTTTCTTGTTAGGCCTTTCTGTGTGCCTCTGTCTGCTTGTGGATTGACTGTCTGGTTTGTGAGTGACAGGGACTGTGGGTGGCTCCAGGAGACTGGGTGAGTCAGCGCTAGACTGAATAGACCCATCTGCATGTAGAGTGGTGGGGAGGAGTAGCACCTGGGTCTGAATAGGGCTGTGCCTGCCTGCCACAATGCTGGCTTCACCTCCTATGGTGCATCTGATGGCCCTGGCCCACACTCATAAAAGGAAGAAGATGTGCCCTGACAGAGTGCACCCAGTACTGGTTTGGACTGGGTCCAGGACCCCTTACACAGGAAGAACAAAGACTTTTGGGGTATATAAGTAGAGCTGAGACCCCTGTATTATTAGATTAGGAAACTTTGTGATCAAGAAGGAATCCCTGCCATAGAAGAACAGCCAGGAAGACTGAGGAAAAGTGTTGCCATTTCTGAGTGTCTGGGAGCTGACCTGCAGCTGCTGTAATTGCTGATGAAGAGGACCAAGGGACTGTCTGATGTGTGCTGTGTCCCCCTTACTTGAAGAGGAGCAGTGATGTGTGCTTTGCCCTCCTCTGAAGACCCCTATCTCCAAGGGCGTGGGCAGAGCTGGCCTCCTGTTGTCAAACTCAGGGACACAAAAGTTTGCAGAAAGACATCTGCTCCTCGCTTTGGTTGTGCGTTTTAACCCCCAGTTGGGAGCTACAAAAAGCGTGGGGCTAATCTCCTGGCCGTGAAGAGACTGGGTAGTCTTGTGCCAAGATCACTGCCGCCGGCCCGTGAGCCGCTAGTGCCTCGTGCTACTTTTCACCACCGCTGGCCAGTGAATCAGCCAGTCTTGTCGTCAGTTTCAGCCCGGGTGAGTGAGCGCGCTCTGGGCGCTGCCCAGAGGCTTTGTGTCTATTTCACCACGTGGCCCGAGTCAGGAGACCGAGCCGCACTGAGGTAAGGGCAGGAGCGTTGCCCAGCAATGGTGTGTGCTCATCTGTAAAGAGCTGTGTTTGAACCCGAGCGTGACGCCGACTGAGGAATCCCCAACAGGATGTGAGCCGGAGCCAAGGGAGAACCATGCTCAAAAGTGAGCTGCCGCGCCAGCCTGACCCGATCCAGGTAACACTCAAACCCGCTTTAGCTGAGCTACCTGGAGTGGGTTGAGAGCAAGAGCGTGTGTGTGGAGAATTGTGCCCATAACTGTGACATAATGTTATGGCCTGAAAGTCTTCGCAGAGAAGCCGCGGTATCGGAGCCCGACTGGTTTATCACCCTTGCAACCCTCAAGCTTGTAGGGAGCGATGAGAGCTGAAGAAATCGCGTAGTGCATGCACGCTCTGAGCAGGAGCCCCGCCCCCAAGGAGAAGAGCTCAGTCAATTTCCTTATTCCTACCAGTACGTTTCTTTTGCACAGAGAACAATTATAAAGCAAACTGTCTCAACAAGGTTTACCAAGAACACTGCAAGAGAACCTTTCTAGTTTGAGATAACTTGCTTTTTCAAAAGTGAACATTTAACAAGGGAAGCTTTATTTTTAAAGCCACTTTTATTATTGTGTATGTGATTTTTATGCCGTTCTGATCTGCCTAATCTATATAAAGATAACGTTATTTTTTATAAACAACTTGTGTAGTGTCCATTTGTGGTGTTTCACTATATTACTGTGAGTGTTGGTACAAATACTGTACACATTGCCTTGGGGATAAGCCTGTCTGCTCGTGCCAAGCTACCTGGGGGATGAACAGGGGTTATCAACAGTGTGTGTCCCCCGTACCCTGACTAGAAGCAAGAGTCCCTATTTGAACAAAGGTATTTACCTCTGCCACCTAGAGACCTCCACATTTAACAGTACAGTACACATACCAAAATTAGAAATCGTAAAGGATAGTTTTTTCCACTTCAAGGGTCCCCATCTGTACAAAATGTATCCATTATAGAATGCATATAACCTTGCTCTGTGGCTCAAGGATGCAATTGGCGAATGGCAGTCAAAAGTGCGCCAGTTCAGAGAGGAAATCGGCACAAACTCACCAAACTCACTCCTGAGGCGAAAAGCCGGGAGTTAGCATCTTTCTTTTAATTCTTGCATAATTTGTTTTTAAACCAAGCTAATTTCCCAGGACATCATCTACTAGCACGCAGACCCGCCCAGCCGATTCAGGGCTGACGCGGTAGACTGCTGCCAGGGCAACGCCGCCTTCCTCGGCCAGCGGACACGCCCACCCGCACTGACCACGCCCCCTCACAGTATAGGTACGCGTGCTGACTGAAAGCGAGCGTTCACCGAACTCACTCCTGAGGCGAAAAGCCGGGAGTTAGCATCTTTCTTTTAATTCTTGCATAATTTGTTTTTAAACCAAGCTAATTTCCCAGGACATCATCTACTAGCACGCAGACCCGCCCAGTCGATTCAGGGCTGACGCGGTAGACTGCTGCCAGGGCAACGCCGCCTTCCTCGACCAGCGGACACGCCCACCCGCGCTGACCACGCCCCCTCACAGTATAAGTACGCACGCTGACTGAAAGCGAGCGTTCACCGAACTCACTCCTGAGTCGAAAAGCCGGGAGTTAGCATCTTTCTTTTAATTCTTGCATAATTTGTTTTTAAACCAAGCTAATTTCCCAGGACATCATCTACTAGCACGCAGACCCGCCCAGCCGATTCAGGGCTGACGTGGTAGACTGCTGCCAGGGCAACGCCGCCTTCCTCGAACAGCGGACACGCCCACCCGCGCTGACCACGCCCCCTCACAGTATAAGTACGCGCGCTGACTGAAAGCGAGCGTTCACCGAACTCACTCCTGAGGCGAAAAGCCGGGAGTTAGCATCTTTCTTTTAATTCTTGCATAATTTGTTTTTAAACCAAGCTAATTTCCCAGGACATCATCTACTAGTACGCAGACCCGCCTGTCGTAATTGGCCCGTCCGTGTTAGCGATTAGCTGAACCTACACGTTGTCCTCCTTAACTTGGCTGTATACGATAAACGCCGTTTTTAATACTGTGGCGGCCATCTTAGCTCATGAGCGGCCTCGTGGCCGACGTGCCCTTTAGTCCTTTGTCCGTTCTACTGACCACTCTCATCTGCCCAGCAACAGGCTATTTTTAGTATTGGTCAAGCCACACATGCGCAGTTCTCACTGACCCGTAAACCTTCAGGAATGTGTCCCAAACTGACCAGTGGGTTTGAAACCCTCCAATGAGCTGGCAGTGTTCCAAAACATGACCATATATGTCTCTAAAACTGTGTTTTAGCTTGTGCCGCCTGTCTTTTATTGCCCCAAATGTGTATATAAACGGGGTCACACCGGTGTCCGGTGTGATACCTCTTGCAATACCGAAGGGTGCTGTTTGAGTGTACCACCACCCCATGGGGTTTTAATAAACTTGTTCTTTGCCTTTAGCAGCTTCCGTGCCAACAGTTCTTTTGTGTATGTGGGTAATCTCTGGAGCGTGTAGGCCTTGGGAACCCCGAAATACTTCAATTGGCGACCACGAAGGGACTCATCGGCGACTCGGATGCCCGAAGGAGAGGTCGTGACGAAGGCTTGGAAACTCGCCATGGACGCGCACTGCCACGAGTGACCCGAGTCTTGGCTGCCAAGGTGTCTTTTCCTTTCCTTCCGATCTGACCTTCCAGGTGGCGCCGGTCTCCGACTGAGTTTTCGAGTGTCCGCTTCACTGAGAAAGTGCCGTTTGGCTGATTTGGCTTACAAGACCTTGGCAGTTGGAATCTGGACTTTTGAGAATTGGTAAGCTTTGTGTTCGGTAAGGTAGTCTTCGGACGCTTACTGAAGTCCTGAGATTTGTGTTCGGTAAGGTAGTCTTCGGACGCTTACTGAAGTCCTGAGATTTGTGATCGGTGAGGTAGTCTTCGGACGCTCGCCGAATTTTGTGAACTTTGATCTGAGTTAGCTAACATTTTGAATTTGTGACCTTTGAACTTATATGTGTAGTGCACTTCACATAGGCAGGCATGTAGAGATGTTTCTCTAACCTTGTTTTTTCCTTTGAGCGGCACAATCGTGTGAAGAACTGTAAGTGCCATTTGGTCTGGTGTCACGCTTTCGTGATACTTTTTGAACATGCCTGTTTTCAGCAAACTCCGGGGAATGTGTTGCTTAGGAGATGATGCATCAATTAGGTTAGCGGAATCACAGCCGGCTCCCCCAGAGGGAACACCAAATAGGGAAATGTATATCAAGCACGGCCTTCCACCTATTATGTACAGTAAATTATGGCATAAGTACACTAAGGCCGATCCCGAATTGCAATGGCCCCTACACGGGTCATACGATTTGAGTAAAATCCAATTTGTCGAGCAATGTATGTTTCAACGTAGGTCTAGACAAAATATGTTTGATTGTGTACGAATGTGGGAGAAAGCGGTGCGTGAACGAATGAAGCGTGAGGTTGCCTTGGCGGACAAAGAGCAGCGCAAGGCTGCTCGGGATAAGGCTTTACAGCTTGAGGAGAAGGAGGCTCAGGAGAAGAAAGAGAGGGAGGAACGGGAACGTAAATTGCGAACAACTGGTCAGTTTCCTATTCGCCGACCGCTTTATCCTGTCCTTAATAATGAAATTGATGATTTTTCTTTGTTAGATCGGTCACCGCCTCCGTACGTTTCACCGACGGCTCCGACTGCGGATCCTGAGGATGATGGGCAGATTCAAGTGAGCCAGAAAGGGGTATCGGCTCTCAGGTTTACTGCGGAGAGGTCCGCTCATTTGCGCAGTTGGGCTCGTAAAGTGAATAAGCATTGTGTTACTCAGGAACAGTTGGTAACAGAGAAACAGGGGTGGTCGGATCTTGAATTAATGTATTTCTTGTCCACTTTAGCGGATGAAGTTGTCAATGCATATCGTGAAGTTTCTGAAACGTTAGAGCCTAAAGTTTTGTCGGTATATCGTGAGAATTTAGCTAAAGGTGATTTTGATCTTACAGATGTGGATGACCTGTTCAAACAGTTGATCGCGCTGCGGGATGAGACAACGTATTTGCGACAGGAACTGAAACGGAGGAAAAAGGAGTCCGAGCCGGGAAACGACGGGGCGGTTAAGGAGTGTTCTCTTCGTGGTTCAGATAAGAGCTCTGCGTTGCATGTTATGCCTATGCGTGAAGCTGCGCCTTTGTATGTTCCACCAAAAGGGGAAGGTACGGATGACGATAAATTGTCAAAGGATGCGAAGGGATATTTTGTGTATAATTGGGTGTATACACCATGGAATAGAGCAGATGTCATGGCACTTAAAAATTCTTTACCTGATCTCCGAAAGAATCCAGCGGCATTTTATGAGGGGGTGGAGGGGGCTATATCGTCTTGTGTGATGACTCTTGTAGATATAGATTTGTTTTTTGGGTTGATATTACCACCTGACATGTGGCGGCAGATTCGTAAAAATAATGATGAGACAATATTGGGAGGGACATGGAAAGAAATAAATGCTGCAGATTTAGATAGGGAACCAGCATGTAAGCCCTGTCAGCTAATCCTAGAACTCCCGGCAGCTATTTTGCGTAAATTGAAAACGCTTGTTCCCGCCAAAAAGATTGATTGGACCATGTTAACGTCGTGCAAGCAGAAACATGATGAAACGGTTTCAGATTTCTTTACGCGCTTCGAGGAGGCCTTTCATGATTACAGTGGTCAATCTTTAACAGACGATACGGGTCGGCATCTGTTTGTAGATAAGTACGTAGCTAATCTCCTACCGGAGATTGCTAAGCGATTGAAATCGAGCGAAAGTTCCTGGGCCACGGCGACCCCTGCGTCTTTGTTAACTATGGCTCAGTACTATGAGCGGCAGGAGGTGGAAGCTAAAGAAAGTGTGGAGAAAAAGGCGAAGGAATTGAAAACGAAGGTGATGTTGGCGCAGGTTCGGGGAACACAGAGCAGAGGGAATGATAGAGGTAGACGAGGTGGAGGAAATGCGTCGTATGGTCGTACGGACATTGCGGAGGATCAGTGTGCTTATTGTAAGGAGTTTGGGCATTGGGCCGACGATTGTCCGGTACTTCGTGAACAGCGTAGTCAGCGTGGTCGAGGCAGTGGAAGGTCAAGAGGAGGTTATACGGGAGCGAGAGGTGGCGGAGGTGATCGTAGACAGGTTGAGGAGAGGGGCCGTGGCCAGGGCGAACGAAACACGTTTGATAGGCGGAATCAATATCAGATTTCGGAAGGAGAGAATGTGGAACACCAGGATTATGTGCATGCATAGGATTGCGTAGGATGGGGTAAGGAATCAGTTGAAGTACGGGTAGATCAGCAAGGTCCATATGTAACAGCGGGTATTTTGGGCTCTACTGATAAATTTTTAGTCGACACGGGAGCTACTCGTAGCGCTCTGTCGAAAAACTTGGTTCCGAGGGCTCCCCTGTCTGGCGAAATGATTACGTGTGTAGGGTTCGATGGCACACCCTCCCCCAGCCCATTGTCCAAGCCCCTTGCACTATGTATTGACAAATATTTTAGCTTGGGTCAATTCTTGTTATCACCTCATACCCCAGACAATATCCTGGGCATTGATTTACTTAAATATTTTCGAGCAACAATACGTTGCGCTCCAGAGGGAGTGCGGGTTATCTTGAATGACAATTACCCCGACCCTGACGATTGTATTGAGCCCGACAGATTTTATGCCATATTGGATATCCCTGCTTTGGCCTCCCTGCCGCACACATTGTGGGCGACATCGGATACGGATGTGGGAGAGATGCGCATTCCACCAATACGCATTACTGTTAAGGAAGGGGCCCCTCTACCACGAGTGCCACAGTACAAGATCTCAAAGGAAGGTGAAATTGCACTGACACACATTGTTCAGGATTTGATTTCTGCAGGGGTGGTGGAGGAGGTCCCTTATAATGTTTGTAATAGCCCTATTCTACCGATTCTAAAAAGAGATTCAGATGGCAAGATCTATCGATTTATTATTGATTTGCGTGAAGTCAACAAAATTGTCATTCCCCAATATCCAGTGGTGTCCGATATCACGACCTTGCTCACTTTGGTTCCCCCGACGGCCACCACTTTTACTGTTATTGATCTAAAGAATGCGTTCTTTTCTATCCCTGTTCATCCAGATAGTAGATATCTGTTTGGTTTTACGCTCAATAATAAATCATATAGATTTTGTCGTGTTCCTCAAGGATATACTGAGAGCCCTAGCATCTACAGCCAGGCCTTGAAACGACAACTAGATTCCTTTGAATTGCAGTCTGGCGTTGCGCTCATCCAGTACGTGGATGACCTTTTGCTTGCCGCCGACACCTATGCGCAATGCGAACAGAGTACACTTGCATTACTTTCCTTTTTGGCACAACACAATCACAAGGTTTCCAGGAAAAAGCTTCAATATTGTAGACCCCAGGTGACCTACCTTGGTCATCTGTTGTCTAAGGAGGGGCGGGCATTAACATCTGATCGAATTCAGGCGATTTTAGATACACCAGTCCCCCGCACGCAGAGAGATGTGCGTGCCTTTATAGGGTTGACATCCTTTTGTAGGCAATGGATCATGGGTTTTTCACATATCATAAAACCTTTGCTAGCATTATTGTCAAAGACCACACCAATGCCTCTTGAGTGGACGGATGAATGTCAGAAAGCTTTCGAACAGCTAAGGCAGGCACTTTGTTCCGCACCCGTGTTGGGAACACCAGACTACACAAAACTTTTCACATTATATGTACATGAGAATGATGGGTGTGCATTGTCAGTATTAGTGCAGTTACACGGGGATAAGCAGAGACCATGTGCATACTTCTCTGCCATTTTGGACCCTGTAGCACGAGGGCTGCCTGGGTGTTTTCGAGCAGTAGCGGCAACAGCAGTAGCCATACGACAGAGTGAGGGCATAGTGTTATCACACAAATTGCTGGTGTTAGTCCCCCACGCAGTAGATGCCCTGCTAAACCAAACTAAGACCCAATATCTCACGAGTGCGCGACTTACAGGATATGAGCTGACACTCTTAGCGCCACATATAACGTTAAAAAGATGCGCTACTTTGAACCCTGCCACCCTGTTGCCTGATCCGGCCGAGGAGGGTCAGGAAGATAAACATCATGATTGTGTTTTCCTGACTGAGGAACAGACAAAGGGTCGTGTTGACTTACAGGATGTGCCACTTCCCGATGTGGATGGGGAACTGTGGGTTGATGGATCGTGCATACGGCTGCCAGATGGTACGACTTCCGCAGCATATGCGATCACGACTCTTAAAACGGTGGTAGAAACAGCTAGGATACCACAAAAATCGGCTCAGGCAGCAGAGCTGATAGCTTTAACAAGAGCCTGCGAATTGAGTGCTGGCCTATGTGTGAACATATACACAGACAGCCGGTACGCCTTTGGAGTGGCCCATGATTTCGGCCTTCTTTGGAGGGAACGTGGGTTTCTGACATCACACGGGGAGCATATTATGCACGGAGACTTAGTGCGTGATCTTCTAAATGCGTTGCTCGGCCCTAAAAAAGTAGCGATAGTGAAGTGCAGTGCCCACAAGAAAGTCACAGATAAGGTGGGCCAAGGAAATGCCTTTGCAGACAGCATAGCAAGGCAAACGGCTATGTCTCGAACTAGCTCCCCCATGTACGTGGTACAATCACAGGCTGAGCGATGGAGTGATGCTAGAGCAGAGATACGGGATATACAAAATTCAGCTACAGAATCTGAGCTTGCGGCTTGGGCAGCAGATGGGGTACTAGACGACGAGGGGTGTTGGAGAAGCAAAGACATGGAGAAGTGGAAATTGCCTGCGGCTTACTTACAAGCGATGGTCCAGATGACACATGGACTGGCTCATGTCGGAGCTCTTGCAATCACTCGGCTTTTAGCACGAGTTTGGGAACATCCCGAGATTGCGAATACTGCGAAGAGAGTAGTGCAGACCTGCCTGGTATGTTTGCAACACAATCCTGGAAAGGGGGCCTATACTCCGAAAGGAGGGTTCGTTCCACCTTCTGCACCGTTTGAAGTCCTTCAAATGGATTACATCCAACTCGAGCGCTGCAATAACCTGAAGTACGTCTTAGTGGTGGTGTGTGCTTTTAGCAAATGGGTTGAGGCCTACCCCACGAAAGACAATACGGCTCTGACAACAGCTAAGGTGTTGCTTAAGGAATTCTTTCCTCGCTTTGGAGTTTGCAAATTTTTGTGGAGCGATAATGGGCCCCATTTTGTCGGAAAGATTGTGGAGTATGTACTGAAGGGGTTAGGGATTCAGCAAAAGTTCCACGCTGTATTCCACCCTCAGTCAGCAGGTTTGGTCGAGCGGTACAATGCAACGTTGAAGCTTAAGCTGGCCAAAATTGTGGCGTCTACATCATTGAAGTGGCCAGATGCGTTGCCGCTAGCACTACTGTCTCTTAGATCAGTACCCCATTCACGAACTGGCCTTACACCTTATGAGGTGGTGTTTGGCCGCCCCATGAATATCTGGGGAGTGCCCAAGCCGCGATTAATACATGATGTGCCTTGTGTTATGATGAATGATTATTTGGCGCGATTAACAAATGATTTGCTCTCCATTCATCAACAGGTTCGAGAAGCGCTCCCTGACAACTCTACTGGAGAAGGCCACGATCTTCGTCCTGGGGATCATGTGATGATCCGTTCGTTTGAAAGAGCAAGCAGTTTGGAGCCCAGGTGGAAGGGCCCCGAGCAGGTCCTTCTGGCAACCCGCACCGCCGTACGAGTGACCAACAGGAAGCGGTGGGTGCATTCGACTCACTGTCGTCGAGTCTCTCCGGATCTGGTGACTCCTGCTGTGCTTACTGATTATAAAGAGATCTTGGAGAAAGAAAAGAGCCCAGCTGTGACGTCGGCCGAAGTAGAGGGAGCCTTCCCGGACCAATCTGCTACTGGAAGAGAGCGCTACAATCTACGACCGCGATAAAAGAAGATTTTTGTTCCTTTTTGAACTGGTTGGTAACCGCTCCAGGTTTGTGAAACGGAAACCGGGAATTCCAAGGGGGGGGGATCAGTTCTGCCAGAGTAGCGACACCCGTCTTGGCCCGGAGAAGAAAACAACGGCTACCTCGGAGTTCAGCACCGCATTTTTCCTTTTTTTTTCTTAGGTATACACGTACGTGTATCAGAGACCACTTGTGAGAAACTGTGAACAATTTGTGTCATTTGAGACTTTGCACAGAACTTTCTTGAACTATGGCATCAACGGCATCGCGTGATAAGAAAATACTGGGTGCCTTTCTTTTTGTTTTCACGATTGTGGTGATAGCTGTTATAGCCTGGGTAGTCGAACTCGTAGTGCCTGTACGTGAACATTTGCTGCCGACTACCCCGGCACCGTCTGAACATTTCCATTTTACGTTGCCTTTTCATGAAGAGCGCCACCGTCAAACGTACTTAAATAACAGTTTCATTCAGATTCTTCACCACACACATAATATGACCAATACCTCTAATTGCTGGGTGTGTGGAATGTTGCCTGGGCACCAGAAGAGAGGGGGCACCCCACTTATTCCACTCCCGTTTTCGCATAATGGGTCTTGCAACGCTTGGTACACCCTCCTTTTTACCCTGAGATGGCCAACCAAAGGGGGGGTGCTTTTCCGTCTCAATAAAGAATGTCCCCATGACAAGGATGGGTTTCCACGGGCTGAGGGTACACGTTTTGAATGGGAAGAGTATAAGCCCGACAATGTGTCTGCTCCACGAATATACAGCAATCAGAGAAATGTGAATGTATCAAGTGCTCATGTTATAAATGTCATTGCTACAAAAGCTGATTTATGTATCCGAAATAAGGGCACGATTGCAGTGGGGAAAAGTGAATGTAACGTTACTCTCACGTTCGATAGCCCGAATGGCATTTCATTTGTTGCATCCAGAAACACCTACTTCATCTGTGGAACGAAGGGGTATCATCAGCTTCCAGTGGGGTGGTTGGGCACCTGTTATGTATCATTTGTGCTACCTCCTGTATTCATTGCCCCACCGATGTATCCCAATGACTATACTCTGTACCACGATTTTGTTTTGAACAGAGTTAAGCGAACTGTTGCTTTAGAGGACATTGATCAAACGGACACTGCGTTGCAACAATATGTGGATTTTAATCTGGGACTGTTCTCCTTTGTGGGGGCTGCATTGAACAGTCGGAAAATAAGACGGCTGACTCACGTTGTCGAGGCTGTTGCGAATGACACTGCTATTGCCTTGGGAAATATCACCGAAGAACTGCAGATTTCTAGAATTGTCACCCTCCAAAATCGGATGGTGTTGGATGTTGTTTTGGCTGATCGTGGGGGGGCATGTAGAATTATCGGAAGCAGCTGTTGTGTTTACGTGCCTGATAACTCTCCATCTGTGTATGATGCGATTTCCAAGCTGCACAAAATAGCTGCCGAAATACACCCGGACAATGGGACTTGGACACTTTCTGGATGGTTCTGGTCCATGATTGCAACTTGGGGCTGGAAACTGTTGACAATTCTCTGTATACTTGTGGGAGCTATGTTTTTTATCTGCTTGTGTATCCAATGTGGTCCCGCCTTATGTTCAATGTGCCTATCAGCTTGCTTACCATCGAGGCGAGCTCTTGTCCATGACAAAATAATGCTCCACAAAGAGGTGACACAAATTATGTTAATTGACATCGAGGACGAACATCCAGATTATGTTCATTATGAGGTAGATTCAGCTAAACGCTAAAAGGGTCGTCTGTCGTAATTGGCCCGTCCGTGTTAGCGATTAGCTGAACCTACACGTTGTCCTCCTTAACTTGGCTGTATACGATAAACGCCGTTTTTAATACTGTGGCGGCCATCTTAGCTCATGAGCGGCCTCGTGGCCGACGTGCCCTTTAGTCCTTTGTCCGTTCTACTGACCACTCTCATCTGCCCAGCAACAGGCTATTTTTAGTATTGGTCAAGCCACACATGCGCAGTTCTCACTGACCCGTAAACCTTCAGGAATGTGTCCCAAACTGACCAGTGGGTTTGAAACCCTCCAATGAGCTGGCAGTGTTCCAAAACATGACCATATATGTCTCTAAAACTGTGTTTTAGCTTGTGCCGCCTGTCTTTTATTGCCCCAAATGTGTATATAAACGGGGTCACACCGGTGTCCGGTGTGATACCTCTTGCAATACCGAAGGGTGCTGTTTGAGTGTACCACCACCCCATGGGGTTTTAATAAACTTGTTCTTTGCCTTTAGCAGCTTCCGTACCAACAGTTCTTTTGTGTATGTGGGTAATCTCTGGAGCGTGTAGGCCTTGGGAACCCCGAAATACTTCACGCCCAGCCGATTCAGGGCTGACGCGGTAGACTGCTGCCAGGGCAACGCCGCCTTCCTCGACCAGCGGACACGCCTACCCGCGCTGACCACGCCTTTTCCAACGTCACTTTATGCACGATAAATCATGTGTTGTAACCGGAAGCGCAGCGGATGAGGGCAGCGGGCGCGACGAAGGCGCGCATAAGGCAAGCTCGTCTGCGCTCGTCTGCGCCGAGGACGGGCTAAGGGCCACCCCCCCTGTCGCACCGGTTCCACGATCAGCTACTAATACGGTGAGACTCATCTACACCTCTGCTGAATTACTTAACCTTAGACATGTAGTAGACTTACCCCACGCTCTACCACATTTCGGGTATACTCATCCCATCCTAGGCCCTCACCAATGTCCTACTTGCATAAAGGAAGCCCCCAAACCCTCTACAACTGTCCCACAACTGGTTCAAGCAGCGCTAATAAATGCCAGATCTCTCCCCAAACACAAGCTAGAAATTGCCGACTTGATTGACACGCATAAACTGGATCTCCTATTTATCACAGAGACATGGGGGGATGAAGCCTCCGGCCCAGACTTCAGAGCTGCCACCCCTATCAATTACAATGTATGCAGACTAGATAGGCCTAAAAAAAAGGGTGGAGGCATAGCAATAATCTATAAAGACCAGTTTAAACTTAAAACAACACAATCTAATTGCCCTGAATATGAGGCGTTCCTTTTCACATTAGGCCTCTCGGCCAAATCATCGTTTAAGGGCATGCTAATCTATTGCCCTCCTGGGTCAAGATCTAAGTTTTTAGCCAACATAGGCAACATGATTGAAGCAGCTGCAGGCTCCCCACACTTTACCATACTAGGTGATTTTAACTTTCACCTAGAAGCCTTCAACGACTACGAAACAACGCAGCTAACTACAGACTTAGCAACTGCCGGCTTGCTGCAATTGATAAAAGCACCCACGCACCAAGCAGGCCACACACTAGATGGCCTATTTACTAATAGTCCCTATATAGCCGTTACCCAAGTAATCCCCCTGATCTGGACAGACCACACAGCGATCTGTTTCTCTGTTGAAATCAACCCCACTAAACCTCCTCTTACATCCTCCTCTCAATTTTCCTACAGAGACTGGAAACATATTAATCTAGCTCATTTAACAGAGATGATGCAAGAAAGTCATATCCCCAACGAACAGGACCCCACTCTAGCGTCTTCTAATTACTTGACGAACTTAAACATGGCTTGCAACATACTAGCCCGGATCAAAACCTCCCACCGTAACAGGAAAATACCATCAGCTCAGTGGTTTACTGAGCCCCTTCGGATTCAGAGACAATATTGGGGAACCTTGAAAGGCAGTGGCGCCACCAATATAGCCCTGCAGACAAAACGACCTATAAAAACGCCCTTTCCATCTACAAAAGACTTATAGTTTCTGAAAAAAGTCGCTATGATACTTCACAAATTAACCAGGTGAAAAACTCGGTAGGAGAACTATTTCAGGTGGTTACAAATCTGTCTAATCCCCACGCTCCGCGCCTAGAAGGCTCTCAGTCTCTATCGGACGCTCTGGCCAGCTTCTTTGAGGATAAGGTTAGCTCCATTTTCCTTACTTTCTCTCATTCCTCTTCTACCCCCTCCCCTGTGGCACTTCCCATCAGCAATCCTCCCATCTTTTCATCTTTCGATACCACTAACCGGGAACAGATTCAACACCTGGTAGCCAGCACCAAATCTGGATCCCCCCTCGACCCATGTCCCCCAGCTATTCTGAATCTTATCCCAGAAGCTGTTTCTCCCGCGTTGTCTACTATCTGCAATGCCATGTTTTTAACAGGCATCTACCCATCTGTTTGGAAGGAGGCTATTATTAATCCACTTCTAAAAAAGCCGACTTTGGACCCTCTCCTCCCTGCCAGTTATAGACCTATTGCCTGTCTCCCCTTCCCAGCCAAGATTTTCGAAAAAATTATGAACATCCAACTTTCGAAATTCATTAATGATAACGACCTACTAGATGACACCCAGTTTGGCTTCAGACAGGGGCACTGAATGGAGGCAGCACTGCTTAAAGCTGCAGATGAAATTAGAGCAACAATGGACAAGGGAGGAGCGGCGGTCCTAATACTTCTGGACCTCTCCGCTGCATTTGACACGGTCGATCATGTCACTCTGATCGACCGTGTCTCGGCTTTAGGAATAAGAGGCAAGGCCAATGATCTTATTGCTTCATTCTTGGCCAACCGCCCTCAGACAGTTAAGATGGGTAATTTCACCTCCAAGACCTTCTCCCTCCCCTGCGGAGTTCCACAGGGCTCCTTGCTAAGTCCGACGCTTTTTAATATCTATGTATCGGACTTAGCGAGGGTGATAAAATCATATGGAATTGCCCCTACAACGTACGCCGACGATAGCCAATTAGTATTATCGGTGCACAACAATGGAACATCTGTCGCAGCCAATTTCCAAGAGGGAATGAAGGCGATAAGCTCCTGGATGTAATCAAACTGCCTCAAACTAAACTCCGATAAAACGGAGGTGATGACATTCGGGAACTTGCAGCTGGCATGGTCCCCACAGTGGTGGCCATCTCAGCTGGGTCCCCCACCCCAACCGGTAGTCAAGGTCCGTAATTTGGGAGTCACATTCGACAACAAGTTGACTTTCCTACATCACGCCAACGCTGTGGTATCATCTGCCTTCTACACCCTAAAAAGAATAAAAAAACTACTTCCTTACTTAGCGCAGTCCGCTGGCAAAACTCTGATCAGCACCTTAGTGTTCTCAAGAACCGATTATTGTAACTCCCTTCTTCTGAACGCTCAGGAAAAGGTACTCAATAAACTCCAGACGGTGCAAAACGCCGCGACTAGAATCCTACTATGGGGGATTACAGAGGGAGGCCTGGGGTGAGCCAACTCACGTATTAAAGTTGTGAACGGATTAACAAATTCACAGTTAATTTCAATGTGCCTTAGTAAACATCATTTTGCCTATCTGAGCAAAGCGTCAAATAATAAGGATGTAAACATTAAAGTGTAAATTGTATAAAAAGATTTTTTATTTTTAGATATTATTATCTGTTCATACCATCTTATGAAACAAGTACATACATTTATTCATTAAAAATATATTAAAACATTTGAAATAACATTTTATCTCACAAAATCAAAATACAATTAAAAAGGTTCCTTCAAAACAACAATTTTATCACACAACAAAAAATGTCGACGCGGCGTTTCGGTGATATTATGTCGTCACCTTCTTCAGGACAGTGTGTAAGTTAAAATCACTATAAATTTAAAACACAAAAGGATAACATGTTAACATATCTCCATCATTAGATGTATTAGGTCTTTGGCAGAACAGAGTTTAACTGTAGTCATATACATAGTATAACAAGCATTTAGGTTTTTACTCTCAGATACATCCTATATTCCAAAACATTCTCATTCATTGAACCATAAAGGCACAGTTGTTTACACTCTGTAAATTACGAATATTTCAAAAGATTATATAGTTGTAGGGTTGCTCTATTTTGAAGACAAGCCTATATAGTATTTGTGAATCCCACAACTTTAGTTTGGTCACACCCTTTCACTTACATCCCTTGCCCGTCAAGAGTCTCATATCAAGGGGATCTATATCGCCTTAAATGACCCCACACCTAAGGTATTCTGGCTCTAAAATTTCCCCCAAAATTTTTTTTAACATTTTTTAAAAAAAAAATAACATCGTGCACCGAAAACATAGGCTTTAAGGAATAGACATAGACAATGATCATCATCAAAAATTTAATACAATTAAAATCGGCGAAGCCAACATATGGAGACTCAGAGAAAAATGTAAAATAGACCATATTATAAAGGAACTAAGAAACTTAGTCCTAATAACATGACACTATTACTGAAACGGCAGATCCCAAATATCCTCTAAGATGGCCGCCACATTTACGCATGGAATATTCAGTTCCGGCTGTAAGTTAAACATGAACTTTTCCCACGGTAAAAAATGGGAATTCACTGCGGCAGATTGGGTTGTTTCCGATGAAATAACATAAATGTTTCATCCTTTAACAAAAATGTAGAGTGTTAACAAACCCGTAGCGAAATTATGAAAAAATACAAATTGTGCCCCAAACATCCCCAAACATCCTCTAAGATGGCCGCCCCATTTACATATGGAATATCCAATTCTGCCAGTAAGTTATACACGAACTTCTCCCGCGGTAAAAAATGGGAACTCACTGCGGTAGATTGGATTGTTTCCGATTAAATAACAAAAACGTTTCACCCTGTAACGAAGATGTAGAGTGTAAACAAACCAGCAGCGAAATTATGAAAAAATACAAATTGTGCTCAATGAACTAAACATAACGTTAAGATGGCCGCCATGTCGAACGAGTGAACAAAGCTTGCCTGAAAGATAAAACCACAGGTGGAATGGTTTAAGCTCAATTAACCCATTTAAAGGCCTATATAAGCACTAGTACTGCCAGTAGACAGTAAACACTACTTGCAAGATGGCCAAGGTGGACGCCCGGAAAACGCGAGGAAGAAAACTCTAAGTAAGTACAGACCCGACCCGAGCCCAAAAAAATAGTAAACCCTTAAACTTTGTTTAATTAAAAATAAGAAAGGACTGAGCATAACTATGTACCAAAAACCACTCTCCCCCTTTTTTTTCTAGATGAAATAAGAAAATTCCTGTGTTTTTTTTAAAAAGAGAAGCTTCGCCACAAAAACAAGAGCGAGCTACTAAATTACATGGTCTAAGGTAAGAGTAATTGGCCTCGAAGCAGGGAAATAGAGATAGAAAGCCTTGCTTTAATTTTCTACTAAATTCCCCACATTTTTTGTTTCTCTTGGTTTTTTCCCAAGACCAGAAATAAAAACCTGAACCAAATACCGGGCTAAGAAAAGGAAGACCGTCTTTTGCATAAGAATCGCCTGTAAACCACCCAGGTAC
Source organism: Lissotriton vulgaris (assembly GCF_964263255.1). Classification (NCBI taxonomy): domain Eukaryota; kingdom Metazoa; phylum Chordata; class Amphibia; order Caudata; family Salamandridae; genus Lissotriton; species Lissotriton vulgaris. The sequence goes on from NC_141689.1 coordinate 1,469,073,840, forward strand.
TTATGATTCTACCTTAAAAATCAGAGAATAAGAATAGGTAAATAGTAGTAAAAATAGTATGTTTAACAACGGGTGAAGAAGATTAAAACAATGACTAATATATGTAATTTCCTGACAGGCACTCTGATTTTATACACTAACGGAGTAGCGGAAGAATATTAACCCACTCCTTTTATGAAGAACATTTACTGGAGAAAGGTAAAAAAGTAATCAGTAAGGTGTATTGAGATAAAATAGACACAATACCTTGAGGTGATCTAATGACCCCGTTTATTCTTATATAAATATTTCACAGAAATCGAGATAACTCCGACATGGTCACATATCGCCAATTCTTATAAAAAAAGCGACTGACCAATCAACAGCTTAATTTGAGGTATGTATAAAACTAACACACCCCAGATCGAAGTAAAAGCTGAAATGGTTATACATCACTATAGTATCTTAACATCATGATGATTGATAGGTGATACCTGAGGGCAAATAGGTATCTATGTCTAACCAACCGCTTTAGAAGAAAGGCATGAAGGGATGTAAGTGAAAGGGTGTGACCAAACTAAAGTTGTGGGATTCACAAATACTATATAGGCTTGTCTTCAAAATAGAGCAACCCTACAACTGTATAATCTTTTGAAATATTCGTAATTTACAGAGTGTAAACAACTGTGCCTTTATGGTTCAATGAATAAGAATGTTTTGGAATATAGGATGTATCTGAGAGTAAAAATCTAAATGCTTGTTATACTATGTATATGACTACAGTTAAACTCTGTTCTGCCAAAGACCTAATACATCTAATGATGGAGATATGTTAACATGTTATCCTTTTGTGTTTTAAATTTATAGTGATTTTAACTTACACACTGTCCTGAAGAAAGTGACGACATAATATCACCGAAACGTCGCGTCGACATTTTTTGTTGTGTGATAAAATTGTTGTTTTGAAGGAACCTTTTTAATTGTATTTTGATTTTGTGAGATAAAATGTTATATCAAATGTTTTAATATATTTTTAATGAATAAATGTATGTACTTGTTTCATAAGATGGTATGAACAGATAATAATATCTAAAAATAAAAAATCTTTTTATACAATTTACACTTTAATGTTTATCTCCTTATTATTTGACGCTTTGCTCAGATAGGCAAAATGATGTTTACTAAGGCACATTGAAATTAACTGTGAATTTGTTAATCCCTTCACAACTTTAATACGTGAGTTGGCTCACCCCAGGCCTCCCTCTGTAATCCCCCAGAGACGCAAGTCTTTTCTCTCAGACTACATGAAAAGGGAATTTTACTTTTGTCTGCTTAGAACCCCTTCCCTTTTCAATAAAGGGTTTCTCCTTCCTAATTTGAAGTCTAGAATCCTACTATCCATCCCCAAATTCACCTCAACTTCCCCCTACATCAAAGAGCTACATTGGCTCCCTATCAGGAGCCAAATCAAATTTAAGGCTTTGTGTATAGCCTACAAAACTTTGAACAATTCCGGACCACAGTTCCTAAAAAAAGCCCTCTGTCCAGTGGAACAACTTAGGACCTTACGATCGTCCTCAGCCTACTTGCTAAAAGTCCCACGGACAAGAAAGGCTAACTGGGGAGATAGATGCTTTACCATCGCAACTGCCAAACTGTGGAATACTCTATCACTCCACATTAAAACTGCCCCCACGCTATTCCAATTCAGAAAGAGCCTCAAAACATGGTTGTTTTCTTCCTAAATTCCCCCTCATCGCAAGAAGTGAGTTCTGTAACAATAGCGCTGAGACACCCGTATGGGTATTTGCGCGCTTTAAAAATTGCATGAAATAAATAAATAAATAGTGGATATGGCGTTTGTCTGCTCTCTCCCTTTCACGAAACCCCTGCCTGTGAAGTTTTAGTTAATCTGGGCCTTGGAGTTTGTAATTCAAGAGTACATTGTATTTGTGTCATAATTCTAGCCACATAAATAATTTGACATACCGTTTCTACTTACATAATAGAGGTGTGTCTACAGATTGTCATTTAAGCACATGCCAACATTTCAACTGGCTGACTTAAAGCTGTAGGCGCATTTAATTTTGTCTTTGTCTACGTCTGTTTTCTGCTCCTTTTATGTTATTGCACGCTTGTGATCATTAATACCTGATTAATATGTGGCATAGCATTACCGATTATGTCACTGCACTCATAAAGTTTTGTTCATTTTGTTAATCCTTTTACTAAGCTCACAAGTGTATCATCATCAAAGAAACTTTATTCGATCTTTCTTGATTTAGATCACATAAGTACATGAAAAGTAGATAAAACAAATATATAAAATCACAACCAATCACAATTCATACTACAACAGATTCTGGACTACTCAAATTCATGAAGCATGCCCGAATAAAGTCACACTTAGGATCATAGAACATCCATTTAAATAGAAATAATACAATTTAAAAACAGTGAGCAGTAAAAGACCCTCAGAATTCATTAATGAACCACATATTTCCTTTTCTGCGGTCATGCCCATAAAAAATATGCCACTTCAAAACAGACAAATAGGTTGGTCAGTGATTTTAAGAAATATAATGCAACCCGACATGAACGAAAATTTTGCCTCTTTAGAATCGGTACAATGTTGTGCTTTCTTTCCTGAGCATTCAAACTACAGAAAACAACCAAATGCAAGTCATTTTGAGGTGAATTAAGATCACACAGGCACAAAGACAAGTTGGAACGATTGAATCTTCTGCCCAGGTACCCCAGCATCAGTGGGAACAAATTCAGACGGAATCTCAGCAAAATAAAATTGTGATGTGAGAGTGGGACCACTGCTAAATAAGAAAATTTACCCTCAAGCAGTGGGGTGTTAATTGATACATCCCGACCATCTGCACGCCATGATTCCTCTCTTGCATATTAAAATAGCATGATCACTAAAAGTTGTGAAGTGGGCGTCAGCATAAATACAGCTCTCGTTGAGGGCGTTTGACACAAGGACAAAATCTACAGTAATTCCATTGTCTAATCATTGGAAGGTTTTTAGCAGCGAGTCCGAGAAGGGGGAATGCTTGTTCGCAATCACCATATTCCTGGCCAAGAGTGTTTTATTGAGGCTATTTACTTAAGAACAATGGGAAAAATGATATGTCAGGTTACCCATAAGGTCCACCGACCCACATAAATTCTCTAGGTTGTGCTTACAAGGGTGAATATTAAAATCTCCCAACCAGAAGACGTGTATTGGTTCCTTTATCCTTTATAGTTTTAATACCTCATCCAGTTCCCTGTTTACTTTATCTATGACCAGGTGCATATTAGTCCCAAAGCTATTACTATAGAAATGTATTAGAAGACAGGAACCTTGTTTAGCCAGCTCAAGGGTGAGGATGTGAAAAAGTGGGGTCTTTTATATGAACTTCTTTATTTTCAGGGCTGATGTATTTGGGATTAATGTTAACGGACTTCCTTGGACCTCCCTGACGGCGACAGGACTGCTCTCATTCGAAAAGATCGGTAGCCATTTACAAAGATGGAATTGGTTGCCCAGCTTTCCTGGAGGGAGATTATATAATATTCCTGCAAACTTTTTACTCATTGTTCATCACCCAGTTTGTTTGCTAAACCTGTCACATTCCAAGATGCTGGTAGAAATGTATCAGCTTGCCTCGTCATCCGTTCACTGGAACTGCGGCACTCAATGATGTCAGGCAGTACATCTTCCGCTGGGGAAAGCCCATAGGCTGGTCGTGGGGGCAGTCAATCAAAGAGGTCCATACCAGAAAGAGGAGCAAATCTATTCATAGGATGTAAACCCGGGTTTCCCAGAGGGTTAGAATTAGCTTGATTCACCCCATGATAGAGTATTGGTTCTAGACCCATTTGTGGGGCGGGTTATAGAAATAGCCAACAGGTAGTGCTAAGATCTGGGTCCCCTGAGGAGGAGCTCTGTGTAATTGAGAAAAAAGGGATCTCGATATTGCTGGATTATTGATATTAAGTACCACACCGTCGCTTCCAGTGTTTTTTGGGTCGATCCCACCCATCCTATCCTTCTTGCTAAGATGATTTGAGTGGCTAGCCGAGATCCCCTCTTTTCAGGCCTGTTGCGCAGGCAGTCAACCAGTGAGAGATAATTTATTGATTAACTGAAGTGTGGCTTCAAACTGGCCCTCCCTGAAGGTGGGAAAATTTCCGAGAACTAATACAAGGGGTGCCTCTGAGGGTGGTAGTGAAAGCGATTGGGACTTATTGTGGGCCTGCCTCTGTGTACCGTTCTCCTGTTTTGAGATGTAAGCATTGCAACCCCCTCTTTTAGCTATCTGTAGGTTTCTTGGCGGCCTATCTGAGGCATTGCTGGGAGGGAAAAGGGAAGTGGGTATAGAACCCCACGTTTTAGAACCGTTACCAGTCCTTTGCACTATGGTTGTGTGCCTTTGCAAGTGAAGAGCAGGAACAGAAGTACTTTGGTTCATATTGTAATAAGGTTCCTGACAGGGTGGCTGGGATGGAGGATCTCCTGCAGTTATTGGTACTTTTGAACCCTCCTCCACTTTGCAATGAGTCAATTGTGCTTCTTCCATACCAATGCTGAAGTGCTGATTAACATATACACACAGTGTATAGGGCAATATTGACAGCACCTAACTCCTTAGTTGGATATAGTGGATATAGTGACTGGTTTGGGTGCCCGGGACCTGAGACGCAGTACCCTTCCGTCTCCTATGGAACACTCCACAAAACACTCATTTAACATACAATGATCTGGCACTCCATTTAGTAATTAAAACATATAAAGACACATAAATCTTTCAAAGAACAGAAAGAGCAGGTCATGGTATGACTTCTTTATTCAAAAATTCTTCTTTCTTATAAAAAGTGCGGAGTAGTCAAACACGAGGTAGCCAACGCGTTTCGTCCTTACGGACTTCTTCAGGGCTACAAACAAATACATACAAACAAATTTTATTTTTAGACATTATATGCAGCACATTTTATATCCACAATATATATATTTATACAAACCTATACATTTGAAAATACAAAAAAGTTTATTAAAAAAAGGGGGGTCGGCTCTACACAACCACATGAAAACTGTACATTTCAATTATTTATTTATACACATATCAATTTTCTTTCCATAGAGCCTGTAGCAAATAGTGTGAGCCACAAGAAACCTGATAAGTTCTTACTTACAACATTATTTACACCCAGTTTGGCCCTGCTGATTCTAGATAATATAAATTACACTTTCATTTGGAACATGAAAAGAGAAGAAAAGGAGAGAGGGTCAAAAGATCAACAAAAACTAATAAAGTTTCATTCATATCAAGTTCACAAGATTTGATTATAGAACAACATTTTAGGGAAAGAATTCTTAATACTAGAGGTCAGCAAGCATGAGGTACCCTGGGAGAAATTTCTAATGGCACCCATCCTCAAATTCTTACTAGGGATCTCCCTATTTGATGGACTACGAATAGAGGCTTACCGATTTTGGTTCCTCAAATACGTCCCTTTCAATCGTTAGAAATGGTAATATCCACATGAAACCAGTAAATGTATAAGTATTCCCAATAACTTACTATGAGACAAATGTCGGTCATGCAGTCTATGGCAAATTTTATTTTTAAAAAGCAAAACATAATTATAAATGGGCCGACATGGAGAAATGAACATACCTCAATAAAATAAATAGGAAGCCTTGTGTGCCGTAATAACGCCTTAACCACAGCGCTTTCTCCGCCGCGGTGCGGGCGTTCTAAAGGATGGGCGGGGCTTCGTCGGCAAAGGGGATGATAAGTCCAGAGGTCACATACATCGAAATTCTCGGTGCTATGTTTATATGTTTCAAACCCTAGAAATATCAAAGGATTTGCTCAGAATACATTTATCTTTATAAAGCCCATACACAAAGTCCATCGTTTGAATCAGCATTTTATTCAAGAGTAATCGTGAAAAACGTAATACACAGACGGTTTGAAAAAATGGATAGGCTTGTAGCTTCTAAACGGGCAAATGTATATTCATAAATAAGTCTCATGGGGATCTCATGAGACCACAGAAATATTGTGAATAATTGTTTCTATTATATACAGTCCAAGCAAGGAAGAAGGAACACTCTGTTATACCTGAAATATGGGCCAATATATGCAGGAAAAGGCATGGAGCTATAAGATATCCCAGACCTCTGATTTTAGAATTAACGGCAAGATGCAAATGCATGGAAGCATCAAGAAAGTACAGACAAATCACAGATCCCACCGTTTTATGATGCACAACGATACATACAGACGCAAAACACAGTTCCCAAGGTATGTAGGGCGCTTAGTTAGAGGCAGACTTTAGGCTTAAAAAAGTTATAACAGAATATACAAAGAGCTGTATGTTTTCCCAATCCGTTGATGTTAACTTTATGAGCAACTTTACTAAAGGTTTATTATTGTTAGGGAAATCATAAAAAGAGAAGTCGAGGCATCAGGGAAAGTTTGTGATTCCCACAGTTTGTAGCAAACCTATAGTCTAACAAAATGATGAAATCTATGTCAAAGAATGTGATACAAATCACGGTCCCCAGGGTAAATAAGCTGTTTAATCTAAAGGCAGACTGTCACATTAGAAAGCGACAAAATATGCATATTTACTTATATTTTAATGTTCCCCCAATGCCACTTGAACAAGTGAGAAGCTTAAGCTGGAGAGGGCTTATTAACACCATAACCAAGGTCTCCATTCATTTCCTGAAATCCTCCCCACCGGACTGGGAGGTCAATGGGGCAAGTGTTTGCGCCTGTTCAGGTTCACCGTGCCCCTTAAGTTGAACAGATCGAGACCCTTTCGTTGGTTTTTGTGGCTCCAATCCCTCCTTTACTTTATTGGTTGTTTGGTCTTGTTTTCATCATTATAAGACTTGGAAACCTGGCCCCTCATTCATGTACTGGGCCTGTTTGAAGTATCAGAGGGGTGGGGACATCCAGGTCTGGTACAGGACAAGGTAAAGACTGGGTTTGTATGGGGTAGGCTGGGGAATTAGCGAGCTGGTGCGCAAGTTGTAAGAGCCTAGCGATGAGCGTCTCTGCAAAGTCAATGGGTCCAGTGAGAGCCACTGCTCCGTTAGCTCGATCTCATGGCTGAGCATTGATTCAGCCCGTGTAATGAAGGCATCCAATGTCCCCGCTACTCCTGTGCAGTCGCGACAACCCTTCCACTTGCTCATTATAAATATCAATACGTCTAAGCAAACACTTTAATTGTAGACAGATAAAATAACAACAGCACAGTACATGGAGACAGGAAGCTCCCACTTCAATGAACCAGATGTTAGAAAGGAGGCCCAGCCATGCCTCCTCTGGGCTCTGATGGGCGTGGACGGGCCCGCCCTTGGCCCGGGCTTGGCCAAGGGCGCGTCCCATGCCGCAAGCAGGCGTGGGTGTTTTGTCAGCGCTCCGGTGCTGGCGAAGATGGGAAATGTAGTCCCCCCAGGTGGTGTCCTCTTCCCGGTTTTGCCTTCTTAAGTGGTAGAAGTGCCGGATGGCTGCTCGGCTCCTCGCCGACTTCCTGTGGGACACAGAAGGTGATTAAGCCACTACATCCCGCCGCGGGCCAGCATGGGTTTTTTGTAGGGGCTCAGGCACTGGGGAAGATGGGATATGTAGTCGCCCCAGGTGGCGTCCTCCCCGGTTTTGCCTTCTCAAGCGGTAGAAGTGCGTGACTGCTGCTCGGCTCCTCACCGACTCCCTGTGGGACACAGAAGGTAAATGAGCTCACAAGTTGTCAGATGTTGCTTTTCATGAACAATGATTGGTGTTTTAAGGGCATGAAATTGTGACGCACTTGGAGTCCCTATCAATATGTTTTCTACTAATGCAGACCCTGCTTGTCTAGAGTCCCAGCCCTGTCACGGTATAGACTGATGTTTAGTTGTTACTATAGCAATTTCTATAATTGAAACATTGGCAACACCAGGTGTATCAATCGGGCTCACTACAGGCTTTTTTGTTGGATAACGTCGATTGTATTCTTTTTACTAGTATTGATGTATCTTTTCAAAACGTAATAGAAGATGTTAAGTGATAAAAATGCATACTTTTGAAATTGTCTTCTTTACATTGATGAAATAATAATGTGTGTAAATAATGAATGACAACTAATGTAATCAGGAGGATATTATGTGTATCAATGAGATGTCTATTTCTAATCTCCATATTTTGCATATGAGAAACTGTGCAAAAAATGAAAAAAGGAGAAAAGGACGCTTCATGTTTATACTAAAATTGATTGCTGTGAAACTTGTAGGGTATAATCTTCATATTTGAAGTAATATGATTAACTGGAAAAAATATTAATAGTATGTTCTGAAATAATTTTGCAGGATGGTACTTTGAAAATGCAATAATATGATATAGTTACTTGTGCTATTCACATCAAAACTAAAATGCTTTATGAGTGCAAAAAGTTTAAAGAAATATATAAGGTCCCAAAAAGTTATGAATTAAATGTATGTTTCTATTATTTTATATTCTGTACTTCATGAGCCAAATTCAATTTAGTGCTGCATTTTACCTACTTTGCTTGAGTCTGTTCTCATGGAAAGGTTTCATAAACGTACAATGTGACGAGAAACTATGTCTCATAAGGAGAGTTCCCATTCACATAAGAGGACTGATTGCAATAATTCCCCTTCTTTGGGAACATCTGCTATGAGAAATTGTCCTCTTGAACTCACTCATGTGCTTTTGAAAAAGGACTATTGTTTGAAAGTTATATGCACTGAATGGTTCAATGACTTACATGATGATCACCACCTTTTTGCTATAATATGTGTCTTCATTATGCTGCATGACAATCACCCTATATTAACTGCCCAATGGACTGAGTGGTCTGACCAGATGAGGTGACCCAGGAGGTGTCACCCCAGAACTTGAGGATTATATCATACGTTGATGTGATGAAAGGAGATGTTCTTGCTCCCACTTGGAGACATCACTTCTCCTTACTTTGGAACTTCCTTGCAGACTCGGCTGGCTTTCCTTTCAACTGATGCATACACTGTGTGCACTATCTCAGACTTCTTTCCCTCTCATGGGTGAGTTCTTTTGATCCAACATGGTTCCTGCGCCTTCCTGAACTTTCTCATAACTTTGGTAATTAATGGCAACTCAGATTTTGAATTAACTATCTTGTACTCCTAGGTTTAACACCATGGCTGCTAGGCGTTTTCCCCTGCTGTGCTGGGAATTGCTATTTTCCTTTATTCATGACGAGCCCAGCTCGGCATCAGCGTGCGAGCGGCCTGCTCCATGACGAGCTGGGCTCGTCATGAGTGTGGAAGGGGTTAAATGCCTGATATTGATGCATTCAATTCTCTTAAAACTAACTTTAAATGAAACCTGGTTCTGTCTCTCCATGATTGGTCTCTGACAATTGATTGTGCATTCCAATTGGGTTATTGATGGTTGGAGAGATCTCTGTACAGCTGATACTAATGTTTTTATTCTGCATTGCTCTAACTTTATTGGTTCTAATGATCTTGGTTCGACTAAATTTCTTTAGGAGATTTGGTCTTGTCGTGACAATTCTTTGCTAGTATAGCTTAGTTCTGAGAGTTATATACATGAATCTAATTACAAGTGTGTAGGTCAGTTACACAATTCCTAGTCCTTATTGGTTGAATGGAGTTAGATCCCCTATATACGACCCCTGTTGGAATGAAGCAAGATCCATCGGAGGACCAATTCAATGAAAGTAAGGCTAGTGATATGATAAAGAAGTTAGTGATCAAAGAGTGCCCAGTGATGCTACAACAGTTATACTGGTAGCATGTCGGATGGTTCATCTGTCTGATGAAGTTAGGATACAATGGGCCTCTACTGAGATGCCTACTGAAATTCCCTGTCTAAAGCTTGTCCACCCCAGCCCAATCCCAAAGATCATCTTCGGTTGAAGGAGACCAAGTGCCTGTACCACCAGAGGAGTAAGATGAAGATGGTTTAGAGCAGTGTTGTAAATATAAAGAGGGTTCCACGTTGCAAATACTTAAGCTCAGATTACTTTTAGTGTGAAATGGCTGTATGAGGTTATGTGAAGTGGTTAGATTCCACGTTTGAGTGGTGCGCTTTATGCGGAAAGTTTGAAGTTATTTATTGAGTACATCGTGATCTATGATTCCGGGATAAATACCTACTTGAGAACCTAATGTGGTATACTCTAAGTAAGTTGTTTTCTGTGTTTTGAAGTGCTGTTCATGCGATGTCACCCGCAGTAGTAAAGGGAAACTTTCTTTGTGTAAGTGAGGGGTACAGTTGTTATGGTTGCTCTCAGTGTACATGGAGAAATCACGATAAACTAAGTGAGATCACTCTGGTCAAGGTCTCACTTGAAGTGTATGGGAAAGTAGATCAGATCATTGCATTTGGTTAGACTTCTTGTGTGAAAGGATAGATCATTTCTTTAGTGGAGCAGACAGAGTATTTGAAATAGCTTGCATTATGTAAATATTTTGCGCAAAGAAAACGTGCATAAAGGATTGTAAAGGAGTAGTAGCCACTGCAAGAAGTAAGATTGATGTTACAATATGCTGTGCTGGTATGGGTTGGTTGGTGTAACGCCACGCTGAGATAGGGTGACTACATCACTGTGCGCCATGCTGGCATTCCCTGTGAAGGGGTCAAACAAGAAAGTATAGGGGAAATTGATTGAGGAGAGTTATTTTTTAAGGATATCATATAAAATGTGCAAAAAAATGAACATTTGAAAAGATTTGAAAATGCTTAATGCATGGGGATGTACCTGTACCCACTCAAGGAGTAGTACCAATACTGTCCGAGCGTACACCAGCATTCTATATGTCTAAGAGAAAGAATATTACACATGTACATGACTTGAAATTTGGATTAAATACACTGACAATGATGGGCCATTAGCTTTCCAACAATATGGAACATTTGATGTAATTCTAGAAAATTTGAGGAGACAACTATATGAGAGTAAACTGACTTCTAGGCCTATGCACTTTGAGGTGCTAGGTGAATAGGGACATATAACCCATCAAAAAGAGAAACAGAATTATCAGAGAAGGTGTCAGTATACTTTAATCCGATATGTTTAGGCTAGATGAGATGCTCAAAGAAGCCCTGCAGAACAGATATAGCAGAGGAAACCAGAATGTATTCCGTAATAGGTGCAGAGAAAGTGTAAATAAGGAAGCGTAAGGAAAATTAAAGACATCTTGAAGAGCCAAAAATACTAGCTCCTGCTGGAGATAGTGATCATGAATTTGATTAAATATTCTTAAATGAATTTTTACTCAAATGTCCATCACCTTATAATAAATATCAGCCCAAGAGTAGAACACATTCTTCTTTGGGTTAAATACCTAACACACCTGCCTTGCCCGTAGATCCAGTTCCACACACACACCCTTCATGCCAGTGGGTGGAAACATAGGTATATCTGATTTGAATATTCAGACTGTTTTGAATCCAACAGGTGACTTGTCCAGGTGGCCATAGGTCCTATAGTTCCTTTATATCAGTCTGGAAATAGTGGAAAACAAGTACATACATTGTCTGTCCTTACTGGGATGAATGGTTCAAATTCTATTACTGCAGATTTGAGAATGAGACAGCCAACCCAGGTGCCTTTTTAATTCTGCCCCCAGCTGATATTCCTTGTGGAGCTAATGCTGGTTCAAGTGTACATTCCTCTCAATTAAATTCTTCCAGCAGACGTTCAGGACAGGCCCAAACTTTCTATGTACCAGATAATGGTATGGTAACTCCACCGTGGGTAACTCACAATACTACAGGAGACATTCTTCCGATGGGAATGCCAGACTTCGATGTGTCTCTTTTACATTCTACACCTATTGCAAGAATGGAAGGTCAGAATGAGGATTTACTAGGAAATACTTAAGGAAGGCAAACAGGTCGTACCTCTCAAGTATTTTATTAAGGGTATGAAGGTATACTTAACCCTGAAAATAATACAGGTGTTGAAGTTAATGGAACAAATGCAATGGGAATGAAAAAAAGTGGGTCCCTTGATGTTGCAGCACTCAAGGTGCAACTGGAGGAAATTATTATAGGAACCAAATGCCCTGTTAGGATAGTTGCGTATCAGGATGATGAATGTTTGTCTGCAAAGAAATCACCAGGCTTGCTCAAAATATACATGAAAATGTATCTAAATTGGCGCAGAAATATAGATTATGTACAAAAGTCAAAAACATTACAAAAACCCTATAGAGTAGATTTCAGGGATATTGATAACATGAGACCTTCAGGAATAAGGCTACAGATTAAAGATTGTTTGGCTATCCTTAAAAAATGGGGAGAGCTGGAAAAATGGGAAGGTTGATGGGCCAAGACGAAGAAATTATAAAAAGTTGCCATGCAAGAGTTCCCAGTTATTATCGAAGATGATGGGGGTGAGGGAGTGAGGATGATCACTATGAGAGAGGTAGCTGGAGGAGGACTTATACATGTCCCTTGGATTAGACCAGATATATTGTCCCTTACGAACGACTTTCCAAAATTGAAAGAACATCCCATTGAATGATACAAACAAGTTGAATGTTTTGTGAAGGTTTCAAAGGTTTTGCTGAAAGATTTAGATACCTTATTTGACATTGTGGTCCCGACTGACCTGTGGGCAGAATTTAAAATTGCTGTTGATAGGCCCGAAACAGAACCAGCTAGGAATAGTCAGAGAGGTGAACCTTGTCCTGAGGTAATGTAAAAACATAACCAAACATTTACCTATTTGTAAGGGAAAATTTCTCCTAAAGAAATTGATTGAGTAAAAATTCACAGGACAACTTAAGAATTGAAGGAAACCGTTCATGCTTACTATGAGCGGGTACTGTGGGCATTTAATCAATACAGTAGAATGAAGAATGTGTCAGAAAAAGATATGGGACATTTTGTTTATCGCTTTGTTTATGGACTGAGACCTGTGATTAGCAGCATGTTCCAACAGCACTTCATTTGTTGGCAAAGTAAGCCTGTTGATGAAATCCTCCATAATGCAAAATATTATGGGGACAAAAGTAAATCAAAACATAAGAAGCGCAAGAAGAAAATAATGATTGCCCAAATGAAATCAGTTCAGAAGTGTCAAGGTGAACAGGTGGTGATCCCATGTTTGCTGTGCAGGGAGGCTATCAGCAGTCCCCAATGATGTGAGAGGTAAGTGGAGGACAACAGCAGGTTATGCAGCCCTGAGGTAGAGATCAGAGTGTTTCAATTGATGTGTTGAAGAGGACACATTTGTGTCACGTTTTATTGCATTCTGGGGCATTGAAAGTATGAATGTTGATTTATTCTGATTAATCAAGGAAATGGGGGACAGATTCAGAATATTGGAAATGCATAGTTACAGGGTGTTGGCATGGCACAGACTCAACAGGTTCACAGCAAAGAAATCAGGCTCTAAATGTGCCAGAGCCTTGTTGCCCCAAATGAATGGTCCGGTCCAGAAATGCAATCCGAATAAAGGATTTCATACAGATGCAGAATTTCATGCAAATCAGAATGTTTCTTTAATCCAAATAGATGATGCAGGCTCAGACTTGTCACAATGATGGTACCTGAGATGGGAGGAGGAATAAGTGCTTGGCACATGCTTAGAGGTAGACCAGAGTGGTCCCAACATGGACGGCAAGGTAAATGGGACTCCTATCTCATTTGTTGTCAATACCGACGCTACACGTTCCACTGTAAGAACACCGGAAGTCCCAAACCTACCCCTCTTAGGAGAAATAATCCAAGTTGTGAGAGTTGAAAATCAACAAATGTCTAACCCGCTGACAAAACCTGTACCTGTGAAAACAGGTTCCTTTGAGGATTTGCACACATTTGTTATGTGTGATTCAAGTCCAGAAAACATACGAGGATGAGACTTGTTGTGCAAAATAAATTGCTCAATTTACTGTACTCCAAAGGGAATTGAGTTCCACACATACAATAAGGATGTTGTATTTACATTGGCTAAACAGAATTCAGAGATAAAAGGATTGTTCTTCATGTTAATCAGAGGTGATCTGCATTTAGACCGGACAGATAGTGTATTTGCAGAAGTTTGAGCCTTACAGGAAAAGATTTTGGTCTGATCAAAGGTGTGGCTCCAGTAAAATATATTGTGAAACTTAATGCTGAATTTCCCTAAATTCTGCAATTCAATTTGAGTCCAGAAACCATTGCAGGGATTTCTCCTCTGATTGTGTCGATGATTGAGAAAGGAATCCTGAAAGAAACAATGGGAAGTTCATGTAACTCTCCTTTTATGGGATTGCAGAAACCCAATGTTAAATACTTCATTTTTCAGTGTTTGTGAAAAATGTATCAGATTGTAGTCCCATGTAATCCTGTGGTTCTGAAACCAGTTGTGCTCTTATTTTAGATTCCATGTGAAGCTGAGTGGTTTACTGCCATTGATTTGTGGCAAGCCTTCTTTTCTATTCTGCTTCATGAGGACAGTCAGAATCTTTTTTGCTTTCCAGGTCAGTGGTCATGTTTTGCCATGGTGCCGAGTTCCACAAGGGTATACGGAGAGCCCCTCAATATTTAATCAGATTCTAAAGAAAGGTTTTGAGTCTTTTGAGCTGCCTAATAATTCTGTTCTCTTACAGTACATTGATGACTTGGTATCATCAAGTACTTAGGAGGTTTGCACTCACAATACCATTGCTTTACTGAATCAATTGGCTGTGATGTGACATAAGGTGTCACCATCCAAATTGCATTTTGCAAGAGAGATGTTCTTAATCTTGGTCATTATATTGAGAAAGGAGCCCGGAAACTGTCAGACAGGACAGGATTACTGTGATTCTGAACATGAGTCTGCCAAGTACTCAAAAGGAAGTTTGCCTGTTTCTCAGAATGGTTAGCTACTTTCAACAATGGATTTCTAATTTTTCTCTGACAGCCAAACCTCTTCACAGGCTGACACGGAAAGGTGTGTCAGACCCAGTTCCTTGGGATGATGATTGCATGAGCTCTTTTAGGTAACTGTGAGAGAGTCTTTGTTGAGCTTTGGGAATGCCTGATTATAACAAGAGCTTTACTGTTTTACAGTGTTTGTGAGGGCTGTGCATTATCAGTAGTAGCTCAGTTGCATGGTATTGCACACAGACCTGTGCAACACCTTGACCCTCTTGCCGCCTCATTCCCTGGATTTTTTAAATCTGTCACTGAAACTTGTGTAAGTTTGGAGCAGATTGAGAGCATTGTGATGGGACATCCACTTAGGGTGTATGTGTCACACTCAGTTGAGGTCTTTCTTACTTATTCTTGAACGTAACACTTCACAAATAACTGCCTTACAAGGTATGAGCAGATAATCTTGGGAGCTGAAAATGCGACTCTGATGCAAAGCACGAGTTTGAATCCTGCAACATTGATGCTCCATCCTGGCAATGAGGTTGCGATTGATGAGGCTGATCATGATTGCCTGAACATGGCTGAGCTGTCTGTGAAGCCAAGGCCAGATACCCTTGACACCCCTTTGTCTGAATCAGATCATGTGCATCTGCTGTGCTGTATGTGCTGTATGTTGATGGATTGCAAGATGAAGAAAGAAATCTAAAGGCTGCATATGCTGTATGTACAGTTAAGGGTGCAATTGAAGCTTCATGGTTGCAGGGTGTGTTTTCCTCTCAAGTGGCCAAGTTGATAGCTTTGTCACAAGCCTGTAATATCTCTGACCAAATGCGAATTACCATCTTCAACAACAGTCAGTATGGATTTGGCATTGTACATGAATGTGGGCAATTGTGGTCACAGCGGGGGTTCATGACCTCGTCAGGGTCACCCATCCCCCATCCGTAATGGAGAGAATGTGAGAAACCTTTTGCTGTCACTACAAGTGCCTGCTTAAATTACCCTGGTGAAGCATGCTGTCCATTGGCAAGGCAATAATGACAACACAGTCGGAAACTGCTATGTGGATGAGACTGCACGTTATTCGGCTCTAAATTCCTTCAATAGAGATCCCCTGAGAGAGAACACTGATATCACAGATTGCAAACTGATGTTATCCATTGTGTGTATGTGGGAGGAAGTAAAAGCATTACAGGATGAGGTGCCTGTAGTGCTAGAGGCTCTCTTATGGTCTGACACCACGTGATGACCTTTGACTACCACCATTTTAATTGACTTTGGTGTTTTACTCTACCCTAGCATTAATGTACGATGTCCTGCATATATATATCTTTTGGATTTCTTGCAGGATGTCCAGTATTATTTGCTGCTCCATTATGATTATTATTATGACAGCCAAAGGTCATGGGTTGGAATGTAGTGCTAGAGGTACTCTTATGGTCTGACACCACGTGATGACCCTTGACTACCATCATTTTAATTGACTTTGGTGTGTTATTTTATCCTAGCCCGAATGTACGTCCTGCATATGCCTTGTTTCTCTGGAAGATTGCTTCTCGTAGTTTTGAAGTGGGAGCTGTCACAGTAGAGCAGCCTTGCCAAGAACAGAACATGTGGGATGTGCATTTGAAAGCATGAGAGAGAGAGAAGTGTGGAATGCACTTTTTTGTCTCGAAGTGCAGTTTTATGAGCAGTGGTGCACAAATGTGCATTATATTGTACATTGAGAGATAAAGTATGTGATGCTATAGGCAGCGGTGCCCAAATGTGCATTGTGTTGTACACGGGGAAGTATTACTTAGTTCTTATTATTGGCTTTGACATGGCATAATGTCATCCTGAATTCTGACTCTGCCTTGCAGGAGCTTTTCTGCGCACACAGACAGGCCCTCAGAGTGTTTGCAAGTTGTTTGGGTTAATCACTTTCAAGGCTGTTCTTGGAGAGGAGAAGAGGTTGTTGAATGTACCTTGAAAGGCTTTTGCAAGCTTCGTTAGGATAAAGGCTGGAACATGTGAGCATGTAGAGGGAACGTGGGAACTCATTTTGCCCTGGAATTCTTGCATGGAAACTGGCCATTTCCAGTAAGTTTATTTGGCGCAGAGGGAAAGACTCTCGACCTTCTAGTGTGTTTTGAGACTATAAAGCTGAGGGATGTTATCTCTGGATGGACGTGCCTACTTTGGTACAGCGGAACCCTGGTTGCTGAGGCTCTAATCCCCGGCTGTTAAATCCCCCGGTCTGGAGTAGGCTAAGATGCAGTGTTTGCACAAGGTGAAGTGTTTGAGTTATGATTACTGTGACTGTGATGTGTGGCCAGTGGCTATGATCATTTGAGGTGTTTTCTTTGTGATGTGTGAGTGAGTCAGAGTACACATCCAAAGTAATCATTGGGTGTATTTAGTGTATATATCTGTCTGATATCTTGCAGTATTATTTGCTGCTTGTTTGTTCATTATTATTATTCATGCATTTAACTGTTACATGTACCAAGCATGTTATTATTGTTTGCATATAAATATTTTTATCTCTATATCCTTTTGAATGTTGTTAATTTGATATCTGGGAGAGCATTTCATAAATAAAACCCCAAGTCTTATTCTAAAAGGTGGTCTTTGCAGTTTGTAAAGTGAAACCCCTTTTTAGGTATTTTGTGGAACTCTGTAATATTATAAGGGCAAGGCAGGCAAGACAGTACCAGATGCTGAGGCACAAGGAGGGATCAGAACAGATTGCATTAGAAGGCATGAAGATGAGATGTGGGTGTACACTGATAAGAGATCTTTATTACCAGATACTTTGCTGCCTCCCATGGCACAAGACTATCATGGTCCTGCACACGTTGGGAAGGATACTAAGATGTGTCTCTTTTGCTCGATATGGTTTAACCCAAGGTTCAGATTGGTGGCAGAAACTCTGTGTCACCGCTGCATGGTGTTTCAACAAACAAATGGGGGAAAAGAACACCAATCACAATGACTCATGTAAGGAGGTGAGGAGGTCCTTTTAACCCAACGTAGCTTAATTTTGTTGAGATGCCAATGTGCAATGGTTTAAAATACATTCTGTAATTGTTTGTATACTCTCGACGTAGTTAGAAAATTACCCAACAAGACAAAATGACAGTCTAACTGTAGCCAAGTTACTGTTGAGCAAGTTGATACCGTGTTTAAGATTCCCGACTTCTTTGGAAACAGACCGAGGGACCTATTTTAACAATGAAATCTTATAGATGTTATGAGCAGCATTAAACATTGACCAAAAGCTCCATTGTCCCTATCGTCAATAAGCTTCTGGAGTTGTGGAGAAGATAAATGGCAAAATTGTGTGCTTCAACTTCTTTAAAGTGACCTGATGAATTGCCACTTGTGTTGCTGAGTTTGAGAAGTACCCCAGACAGAAGTACAGGATTATCTCCTCACAAAGTAATTATGGGGAGGGCTATGTGACAGCCTGCAGTTCCCACCACCGCACTGGTGAATATTACAAATGATTTGGTGCTCGATTACTACAAAGGTCTGGCTGACCTAATATGTTCTGTGTCTCAGCAGGTTGGGGAAGCTGCTACTTTGTCTCAACAGGAGCAGTGCTATGACCTCAGTCTGGGTAACTGGGTCCTGGTGAAGAAATATGCATTCAAGTTGTCTTTAGAACATCCTTGGCATGGGCCGTTCCAGTTGATCCTGAAAACTACAACTGCTGTTAAGTATGGTGGTCTTCTAAATTGGGTGCATGCCACCCATACTCCCAGAGTCCCAAGTCTTCTTGAAGATACAGCACCTGTTTCGAATGTGCCGGTGTTTAATGAGAGACAACCAACTCAGGTTAGTCAAGCTGTAGAGCTGGCTCCAGTTACTGGGACTCCATGCACTGGTCCTGAGGAAGGTCCAAGAGAGTCGGCTCTTGTCGGTATCGAAAAGTCAAGAGAGGAAGGGCTGAATAGGCGTGATTCTGACCTCCCTGAAGGGAACAGTACAGCTGAAACATGAGTAATACCCAGAGACCACAGTTTTGGCCCAGAAGACAAGACAGAATGAGACACATTTTGACAGAAGGAAGAGTACCACGAACAATTGCGGAAATCTCAAGTCAGTTTGAACAAAGCGACAGTGATGATGAAGGACCTTCAGTGAGAAGTTCTAACAGAGCTAAGATACCACGTAAAAAAATAACGCTACTCCTAATGGACTTATTTGGCACTGAATAACTGTGAAAAAGCATATCTTGCCTTTTGCTACAACAATCCAAGTTTGCATGAGCCAGCTTGAGAGAACTCTATGCTCCAATTGGAATTATTGAAATAAACTTCCCAAAAATAATATCTGAGTCAATTTGTGTTGGGGAATTTTAACAATACATTAGAACTGTGCCTTTACTGAGAACCTGCATTTACAAGACTATAAATAAAAGTAGCTGAAGCCTTGTAATGAACAAGCTTCCTGACTCTTACTTGTACTGCTATTCCTATTAACATCTAATCCAAATTTATCATAGGGTCATAAAGTCTGATTCCATGGAAGCAATGGACACAAATGCGAAATCATTAAAAAATGTGTATGTGCATGTATTCTTGCTATACTTTCTGTAGCACTTGTAGTATTTCTTATAGTTTTGAATTTGCCCTATTATATTTATATATATATATATATATATATATATATATATATATATATATATATATATATATATATATATATATATATATATATATATATATATATATATATATATATATATATATATATATATATATATATATATATATATATATATATATATATATATATATATATATATATATATATATATATATATATATATATATATATATTACCTACTGGCGATAGCCAGCAGGTATATATAGTTAGGATTATTTCTCTATGGAACTTTTGATAATTCTATGTCTAATAACTTTGGTGTTTGTGGACGGAATCGGCTGAAATTTTCAGGAAAATGGCACATTTTGTTTCTGAGCAGCCCCTGAAAATTTGGGGGGGTTCCGTCAAGGGGGGGCGAGAAAAAAGGGGGGTCCCAAAAAGCGTTTTCCCATTCATTTTTCCATAGGGCCTTTGGCCTCACTTTTAGCTCGAACGGCTGAATGGATTTGCACGAAACTTGGCAAAATTGTAGGGACTGTTAGCCCGATGTGCCTTTGCTGGGTCTCAATATATGTGCTCCAGTGGATTTCGAGAAATTAACGTTTAAAAAAACAGATATATCTGTGACAGCGTCCTGGATAGCACTCCAGATCGCGTACTTTTCGCGTAACGGAGCTTTGCAAAGCGAAGCTGATTGGCTCTCCGGTGTCTGTCAACATTCTAAACAGTCCGGTACGGCCGCGTTCTTGTCTCTCGGTAGGATCGAGAGACAAGAGGAGGAGAAAAACGAAGGGGGAATTTAATGAAAGGGGGCAAGGTAGGCTCCTCTTGACCCCCTAGGAATGATGTTGGGGTTATTAAAGGGTCCCGTGGGGCAAATAAAAAAAATTTGATTTTTCGCGGTAGAAGCGCTTCTCGGTTCGCGAACCGGGTTACAAACTGGTAGCGAAACGGGAATTCGCCATTTTGTGTTTCGATTTAATTAAATTACTAGATGGAGGAAAAGCAATGTGAGTATTGGGTATAAGGGGGTATGGGAGACTTATCCTGACCCCCTATGTTTTCTGAGGGTGGTTGAGGAGGCTCATATATGTTGATACTTGTCTTCCAGCGGTTGCGCGTGAGAGTTTTTTTTTTTTTTTTGCCGCTTGACTTCTGTTAACGTTCGATTCGAAGGAAATTAGGAAGTGTTGATCGCCATTTTGACACTGCGAGTAAATATATTGTTAAAAATAATTGTTATAAAAAAATAATCCGTATTGATAAGCATTGTCTGCGCCATCTTGCCTTTTTTCCAATGCCACACTTTTGTCGTGCACGGCAGCCATTTTAGATGCCTTGACCAGACCCACTCTCTGCACGCCGCCGATCCTCAGCATGGCTCCCCACCCTCGCAAGCATCTCCCCCACGCACTGGTCACCCCCACTCTCTCTCTCATGCATGGTCCATAAACTTCCCCCCATCTGCGCTGCTCTTCCCTGAGTATCACACCCTGTGCCCGCCCGACACCTCCCTTTCACCCTATTCACTACCGCACCCTCTGACACTCCTCTTCCTCTGTGTCTGATTGTCCAGGCCGGTCCCAGGCTATCACCTAGCCCTGCGGATGTAGTTTATAGCCCCAACTGTAAATAATCACCCCTGTTCAAAGGAGTTACAGTAGATCAAGGTCGCCACCTCATGAGATCCGTCACACCACACGCGTTCCTACTATCTGATAACGATCCTGTATTGTAATTGGGTGGGGTTTCTCACTGTAAGGGTGTGTGGGACTGAGCCTGAAGCGGAAGATTCCAGGGATGTCTTTTTGTACATCAAAGTCTTCACAATTATGTGTCACATTAAAAATATATAGCACTCCAACAAAGTTGTAGGATTATAACACTTTAATAACTTGTAAATATATACAACGCTCCAACAAAGTAAACACGTTAAAAAAACTTTTTAAACAACTATTTACATGACATTGCTTTAACCAGGATAGACAAAGAAATGCCACAGTGATGTAAAAGTTTCTGAAAGAAATGCCAAGAACGTCCCATGTGAAAGTGAATTTTATCTGGCAATTTTTTTCTTTTCCTTCTCATGAAAAGAAAGTTAATGCCAGGTTTGTTACCTGCCTCATCTGCAAAAAAAAAACTCGAGAGAGGGACCGAAAAAAATATAGCTATGGTAATCATACCATGCATCGGCACATGGAGAGGTGGCACCCTCTTAATTATTCTAAAGCACAACTTCGAGATTTGGTGGATAATCCCCGACCGGCAAAAACATCCACCAATGACTTAGCAATAAGTTAGTCAGAGGCAAGGGAAACGGTCCCAAATCTGTAAAAGAACTTTAGGCAGATGAGATTGACTTGTGTAGCATGTGGAAAATTAATTTCATGCGGAGAGATGAGTATTACTTTAATAAATAGATCATATGAAAATCATCAATGTCCAAAACGTCGTAGAAAGTAATTTTTGTCATTTTTGAGGAAGAGAGATAACCTACAGTGGTATGGGGTCATTTTCGTTCGTACTAGGGGGGCCAGGTGACATTCGTTCGGGGTGGCTTAGGGGCATTTAAAACAACTTACCTGATACAGGTAGCATATAAAGTAGAGGCTAAATACCAGGATCTTTATCGATTGCTTTATGCTGTAGAAAAATGAAAAACACACAACAAACCTGGACCATTCATATTTTCAATGTTTCTGCGTACTATACTTTTTAACCCTTAACTAATTGAGCTGCTTCATTTCACCTGCTTTTTTAAAAAAAAAAAAAAAAAATCGGAAACAGTGGCCATTTATTCGAAACTTACCAATCTACGCGTTACAACTACGTTTGCTTTTTCAAAAACCTTTAATAAAAATGTTGGTGCCCAAATACGGGCTTACAACCCCGTGGGCCGACCACGGAGCAGGCTGTAACTGTAAATGGGGTGGGGTATTTATCTGTGGAAAACATAACAGAGAGTCAGTGGTCGTTGATTTCATAGTAAAAAGTGCGAAAAGTGCAACAAAATCATATCGATAATTCATTGTGAGCAAGTACCAAAAGTGTCGGCAATTCGATCCTTCAATAATAAATACAGTAATCAATGATGCATTAGAAGTTAATATCAATTCATTGTTCGAACGTGTAATCAGTACCCGTCCCATGTCAATTCATTGTTCGAACGTATAATCAATACCCATCCTGGATCAATTCATGTGCTAAAAACTGCATACATATCTCATGATATCAAGGCTGAGCAATCGGGGCACAACAAGGAGTTGAGAGTTTCATTTGTACCGGCGCCATTTTGGGTGAGGTCAGGAAGGTCCAAGTATAGTCAAAATGTCTCCATCAACTCGTGGTTGGACCGGGACCTCTTTCGGCAGTCCAAAAGTTTTCGTTGAAGGGTAGCAGAGGGGACTGCCGACATGAACCATCAGTCAAAGTGGGGTGGGAGGCAACAATCTCTTCTACCGGGTCATACTGGTGTCCCACCGGAACTGATCAAGTTGGTAGTCTTGCAGGATTTTGGTGATTTCAAGACTGAGGCCGGCGCCGGCATGAGCGCGCCGACGTCCCGCGGCTACGTCGTGGTTGTTCCGTGGGTGATCATGGCAGTCATTCCCCATCGGGGGTCGGGGGCCCCCGTGGCTCTTATAGAATCTTCAAAGTTGAGGAGAACGTTTCTGGACGCAGGAAACTAGAAGCGCCGTTGCACCGCAACAGTGGACGAGACCCCCGCTGGGTGAGCGGAGCATCATTGCCTCGCAATAGTGGACGAGACCTTTTGTCGGGTGAGTGCAGTGCCGCTGCATCGCAAGAGTGGAGGAACCCTTTTGTTGGGTGAGTGGAGCGTTGGGGGTGCAGCTGAGGGTCCCCACCTGTGGGGGTGGGAGAGGCTCGTTCGCGCCGCCTCTTCCTCCCAGCGCACCCCACGCCGACACCTGGCGTTGATATCCGTGATGTCCGGACCAGGCGATAAGAGGGGGGGGGTCAGAGGCAGAGGCAAGACATCCCCCCCGTGGCCTGCAGGGCGTTG
The DNA here is from genome assembly GCF_964263255.1 of Lissotriton vulgaris. NCBI lineage: Eukaryota > Metazoa > Chordata > Amphibia > Caudata > Salamandridae > Lissotriton > Lissotriton vulgaris. Next base: position 1,469,097,312 of record NC_141689.1, read on the forward strand.
CTTCAGGCCCGAACGGGGAGCTCATATCAAGCACACGTGGGAAGCGGGTCAGCGAGCCAGTCTAGAAGAACACCCTCCGGCCTTGTTGACTGAAACTTCATGGACTCACGCCAGGAATTCAAGGCAGCGAGCACGTCGCCAATGTAGGAAAACCTTTACAGTATTCAGCAAACGTGCCGACACCTGGCGTTGATATCCGTGATGTCCGGACCAGGCGATAAGAGGGGGGGGATCGGAGGCATAGGCAAGACATCCCCCCGCGTGGCCTGTAAGGCGGCAGAAGAAGGGAATCGGGAGACCAGTACATTTTGGGCCATCCACCCCACGGCTGATGGCGGTTAGCCGGGCCCCACCCTGCACGTGTCGAGGCCTCATCTTCCGGATGGGCGTAACCGTGGCCCTGTTGCACTTCAGGAGTTTCCGGAATGGGGGTAGGTATCTGCTGATTTGTATCTATTTCATGTTACCGTTAATGGGCGTGGCGGGCGGTGGGACAGACATGCTTGGAGCAGTGGGAGGGTGGCGGAGCCTAGCTACCTCGTGGCTGCCGTAATGTCAAGCTTGGCTTTTTTCACCACTTCTATGTTTCTTATTTCTAGCGAAGTCAAAAACTTATCAGTGGCCTACTGATTTTGTTCGATTTCTTTCCCTTCCTTTTCAAGTGTGTTTCATGTTAAAGTTTCTGTTTATTAGGATACAGTGATTACTTCGTATTTTACATATGTCTTCTTTATTAGGGGTACTCTCCGGTTGAGCCGGATGATGTACCTCTAATAAATGGTCCGGGTGGAACTAGTTTCTCAATCAGTGGGGAGTAGATGGGCATGACAGATTACAACGGGGGACAAAGGCCGGCATTACCCACCCTTCACTACTTGCAAAGACTAGACAGAATATTTCTATTCCACGTTATTTGTAAACAGAGAATACCTCAAAAGAACTATTCCTTGAACAATAAATGTCCAGCCAATCAATCAATTAGTGGGGAGAAAAACAGGCATGACGGATTACAACGGGGGACAAAAGTCCGCATTACCTATCCTTCACTATCTGCAAAGGGAGACAGAATATTCCTATTCTTCTCTGTTTGTAGACAGGGTCCGATTATTGCTCTTTGAGATATTCCCTGTGACAGGGAATATCTCAAAGAGCAATAATCGATAAAAAATTAGTAGGATTATAACACTTTAATAACTTATAAATATATACATCGCAACAAAAACAGTAAACACCTTAAAACATTTTTTATTAAAACAGAAGCAAAAATGACAGTAGTGATATCCTGGGCGGGTGATGGAACTGGGATTGTTAATGAAAAAAGATCTACAGAGAAAGGTATTGGTGAATTATACTTCTCCGGAAATTTAAAACTCACAAATGTTTTATTTGTGTCATCGTTTCAGGTCAAACGGATTGTGGGACAATGTTCAGAATGGAAGAGTCACCAAAAGGCAAAAAGTTCTGCTTGACCCCGGGAGCCGGCCGCCTATGTCGGTGCGATCTCAGGCTACACCAGGGCAACAAGACTTGGGGAGGGGGTCGGAGCCAAGCGTCTTCTCCGAGTCCGCGCCATCACACCGCCCCTCGGGGGCCTCGTCAAGCGGTTTAGGGAGGTACCGTATCACATTGTTTTCAAATGCAGTCAGGTCCACAAACGGCCCCCACTTACTTTGAGAATAGTGAAGCTGCAGCAGGTGCAAATAAGGTTTAGACAGTGTTACAAGCGCTGCTCAGAACTCTGAACTATGGCACCCAACATCCAGGACTTATGCCATTTGTGCAAGGCAGTGACATCGAAGCAACTCAGGGACCAAAACCATGAACGAACACTCATGTATGAAAATCTTACTATTGATGCTTGACTGAGGCCAAGGAGATCAGAGTCTCATGCTCGATCGATTGAGCTAGCCGGATCGGGCAACTAAAAGTATAAAATAGTTATGTAAATAGTTATTTAATAAAATGTTTTACCCTGTTACTTTGCTGGTGTGTTGTATATATTTATAATATTTGCATAGGGTTTGTCGTTATTTTGGGTGGGGTGGGTGGCGAAGCCGAGCTGTCTTGCAGCCATCATCGTGTGGAGCTCAGTTCATCTCACTAGTTTCGTATTTCTCATGAGGGGTTGTTCTTAATGTTTCTATTTTAGCTAGGTCAAAAAGAGATCCCATTAGTGGCCTACTGATTTTGCTCGATTCCTTTTGTTTTTTAAAACGATTTTTCACTATTTGAAAAGACTAAACAGAGTATTGCGTCTCTGTGCTTGTTTGTAAATAGAGAATGAACCAACGAGAACCAATTCTAAAACAGTAAATGCTTGGATAACAATCAATCAAATGGGGAGTGAAGCAGGCACGACGGATTACAACGGGGGCAAAGGCCTGCGTTAACTACCCTTCACTATCTGCAAAGAGAGAGTAGTGCTAAGAGAAAAGTGGGGGGGGGCAGCGTTCAAAGTACATCAGCGTGCATAAACACGAAAATGTTTTTACCTATCACGTACTTGACATTTGACAGCTTTTGATATTTGCTATTAAAAAACCATTGAAATTCACTGAAAAAACCATAGGTTTTAGGCCATATATAGTTAGGGATTAGCATTTACAAAACCTTAATTTACTCGCACAAAACCATAGAAATTCGCATATATAGTTAGATACAATAACTATATATCGCGCACCCGCAATCCACTGCTGATGATGTCACATATTACATCATTCATGACATGGTCAGTGACATCACTGATGACATCACGGATGACAACATCCAGTGACTGTATGTTTCTGTAAAGTTAAAATATGTCTTACATATTGAAGAATGAGTGGATGTATAAGTGTCTGGATGAAGGATTTAGTAGGTGCATGACTGACTGTATGAGAGAGTGATTAAATGTGTCTCACTGAGTGCATGGGTTAGTGACTAAACTGTCTTAATTTGTGCATCATTATATCTGTTGTTCTATGAAGTGCTGCATGTGTTAATCAGTAGCTATATGAGTAACTATATGGGTTATTGATTGGTTGCCTAAGTATTTCTATGGGAGGGTGAGTGTGTGTGTGGGGGTGGCTGGGAGGTGTGTGACTCTGTGTATACATGTGTGAACAGTTGATTCACTAGATCTATGGGTTCAAAACTGCATGTTGAAACAGCTATATGGGTGGTTGACTGTGTACGAGTGTATTGGTGAGTTAATGGATATCTCAGTGCTACATGTCAAAGTAAGTACATATGTAAAACACAGTACATGTGAGAGTTCACATATATAAATTACTGTGTATAAGAGCCAGTGAATGTGTGAGTGGCTGAATGGATCATTGAAAACTTGTATCAGGAATTGTATAAGAGAGTAAATATATGTTAGTATATGTTTGAATAAGTAAGGTGTGTATAACTGTATAGTTGATGAAATGGAGGTGTGATTGATTCAGTGCATGACTGACTAGGTGTGTGAGTAACTCCATGGATGAGTGACAGTCTGCGAGTGTCTGTTTACTCTGAGTGTATCTAAGGTTATATTAGAGTCTGAAGAGGTTGATCGTATTATCACATGATTGATGTCATCAGTGATTTTGTCAGTGATGTCATTTGAGTTGTCATCAGTGATGTCATTTGAGTTGTCATCAGTGATGTCATCAGTGATGTCACTGACCATGTCATGAATGATGTAATATGTGACATCATCAGCAGTGGATTGCAGGTGCGCAATATATAGTTATTGCATCTAACTATATATGCGAATTTCTTTGGTTTTGTGCGAGTAAATTAAGGTTTTGTAAATGCTAATCCCTAACTATATATGGCCTAAAACCTATGGTTTTTTCAGTGAATATATATATACATATATATATATATATACAAAACCTAAGTTTACTTCTGTACCTAAAAATAACTTAGCAAATCACACTGAACTAAGTATTTCAGTTGATAAGTTATTGCATGGAGATCAGTCTGCTGGTGATATTTCAATGAATGTATTTACAAAAATGTTGAATGAGTATGTGAAACCATGAATGGTAGAGGTTGTTATGTATGCTTGCAATTGCCTACATCAGTTTCTGAGGGCGCGACCTAACTCCATTTGCATGTAACACATTGAATTTCTGCCAGTATATTAACAAGTTTATTTTATGGCAAAGAACAATTTCAGTAATTCTATTATAATTATTATTTAATATTTTCTGAAGTGCCTGCATGGTAATATGTAGAATATGTGCCTTATACAGAAACAGCTAAAATGATGGGAGTATTCTTTACTCATACACAAAGTCTTGATACTGCTTATAAACACCGAAACATATTAATCTGCGTCCTACATTCTGTAGAAAAATAATTTGTAGAATCAATAGAGGGTAGATGAAGAGAGAACATGGTTAAGGCTGCAAATCCTACTAGGATATGCCATCTTGGGCACTTAAGGTACCAGATCTCAAAACAATGGGAAACCGAGCTGCTATTGCTTTAGATTGACAACATAGAGGAAAGCTGAGAAGAACTGAAACTGATTCAGACTTTGTTGGTTCCAGCAAAGGGGACCATACATTTCAAGATCTGGGTCATTGGGGATTATTTCTGGGAGGTGTTAATCCTGTATTTCCGGGAATTTAATATATCTCTGGGAAAAATGCCTATTAAAGGCTGCCTACATTTTTTTATGTCTCTCGTTACACGGAAATCATTTTACCAAAAATGTATCATGCTGGTAATCTGATGAAAGCAACAAAGTTGCACACCAAAGACTTAAATGAGGTGCAAGCATTGAAGAGATAGTAGGAGACATTTTTGGAGCCTTAATACCATCTGATGGGGTGATACTAAATTCTCACAGGATATGAAAACTTTCTACTGTGGTAAACAAGCTGTCTACTGACACTGCTGGAGGATTCTTAGCTACAGATGCTGTAATGATTGCCATGAGATCCATTTTTATTTAAAAGCAACTTGCTTTAGCCGTCCTTCCCACGAAAGAAGTCGGAGTCTTCTAAATGCTAAAGGTGCAACATTGTTGCACTTACATTCCAGATAAAAGTAACGTTTTGAAAGAATACATGAAGACCATTATGTATCTTAAAAGAGACTTGAAAGATTTTAAAGCAGATGTGCTTGGGAATCAATTGGGAAAGAAATTATTATCTGTATGTTTACCTTGATTATCATGTTAATGGTTTATAGACATTTGAAAACAAAGAAATAAATTAGAGGAATAAAAAAGAAAAGAGCTGAAATAAAATTGAAAGATATACAAAGTGGGACCTATGACAAGATGAAGTCATTAGAAAATTATAGATGAAAAACAAGTCTACAGAGTTGTAATGTGTGACATCAGATACGAGAATTGTGTGATGGCTTAATTCACCTTCAAATGAGGGATTGATGAAGCAGATAAACTGCTAAGCCTTTTAACTGACACATAAAACCCATTACGACAAATTTGAGAGAAAAATGACAAACGGGCACCAACTGTGCTAATTATACATTGAAGAATGAGGAGAAAAAATCACAAGAAGACTTAGTTACTGCATCATAAAAGCATGCAGATGAGAGAAAATCAGATGACAATTAGGCATTGAATAACTTAGATTGTATTCTGTGTACTAGTATTGGTGTATCTTTTCAAAATGTAATAGAAGTTGATAGGTGATAAAATCACATAGTGAGGGAATTTTCTTTATCAAATAATAATGTGTGTGATGAATTAATGGCAACTAATGTAATCTTGAGGATATTATGTGCGGTATTTAGAAGTTACATTCCAAGCACAATATTTTGAATAAGAGAAACTGTGCACCAAGAGAGAAAGAAGAAATGAGTGCTGCATGTTTATACTAAACCAATTGCTGGAAACTTTTAGGGAATAATCTTCATATATGTACTAATATGAATCTTGGTACTTTGAAAATGCAGTAATATGTCACAGTTACACGTGCTATCTACAACAACATCAAAATGCAGTATGAGTGCAAATAAGTTGAACAAAATATATAAGGTCACAAAAAGGTATAAATTAAATGTATATTTCTATCATTTTATATTCCCTGTTTTAATGAACCAAATTCAATTTACAATGTGAAGAGAAACTATGTCTCATAAGGAATGTTCCCATTCCTATGCAAGGACTGATTGTAGCGATTTTGCTACTTTTGCAACATCTGCCATGAGAAACTGTCCTCTTGAACTCACTCATGTGCTTTTGCAAAAGGCTATTGTTTGAAAGTTATATACACTGGATGGGTTAATGACTTATGTGATGATCAACTTTGAGTTGCAGGAATATGACTGCACATTAATATCTTAGTCCAAAAATGCATAAATGATGGGTTTATTACAAACATAGACAAGATCTAGAGTATTTTATATTCAAAATCGCAAAAAAATATTTATTTGGTATATGAATAATAAGAAAGCTAAAATATCATTAGGAGACTATCCATACAGCTATTCACAATCATCTTTTATGGTAAATCTGACAGGATCTCATTTCACGAACATAAACAGGATAATTTAATATAAATATAATCAACTGAACATTTTCACCAGTAAACATGATATTCTCTATGACTAATAATGTTAATTCATTGATTATAGTCATTAGGTGGTAACAATACAGTATATCAAATTATGGAGGGCTTGAAGAAAACAGGAGCCAAGACAGCAAACCCTTGGAGATCACTTGTCCAATTCTTGTGTTTTTGGCTGTCTAGAGGTGAGGTTCCGTGACGGTTCCGTGACGATTTGAACCCGTGTTTTCAAGTTTGTCGGAAATACATAATATTGGTATCAGCGAACCGCAAATGATCCATTTAGTATATCCTGGTGTTTTCGCTATGCTACGAGCAAGAGCACTCCTTTTATAAACACATTTCTGATCTACCCACGGCATCCATCTTAGATCATGGCCGCCATTTTGTGTTTCTTGCCCTCACATACGCAATAGCCTCTGATCACTTCATTTCGATTAAGGACACGTAACCTTAGCCGGAGATTCACCTCTTTCTTGAACACGTGCACCTTAAACCAGATCACGCTGTAGCTGCATGACTCGACAAAGGCTACCTCCTCTGCCCGAGGCCAGCCCTGCCAAACTGGTCTTCGTGTCCATTGTACCTGATCATGATTAGGCGGCCGAAGCCGGTAGCCTTGCCCATTTACAACCCACAAACATCCCTTATCCCACTTTTCTATCTTCCACACCTGGCTCTGTTTCTTTCTTTCTGAATCTTTATTAGGGGGAGGTAACGAACTTTACGATGAGGCGGTCCGGGTCCTGAATGCAATATTGACAGGGAATTGTGACAAACTAGTGGGAACCCCTCTCTTCGCAATGTTTGGCCTCAGATATTATCGACGGTTCCTGTGTAACGCCAAATATTTATTGTTTTAGACACAAAGGTTTTGGGAATGTATTACATGTAAAGAATTCGCCCCCAGCTTAAAATTTAGTATATAAGGAGCAACCCGCTTTGTACAAATTGAACAGGCTCCTGGTTACTGCCCGTGTGTAGTATCTGTGACTTCTGTGTCCCTGCAGTAATAAACCTTTGGTCTTTGACGCCACCATCGAGAAGCCCGTGTTTCTGTTCATTTGTGCACCAAGGCAGGTGGAACTCCGGGGTCTTTGGGTGTTGTTCCCTGACACCTCTGGACGGAACCAAAAAGTCCAGAACTCCAATTGGCGCCCAACGTGGGGCGACGTCATTCGGTACCGGTCCAAAAGCCTGAAGAGTTCGAGAAGCTTCGTGTGAAGATTCCTGAGGGAGGCGCCCCACTTCATCGATCCCGGCATATCGCAAAAGTGGTCCGAAGTTCTCTTCCACGAGGGCTTCCCGTTCAGGACGGCTGCAGTGGGCCGTTGCCTTGACCGTCGCCCTGTCTTGGACCCGAGGTGCAGTCCTTAGTACGGCGAAACGTGACGGGTTTCTCCTTGGTGACGTCTTCAGTGACTCAGTTAAGTATTTAGTGATAGCTAGCTGGTTACTTTTGTGAGGATTGTTAAAATCCTTGATCGGTTCTTGGTTTGGTTTGGTTTTGTAAGATTATCACTGGTTGTTCTAGGTTACGATAATCTTTTTGGTTTAGTTTGGGTATCGATACATCAGTTCGTTTTGGTAGGCCTAAGTTCTTGGTTCGAGTGCACATATTTGTTCCGTGTTTGTTTGTTTTTTGTTCCGGACTGAAAATGGTAAGTCGGAAAATGTTGTCTTGTTTTAGTTGCAACAGTGACTCACGATTGGAGGACTCTTGTCTGGTTCCTCCGATTGGGACTCCCCTATATGATTTATATTGTAAGCATGGTGTGGGTCCTATATCTTATAATGAGGTATGGGTCCGTTATTGTAAGAAGGATGGTGTCCTTAGCTGGCCACTGCATGGTAGTTTTGAACCAGAGATTCTCGACAACTTAGAAGCGAAATTGTTCAAGAAGAAAGCCCGGCCGGCAATGTTTGATTCTTTCCGCTACTGGCGAAAAGAATCCAAACAGAGAGAAATGAAAAGGTTGAAGAAAGAACAGAAAGAACAAGAAGAGTTAACTCTAGAGCAAGTGGCTAAACAGTTGCAGGCTAACGAGTGTGAGAAGGCCATAGATGTAGCAATTAGAGAGCATAACCTAGCGATTGACAAGTGCTATCCTGCCTTGCCATCGAAAATGGCTAAGATACTGGAGGATTCCGAAAACGATCCTCTGCTATCTTATCTGTTAAGGTCACCTCCACCGTATGCACAAGGTGCTACGGCTCCACTTGTCCCGAATGTTCAATTACCGGTTGCTGGACAACCTGGTGTTCCTGCTCCTGTCCCTCAGAATCAAGTTCCCGTACCTCCTGTGATGAATGTGAATGTTCCTACAGCTCCTCCTCTTCTTGCACTGCCAGCCTCTATACCTACTTCTGTACCTACTGCTCCAGAAACTATTTTTCTCGATACTCCTACTGTTCCGTTATCTATTCCTACCTCTACTGCATTCTCTACGTCTGCGAGTGTGCTAAACCACTTTCTGTTCGTCGAAGAATCACTGATTCTGTTACTAATATGCTGTCTCCTATATATAAAACTTTAATTAAGACTCCTACTCCTGACTCTGTTCAGAGACGTAGTCAGCTTCCAAGTACTGAGGAACGGGGAATTTTAGATTCCACGGCTCTCAGATGGATTTCGAAGAGTAGAAGATATAGTACGAGAGATGTATTAGACACATTTATGCAGTGGAAGGAACCGACGCAACGGTATGTCTTTGATGAGATGTGCTCGTTGTTACGTGAGTAAATAGAAGAGGATGATGTCGAATCAGATTTGGAAGATTTAATTAGGGTTCAAAAGGAGTTTGCTGCTGGAATGATAGTGGGTGAGAATATAAAGGAAGCGATGGAACTTATTTTAAGTTTTAGGAATGATCCATCCCTTCGTTCACCGAGAGACTTAGAAAAAGGTAAAGTGAAGCTAAGTCGCCAATATCCTATGAGGGAGGTTCCTCCAATCTGGCGCGAAGCAATACAACGTGATGATAATGCAGGAATTGCAGCTGCTCCAGCACAGTTCCAACGAGTGTGGATACACATTCCATGGAAGCGAGCTGAAGTGTTAGCGGTGAAACAGGCCTTGCCAGATCCACGTAAGAATCCAGCTGGATATTACAAGGAATTAACACAGACAGTTGAGGCTTGTATAATGAACTTAGCTGACATCGATATGTTGTTTGGTAACGTAGTTCCGCAACCAGTGTGGGCTAAAATTCGTAGAGAGGATCATCAAGCTGCTTTAGGTGGTGATTGGGCAGCTATCACTGCAGCAGATGGTCAGCAAATAGGTGGTGCAAAACCCGAACCTCTAATCGCTAATCTTGCAGGTAGAATAATTGATCTAATGAAGACTCTGATGCCAGCATTGCGTGTTAATTGGGACAAGCTGTCAGCATGCAGGCAGAAGAAAGACGAAAGTGTCTCCGACTTCTTCACGAGGTTTGAAGAGACTTTTGTAGATCATAGTGGTCAGGACATGAGTACAGAAGGAGGGCAAAGACTGTTTGTAGATAAATTTGTGCATAATTTGTTACCTGAATTATGCAATAAATTAAAGGATTCAGAAAGTGCGTGGGCTGTATCTACGACAGTGCAGATACTTGCGACTGCACAGTACTATGAAAATAGGGATAAAGAGGAAAAGGAAAAATCAGAGAAGAAAACGAAAGATTTAAAAACTAAAGTTCTTTTGCAGCAGGCGTATCCGCCTCGCACGAATCAGACTAATACGCAGCAAGGTTCATACCAAAGGACAGATTATGGCTCATCAAGACCTCAATACCAGTGGAATCAGTGTGCATACTGTAAGAAAGAGGGTCACTATAAAAATGAATGTCCGATCTTAGCGCAAAATAATGCAGCAGCAGCTCAAAGAGGTCGTGGTGGTTTTGTGCAGAAATCTAGAGGTCGAGGGCGAGGTGCTATGCCTCCACAAACGAATGATCGTCCCTCCAATCACTTTGATCAACGAAATGGACAATCTGCTCAGCAAAATAGATCTCAACAGTACCTTGTTGAGGACTATAATGAAGTAGATGAGGGTTATCAGCAAAATGGGTACTAGGACAGCCATGGACAGAGAGAGGGAGTAGTATCAGTTCCAGTGGATCAGAGTGGGCCTTATGTCGCAGTAGCAACATCAGGTGTAGTCGAACCGTTTCTGTTGGATACTGGTGCCGCAAAAAGTTCTATCATTCATGCGAAACTCCCTGGCGCACCTTTGTCTGGCTCAACAAATGTTTCCGTAGGTTTTTCAGGCGCCCCTGTTTACAACCCGATATCTGGTCCTTTGTCTATTTCTGTAGGACCATGCCAATTGAAAGCACCCCTGATTTTGACGACAGGTTGTAATGAAAATCTGCTTGGTTTAGATTTGTTAAAACAACTATATGCGACATTATACTGTTCTCCGGAAGGAGTACAGCTTACATTGGGTAAAAATATCACCTCTCCGATGTACTTGTCAATGGACGCACTCCCGCCGGAGCTACGTTCACTCCCTGATTCTCTTTGGGCGACTGGTCCTAATGATGTAGGTCTCCTAGAAATTCCACCGTATGTGGTAACTTTGAAAGCGAATGTGAAATTTCCAAGAATTCCCCAATATAAAATATCGAGTGAAGGAGAGCGTGCACTTTTATTGATTGTGCAAGATTTGATTAAGAAAGGTGTGGTTGAAGAAACTAGAGGAAATGTCTGTAACAGTCCTGTATTACCAATTCTGAAACGAACTGATCCTACAAAACCTCCAGTGTACAGGTTTGTCATAGACCTTAGAGAAGTTAATAAGATTGTAGTCCCGCAGTTTCCCGTGGTGCCAGACATTACTGCCTTGTTAACATTGATTCCTGCCACAGCCACATGGTTCTCAGTTATTGACCTAAAGAATGCCTTTTTCAGCATTCCGATAGCTGAAGAAAGTAGGGATATTTTCGGCTTCTGTCTAGGAGGTCGCAGTTTCAGATTTAAACGCGCTCCACAAGGCTATTGTGAGAGTCCATCCATTTACAGTCAAGCATTAAAAAGCCAGTTAGATTCCTTTGTCCTTCCTCCAGGTTCTGCTCTAGTACAATACGTAGACGATCTTCTAGTGGCTGCCGATGACAAGGAAACTTGCAAAGCAGCTACAATTTCCTTATTGCATCATTTGTCTAATTTGAATCACAAGGTGTCTCCTTCCAAAATGCAATACTGCTGCCAAGAAGTGACCTACCTAGGTCATCTCTTGTCAAAGGAGGGAAGGAAGTTCACCCCAGAGAGAATAAAAGCAATTACGCAGATGAGTGTTCCACGCACACAGAGAGAAGTACGTGCCTTTCTAGGTATTACCTCTTACTGTAGGCAGTGGATTCCAAATTTTTCTCTTTTAGCGAAACCATTGGTAGCTTTGACTGGGAAAAATGTTCCGAGTCCGGTGCCATGGTCTGATGAATGTCAAGAGAGTTTTATTGAATTACGAAAAGCATTGTGTTCAGCTCCTGTATTGGGTACACCTGATTACAGTAAGCCATTCACGCTCTACGTTCACGAAAGGGAAGGTTGCGCGTTGAGTGTTCTGACACAGAAGTTTGGTGATAAACAACGCCCTTGTGCGTATTTTTCATCAACATTAGATCCGGTAGCCAGAGCGTTGCCTAGTTGTTTGAGAGCTACAGCGGCAGCTGCGGCTTCCATTCGACAATCTGCTGGTTTGGTGATGAATAACATGCTAGTGGTCATGGTTCCTCATGCAGTGGATACACTCATGAACCGAACGAAGACACAACACCTTACTAGTGCGAGATTATCTGGTTACGAGCTGACATTACTAGCGAGTCATATTCAGATCAAAAGATGCAATGTATTGAATCCAGCAACATTGTTGCCGACTGATCAAGAGTCGAGTGATTCCGAGCCACATGATTGCTATTTCAAAACGGAGGAAGAGACAAAAGGACGCATTGATTTAAAAGATACTCCGCTATCAGATCTGGATGGTACACTGTATGTGGACGGGTCATGTTTTAAATTGGAGAATGGTGATGTGACTGCTGCTTACGCAGTAACGACTTTGAAGACGATTGTGGAGACTGCAAGAGTGAGTCAGAATTCTGCCCAAGCTGCAGAATTAATAGCTCTAACGAGAGCGTGTGTTTTAGCTGAGGGAAAGAGAGTGAATGTGTTTACAGATAGTCAGTACGCATTTGGCGTGGCCCATAGTTTTGGCCGGTTGTGGAGAGAAAGAGGTTTCATTACGTCCCATGGGACTAAGATCCAACATGGTCAGCTAGTTAACGACTTGTTGGAATCTCTAACCTTGCCGACTGAAGTTGCGATTGTGAAGTGCAGTGCTCATAAAGCAATCACGGATGATGTTGGTCGTGGGAATGCTTTTGCTGATGAAATTGCTAAACAGACAGCTAGAGACACGATGAGCAGAATGTATGTTGCTACATCTGCAAGATGGATTGCTGAGTCCGGAATGTGTGAAGACACTATGGAAAGTGTGAAAGAGATTCAGAAAGAAGCAACTGAGGAAGAGAAACGTGTATGGAGAGAAAGTACGGGCAAGTTGGACTCGAATGGATGTTGGATTGATTTGACAGAACAGCAGCGTTGGATGTTGCCCGATGCGTATGTGCTTGCAGTAGTGACAATGGCGCATGGAGTAGCGCATATAAGTTCTAAAGGGATATGTAAGATGTTAGCTCCGGTCTGGAAGAATGAGGGAATCAGTAAGTGTGCAGAGAGAGTGGTGAAAAATTGTATGGTGTGTTTGATGCATAATCCTGGCAAGGGAACTCCAACTCCAGCTGGTCATTTCGCTCCTCCTTCCTGCCCCTTTGAAGTGATTCAGTTAGATTTCATTCACATGGAGCGCTGCAATAATTTGAAGTATGTCCTGGTGGTAGTCTGTGCTTTTTCCAGGTGGATAGAAGCATATCCATTAAAGGACAATACTGCCCTATCAACTGCCAAAATTCTTCTCAAGGAATTTTTCCCTAGATATGGAATGCCACGGATTGTATGGTCAGATAACGGAAGTGAGTTTATAGGGAAAGTTATGCAGAGTGTGTGTGCCGGCCTAGGATTGAAACAGAAATTTCTCAGTGCAAACCATCCCCAGTCTGCTGGTTTAGTCGAGGGTTACAATGGCACCCTCAAGCTGAAAATAGCCAAAATACAAGCATCCCCAGGTTTAGCCTGGCCAGATGCACTTCCTTTGGCCTTGTTATCAACGAGAGCAACAGTACATTCTAGAATAGGGCTTAGCCCGTACGAGATAGTCTTTGGTCGCCCGGCAAATGTCTGGGGTGTGCCAAGGCCTAAAGAATTTTGCTCCATTGAATATCCTATGTTGATAGACTACCTTTACGACTTGACTGCTAAATTGAGTCTTATTCATCAACAGGTTTTCGATGCTTTGCCAAAACCTCCGGAGAGTCCAGGGCATCAGCTGAAACCAGGAGATCTGGTTGTCATCAAGAACTTCGCGAGGACAAAGAACCTTCAGCCGAGATTTGTGGGGCCTTTTCAGATCTTACTGACAACGAGGACAGCAGTTCGTGTAGCTGGCCGTAAGCACTGGATACACGCCTCTCATGTTAAGCGTGTTCCTTTGCCGCTCCCTTACGACGACTGGGTGAAAAAGGGAATTGGTGCCTCCGAATCTGAAATCACACCGAAGTTCATCTCTTTCAGCGATGCCGAATTGATTACTGACACTTCAAAACCTGACTCTCCTCCTGAAAAGACTCCTTTGAACATTGAACATTTGTCTCCAGCATCAGAAGAAACTTTGCTATCTGCGAACTTAAACTCTGCAACAACTGCTAGTGATACACTATTTTCCGATCAGACAGTACCAGCGAAGCAGAGATACAACCTAAGAAGCCATAAAATGGACAAATAAAGCAGGCAACTGCATATTGTGATTTTGATATATATTGAACTTTTGCCTTCAGCCAGGAAGTTTGCTATTGTTTATTGTTTTTAAAATTGCCTTGCCGTCTGGGTAGCCGTAGGGTCGTGGCTGTGTGCCTAGTTTGAATTTGCAGGGGTCTGACACAAGGTCGATCTTTCTGTTGGTTCTGGGAACTCCCAGGGCTGATAGAGGCATTTTCATCTACGTACACATCATCAGTGGTCGCGAGCGGATTGTAGAAGATGGAGCTTCCTGCGCTGCAACGAGAAAATTTGATTTATGTTCGCAGAAACAGACTTAATAGAATTCTTCATAGCAAATGCTTTTTGATGCAATGTGCCATTACATTTTTGATTGTTTTAGCAACATTGGTGGGTGGAATCGTCTTTAGTATAAATTTGATTTTTGTGCCAGTTTCTACAGTACCTCCCCTTGATCCTGCTATTTCTACTGTTTCTTCTATACACTCTTTTCACTCGTTTCCAGAACATGAGCAAGCCCGACGCTCAGAGTTCACGAACAACACTTTTGTACAGCTCTTGCACCAACACCAACTGGTAGTTAACACTACAGACTGCTGGGTGTGTGGCTTGATACCCCACACTATGGATAAAGGTATTCCCTATCTGGTTTTGCCTTACAGCTATAATGGATCATTTCAGGCCTTCCAAACCATCTTTGCTTATGCCCTTGAAACCTATCCTCCACGTCCACCGCGTTCCACTAAATATAACTCTGCCAACAAAGCCTAAGTCCAGGGAATTATTGACATGGTCAAGGACGTCAATAATACTCCATCTTATCCTAGAGACGAATTGCGAGTATATTTAAGTTGGAATACTTCAGAGTATCGCCTTAGTTTAGGAGAAAGCAAGCGTAAAAGCTCAACTCCAATCTGGGTCGTACCTCACC
The DNA here is from genome assembly GCF_964263255.1 of Lissotriton vulgaris. Classification (NCBI taxonomy): domain Eukaryota; kingdom Metazoa; phylum Chordata; class Amphibia; order Caudata; family Salamandridae; genus Lissotriton; species Lissotriton vulgaris. The sequence goes on from NC_141689.1 coordinate 1,469,112,639, forward strand.
GAGGTCAGGTCTGCCTGCAAGGTAATGGGAGAAATCCGAGAGCTCAGCTAGGGAGGAGTGAGTGCGTAGAGACTTACGTGTTTCCGGCTAACTCTTCCCCTGCCTTTCTTACTGCCAGGGGTACCTACTTCATTTGTCGAGACAGAGCTTATACATGGTTGCCTGCCGACTTTTCAGGATCATGTTACATTGCTCGATTGTTGCCTCCAACATACACTGCTTCATCTGATTACCACAGAACCAGAGTAGCGAGAGGTGTCTTCAGCAAGGAAGATACCGCTGGTCAGGAAGCTGGAGACTTCTTCAAAGGCTTCCTTCCGTTCTGGGGGCCTATGGCCAATAGTAGAAACATACATCAGCTAACACGGGTAGTTGAATCTACTATTACCGAAACTGCTGGTGCCCTTAGCAATTTGACAGCTGAGCTTCAGGCGGATAGGCTCATGACGTTGCAGAACCGTATGGTTCTAGACGTTATACTTGCAGATCGAGGTGGGGTATGCAGAATGATCCAATCGAGCTGCTGTGTCTTTATTCCTAATAATGCTCCAACAGTCTATGAGGCGATCTCTAAGTTGCACAAGATTTCAGACTCCATACATGTAGACAAGGGAAACTGGTCCTTCATGGAGTGGTTTTGGACTCTGATATCAGCGTGGGGATGGAAGGTTCTAATGGTCATTGGTGTCATCTTAGTATTCCTATTCTCATGTTGTCTGATTATCCAGTGTGGTCCTGCTCTGTGTAGTCTTTGTGCTGCAACTTGTCTCAGAAAACAACCTGCGTTTGGAGAAAAGACACGAGAAAGGATGATGATACAACAGCATGTCACTGACCTGATGAGCATAGAACTAGATTCTGACATAGACTGAGTAATTGCCTATGTAAGGGCAAAAGGAGGGTCTGAGGTTCCGTGACGGTTCCGTGACGATTTGAACCCGTGTTTTCAAGTTTGTCGGAAATACATAATATTGGTATCAGCGAACCGCAAATGATCCATTTAGTATATCCTGGTGTTTTCGCTATGCTACGAGCAAGAGCACTCCTTTTATAAACACATTTCTGATCTACCCACGGCATCCATCTTAGATCATGGCCGCCATTTTGTGTTTCTTGCCCTCACATACGCAATAGCCTCTGATCACTTCATTTCGATTAAGGACACGTAACCTTAGCCGGAGATTCACCTCTTTCTTGAACACGTGCACCTTAAACCAGATCACGCTGTAGCTGCATGACTCGACAAAGGCTACCTCCTCTGCCCGAGGCCAGCCCTGCCAAACTGGTCTTCGTGTCCATTGTACCTGATCATGATTAGGCGGCCGAAGCCGGTAGCCTTGCCCATTTACAACCCACAAACATCCCTTATCCCACTTTTCTATCTTCCACACCTGGCTCTGTTTCTTTCTTTCTGAATCTTTATTAGGGGGAGGTAACAAACTTTACGATGAGGCGGTCCGGGTCCTGAATGCAATATTGACAGGGAATTGTGACAAACTAGTGGGAACCCCTCTCTTCGCAATGTTTGGCCTCAGATATTATCGACGGTTCCTGTTGTAATGGCTGGATTTTCTGTTTAGATGGGATCAGCCCCCAGGGGCCCCTGTGACCCAGCCAAAACGTACTCACCTTCCTTTCTTAGATCGTATTCACAATGAGTAGCTATACAGATAAATATACAGATTGCACCTAAGAATGGGGAATGACAATATACATATATGGATTTTCTACAATATCTTATTCACATCAGTTGGTCTCGCGGTCAACCCGACCCAGACCGTTCTACCCTAGGGCAGATCTGACACACAATCCGGTGTGTCTACACACGGGCCTGCAGAACCCAATGCTCCCTTTTCCAAATTGTTCGCGATCCTGCGAAACTACACGTCAGTGTCCCTCCTGACGCTCTCACTTATTTTAAGCCACAATCTGGTGGATTTACACACTGGTCTCCCACCCAGTGTTCTCATTAACGCCGCATATCAACGACGACCACATTCCTATGAACCATTATTGGGACGATATCTCGGCAATCTACTTGGGATAAAACTAAAATAATAACTTTGAATATGGGTTCAAATTGTATAATGTACTTCCTGCTCTTGACATCAAAGATCCACCCACTCCCTCCTTATTCACTCACCATTTACCTGATCGGGATTTCTCATCCGTTCACCCAAACGGTTACTGACTAGGAGTCTGGTTTATCAAGATTGAACATGAGCACCAGGTACACAATAATTCTATATGAATTAGGATATTTATTAACAATAGACATAAATCACATCACTATACAACATTACATTTGCAAAGGGAATAAAAGATAAAGGTTAGGGTGCACATACTATAAGAATCGGTCGGACATCACCTGGTTAATGGGAAATCGGGACTCGGCAGTCATCTAGGCTCCTGTCTCGTCTCTGGGTCCTGGCTCGCCTTGCAGTCACCCTCAGCCGTCACAAGTACACGTCTGCACCGCTAGGCTCAACCTCGTCTGCTCTCCCTCAGGACCTCGGAACCTTGCTGTTTATTAACTACCGTCTCTCTCTCTCTGTATCAGTGCGCTCCGCGCCACTTCTCGTTCAGTCTATCTCAGAGAGTTTCGGTCTTAAATCTTTCTCCGACTTCAAAGATGGCGACTTGTCCACCATGAAAGTGAATAATAGCAGAGATGCTAACGGCTAGATGCCGCCTACGGACTGACTAACTCAAGACTAACACCTTCGCTAATATCAAAGCCCGTTCCTTCATGGAAATTCACGGCCAGTAACCTGCCGCCCACCAAATTCTTGTACCTCCCCGTACCAAGGACACTTTCCCAGCCGGCCGGCCTGAAGTTGTGTCTTCGGAATGGAGAAAAATACATTCCTTCGATAAGGGTCAGCCTGAACCGGTTCTCTCCAAGCGAACAACAGCTTGAAACTAAAACATTACACTTAACCTAGAAAGCCTTCTCGAGCTACCGGGCAAAAAGCAAAATGGAGTCTGTCTCGTTTAAGGCCTACGGAGCCCATAATATGCATAGCTCCATGAAAAACAGATCGGCATGTTAGCAAATGAGCGAATCATGGCTAATACTTATATATCTAACCCCTCACTTAAATTCATAAGCCTTACTCTAAGGAAAATAACACGCAAATGCCTTTATGTATATAAGACAGGGTCCCTGTCTATCGGCCTAATCCCTATGCTATGGGGGTGATAGGCTGGAGTCACTTCTCCATCATTCTCCTTCTCCAAAGAGCTAGCAAAAAGACAGCCATAACATTACACCCCTTGACTCCAGTCTATTAACCACAAACTAAATGGAACTAACGTCAGTAGACGAATAATATGAAACAAAACTAACCGATCTACGAGCCTTAGTAAGTCTAAAATATTGTAGCAGGGAAGGAATACACTGAATAAAGCAACAAATCACTATAAGGATACAAACAGCAACAATAACCCCTCCCAAAATTTGTCGTAAAAAATGCATGTCAGGGAGCCAGTTAAAAAGCCAGTCAAAGAAACCCTGATCTATATGTTCTCTAATTTCTGCAGTCAAGTCGTGGAGTTTATTAATATGGGATTGGATATCTTTAGAATGGTCAGATAAATTAAAACAACATAGACCTTCAAATTCAGAGCACTCATGCCCATGTTTTAACAACAAATAATCGATTGCAGCACGGTTTTGTAAAATAGCTCTACGTTCACCTTGGGAATCTAACAATAAATCTGATAAAACAGTAGATGTTTGGTTGATCGATTTTACCATCCAGCAGGCCATTTTACTGATTGTTTTGGCATTATACACGGCCAATGCCGGAACACCAATAATAGAAAAAGCTAAACCAAGATATTCTGATCTGGAAAAAAGATGAACAGAGGAATCGCAGTCTTCATGTAATGACATAGAATCTCGAACAATACGAGAATGGGAAGGGGGATGTGAAGAAAACATTAGCAAACTTAATCTAGTGATGGCACATGGGCCACCAGAAATATTCGCAGGAATATAGGGCCAAGATGAATTCCCGCAGGAAAAGAGCCATCCAGCTGGTAATAACATTGAACGATAATGGCTAGTGGCTACAACTAAACTTTTACAGGTCATATGTTTTTCACTGAAAGACATGAATTAGGAAGTCTTTTTAAACATAGCAAACGTTGATGAAATGAAAAAGTAGTAGCGGCTTGGAGTTTCAACCGCAAACATTCAGAGATGGCCTTAGGATTACAGGTCATCATGAAACAAAGGTCACCAGGGGTAATATTAAAAGTAATAATTCTGGAATTAATAGGGACATCAAGGTCTGAAAGAAGAGTACATGAGGGACAAAATTCATGGGCCGCGAAATCGCCCAAAATAACATTAGGTCGGGCATTGGATACATTGAATACATGATATAGAGTTTCAGTAGATGCAGGGACAGCAACCAAACAGGTCGATAAAATGTCAGTGACAGACTTCATGGGGGTAAGGCAAAAATGCGGAGAGTTCGTCACTCGCTTCGCGAGTGTGATCCAGAAATTTGAAGATTTCTGCCACGCAGATCGCGCGGCTCTTGTTATCCCATCACTCGGCGTCGGTGGATCCTCTCCTCTCCCAGCGTAGCAGGCCAAAAGGAGTCCAAAGCCGACACATCCTGCAGCAGCAGTCCAAAGAATGATCTGAAAGAATACAACCACAGGCCTTAATCATTCTCGTAAGTAACATTTATCAGCTGGGACAGCTTCCCAGCCATCTTTCCCTGGCTTCATCACCAAAACGGTGTTGTCATGACCGGTCGCAATAATATCAGCCTGTTCAGGAGGATTTTTAGGCGATTGCACCCATATTTTAGCTCCAGGAAGATCAGAGGATCCGAAGCCTTTTTGTCCTCGCACAGTTAGCAACGTTGGGGCAGAGCCTTTTTTGATCTCACCACTGAAGACAGGCATAATCAGTAACTGAGCAACACGGTCAGACTTTTTGATGAACAAATCCGTCTCACTGCTATTAAGCAAGAGAACCTTAATCTCTCCCTGATAATCACTGTCGATCACTCCTCCGAGTACTTGTACACCTTTCAGGGCCAGGCCAGATCTAGGGGCAATTAATCCAAAACTACCGGCAGGTATAGAGACACCAATGCCAGTTTCAACAATTATTCGATCCTTTCCTGGGAAGTGTGCATCATTTAATGCATGCAGGTCGAGGCCTGCGGAACCTGGGGTTGCTCTACATGGAGCCATAGCACCGGGGGTAATTTCCCAATATGTGACAGTAGTTCCAACAGAATTAGGTTTCGCATCAACATGTGGAGGAAACAAACGCATCAAAGGAGATTCAGCATGTAATAAAGGACGATTGTTCAAAATAAGTAAAGCTTGAAGTAGGACATCTCTCCACTGGCTGTAACGGTCATCAGTCAACTTGCGCAACTGTTCTTTCAACAAGCCATTCATTCTCTCAATCAATCCTGAAGCTTGTGGATAATATGGAATATGAAACATCCAATCTATATTATTCTCTATACAGAATTCCTGCACCAATCTTCCACGAAAGTGGGATGCATTGTCTGATTGAATTTGGAATGGGACACCATAATACAGAATAATTAGCTCCAGGGTTTTAATTGTATTCACTTGGGTAGCATTCTTGCAAGGGAAAGCGACCAAAAGGCCACTATAAGTATCAACCACTGTACAAATGTATTGACAATTTCTGCTCATGGGAAGCGGACCAATATAATCAATCTGCCAAATTTGGGCGGGCAATTTACCTCGATGTAAGTGGCCTCGAACAATTTGAGGCACCTCTTTCTTTCTAGAATGCTGGCAAATGGGACAATGTAGAATGGCATCTTTAATTAAAGAAAAGGGAATATGAATTCCTCTATCAGCAGCCCACCTGTTAGTGGCTTTCTCTCCAAAATGTCCTGCTTTCTGATGGGCCCATTTCGCCAATCCCGCCAAATCAGAATCTTGCATGTCAACCACTGCCTCAGAAATTTTAGACTGTTCATCTGCAATGTTATGGAAAAATTTGTCAAGGGAGTCGATTGGAGTATGAGCATCCACGTGAAAGATTGTTACAGTACTCTGCGGAAGCAGTTCCCAAATATCTTGCCACCATTCTTTACCCCACAATTCTTTAGAATGCAATTCCCAATTATGCGAGTGCCATGTAGGCAGCCACACCGCTAGTCCATTTGCAGTGGACCAAGAATCAGTGAAAATATGACATGTACCTGGTAACTCCTGTTTCAAAACTTGGTAAACAGCATAGAGTTCAGCATATTGACTACTCTTACCATCTCCAGTTGTGCTCAATAATTTCTGTGTAATCGGGTTATAGGAGACAGCTTTCCAATGTCTCTTGTCACCAATGAACTTCGCAGAACCATCCGTAAACCACACATGTTTTCTATCCTCCGCGGACAGATCATCAAATGATTTACCCCACTTCACGGGAGACTCCTGCACTACGGGAACCGAACGCTCACTTTCAGCCTCATTGGAGGGCGCCTGCGCCACTCGCTCATGTAAAACCGCCACACCTTTCGGACCCACACGTGCCCTGTCCTGAATGTACCATTTCCATTTAATCACACTAGCCTCCTGAGCATGTCCAATTCGATGGGACTTCGGTGAACTCAAAACCCACTGCATGATGGGAATCTCAGGCCTCAAAATCACAGCATGGCCTAAAGTCAATTGCTCGGTATCCACCAGAGCCCAATAACAAGCAAGCAACTGTTTTTCAAAAGGTGAGTAACGCTCACCAGCCTCTGGTAACTTTTTGGTCCAAAAACCTAATGGCACTTTTTGTCTGCCTTGCTTTTGCCACAAACTCCAATTGGCATACAGACCTTCCACGGATACATTCAAATCCACATTACCTTCACTCACGGGCCACAAATCCAAAGCATACTGAATAGCTTCTTTAGCCAAATTAAAAGCAGTCTGTTGAGGTTCACCCCATTCAAACGCATTCTTTTTACGAGTGACTCGATACAGTGGAGCCAAGATCTGACTCAAATGGGGAATATGCTGACGCCAAAATCCAAACAATCCAATAAAGCATTGCGCCTCTTTCCTGTTTCTGGGAACAGCAAAATCAAGTATTTTTCGTTTAACCTGTGGAATCACCTCTCTGTGACCCTCATGCCAATTAATTCCTAGGAATTTCACAGCTTGGGATGGAGTTTGTAATTTGTCAGGATTAATTTCCCAGCCTTTTGCTCGCAAACAGTCAATGATCTGATCTAAATGAGACTGTACTTGGTCTTGCGTTTCACCTTGAATCAAAATGTCGTCAATATAATGACAAATCTGAACTTGTGGAATCGTGGGCACTTCAGATAAATGTTCCGCCACCAGCCGGTGACAGATCGTAGGACTATGTACATAGCCTTGAGGAAGACTCCGGAACGTCATTTGACGTCCATTCCATGTAAAACTGAATTGTTCCTGGCATTCGGGGGCAATCGGAATTGAAAAGAATGCATTAGCAATATCAATGGAAGCATACCACGTACCTGGATGCTTTTGAATTCTCTCAATCAATGTAACAATATCAGGCACTGCAACAGTCAATTTAGGTGTATGTTTATTCAATTCTCGATAATCAACAGTCATGCGCCAAGAGTTATCACTTTTGCGCACGGGCCAAACAGGATTATTCCAAGCAGATGTGACCGGAGTAATGACTCCCGCGTCAACCAAATCCTGAATCGTAGCTGTAATTTCCTCATGACCACCTGGGATGCGATATTGTTTCTGAGAAATCACTTTTGTCGCTAAAGGGATCTTAATAGGTGGCATGCGTAAACGGCCAACCCGTACGGGTCTGGTCGAAATGTACTGTCTAGTACCAAATTGATAGTAACCATCATCCAGATGCAAAGTCATACCTTTCAAGATGTCAATTCCAATAATGTATTCCAAAAGTGGCACAACCAACACAGAGTATTCTCTACGAGGAATTCTACCAATTTTAATTTCAAGTGCAGTTTGAACTGTGGGTGTTTCCTTACCACCCAGCCCGGTAATTGTGAAAGACTGTCCATGAAATTTTCTTGACTTACCATGAATTAAAGTGGCCTCCGCCCCAGTATCAACTAACGCTCGGGCCCTTTGGATATTACGATGTTTCCAAAAAATCTCAATATCTACATAGGGTCTGTAATCTCTGTGGGCCCACCTGCGTACCGGAGCTTGACCTATTTCCTAGTCATTTTTCCTGCGTTCCGTCAACCAAGACAGATCAGGGTAAATGTTTTCAGTTTTCTTGGGTATCAGAATTTCTTGTTCATATCCGTCTCCAGTACGAAATGGATTAGTGTCAGGTTCAAAAAGTTGTGAGTTACGATCAGAGAGTCTGTTACGATCCTCCCCCTTTCTTATGTCAGGGGAAAAACTCCTTGCATCTCTACGTCTGCTAGAACCACGATCATCTCTTCCCCTCTCACGATCATCCTCTCTCCCCCTCCCATCACTACGACGGGGGGAACCACCGCGTTCATAGCGCCGATCATCACGGCGATCAGTATTCACACGTCGTCTCTCATCACCACTGTCATCCGAACCACGATCATACTCATTCTTTCGCACACGACGGGCACCCTCCTTTCGATCCAAACCACGCTTACGAAACATATCCCATAGGATATTATTAGGTTCACCATCAATCTCTTCCCTTTTGACACCATCAGCAATGAGAGCAAGAAACATGTCACGTCTAGAGAACTTATAGTCCCCAGCAGTACGACCCTCAGGTCGGGATTGTCTTTCAGGTTTAAACCATTCACCCAGCTCACCAAGCTGACGAACAGACTCGAGCACAGCAGACAAAGGATTGCCAGTTTGATTAATCAATAATGTCATCATGACCTGCTTGTAAGCAACAGGAGAAGTACGTATAATGCGGTTACGCACAGAGGATGTTAAAAGACCATCCAATAACCTGTCAGCAGTACTAAGGAAGATACACGTTTTCATGACTTCTTCCTTTAAACGTTGCGACGCATCGCGCAGAGTATACCACGGCTTTTCATCAGAGGGCCAATCAGACTCTGTTGGATATTTATGATTACAGCCATCAGACGCAAGCTGGAGCAAAGAAGTTTGGACATTACCATTAAAATTCCGAAAATGGTCCTGAATAGTAGAATCAGAACTCAAAGAGCAAAACCGTAAGCAATCAACAGCATCGAGCATAATACCGGAAGCGCCAAGCTCATAAAGACGCACCATCCAGGTAAGCAAGGCCTCACCAGGCCGTTGTTTAAATCGTTGCAGGATGTCACTAATCTCCTGCTGAGTAAAATCTTCAATACAATCAAGAGGGATACCACCCGGATTACCAGGGGCTTGTTGTAATTTCCGTCGAAAGATCGGGTGAGCAGAAACTGCGGGAAGAGCTTCCGAGGAAGCCCGCATCTTAGATTTAACAGAACAATCAGGGCAAGCTACGTCATCCACACGGGAAGAACGAGCACGGTCAGAATCAGGAGTCAAATCAATGCACGAAGCAGATTTACAATCACGTCCGGAGCGAGAAGACTCGCGCTTGTCACCCTCCTCTGCCGAGGAGTCAGAAGTATGAGAATCCCAGATATTACCGTCCCACTCATCGGGGTTCCAATCCATTCCAGCTTTTGCTACAACCATACGCACTTTGCGTGAAGACACACGTCCACGACGATGTTTATACTTATATCGTGCAATACGGACCGCAGCCCTTTCGGCAATGGTCTGATATGTTTCAAGTTTGTCGGCAAGCAATTTATTTTGACAGCGCAACAAAGTGTGCGCATTTTGTAACTCGACACACTGTCCTTCCGAATCTTTAAATTGTTTCTGTAGTTTTACAAACCTCTCATGCAATATTTTGTATGCATTAAGAATAATCCACCCTCTGCGTCCTAAAATAGGAAGCTCATCACCCTTCACTACTGGCGCTTTCTGTAGGCACGACACCACATCAGCAGGCTCCGCCTGCTCTAAGAATGAAGACCAATTTTCACTCAAGCCAGTAGAATCAGCCCACTCACGGGCCAAAGCCTCGTAAGGCGTAGACTCCCAGCCGGGAATCTGGATCGGTAATTTAAAAACCGAATGTGATTTTTTCGCAAACATAATGACACGCAAAAAATTATATACACAATTATAAACAAAATTTTATACGTACAAGCCGAGCGCAAACCAACAAGATGAAAACAACACAATGCACACAGGCTTCGTAAACAGTTCGTGACGCCAGATGTAATGGCTGGATTTTCTGTTTAGATGGGATCAGCCCCCAGGGGCCCCTGTGACCCAGCCAAAACGTACTCACCTTCCTTTCTTAGATCGTATTCACAATGAGTAGCTATACAGATAAATATACAGATTGCACCTAAGAATGGGGAATGACAATATACATATATGGATTTTCTACAATATCTTATTCACATCAGTTGGTCTCGCGGTCACCCCGACCCAGACCGTTCTACCCTAGGGCAGATCTGACACACAATCCGGTGTGTCTACACACGGGCCTGCAGAACCCAATGCTCCCTTTTCCAAATTGTTCGCGATCCTGCGAAACTACACGTCAGTGTCCCTCCTGACGCTCTCACTTATTTTAAGCCACAATCTGGTGGATTTACACACTGGTCTCCCACCCAGTGTTCTCATTAACGCCGCATATCAACGACGACCACATTCCTATGAACCATTATTGGGACGATATCTCGGCAATCTACTTGGGATAAAACTAAAATAATAACTTTGAATATGGGTTCAAATTGTATAATGTACTTCCTGCTCTTGACATCAAAGATCCACCCACTCCCTCCTTATTCACTCACCATTTACCTGATCGGGATTTCTCATCCGTTCACCCAAACGGTTACTGACTAGGAGTCTGGTTTATCAAGATTGAACATGAGCACCAGGTACACAATAATTCTATATGAATTAGGATATTTATTAACAATAGACATAAATCACATCACTATACAACATTACATTTGCAAAGGGAATAAAAGATAAAGGTTAGGGTGCACATACTATAAGAATCGGTCGGACATCACCTGGTTAATGGGAAATCGGGACTCGGCAGTCATCTAGGCTCCTGTCTCGTCTCTGGGTCCTGGCTCGCCTTGCAGTCACCCTCAGCCGTCACAAGTACACGTCTGCACCGCTAGGCTCAACCTCGTCTGCTCTCCCTCAGGACCTCGGAACCTTGCTGTTTATTAACTACCGTCTCTCTCTCTCTGTATCAGTGCGCTCCGCGCCACTTCTCGTTCAGTCTATCTCAGAGAGTTTCGGTCTTAAATCTTTCTCCGACTTCAAAGATGGCGACTTGTCCACCATGAAAGTGAATAATAGCAGAGATGCTAACGGCTAGATGCCGCCTACGGACTGACTAACTCAAGACTAACACCTTCGCTAATATCAAAGCCCGTTCCTTCATGGAAATTCACGGCCAGTAACCTGCCGCCCACCAAATTCTTGTACCTCCCCGTACCAAGGACACTTTCCCAGCCGGCCGGCCTGAAGTTGTGTCTTCGGAATGGAGAAAAATACATTCCTTCGATAAGGGTCAGCCTGAACCGGTTCTCTCCAAGCAAACAACAGCTTGAAACTAAAACATTACACTTAACCTAGAAAGCCTTCTCGAGCTACCGGGCAAAAAGCAAAATGGAGTCTGTCTCGTTTAAGGCCTACGGAGCCCATAATATGCATAGCTCCATGAAAAACAGATCGGCATGTTAGCAAATGAGCGAATCATGGCTAATACTTATATATCTAACCCCTCACTTAAATTCATAAGCCTTACTCTAAGGAAAATAACACGCAAATGCCTTTATGTATATAAGACAGGGTCCCTGTCTATCGGCCTAATCCCTATGCTATGGGGGTGATAGGCTGGAGTCACTTCTCCATCATTCTCCTTCTCCAAAGAGCTAGCAAAAAGACAGCCATAACACCTGTGTAACGCCAAATATTTATTGTTTTAGACACAAAGGTTTTGGGAATGTATTACATGTAAAGAATTCGCCCCCAGCTTAAAATTTAGTATATAAGGAGCAACCCGCTTTGTACAAATTGAACAGGCTCCTGGTTACTGCCCGTGTGTAGTATCTGTGACTTCTGTGTCCCTGCAGTAATAAACCTTTGGTCTTTGACGCCACCATCGAGAAGCCCGTGTTTCTGTTCATTTGTGCACCAAGGCAGGTGGAACTCCGGGGTCTTTGGGTGTTGTTCCCTGACACCTCTGGACGGAACTAAAAAGTCCAGAACTCCAGAGGGATTGCAAAAAGTGTAGCTGTTACCCAACTCAGACGTGTTTTGGAGACAGGCTGCACAGCACAAAGTGTTATAGGCACAGAGAAATGTACACTTTCTAAAAGTGGCATTTCTAAAACATTAATGTTGAATCCAACTTCACCAGTAGGTAGGATTTATCATTACCATTCCAAACATATGAAACATGAAAAGGCTACTCTTCTCAATCAGGGATTACAGTTTAAAAGTCTTTTAAGGAATTCCCAATGCTAATCTCTGAAAGTAGTAGATCTCACAGTAGTGACAAATGAAGTATGCTGTTTGTCATTACCAGTACAAAAAACAATTTGCTAGCCCTCCCACTTATTTCGTCTCGCTAAAAGCTCATGAGACTGACAAACAAAAGGCCGGGTCAATTTGTTTGTATGGGTAATATTATTTAACCCTTTTATTCATATATTCACTTGAAATGTAACAATTTTCATGGGCAAGAAGAACACTTTATAATCACTTGCAGAAAAATATTTACAAAAGAATACAAAAACATTTACACATATTTACGCCAACTGGACATATATCACATATACTATACACAACAAACTTCTCATGTGAATGGTATTTCTTGACTGTATGAAAAAATGATTGATTTTTTGAGAGCTAGTCAGGCCACTGTTAACCAGAAAAAGGGTAAACAAGAGATGTATACGGCAGTAATCACAAGACAAATCAAATTATTTCAAACCAACGAATGATTAAACCCAACACAAAGGGGGCACTGATTCTGGAATTTGTCTGCCGTTTTGCCGACGCGTTTCGAATCTGTAATGAATTGCAGATTCTCCTCAGGGCTCTCTCAGTGTTATAATTCTGTACAGAAAATAAGAAACGAAGTTTGTTTTAAGGTTTTGTATTTTATGAAAGATTCCCTGCTATTGCTGTGTTTAGGTGGGTTGGTTTACCTTTGTATCCGGAGCGGAGGGCTCTCGTGGATTAGATTGGGCACGTAGAACTGTGCATCGCAAATCAATGGGAGTGGAGTTTTAAATCTATAAGACATTAGTTCACGTACTTAGTAGGCCATCTCAAGCGGAGAAAAGTGACTACTACAGACCCCAAAGCGGCATGTTCATACCTTTTATCGAGTCAGGCGTAGATTTCTACTTCAATTCCTCATTTGGCTCGTCCTACTTAGTTTGTGCGACCTAGGGGGAAATTAAGGTCGCGCTCAGTTTCGGTCTTTATTCGGGTTAAGAACACTAGGACAATGGTAGGACAAAGTGAAATTGTTTGAAACGCACATACCTAGAGTCTCGGGTTTTGACACAGGGCGGCGGTCGCCATGCCGTGTGTTTGGTTTCCTCGTTGGACCCGGTCTCTGTTTGTAGCGGGAATAAGTTTTCCCAGTCCTTTTCAGCAGCGCTGCTTACTCGCGCTGGAAGACAAGAGTGGGAGGGTGGGGGTTAACTTAGTTTTGGCTGCGGTGCGCTGCCGCCGGTGAAAACCTGCGTTATCTTATCGGAGCATGAGTTACACTAACCTTCCTCTCGCACAGGCGAACCAGGGACTGCTTGCGTTGGAGACGCCTGGTGGCTGTAGCGGGCGCTTACATCATAGCGAGCCGGGTGCGTGGCATTCTGGGAGTTGTGGTTCAACAGGGATACATTATAGTCTCGAAATTTCGGAGAGTGCATTTAACCCCGTTTGGGTAGTGTTGAATTTTAATATTAGGTAAGCTTCTTTTTTCAGTAGTATTTGGTCGACATTCACTCCTTTTTTAAGTTGATTGATGTTGAAGAGCACGGTCCATTTAAACTCGTTGTCGCCATGCTGTTTGTCGACATAGTGTTGCACAAGGGGTGCATTCACTACCTTGTTTTTGACACGTGATTTGTGCTGTGTCATTCGGGTATTAACCTGCTGGGTAGTCTTGCCAATATAGATTTTATTGCAAGGACAAAGTATAGCGTAAACGACATTTTTTGTCTTACAATTGGTAAAATTGGTATGTGACCAAGATATGTTAGAGTGTTGGAAAATCGTGCCCTCGATGGTTGTATCACAAGCGATACAATTCCCACATCTGTGGTGTCCCTCAATGGGCTTTAAGCCCCATTTAGATATCAGGTCACTTTTCGGTTTTTCTAGTCTGATGTCTGCCCGGACTAGTTGTTGACCAATATTTTGATTCCTTCTGAAGGCGAATATTGGGCGGGGGATTGGTGTCTCCAATTGTTCCAACAAATGCCAATTTTTTAATATCAATTGGCGAATGTTGTGGGTTTCGGCACAGAATGTCGTTACGCATACCAAGTTCTCAAGGTCGCGTTTCACCTTTGTTTCCAGAAGGCTTTCTCTTGGAGTGCAGCGTGCTCTTTTAAAAGAGTGTTTAAGGAGCTTTTTGGGGTATCCCCGTTGTGTCAATTCATCGCAGAATTTTGATCCATGTTGGTCAAATTTATCCAGCTCTGAACAATTCCTCCTGATTCGAAGGAGTTGCCCATAGGGCAGGTTTGCCCTCAAGTTCCTGGGGTGTGAGCTCCCATAGTGGAGTATAGTATTCCGGTCTGTCGCTTTTTTGAAAAGACAAGACTTCAGGGAACCACCCACATCTCCTATCTCCACATCTAAGAATGTCATTTTGACATTACTTGAGGTCAATGAAAATTTGATGTCCATGTGTCTATTATTGAGCCACTGGTGAAAGTCACTCAACTCAGAGTGGCTCCCCTGCCACAGGAGCCACACGTCGTCGATGTAACGGTACCAGTGCACAATATGATTCAAGAAAGGGTTGTCAGCCTCCACATACTTTTTCTCGTACTCTGCCATATAGAGTACGCCCATTTCAGGGGCATAAGGGCACCCCATCGCGGTGCCCTTGATTTGCATAAAGAAGTCGTTGTTGAAACGGAAATAGTTTTTTTTGAGAGTTATTTCGGCCAATCGTAAAATGAACGATGTTGGGACCCTGTGGGGTCTTTCCCTTAGGTCTAAATAGAGTTCCAGGACCTCCAATGCCTCATCTTGCGGTATCTGGGTGTAAAGGGACGTCACGTCCATGGTGACCATAAGTTGTGACACCCGGTCGAACGGCGTCCCTTCTACCTTTACCAGGAAGTCAGTGGTGTCTCTTAAGTAGGACTTAACATTTGTTACAAAGGGCTTCAGAAAGAAATCTATATACTTAGATAGGGGCTCGAGGCATGAATCACAGCCCGAAACTATTGGTCTCCCCGGTGGGTTCGACAAGTTCTTGTGGATCTTTGGTAAGAAATATGCCACCGGGGTTCGTGGGCATTTCTTAACCAAAAACTCACTTTCTTTTGGGCCTAGGAAACCACTTTCTTTGCCTATTTGAACGATCTCTGTGATTGAAGCCTGAATCTCTTGCAGAGGGTCCTCCTGCAGTTTCCTATACCATTCCTGGTTATTTACTTGCAGTTCCCCTTCCGCCAGATATTGTTCTCTGGGCCATACCACTACCGCTCCGCCTTTGTCGGCTTGTTTGATGATCAAAGAATGATCATCTTTAAGATTTTTAAGGGCCAGACGTTGTCCTTTTGTGATATTTTGCTTGACAAATTTGTGTCTGTTCTCTAATTTGGTAATTGAGGACAACAAAACTTGTTCAAACGCCTGAACCTGTTTCGGGATGTTTTGGTTAGGGACAAAGGTGGACTTATTCCTAAGACCTGTTGTTTCCATACTGATGTTGGGGGGTTGGCTAGCAAAAAAGACTTTCAGTCGAATTTTGCGGCAAAATTCTATTGCCTCTAGTTTGATTTTAGTGAAGTCAGTCTGTTTAGTTGGTACAAATTTAAGTCCTAAATTAAGGACAGATTCTTCCTCCTTCGTCAGAATCTTAGTAGATAAGTTCACTATGGTGGAAGCGCCCACTACGTTTTGTAATAGTTCCTCCTGGTTCGCATCTCCCATGCCGGTTTGAATCTTACTTTTTGTTGTTGGTCCTTCTCTAAAAAAGGAGTTTGTTTCTTGTTCCTGGTCCCTCTTGCTTCAGAGCCAGAGGACTCTGAGGATGATGTCTCAGAGAATGTTTTAAATCTATTCCTCGACCTTCCTTGGAAATTTGTCAAAGCCCCTCGGGATTCTGTTTGAGAATAGTAGTCCTCTTTGAGGAATGGATAAGCTCTTTCCAATGTGAAGGATTTGGAATCCCTTTCAAACTGAGCCGTTTTATTATTTATGGTGTTATCCTTGAAAATTTGTAATTCTTTGTCAAGTTTTTCTAACAATGCCTTAGAATCCGGAATCACTTCACTCTCTGCAATAGCCTTTGTCAATTCATCAATCTCTTCCTGTTCTTTTATACACAACCTCTGCGCTGTTTCTATTGTGTGGACCATGAGGTCCCTGCTACACTTCGTGTTTATGCCACTGAACCCCTTCTTGTAGTCCGCATCGTCAGTAAAAATCACCGGCACATTTTTCACCTGAAGACCCCAAGGGATGGTCCCACCCCTTAGGTGCTTCAGTAGAAAATAGCCGTGTAGTTCTGTACGAATGTGTTTTTTGCGAAGCCTGGTCAATTTGTCTGTTTCATTCTGCTGTTGGGCAGAAGAACTTAGGGAAACTTCAGCAAAGGGGGAATTCGCCAAGAGGTTTTGAATATGGCTTTCTGAAAATGATAGAGTGTCCTTCTCGCCCATTACTTTGGAGGGACAAAATGTCACTCCTAGGTATTAGTTCACAGAGCTTATCCTGTGGAAGAATCTTGGTGTCCTACAGACTCTCGCGGGTGTGCACCCGCTCTAAAACTGGTAAGAGAATGGAGTTTGGTCCTTGGACGGGGGGCAGCTGGACCCAATATAACAGTACAAAAAACAATTTGCTAGCCCTCCCACTTATTTCGTCTCGCTAAAAGCTCATGAGACTGACAAACAAAAGGCCGGGTCAATTTGTTTGTATGGGTAATATTATTTAACCCTTTTATTCATATATTCACTTGAAATGTAACAATTTTCATGGGCAAGAAGAACACTTTATAATCACTTGCAGAAAAATATTTACAAAAGAATACAAAAACATTTACACATATTTACGCCAACTGGACATATATCACATATACTATACACAACAAACTTCTCATGTGAATGGTATTTCTTGACTGTATGAAAAAATGATTGATTTTTTGAGAGCTAGTCAGGCCACTGTTAACCAGAAAAAGGGTAAACAAGAGATGTATACGGCAGTAATCACAAGACAAATCAAATTATTTCAAACCGACGAATGATTAAACCCAACACAAAGGGGGCACTGATTCTGGAATTTGTCTGCCGTTTTGCCGACGCGTTTCGAATCTGTAATGAATTGCAGATTCTCCTCAGGGCTCTCTCAGTGTTATAATTCTGTACAGAAAATAAGAAACGAAGTTTGTTTTAAGGTTTTGTATTTTATGAAAGATTCCCTGCTATTGCTGTGTTTAGGTGGGTTGGTTTACCTTTGTATCCGGAGCGGAGGGCTCTCGTGGATTAGATTGGGCACGTAGAACTGTGCATCGCAAATCAATGGGAGTGGAGTTTTAAATCTGTAAGACATTAGTTCACGTACTTAGTAGGCCATCTCAAGCGGAGAAAAGTGACTACTACAGACCCCAAAGCGGCCCTGAGGAGAATCTGCAATTCATTACAGATTCGAAACGCGTCGGCAAAACGGCAGACAAATTCCAGAATCAGTGCCCCCTTTGTGTTGGGTTTAATCATTCGTCGGTTTGAAATAATTTGATTTGTCTTGTGATTACTGCCGTATACATCTCTTGTTTACCCTTTTTCTGGTTAACAGTGGCCTGACTAGCTCTCAAAAAATCAATCATTTTTTCATACAGTCAAGAAATACCATTCACATGAGAAGTTTGTTGTGTATAGTATATGTGATATATGTCCAGTTGGCGTAAATATGTGTAAATGTTTTTGTATTCTTTTGTAAATATTTTTCTGCAAGTGATTATAAAGTGTTCTTCTTGCCCATGAAAATTGTTACATTTCAAGTGAATATATGAATAAAAGGGTTAAATAATATTACCCATACAAACAAATTGACCCGGCCTTTTGTTTGTCAGTCTCATGAGCTTTTAGCGAGACGAAATAAGTGGGAGGGCTAGCAAATTGTTTTTTGTACTGTTATATTGGGTCCAGCTGCCCCCCGTCCAAGGACCAAACTCCATTCTCTTACCAGTTTTAGAGCGGGTGCACACCCGCGAGAGTCTGTAGGACACCAAGATTCTTCCACAGGATAAGCTCTGTGAACTAATACCTAGGAGTGACATTTTGTCCCTCCAAAGTAATGGGCGAGAAGGACACTCTATCATTTTCAGAAAGCCATATTCAAAACCTCTTGGCGAATTCCCCCTTTGCTGAAGTTTCCCTAAGTTCTTCTGCCCAACAGCAGAATGAAACAGACAAATTGACCAGGCTTCGCAAAAAACACATTCGTACAGAACTACACGGCTATTTTCTACTGAAGCACCTAAGGGGTGGGACCATCCCTTGGGGTCTTCAGGTGAAAAATGTGCCGGTGATTTTTACTGACGATGCGGACTACAAGAAGGGGTTCAGTGGCATAAACACGAAGTGTAGCAGGGACCTCATGGTCCACACAATAGAAACAGCGCAGAGGTTGTGTATAAAAGAACAGGAAGAGATTGATGAATTGACAAAGGCTATTGCAGAGAGTGAAGTGATTCCGGATTCTAAGGCATTGTTAGAAAAACTTGACAAAGAATTACAAATTTTCAAGGATAACACCATAAATAATAAAACGGCTCAGTTTGAAAGGGATTCCAAATCCTTCACATTGGAAAGAGCTTATCCATTCCTCAAAGAGGACTACTATTCTCAAACAGAATCCCGAGGGGCTTTGACAAATTTCCAAGGAAGGTCGAGGAATAGATTTAAAACATTCTCTGAGACATCATCCTCAGAGTCCTCTGGCTCTGAAGCAAGAGGGACCAGGAACAAGAAACAAACTCCTTTTTTAGAGAAGGACCAACAACAAAAAGTAAGATTCAAACCGGCATGGGAGATGCGAACCAGGAGGAACTATTACAAAACGTAGTGGGCGCTTCCACCATAGTGAACTTATCTACTAAGATTCTGACGAAGGAGGAAGAATCTGTCCTTAATTTAGGACTTAAATTTGTACCAACTAAACAGACTGACTTCACTAAAATCAAACTAGAGGCAATAGAATTTTGCCGCAAAATTCGACTGAAAGTCTTTTTTGCTAGCCAACCCCCCAACATCAGTATGGAAACAACAGGTCTTAGGAATAAGTCCACCTTTGTCCCTAACCAAAACATCCCGAAACAGGTTCAGGCGTTTGAACAAGTTTTGTTGTCCTCAATTACCAAATTAGAGAACAGACACAAATTTGTCAAGCAAAATATCACAAAAGGACAACGTCTGGCCCTTAAAAATCTTAAAGATGATCATTCTTTGATCATCAAACAAGCCGACAAAGGCGGAGCGGTAGTGGTATGGCCCAGAGAACAATATCTGGCGGAAGGGGAACTGCAAGTAAATAACCAGGAATGGTATAGGAAACTGCAGGAGGACCCTCTGCAAGAGATTCAGGCTTCAATCACAGAGATCGTTCAAATAGGCAAAGAAAGTGGTTTCCTAGGCCCAAAAGAAAGTGAGTTTTTGGTTAAGAAATGCCCACGAACCCCGGTGGCATATTTCTTACCAAAGATCCACAAGAACTTGTCGAACCCACCGGGGAGACCAATAGTTTCGGGCTGTGATTCATGCCTCGAGCCCCTATCTAAGTATATAGATTTCTTTCTGAAGCCCTTTGTAACAAATGTTAAGTCCTACTTAAGAGACACCACTGACTTCCTGGTAAAGGTAGAAGGGACGCCGTTCGACCGGGTGTCACAACTTATGGTCACCATGGACGTGACGTCCCTTTACACCCAGATACCGCAAGATGAGGCATTGGAGGTCCTGGAACTCTATTTAGACCTAAGGGAAAGACCCCACAGGGTCCCAACATCGTTCATTTTACGATTGGCCGAAATAACTCTCAAAAAAAACTATTTCCGTTTCAACAACGACTTCTTTATGCAAATCAAGGGCACCGCGATGGGGTGCCCTTATGCCCCTGAAATGGCCGTACTCTATATGGCAGAGTACGAGAAAAAGTATGTGGAGGCTGACAACCCTTTCTTGAATCATATTGTGCACTGGTACCGTTACATCGACGACGTGTGGCTCCTGTGGCAGGGGAGCCACTCTGAGTTGAGTGACTTTCACCAGTGGCTCAATAATAGACACATGGACATCAAATTTTCATTGACCTCAAGTAATGTCAAAATGACATTCTTAGATGTGGAGATAGGAGATGTGGGTGGTTCCCTGAAGTCTTGTCTTTTCAAAAAAGCAACAGACCGGAATACTATACTCCACTATGGGAGCTCACACCCCAGGAACTTGAGGGCAAACCTGCCCTATGGGCAACTCCTTCGAATCAGGAGGAATTGTTCAGAGCTGGATAAATTTGACCAACATGGATCAAAATTCTGCGATGAATTGACACAACGGGGATACCCCAAAAAGCTCCTTAAACACTCTTTTAAAAGAGCACGCTGCACTCCAAGAGAAAGCCTTCTGGAAACAAAGGTGAAACGCGACCTTGAGAACTTGGTATGCGTAACGACATTCTGTGCCGAAACCCACAACATTCGCCAATTGATATTAAAAAATTGGCATTTGTTGGAACAATTGGAGACACCAATCCCCCGCCCAATATTCGCCTTCAGAAGGAATCAAAATATTGGTCAACAACTAGTCCGGGCAGACATCAGACTAGAAAAACCGAAAAGTGACCTGATATCTAAATGGGGCTTAAAGCCCATTGAGGGACACCACAGATGTGGGAATTGTATCGCTTGTGATACAACCATCGAGGGCACGATTTTCCAACACTCTAACATATCTTGGTCACATACCAATTTTACCAATTGTAAGACAAAAAATGTCGTTTACGCTATACTTTGTCCTTGCAATAAAATCTATATTGGCAAGACTACCCAGCAGGTTAATACCCGAATGACACAGCACAAATCACGTGTCAAAAACAAGGTAGTGAATGCACCCCTTGTGCAACACTATGTCGACAAACAGCATGGCGACAACGAGTTTAAATGGACCGTGCTCTTCAACATCAATCAACTTAAAAAAGGAGTGAATGTCGACCAAATACTACTGAAAAAAGAAGCTTACCTAATATTAAAATTCAACACTACCCAAACGGGGTTAAATGCACTCTCCGAAATTTCGAGACTATAATGTATCCCTGTTGAACCACAACTCCCAGAATGCCACGCACCCGGCTCGCTATGATGTAAGCGCCCGCTACAGCCACCAGGCGTCTCCAACGCAAGCAGTCCCTGGTTCGCCTGTGCGAGAGGAAGGTTAGTGTAACTCATGCTCCGATAAGATAACGCAGGTTTTCACCGGCGGCAGCGCACCGCAGCCAAAACTAAGTTAACCCCCACCCTCCCACTCTTGTCTTCCAGCGCGAGTAAGCAGCGCTGCTGAAAAGGACTGGGAAAACTTATTCCCGCTACAAACAGAGACCGGGTCCAACGAGGAAACCAAACACACGGCATGGCGACCGCCGCCCTGTGTCAAAACCCGAGACTCTAGGTATGTGCGTTTCAAACAATTTCACTTTGTCCTACCATTGTCCTAGTGTTCTTAACCCGAATAAAGACCGAAACTGAGCGCGACCTTAATTTCCCCCTAGGTCGCACAAACTAAGTAGGACGAGCCAAATGAGGAATTGAAGTAGAAATCTACGCCTGACTCGATAAAAGGTATGAACATGCCGCTTTGGGGTCTGTAGTAGTCACTTTTCTCCGCTTGAGATGGCCTACTAAGTACGTGAAATAATGTCTTACAGATTTAAAACTCCACTCCCATTGATTTGCGATGCACAGTTCTACGTGCCCAATCTAATCCACGAGAGCCCTCCGCTCCGGATACAAAGGTAAACCAACCCACCTAAACACAGCAATAGCAGGGAATCTTTCATAAAATACAAAACCTTAAAACAAACTTCGTTTCTTATTTTCTGTACAGAATTATAACACTGAGAGAGCCCTGAGGAGAATCTGCAATTCATTACAGATTCGAAACGCGTCGGCAAAACGGCAGACAAATTCCAGAATCAGTGCCCCCTTTGTGTTGGGTTTAATCATTCGTCGGTTTGAAATAATTTGATTTGTCTTGTGATTACTGCCGTATACATCTCTTGTTTACCCTTTTTCTGGTTAACAGTGGCCTGACTAGCTCTCAAAAAATCAATCATTTTTTCATACAGTCAAGAAATACCATTCACATGAGAAGTTTGTTGTGTATAGTATATGTGATATATGTCCAGTTGGCGTAAATATGTGTAAATGTTTTTGTATTCTTTTGTAAATATTTTTCTGCAAGTGATTATAAAGTGTTCTTCTTGCCCATGAAAATTGTTACATTTCAAGTGAATATATGAATAAAAGGGTTAAATAATATTACCCATACAAACAAATTGACCCGGCCTTTTGTTTGTCAGTCTCATGAGCTTTTAGCGAGACGAAATAAGTGGGAGGGCTAGCAAATAGTTTTTTGTACTGTTATATTGGGTCCAGCTGCCCCCCGTCCAAGGACCAAACTCCATTCTCTTACCAGTTTGTCATTACCAGGACATGCAAAACATACCAGTACATGCCCTACCTTTCATTCACATAGCAACCTGCCATTAAGGGGATCTAGGGCCTTCCTTAGAGGTAATAAAAGGGAAGTTATTAGGTATGGGCGAATTTTGCGAATTCGCGGTCCGCGAATTGGTGCAGAAGCGTACTCTCGGTCCGCAAAATCCGCAAACTTTTGCAAACTTGCGGATTTTTTTTTGTGTGTTCGCAGGATTTTTTTCAGCGCGGCTACCGTGAAGTTACCCATGTGATCGTGCTTGGGCGCGGCCATCTTGTTTTCAGTGTTCGCGTTGCGTATTTCTGTTTCTGGGCACTAGTTGCATGCTCGCATTGTGCTTTTCCTATATGCCGGGCGCAGTTGCTTGTTTGCATCTGTTTTTGTGTGTTCGCGGAAGAAATTTCGCGTGAACTTACCCACGTGGTTGCAATGGGCGCGGCCATCTGTTTTTCATTCATTGATACGGTTCTGGGCATTCTTTTTCAATACTCCTTCAATCTTTGAAATCCTTTGTTTGTTTGAACTTTTTTTAAATCTTTTTTACTCATTATCTATCACTCTATTTTTTGTACATCTATATTTTGTGTTTTTTTCTAGTTTTTGTTACTTTAAAACTACTTTTTTTAACTCTCTTTACTTTTATTTACTTTTTCCCAATTCTTTCCTATTTAATTTTCCTTTAACTGTCCAGGACCATGGCAAAGTGAGCCGGCAAAAACCTGAAGGTAAAGGGTCCCGCACCCCGTGGCTGGCTCCCTTGCGGGCGCTTAAGGGGGAGGCTGTAAGTCCCAGGGAGATCTTCAGTGCGGTGGAGGTGGCCGCACTGGTCTTCTTCGTGCAGCGCCACCTCTCCAAGACCAGCGCCGCAGGCAGAAGGCCGGTACTGGATATGGCCTCCGGGAGCGTCGCCAGCTATGGGGTAAGGTGTGCCGGGCCATGTATCAGGAGTCTGGGGTCCGGTGCACCTACAACCAGGTGACGCACCGGTGGTCGGACAAACTGGACCGGGAACACGACCTGCTTGACCTCCTTGGCATGGAGATACCTGGGCTTGGTGAGTACTAGTAGCTATTTAATCACTACTTTGTTGTCTTCTGCTCTGTGTTATTGTAGGAAGGTGGATACCTGACTATGGTTACCCCAGATTTTTTGCCTTGTGTTTAGCTGGTTTTCGACTTAGTTGGCCTGGCACCCTGCTAATCAGGGCCCCAGGCTATCTGCTCTCTCTGTAAAATGGATTCCATGTACCCTAGGTGCATAACTAAATTGGCTTGGGTCACCTTATCAGCCCCTGTACAGAGCACTATAGGTGCCCAGGGCATAGGTGCATCCAAGGCCTACCAGGGGCTGCAGCATATCTTTTGCCACCCCTGGCTGGCTATCCAAAATTGACACAACTGGCTGATCACTCAGCTGGGACAGGGTGGTGTAATCACCCCTTGCTTAGATATAGTATGCCTATATCTAAACCGAACTGGGCACATATATACCTATAAGTCACTCCTAAGCAGGCCTTAACAAACCTGGAGGCAGAGTGCTTGGTTTTATGTGAGATGGTGCTCTAGCATGAGCTGAGCCTGTCTGCAGTTGTTGGGACCAATTCCCTAAGCTGTTCCGGGATAATGCCATACCATATACTATTAAGTGCATTATAATCCATCGCGGTTATATGTTAACTTTGGTTTGGCTTTATCAAAACATGTTGTGTAAGGTGTCATACGATTTGGAATACTATCCCCTCGACAGTCCTGTCGACGGGGATAGCATTCCACCCCTCTAGAGGGAGAAGACATGTTACTTTGCTAAAACGCGGTTGATTTTAAAAGAGCCTCAGCATCACAAAATGGACGCTTCTGCCACAGACACGGGTCTGACCTCCTGCTGCTGACCGAAACTCAGCCGAGGAGACCTGGACAAAGGCTTTTGTGTCGGGGGGATGGGTTACACCACCCCAGACAGGAGATAGTGGATTGTAGCAGGGAGGTTTGAAAGAAACCAGACACTGCCTGGGGAGCACAAGGCTTCCCATTGCATAATCCGGTCAAACCGGTTCTGGGGCACACAAGCCCCAGTCCCAGCGTGACCCTGGACAAAGGAAAAGGGGTGTAACCACTCCCTTCCTGGGTCCCACCCATAGGAGGGACCTAGCAGGTAATCCAGCCCCCTAGATTGGTATAAGAATGGGAGCAGTGCCAAAGCACTCAGATTATCCTGACTGAAACCTATGAAATGAAACTCTGGACCCTTCGACATCCTACTCGACGTAGAAGGCTGAAGAATCTCCCTTGTGGTCAAGGAGTGACCCCCTGTGCAAACAGGCACCATCCAGCACCTCGATGTTTGCTTTGTTGCAGTTCCTGCTGGAACTCGAGTGACAGAGTTCAACAAGACCAAGCGTGCCTGCCTTCCAACAGCTCAATCCACAGTCCCTGCAGAGCTGAGACCGGTGGAGGCGACCGGAAGCGTGGGGCTTGCCATCTTGTAAAGACCACGAGACGCTGACCGTGCAGCCCACGGGTGACCCTCGAAGCTCTACATTAGGGTTTGAGAAGCCCCAGCCCTGAGCCTCTCTTACACCGAAGCTCACCCCTCTACACTCACCGAGTGCTGCGTGGGGCCCTTCTGCATATTTTGGCTCAACGCATTGGCCCGGTCACTTGCCCATTGGCTTGTGGCCCCTGTGCCAATGAACCTTGAAATCTAACTTGTGATTCTGGTTGCTCCAGACTTGCACTCACTCCTCTGAAAAGGAGCACCCGCTTTGACCCTTCTGGTCCGAGTATTAAGCCATCTTTGAGTCCTGCGTGTGTTGCGCTTGCCAAAGGTTGTTTGCTACAATCCGGAAGCCGACACCGCCGACAGCGAAAGCCTTCGTGGGAGAGCTCGTGATCCACTCCTGGACATCCTCGGTGCCTCAAAGTCCACATGGCAGCGGAGAGAAGCTTCCCAACATCGACCTGAGAGCACCCGACATTGCCTGGTTCCTTCTGGTTCCACCCTGGTCACTGCTGAGTGACCCAGACTCTGTCCCCTCTGCTTTCAGATCATCTTTAACTTCGATCCACCCTTGGATCACACCGGACACTTCTCGTCTCGACGCCTGCAGCATCTTCAGCTCCAAGCACCAGCAACATGCGGGACAAAACCGGACACTACTTCGCACCTGTACACCCGCTACCTGTGGGTGAGGTAACTCAGCAACGCTGGTGTTCCCACACTGGTACACACCTCTAGTGTATGTGTCTTAAGTTTCGTCCTTCTAGGTTGAGCGGAAGTATTCTTAAACTATAACTTTATAACTTTTATGCACCATTGACTTTACATTGGTGCATGCCTGTGCTTTAAGCGCAGCACCCGAATCCCGCTGGCTTTTCCCAACTTCAGCATTGCTAGACCCGACTGCTCCCAGCATTTCCCTAGGCCCTAGCCCTAACCACTGTTCGATTGGTATCTCTTATACCACTTTTTTAATATATGGTTTGCGTGGCCCCTGGGCCTCATCCATAATTGTGCAACTTTCATATGTTTAACTGTGCTTTTGTTTAAACGCTTGTGCCTCTGCACTCATAAAGAGTACAGAGGATTATTCTATTAATAAATACATATATTTTTATAATATATACTTGTGTGGTGTCCTTTCATTTGATATTACAGGATTGTGATTGGTAAAACAGCTTGCTTAACACGACCTCTAGAGTTAAGCCTTTAAGGCTGCTTAGTCCATACTACCATTAGGATAGCTTGTATATAAGATTGACTTACAACCAGACACCATAAGGGATTGTTTGGACTGATACAAGGTGGTTCCAGAATTGGAAACATCATATATCAGGCCAACTTCTCACAGTTGTGATATTGCAAATATATATATTTTTCCGAATGCTGCCGATTGCATTGCAGGTAAATTATGTTTCAAAAGCTTCTGTGATTGCAGGTGCTCGCCTGCTCACTGGTGGTGCTACTATGCTTACTTGTTTTCAATTTTGTGCTCATTTGGCCAGAGTGATTATGTATGAGTGTACTTTACAGAACTGCATAATGCTAGACACTAGAGATTACATTGCAGGTAAACTATGTTTCAAAAGCTTCTGTGATTGCAGGTGCTCGCCTGCTTACTGGCAGTGCTACTATGCTTACTTGTTTTCAATGTTGTGCTCATTTGGCCTGAGTGATCATGTATGAGTGTACTTTACAGAACTGTGTAATGCTAGAGCATGATCGTCGGAGTTTACTTAGGGAAAAGTTCAATGCAAAAGGGAATCGCACATGTCATTCAGCGATATTAAATGCGCTGGACTCAGGATCCTCAATTCATCTGTCAAATTATTAAATATGTTATCAACTTTGAAATATTACCTAAAAGTCAATACTAACTCGAAGACTACTTATTTTTTTTACTCTCTTTTCTTTTATTTACTTTTTCCCTATCCTTTCCTATTTTATTTTTCTTTAACTGTCCATGACCATGGCAAAGGGAGCCGGCAAAAACCTGAAGGGGAAGGGTCCTGCACCCCGTAGCCGGCTCCCTTGCGGGCGCTTAAGGGGGGAGGCCATGGTCCTGTACAGTTAAATGAAAATAAAATAGGAAAGAATTGGAAAAGAGTAAACAAAAGAAAAGAGAGTTAAAAAAAGTAGTATCTTATTCTTGGTGGCCATAGACATTTTATTGTTGGGAATTGTCAAAGCATAATCATTAAGAAGACTTCAATAGACATTAAGTCTACATTAAGACATGAAGTCCCAATGTAAGGCCCTCGAGAGGAAATGGAGACGCTATTATTCTCCGTCTCGCAAGGTGGCCTATAAGCAAGCTCTTAGAGACTACCACAAACAATGTAAAATGGCCAGAGCTACCTATATTGCCAACACCGTAACTCATGCCCAGAACTGTCCTCGTACACTTTTTTCTGTGGTAAAAAAACTGACAGGTGCAGATTCAATTCCTGCCCCGCCTGTTCTGGACGAGGTACAATGCAACTCCATCACAGAGTTCTTCATTACTAAGGTGGAACGCATCTATGATTCTCTGAGTCCCTCATCTTCGAATGAGGAATTACCGTTTAATCAGTGCCTGTCAATAATAGTCTGCCCTCCTTGGCAATCAAACTCACTGATTGGTCACTTTTTGACGATGCCTCTTTTGCTCACTACTTGAAGAGCATTAAATCTGGCTCTCCTCGCGACCCTTTACCGGCCAAGATCCTAAAACAACTTGATCTGGACTCCTGTCGTGTTGTGATGAAACTCCTCATTTCCTCCTTGATAGAGTCATATGTTCCACAGGAGTGGAAACATGCGATGATCATCCCTCTGCTTAAAAAGGTTGGATCTGATGCTTCTAATTTATCCAACTATAGGCCTATCTCACTGTTGCCTATTTTTTCTAAGATCTTGGAAAGACATATCAACTCACAGCTGACTCTCCTGGTAGAGAGTTCGGATTCCTGCATCCGTCTCAATCAGGCTTTAGAGCACATCATTCCACTGAGCCCACACTTTTAGGAGTTACTGAGAGTTTACGGCATGGTATTGATCGCGGACAAATATCTGCACTCATTCTTCTTGATTTAAGTGTGGTGTTCGATAACGTGTCTCATTCCATCCTTCTCGCAACTCTTTGATCCTTGGGAGTTGAGGGTCCTGCTTTGGCTTGGATAGCCTCTTTTCTAAGTGGTCGCACTTTTCAAGTTTTCTCAGCTAAAGCATCCTCTACAATTTGTTCATCAGCGTACGGCGTTCCCCAGGGGTCTATCCTCAGTCCATTACTATTTAACATCTATGTTAGACCCCTGGCCAGTATTGTGGAGGAAGCCGGTCTTACTTTATTCTCTTACGCCGACGATACGCAAATAATTTTCTCCCTCTCCAATATGGAAGGTAACAACATCTCGGCTTTGAAGCAGGGTTTGACTTGAGTTTCTGAGTGGATGCAGAGTAATTTCCTCAATCTTAATGGGGATAAGACCGAGGTTGTGATCCTGGGCAAGGGTAAAGATCTATAGGGTCCTCAACACTGGCCCAAGAGTATGGGCCCTACCCCTCAATCCATTGCTTAGGTCCGCATTCTCGGATTCCTCATTGATGAAAAGCTTACGATGTGGCAACAGGCAGTTAGGGTGGCCTCCATCTGTTTTTGCCACCTTAAGATGGCTTCAAAAAATTCTGTGGATGCTCCCCACCTCCACACAGAGGACCGTGGTCCAGGCATTGGTAGTCTCCCGCCTGGACTACGGTAAAGTCCTCTACCTTGGTGCTGATTCGACAACAGTGAATAAACTCCAGGTTGTTCAGAATGCGGCCAAACGGCTTCTTCATAATGTTCCTCGGAGAACATCTGCCTTTCAAGCCCTCCGAGACCTTCATTGGCTTAGAATTCCGAGCAGAATTCAATTCAAGGCCTTATGCCACATTTTTAAGATTAAACAGGGCACAGCCCCGAAGTACCTACAGGGTCTCATTCAGACTTATGAGCCCAGCCGCTGCTTGAGATCCTCGGGAAAAGGCGATTTTATTGTTCCTAGATTTAAGCTGGTGAAGATGGGCGGCCGCTCTATCTCTCATCTAGGTCCTAAGTCTTGAAATGCCTTGCCCGCGACCCTGAAGTTGGAGACGGATCTTTTCCGCTTCCGCAGGGGACTAAAAACCTGGGTTTTCCAGCAGTGATCAGAACAGTTCTTTCTAGTGGTTTGTTTGGCAGTTCTTTTCTTCTTTAGTCTGTCCCTTGGTGCCGGGAAACCCACTGCAGGTAGCTGTGCGCCTTATAAGTTTAAATAAATAAATAAATTATGGACAACCCAGAGGACTGCACTCAGTGCCTAGAGCTATTGCTGAATAGGAGTTTAGTTTTAATACTTTTTGCCAACTGTGCCAGTTACTATTTGATTGGATAGGAGGACATACTACTACTGTTGCAGGGACTATTCTGCACAAACAGAACTATGGACCAGAAATAGGTCATTGGTGATAATAGGCGCAGTTAGACTTTACACATACCTCAGTCATAACAGAAGTTGAACCCCCAATCTCCTTACTGACTAGCTAGTGTGTCAAAGTCATTATTTAGCTCCTGAATGCAGCGATGATCTCCAATGATTACACAACCCAGAACATAAGACTACGGAGTCAGAGTCCCGACCTCTCAGAGTCACGGACTCATGCTTGCAAATTGCAAACCCTTTCGCTCATTCACTCATGACCAAAAACCACAGAGTCTTTTAAGTTTTAAATCTTTATTAAAAGTAAAACAACTAGCTCTGTGTGAACTCTGTATATTAAATTTCAATTGTGCATTACATAAAAGCATTTACTAAAATCAAATTCATATAAGATAAACAGTGAACTCTTGAAAACTCAACAGTGGCTGATTTTACAAATAATTGTGGGAGAGCCCTCACCTGGTTGGAACTCAAAGTCTTGGTGGTGATGATGACGACTCCGAGTAACATATTGCTCTTGTTCGTAGAAGGGAAGCTTCTGTCTGTTATGAGAAAAATGGTGCGGTTAAAAAGCAAGCATTCATCAGTTGTGCCAAAAAGTGTAGCATGTTATGGCTAAGCATAAAATTAAAAACACCCTCCCCTAACGAAAGGTAAATTTTCAGTTTAGACTAGAGAGTCACAAATAATTACATTTGTTTATTTAGTAACATATTTTTTCATTCCTACACAAAATTGGGAGTGGTGTATATGGCATCTAAAAATATTAAATGTATTTTCTAGGCATAACATCATCGGCACAGTCCACCACCAGTGCCGGGGCCAGCGTGGGGGTGGTCACTCCAGGGGCTGATGCGGTGTCAGCAGGAACTGCTGTGGGGGATGCCACGGTAGTGGCGGGCAGTGGTAAGCTATTATCTTCCTTACTTTTTGAGATTGCAGAGTAGGATGGCTGCAGGGGTGTATATGTTGTACAGTACAAGTACACTTTATTGCTAATAAGACTTACAAATTTAGAACTAAGTTTTTGTCAACCAGGTAGAAGACAGTCACCCTTGACTTCGCATTAGCAATAGCATTAGCGGCGGGAGTTGACAAGTAACCAATGGCCTTCTCTAAATTTGACTTCAACTCAGCTGTGAACGTTTATCGAGAAGCCAAGCCAGATCAGAGATGAACTTGGTGGATGGGATGACGAAAAGGGAAAGAAGGGTGTAAGGAAGGACGAGCAAGTTAAATTAATGAGTTTTTGAATGCAGGGACAGGTGGCTGGGAATCTGATGCATGGCCGGTTGAAGGCTGAAGCAAGGATGGGTGGAAGGAGAAAGAAAAGAGGACTGCCTCGGTGGGTGTAACAGAAACTGTATGTGTGTGCAAAATATCCTTTATTTCAAATTCAATTGCAAGTCAAGCACGGATGCATGGCTGGCGGTTTACAAAATAAAATAAAAAGGGTGTTTTTCGGTGAGAAAAAGTAAGGTTTGTCCAGTTGAGACATTAAGAAGAATGATTGACATTTACTTTGAATGGATGGATGCCTGGATGATATCTCATAGATAGCATAGGTGTATGTAGACAGAGTAGACGTTCACTGAATGAAGAGTGTTACTTTGAAGAGCATGTAACACTGCATGTCCGTGCCAGAGTAGCAAAGCCGAGGAAAGTAGAAGTTGTAATTTTTCAGAAAAAACTCCCTTGACTAACAGTAGTTTGCAAGCACAGCATATATTGTGTATCTATATTGTATAGTTCACATTATCAAGTCAAGGCACAACTCACAAGTGCCTTTGTTCGGCGATTACGGGGACCACTCCCTACCTCTGTTAATAATTTTTTTTCAACTGTCATTCATGTGTGGCCTATCGGTGTTCACTCAATCAATAAAAACAAAGCATCCAAAGTCATCCCTTATATAACCAAATATCCTGTGAAGGGATAGATGATCATATTATTTATCTTCTTCATTTTCCTTTAGTAGTAGTCAGGGGCAGGGCAGGGTAAAAGTTAAATTAATTGAGCAATAGCCCTTGTGACAGAGTATGGCTAGTGCCACCCGTAATAGAAAAGTAAGAGCTCCACCACCTGCATGTACTGGACTGGTAACAGTAACGCAAGTCTGCGTCATCATGGCTTGTGTCAGCTTTTCTTGGGTGCAAACTGACAGCGCTTGCATTATGCCGGCTTCCACAAGTTTACATACTAAATTGACTGGTGTACTGTCTGGCTCTAATGTAGTGAGTCCATATAGTGCTAATAGAATTCCTGAAATTCCCACTAATGTTAGAGCAGAGGCAGACGAAGTGGAAGGTTAGATAGATAGATGCCACAAATGTTATGTACTGTGTTTGCAAGTTGCTAGTGCTACTGTGACACAACTTTCCGCTGAATTATTTTGTGTTAATATTAAAGAGTATTGGTTACAGTATGTTTTTCTTTCTTCATATAGATATTCCATCTAAACTAACAAGGAAGGAGTTGGCTATCTGGGCCTGGCAACGGAAGCTGGAGGCAATTGTCGCTGAATATCGGCGGCTGGTGGCTCAGGAGGAGGAGGATGATTCGCAGTCGCAGTCAACATCCACGACAGCTGCATCCTCCTCCACTGCCCCTGGGTCATACAGTCAGTGCAATACTCCAGCGGTACGGCGCCGTGGTCCTGCAACCACCCGCCGCCGCCGAGCACGGAAAACAACAGCTGCCCCCCACAGTACCTGCAAGGCGCGAATACACCAACTGACCCTGCGAGTGGCCTACCTTGAGCAGGAGGTGGCGAGGCAGAAAGCCCTGCTCAAGGACCTCCAGAGAGAGCTGCGTGACCACCTGGCCACAGGAGGACACCACAGGCGAAAGTAGAGAGACTGTCCCTTGCCCCTTTTTTAAAGACTTTTGGGGGGTAGGAATTAGGCGTTGAGGTTTTTGGGCTTTTGGGGACATTTGATTTCATGGACATTAGTTGGGGTGAGGGAGGGGGGTAGGTTGGGTCTTGCGGGATAGTTTATTTTTGTTAGGTATCAAAATATTTATTTATTTTCTACTTAAACATAGCATACATGTTTTTACTGTTTTGTGGGGGAGGCAGGGGGGGTTAACTGTACATTTGTTGCTTTCCAATTTGCCTTGTTGCCGGGGTCGAGGTAGAGGTATCGGGATGTGGGTTCTCCGCGTACCCGGAGAACCCACATCCCGATACCTCTTCCTCGACCCCGGCAACAAGACAAATCCTTTATGAGCACAGGCATTATCCGCCTCCTCACCAACATTCCGGACCACGGAAAGCAGGCCCCTGATAGAGCACCGGCTGGTGCCGATGTCCTATGCAGACTCATTATCTCGCACACACATCGACCAGGACCAGGTTGGAATTATTACTGGTCCCCCGATACCGAGAGCGCACCTCTACCTTCAGCCCTGAAGAGTCACGGGTTCACCCCGGTTTGATGAAACACGTGTCGGCTGGTTCTTGTTCAAATTGGTTCCCTTATGGTTAAGAGGAACCCTGACTAAGTCATTAAAAAACACACCGAAAGAAGATTTGTGTGCGATCTTATCCTTTCTCTCAAATACTACAATTAATATAATCTTTCAACACAGGTTGTGTGCGCTTGACTCTGCTTCAATTGTTTCGGAAGAAAGAGCCCGGCTCACTCTTCCTCTCTCAGAGATTAGGGTTATCTCTGACCAAGAAGCACCAACAACTACGAGAAATCCTTCGCTACCATACCACTACCTGCTGAGCACCACTTTTCGGAATGAATCAATAGCCCTTCGCAGTACTCAAAGATGAAATGTCATCGTCGTTGTGGTAGTAGTAGTAATGGTATACACTGGCAGTAGCAGCATATGAAAAAAAAGGAAATGAAACATTGAGTGGCCTGAGACGAGCATTAGAACAGTATGATAGATAATACAGTACACAAGAACAGTGCCATAAATTGTAGCCTAAGCATTGCTAAAGTATTCCATCAAAAGTTAACTACTAGTTGCATGGAGTATGGCTACTACAAAAAATAGTACTGAAGGACACAGCAGCATAAGCATTTGTCACGTGTAGGAGGAGGATGTTGCTGATGATGAATCCACTCGATGGCGCACATGAAATTCTGTTTTGATTTGCAAATACTCATGGGTGTGTGTCAAGCAGAATAAGAATATATCCTCTGATTCCTTGACCTGCCTTGAAATTGAATTTCTGTTGCTTTTGACCTTATGCTCCCCAGCAAGTGTGTGGAATTATTGTTGTCATTTAGTCACACCTTAATGAAAACCACACAGCCCGTGGGAAGTGTGTTAGGGTTTAAAAATTGGATGGGAATGGGGTTTTTTGGGAAAGTTTTGTGGAGAGAAAAAAAAAGCACACCATGGACAAACAACAAATGAAGAAAAAGAAATCTTTGCATACGAAGATATCCATAAATCTTTTAAGGGACATAAAGGAAGCGCATGCATGAAGTTGTTTGCTAAATGGATGGTTAGGTTACTGAAAAGTAGTACTTACTACAACTTACTAACTATGAATAAACAAATTGACAGTACAGGGCTGCAGTAATTACTCAATTTCACTTGCCTATCTGCCCTCAGAGAGA
Organism: Lissotriton vulgaris; assembly: GCF_964263255.1. Taxonomy (NCBI): domain Eukaryota; kingdom Metazoa; phylum Chordata; class Amphibia; order Caudata; family Salamandridae; genus Lissotriton; species Lissotriton vulgaris. Next base: position 1,469,147,115 of record NC_141689.1, read on the forward strand.
ATATACACTTATTAGTACAATAAATTAGTTTTAAAAATAGCAAAGAAACTTATCAAATAGCTGTAGGGATGAATTTGAAGCAGAGAGCAAACGCACAGAATCACACTCATAGAAGTTTAGAACAATAACATTATTTAAAAGATAAGGAGAAGTGAAGAGGATACTGTAACTGTATGTTGTAGTTGTCCTGTTCAATTTGGGAAGTTGCATGCATCCAGCCATTCCTCCTATTCGCAGTACTCCTCCATTCCATCTGACGCTCCGTCGATCAATCTTTGATGACCACACTCTCCACTGCCTGCCTGGCGGATGCGGAATTACGGATTTCTTTGGTAAGCCTGAATTAATGTTTTTCCCATCGCCCAGGGTAAAAGCCGGCCTGTAATTGTTGATGGAAAAACAGGATATTAAAACACCCCGGAGGAAAAATATAAGGTACGGTGTGTAGCGTAAAAATAACACTTTCACTTTCAGAGGTGACAGTATTACATACAAGAATCATTTCTAAAGTGTGTACTCTGAGTCTCCTTTTCAAGAATAATAATTAGCACACAGCAGGCCAGGGCCATGCAGACGGCCAAGGCAGGCACCACTGAGTGAACCAACCTCCATGTAGCATACCTCTTTGACACAGACAGACAAAGCAGATCTAATTTTATTCAGCAAGCCACATAGTCACAATTTTACATGAACTGCTGTCTGAACTCTGGCATAACAATACTACACTGGCTCGACCACTCCATACCACGACTAGACAGACATGTAGTTCTGCTGTGGTTGTTGTTGACTTGTTTACCTGTTTGCCACTCACGAAATGGCCATAGTTCTTCCGTAGACGATGATGACCCATCCATCCCAGTGAGTGACTGTAAAGATATTATGTAACTTTGATCATCAAGACTCATCATCATCATCATGGTATTGGCAAACTCAATGTTGTTCATCCAGTCACAGTCTACACACAGTGAGTCCAAGGACATTTTCCATATTAAAAAATGCAACGTAGTGGCCCCTGCAGTAGAAGTACAATTTGTATTAAACAAGGTAAAAACAGAGTAGACTTGAGTTACATTTAGTGTGTAAAAGATTAAATAATAACAGAACACATAGGATTCATTTCATGCACAACAAACAAACAGCAATTGCTTTCATCAGAGCCAGACAGCCAGTGTTGTCCACTCTGCATGCCTTTTCATCATTCATTACCTGTTCCACTTTTTGTCAGCATCTTATTCTTAAGTGAAGGACCACAGGGCAGCGTCTTGTGTCAATTTCAGAAGTAACAGTCAGCATAGCGACAGTTTCTTGATTCTGCGTAATCCGGCCATCTGCCGTGAGGGAAACAAAGGATCGGGGGAGTCTGGAGGAGGAGGATAGAGAAGCATGACTGAGTTGTGAACTTGTGAATTTCAGGAATACAGACAGCGTCACCTTCAGTATGGAAATAAGACAGTGCTGCTGATGGATTTGTTGTGATTAGAGTTTTGTTGTGTTAAAAATTGCAAAACAAAGAAAGACACAGAGAAATAAAAGTGAATACGCCTAGGTGTCAGTGAAGTAGAGCTCGTCCTCAAACTTTGTAAATTGAACCTGGAGTAGGTCAGCTAACAGAGAAGAACTTCTGTCACCTAAGTCGGTGTCCTCTTCTTCCAGCGTGGATTCACGTATTTTGTAATCTGGTGGTATGAAGTGTTGATTCATCTTGATCAGTGTTAACCTCTCCATATTTTTGGGCGAGAGGTGGGTCCTTTTTGAAGTTACAATGGCACCAGCAGCACTGAAAACACGTTCAGAAGACACACTCGAGAGTGGGCAAGCCAAATAATTTATAGCCAGCTTGGTGATCAGTGGCCATTGAGGCCTTTTCCCATACCTATACACCAATGGGTTCTGATCAAAGAAGAACTCTGTTGGGTCATCCAGATACGCCTGCACCATCCACTCAAGGTCCTCCATGGGTGCTCCACTTTGCGTACCATCTGTTGCCTTTGAACAACACTGGAACGAGCAAACCCATGATGCGTTATCGGATTTGCTTCCGACAATATTATGTCTGGGCCTGGTGCAGGTGATGATGATGATACGGTGCTGCTGTCGGTAACGGCTGTGAGGGAAAGTGACTGCTTTCCACCACAGAAGTGGACCTTGGCGCCGGATAGCCTGCTGCTTCAGTAGTACTTGTGGTGGTTCCTTCAATTTCCTGCCGCTCTTTTTCGAACTGAGTGGCTGACAAAGCTAGCCAATGTTTGTGCTCACCTTGAAGAATTGGGGAATAACCATTTAGATTTGATAGATAACCTGGCAGAGTTTTTTTTTTAACGAGCCAATCCCTAAAAGGAAACAAGTCAAATCCATCAATCCCTGGTACAATAGGGCTTGTAAAGACGCTAAGAACTCCCTCTTGGTAAACCTTCTTGAGGGGGTAACACAAGCATCAAGGCAGCAAGGCTACATTTTAAAAATACTATTTTAGCTGCAAATCGTGAATGGGAAATTGATAGGTGGCAGGCAAGTCTGCTCTAATCGATAAAGACTCAAGAGGTTTCTAGAACCTGGTGAAAACAGGTAATTCTTAGTATAGGTCTGCCATCGAACCGAACCTCGGTGAAGAGGTCTGGCATTCCCATTTTTAACTTTTATATTCGAGAATCGATCAGAAAATTCTGAGATGGGCTCCATAGTCAAAGGTCTAATGGAGGTTAATTCAGATGATATATCACCTTGCACGCTGTTAGAGGTAACAGCAGCTTTGGCCAAAGTTCTGCCGAATAAGGCCCCAGGCTTGGACCGGGTTCCAGGAGACTTGTTTAGATCTGAACTGACCATCTGGACCCCATACCTGCAGTCCCTCTTTGATGCAGTCCTGTGTGGTAAGAATCACCCCCCAACCTGGGCGGGGGCAGAGATCATTCCAATTTTCAAAAAGGGGTCTCCCCTGGAACCAGGTAAATATAGGCCTATTAGCCATATAGACGTAACCCAAAAGATCTTCGCCCGTGTTTTACTGGGAAGACTACAGACCTGAATGGATGACCACAACATTCTAACTCTGCTACAGGCAGGTTTTAGGACCAACATTTTAACAATTGACCAGCTGTTTAGACTTCAGCTGATCCTTTGGAAAACCACCGTATTGGAAGGCGGCTCCCTCTACCTTACGTTCGTGGACTTAAAATCCGCGTTCAATTTCGTAGATAAAACCCAGTTATGGACCCTATTGCTTGAGATGGGAGTACCAACCTACCTCTGCCTACAGCTCAAACGACTCCATGATGACACTTTTGCCAGGGTAAGATTTGGAAAAGGTGATAAACTTACAGCGCCTTTCCTGGTTGAGAAGGGGGTGAGACAAGGCTGTGTACTTGCACCTACACTTTTCTCCCTCTTTCTCAATGGTTTAATTGAGCATTTGTTAGCTGTAAGGGACATAGATTCCCCAAAACTCGCTAATTGCACAATCCCCACGCTGATGTTTGCGGATGACACGCTGCTCCTCTCTAAAACGCCTATGGGGATGCAGCGTGTCCTTGCAACATTTAGCTTGTTTTGCAAGAGAAGAAATCTGGAGGCTAATATAAAAAAAACAAAATACATGGTCCTCCACGCTGACTCTACTAATCGTCCCCACCCAATTTGGACTCTAACCCCTTGGAGAGGGCCCCATTTTTTGATTACCTGGGTCTCACTATAAACGACAGAATGGAATCGGGGCTGCAGATTACTATGGTATATTTAAAACTTACCCAAGCTAGTGGGGTCATCCTAAAAGTCCACAGAGGCTGCGCTGTAAAAGTAATTGGCCCTCCAGTAGAAATATACAAGGTCCAAGCAGGGGGGGCCACTGTGTACGGAGCGTACCTCTGGGGTCACTGCCCTAGTAAATCTTTGACAGTGACGGAGAATAACTTTTTAAGGCAGCTTTTGGGTCACCCCCAAAGCACCCCATTAACCCCATTAAGGCTTGATCTGGGTGTTATTCCTATAGCTGATCTGATTGCACTCCGTCCACTCCAGTACTGGCGACAGCTCTGGTGCACGCCAGAACTGCAAAACTTTAGAGAGGAAATAAAATCAGTCATGCTAATTAGGGGGGAAGGGAAGATCCCTTGGCTGATTTTTATCTGGGACTCGCTTCGTAATATAGGGAGAAATGATTTATTAAGGTGACTCTTGACCCGGTCACTCTACTACCGCATGGCCCCCATGTGCCCGGATTCTTCTGCCCGCTGCCTGCTTGGCCCTCTTGCTGCTGCCTCTCCTTAGGGACCTTGCTCTCCAGTCTTGCCCTTGCTCCCCAGGCATTCCCAGGCTTGCCCTCGCTCTCCAGGCTTGCTCAGGCTTGCCCTCGCTCTCCCCCGCTCGGCTTTCCCGCTCTTTCCAACCCCCTCATCTGCCCCCCGCCACTGCTCTCCTGCGGCCCTGCGCCTTCTCCTGTCTCCCGCTCCCCATTCGCCGCCCCGCTCCCGCCTCCCAGCTGCTCCTCCCTCCAACTTCGCCATAAATGGCGGGGACCGCGCATACGCGCAGCGGCCACGCGCAGCGGGCGCGCTGATTGTGCGCTAAAGGCAAACCCATCTACGCCCATCTGCACCTGGACCGCGCCCAGTGCCAGAACCCCTGGACCCTGCCAGAGCCAGCCAACCCGACCGAGCTACGACGCCGCCACCACCCTCCACACACTCAACACCGGCCGACATCCAGCCTGCTTCCAAGCCACCCCGAAACGCACCCATGGAGCCTTCACCTGCCACGCCTGCTACTTCACCTGCACTCGGTCCTGCACCACGCCGGCCAAAACAGCCGCCAACAACAACCACCTCAAGTGCATCCTGCTTAACACCCTCTCCATCCACAGGCACGCCATCGAACTATGGGACCTCATGGACAAAACGGCACCAGACGTCGCCTTCTTCAGGGAAACCTGGATGAACGCCTCCTCAGCCCCCAACATCGCCATTGCCATCCCGGACAGCTACAAGATCATCCGGAGGGACCGGGTCAACCAGACCGGAGGAGGCATCACCATCATCCACAGAAACACTATCCGCATCACGACCAACACCGACGACACCCTCGCCACCGCAGAGCACCTGCACTTCCAGATTCACACTGACCCCAAGACCACCCTCAGAGGAACCCTCATCTACAGACCCCCGGGACCACGCTCACACTTCAGCGAGGCCATCGCAGACTTCATCAGCCCACTCGCCCTCTCCTCCCCCGACTACATCCTCCTAGGAGACCTCAATTTCCACCTGGACAACGACCAGGACAACAACACCACCGCCCTACTAGACAACCTCGCCAACCTCGGATTCAAGCAACTGGTCAACACCCCTACCCATTACGCCGGCCACACGCTCGACCCTGTCTTCTCCTCCAGCAACCACATCTCCTTCAGCCATACCACCGAGCTCCACTGGACCGACCACAGCTGCGTTCACTTCAACTTTAGGAAAACAACGACCCACCACCGCCCTCAACAAACCCCCGAAGATGCTGGAACAAGATCAGCACTGACCAACTCACCACCTCCTTGCACCTAAACCCTCCCACCAACACCACGGACCCCAACGAAGGAGCCCGCAACCTCACACAGTGGATCACCGACTGCACCAACACCCTTGCTCCACTGAAAATCCCTCCCAGCAACCTCAACAGCAAGAAAGCCGCGTGGTTCACCAACGATCTCAAAGACTCCAAGAAATCCTGCCGTGACCTCGAGAAAGCCTGGCGCCACAACCAGTCATCGGAGAACATGACAGCCCTCAAGAACGCCACCCGCAAACACCACCAGCTGAACCGCACCACCAAAAGGTCATCCTTCAGAGAACGACTGGACAACAACACCCACAACCGCGAGGAACTCTTCAACATTGTGAAAGAGCTCTCCAACCCCAATGCCAGCAACAACAACATCACGCCTTCTCAAGACCTCTACAACTCTCTGGCTACCTTTTTTCACCGTAAGATCGTCGACATGCACGACAGCTTCGGCGCTCAGAACATGTACCCCAACACCAAACCTACACTCCCCACCACCATGTGCGTCTGGACTCAGGTCAGCACGGAAAATACCATCCATCCTATCCTCTGTCCCATAAGGAACATAATTTTCGACCACTGAAAACATTTAGATCATGGAAGAACATTGATCATCAACAACTTCACGAAATGCTATCTGCTTCCACAACTAACTTGCCTCAAGACTCTAATAACGCAGCCACAGAATACTCGAAATGGCTCACTCTGACCCTAAATAAACTAGTACCCACTAAAACCATCTAAAGAAATCATAGTACCCCACCGGCACCTTGGTACTCAGAAACTCTAAGACGACAGAGACAATTATGCCGTAACAAAGAAAGACATTGGAGAAAAACCTACTCTACTCAAGATAAGGAAAACTATAAGAGAGAAATGACTCAATATAAATCTCACATCCATCATGCTAAAAGTACCTACTATTCCTCTCAAATTGAGCAAGCCAATTAACTCTAATAAAGAACTTTACAGAGTGGTAACCAAACTGTCACATTTGCCTCCCCAATCCAACCCCAAACCGACCCAAGCATTCTGCAACAAGCTAGCTACCTTTTTCTACGATAAGGTAAACAATATATATGCCAATTTCTCACAAGAAATCCATTCAGACTCCTGCCCTAATGCTGCCCCCATCAATCACCCCACCTTTTCACAATTCCATAAAATCAATCCTACTCAAGTTGTCGAAGTTATGAATACCATCAAATCAGGATCAGCCAAGGATCCTTGACCAGCCTCTATTCTCCTTCCCATTTCGGATCTCATTGCATCACAACTTGCTAGCATTTTCAACACCATGTTTATCACTGGAATCTACCCTGCAATCTGTAAGGATACTCTCCTTAAAACCCTACCTCACCTTGATGCGGATGACTCCAACAATTATCGACCAATAGATAGTCTGCCATTTCCAGCAAAAGCAGTCGAAAAATTGATAAACTTCCAAATATCGCAATATATAGAACAACACACTCTATTAGATGACAGTCAATTTGGCTTCCGCAAACTTCATAGTACAGAGACCGCACTCATCAAATCCACCGATGAGATAAGAAAAGCACTTGACCAAGGAGGAGCAGCAGTTCTCATCCTGCTTGATCTCACGGCGGCTTTTGACACGGTCGATCACAACATCTTGATCGACTGTGTCAATGCCATCAGCATCCAAGCTAAAGTTAAAGACCTTTTAAGATCTTTCCTAACCGACCGTACCCAGACAGTTCAGCTAGACACCTTTTTATCAGAACAACTGGCCTTACCTTGTGGTGTTCCCCATGGCTCATCCCTCAGTCCAACCCTATTTAATATCTATGTCACCGATCTGGCAAGGGTCATCAATGACTGGGGATGAGCCTAACATCTTATGCGGATGACACCCAGTTGGTTTTTACCATCAAAGAGAACGGAGAAAAAATAGCTGCCAATTTCCAACAGGGCATGCTGGCCATCAGTAACTGAATGTCAGCAAACTGTCTTAAATTAAATTCTAATAAAACAGAGGTTATGATCTTCGGCAAGCTTACTCCTACTTGGTCAGATGCATGGTGGCCCACTAATCTAGGCCCCCCCCTCTCCCAGCCACCAAGGTTAAAAACCTAGGAATACTCATAGACAATAAACTCACACAGCCACATCTCTGCCCATCTGAGGGACCTGCACTGGCTCCCCGTTAGCAAAAGGATCACGTTCAGACTCCTCACCCACGCACACAAGGCTCTCCACGACTTGGGCCCCGAATACCTCAACAACTGCCTCACGTTCTACACGCCAACCTGCCAGCTCCGCTCCGCCAGCCTCGCCCTCGCCACCGTCCCACCGATCCGCAGAACCACCACCGGAGGAAGATCCTTCACCTACCTGGTGGCCAAGACCTCGAACACCCTCCCCACCCACCTACGACTCACCCAGGACCATCTCTCCTTCAGGAAGCAACTCAAGACCTGGCTTTTCGAGCAGTAAAAGCTCCCCCCCCCCCCCCCCCCCCAGCGCCTTGAGACCCTCGCGGGGGAGTAGCGCGCTTTACAAATACTCTTGATTGATTGATTAATTGATTGATTTATGGACGGAACCCGAACAGGCCTGTTTAGCCACCTTCAAACACTCCCTAACTCTGGCCTGGACTGGATATATAATGGAGAGTTTAATCCAGTCAATAGACTCCTCCTGTTTAACCGGTAGATTTCTGGATGTTGAACAGTGTTACAGCTTGGAGCCCGCCCTTGACATCATCCAGTCCTTAGCAGATTAGAAACTATTCCTCCAATTTAGGCACGGGACGCTTCCGCTCCATGTTTTTATGAACAGGTGGGCGGAGGATAAAAAGCTGCTATGCCCCGGTTGCAAAACTGCAGAAGAAACTGAGATCCATGTGATCTTTTTGTGTCCTGTATAAAAGATGGCCAGGGCTAAATGGATCCTCCAACTATGTAGGAACCTGGGCATAAGAAGCCACAACATGGCCTACAGGATATTTAAATAAGACAACTGCCAAGTTTTTGTTGTTGCTATTGCCAAGTTTCTATTTGCAATATGGTGTAAACGCAGACGGCATGTGTTAGGTTGAATGCAGTACTGTGACGCCCCTTAACCACGACAAGATCACTTTTTGGGATTTATAATGCCCTTAGTACCCTTCAATTTTTTATAGATCTTTTAGTGTAATCTACTTATTTTTTTAATAGGCTATTTTAATTGAATCTGATATTTATATTGCTGCTAATGATGCCCGAAAGCGTAACACTAATGCATGAACAAAGGCTCTATGCTCTCTTTTTGCCTGGGTGTTTGTTGCTGCTCCATCGCTTTGGGGCAGGGATAGTACTCGATAATCGAAATTTTGATATTTCCTAGTGTTCTTACTATGTTTTTTCAACTTCCCTAATCTTGTAATTTTTTAATTGTTACTTTTATGATGAAGTAGTTGTATTAATATTATATTGTATCATAAACTTTTATGGCTGTAATCTGCCGAAATAAAGTAGTTTTGACTGCCTGACTGGCAACTAGGCATTTATTATTATTAACACAAGACACCCAAAAATGGAAATACCCAAAATAAAAATTGCAATTCTAATCCAAAATGGATGTTTAAATTAATAGAAGAGAGACCACACAGAGAGAGTTGTTTCATGCACCACTGAGTACCCCTGGGCATAATGGATGAAAGCAAGGCAGACTGGGTGCAGGCCTATGGCACAAAGCACACTGCCTGGCTTCAAAATGGCCCCCAGACCCCCACCCACATGGCCAGGCCCTGAGCCAGGTCTCAAAATGGCCCCCACCCACATGGCCAGGCCCCAAAAACAGCCAAAAAATCAAAATACACACAAAAATCACCTCAATCTAATGACATCCATGCCCTAAATGCTGTTTAAATTCAAGAGACCCCACTGAAAGACTTTGTCCATGCACCACTGAGTACCCCTTGGCATAATGAATGAAAGCAAGGCAGACTGGGTGCAGGCCTATGGCACAAAGCACACTGCCTGGCTTCAAAATGGCCCCTAGACCCCCACCCATATGTCCAGGCCCTGGGCCAGGCCTCAAAATGACCCCCACCCACATGACCAGGCCTTGGACCAGGCCCCAACAAGACCCAAAAAAATTTAAATGCACACAAAAATAACCCCAATCCAATGCCATCCATGCCCTAAATGATGTTTAAATTCAAGAGACCCCACATAAAGACTTTGTCCATGCACCACTGAGTACCCCTGGGCATAATGGATGAAAGCAAGGCAGATTGGGAGCAGGCCTATGGCACAAAGCACACTGCCTGGCTTCAAAATGGCCCCTAGACCCCCACTCACATGGCCAGGCCCTGGACCAGGTCTCAAAATGCCCCCCACCCACATGGCCAGGCCCTGTACCAGGCCCCAACAACACCCAAAACAACAAAATACACACAAAAATCACCCCAATCCAATGCCATCCATGCTCTAAATGATGTAAATTCAAGAGACCCCACAGAAACACATGGCCCATGCACCACTGAGTACCCATGGGCATAATGGTTGAAAGCAAGGCAGACTGGGTGCAGGCCGATGGCACAAAGCACAGTGCCTGGCTTCAAAATGGCCCCTAGACCACCACCCACATGGCCAGGCCATGGACCAGGCCTCAAAATGGCCCCCACCCATATGGCCAAGCCCTGGACCAGGCCCAACAACACCCAAAACATCGAAATACACACAAAAATCACACCAATCCAATGCCATCCATGCTCTAAATGATGTTTAAATTCAAAAGACCCCACAGAAAGACATGGCCCATGCACCACTGAGTACCCCTGGGCATAATGGATGAAAGCAAGGCAGACTGGGTGCAGGCCTATGGCACAAAGCACACTGTCTGGCTTCAAAATGGCCCCTAGACCCCCACCCACATGGCCAGGCCTTGGACCAGGCCTCAAAATGGCCCCCACCCACATGGCCAGGCCCTTGACCAATCCCCAAAAACACCCCAAAAATCGAAATACATACAAAAATCACCCCAATCCAATGTCATCCATGCCCTAAATGATGTTTAAATTCAAGAGACCCCACAGAAAGACTTGGTCCATGCACCACTGACTACCCCTGGGCCTACTGGCTAGTGTGGCTTTAATACGCACCCCAAAATTACAAAAAACTTCCACATAGATATAACAGCGAGCGATTCAATTCCATACCATCCATGCCGTAAATGATATTTAAGTTCAATGAAACTCACAGAAACAGTTGTATCATGCACCCATGACTAACCCTGGGCCTACTGGATACTGTGGCTACCCACAATATATTGTGTTTTCAGTTGTGAAAAAGTTTATAAATTGTAGTTGCAGCAACCGCAATGCCCCAAACAAACAAAACCAACTTACTTGTAAAATCTCAACTGCAAAAGTGATCCAAACAAAAAGTCCTCAAATACAAATATCCAGCAGCAGCCTCTTTTTCAACATCATGGTAATTGACAGCTAAGTTCATAACCTAGATGATGAGGAACTACCTAAGTCATGTTTAACTCAACACAAAAGCATGTAAGTTGCCTGGGGAATGTGTGGAGTGTATTTCATATTTGTGATGTGAGGCCAGAGGAACTCTGGTCCCATCCCTAGTATGGCACTCACTTGTTTGCGTTCCCTTAATAAAAGAAAGTGTATTTCAAACATCAGGAGCCTTGTGGCTCTAGCCAGTGGATATGCAACAACTGCATGATCTTCCATGGACAATTGACATTTTCTCATTTGTCCCTTCCACAAAAATTTGCTCTGAGAGGGGAACATACAGCGGACAAAAGAATCCTCTGAACAGAGAACAAAATCAATGCAGTAGATGGAGGTATGTGTTTGTATCAGATATGGTATGAACACATTCCACAACTAACATACTTGACTCACACACAGCCTCTGTAGTGCTCACCACTATGAAAAGTGGAAGACCCTGGGAGCTTTCAGCCAAAGTCAGTTTCCTTGAACACAGCACCGATTTTGAGACTTGCCCATATCCAGTTATCCACTAGGTTGCTGTTATTAAGAAAGACACATTTTTTCCAAGAATTTCCTGGCTTGTCCCCAATGTTGTGTATATCAGTGATGTTTTCATAGCCACTGTCTTGTGAGTCATCCTGATGTTCCACTCTTTTGCAAACTCTAATTTAAACTAATGTGTCCTTGCATGCTGCATCCCTTACCCATTTGTCACCTCTTGGTCGTGTAGCTCAAGAAGCTAGCTAAGCTCAGCAATAAGCACCACTTCTTTCTGCTTTCTGGAACATCGGATCCAACCCTTTTCTCTCGCTGCCTATTCTAGTCCTATGAGGAACATCAGTACCCATAACTGTTTTTGAATCTCTTGCTTCCTGTGATTGTTGTCCTCAATAGAGATGTTAGTGGTGTGTGTGTCAATGGCATTCCTTGGACAAATGTGACCCTCCCTGTGCAGAGGAAGTTCTATACCTCAAAGCATCCTTGACCCTACTGACAGGATGGACATCATGCAATCACCTTTGCTCACGTTCTGCTATGGATAATGTCCCTGTGATCCTCTCAGTTGTAGCTTCAGAATGAGGTCTATTAGCAAACATCAATTTCTGCCTCCTCTCCAGCACTGATATGGTAATTAGGGATGCTATAGTCATACTTATTAGTGACAGCAAGCTTGACTCTGGAGCAAGACATACAGACAGAACAAAAATGATAGATAGAAGGTTTCAATTAATCTCACCAACTGGTCATTACTCTGGGCCACATTGCAATCCAAAGATGTGTACTCACTGTACCACTAGAAACAATGACCAACCATATGAGAATCAATCTTGATCCTTAACCAAAATGAAGAGTCCAGTCAAATTATTGGGACATGTACCTGTTTAGAACCACAAGCAACCCTGATTATGTTTCAATTTTGTTGGGCCTCAAGAATGAGAATAGCTTAATGCGTATGATAGAGCAAGCAGCAGGTCCTGTGTCCGTTTATACCCATCCACCATGACGTTCAAAATGAGAATACTAAAAAGTGATAGACTGAATTATTGAACTAATCGCATCCTCTGGTATTTAAGAGTCGTTGGCATATGACTGGCCGTTTCCTATAGAGGTATTGAGAGGAAAAATGAGAGATTAATTCAAATATTCCATCTATCACATTTTTGTTTCACTCATAAGAAATTAAGGCTTTATATCAGGGAAATATGGTACAGTGGTCAATGCCTAGGAATATAGGGCCAGAAGTAGGTAGCTTAATACCGGTCAGTAACGGCCAAAAATCAGTAATTTTCCCATTACCAACCAGTATTTAGCCCTTTTCAATGTAGGAAGCCTTAAATAAAGATTCAGTAATTTACCGATTTGTTATTTTAAGGATTCGGTAAAATACCGATTCCTTATTTTAAGGAATCAGTAAATTACTGAATCCTCAAAACCTATGTAGGAAGCACTCAAGTGAGTGCATTTCTGCTTTAATGATTCGTTATTTACCACCAACTACAAGTTGGTGGTAAAATACCGAATACCTTTAAAAAAGCAATTATTACCTTTTTTAAAAGTGCCAAGTGGAAGACATACATGCCCTTAGGGTATGTATGTGCACCACATATGCACACATGCACAATTCAGGGGTGCAACAGGGTGTCAATGTGACACCCTGCTACCCTTGAATATGCCCTCGCTATTATATTCCCTTCTGGAACAAAAGGTATGCAAGGGTGTGTGAGTGGTATAAGGCAGCCTAAAGTACACCCGTGCAGATAAGAGATTTATATATTGATTTTAATAGGATCAAAAGAAATCAAGGCATTTTACTTGGTGATGCCAAATTACTAATATTCCCTAAATCTCAATTTCCACCTATATCGTTTGTGGTCTATATAGTTTATCAGCAAATCTGTATGCCTATGAACATTTAGTGGCCATTTCAATATAAAAGTCTCTGTTCGTAAATAACAGTGTGCTACTACACCATTCTTTAGAAATGCATTTGTGACACTGTGTTCCTAAATGCAACACCAGCTACATACTACATACTTACCATTGTCCAATTGAATGAGTGTGGCTCATTTGCAACACTTGTTCTTTGTGTGATGCTGCATAATCCCTATGAGTTCAGTGATGTAACATTATTGACAGTTCCCCAAATCTGAAAATTGTACTAGGGTGACAGGAGCTCTAACAGCACTAGGAGCTTGCTGTTATCGCAGTCTGATTCCTCCAGCTACGGGTGTCCGACACCAAGCAGCAGAATCTACTGATGCACCTGCAGGGAAACTATGAAGGTGTAATTGCACACACGCTGAATGGCCAAGCAGTATGCTTGCTAACTTTTGTAAGTGGAGAGTGTGCCATTTGGCCCTGGCTGCCTTCCACCAGCAGAGGTCAAAGAAGAAGTTATGCCAATGCTGCAGAGTGTCTTCTGAAGACAAGACTATCAATTAATCAGGATCTATAAAGCACAGCTAATCGCCCACTAGGGTATCCAGGTGCTTTCAGGTCTTGGTGGATAATTTGAACAGCCAAGTCTTGAAGGCCATTTGGAATTCCTGAAGTGAGATGATGATTTGGAGTTACGTGGGAAGGCTGTTTCAGGTCTTTGCTGAGATGTGGGAGAAGTAGCATCCTCCACTTCTGCTTTGGTAGATGTGCAGAGTATGGGCAAATGAAAGGGAAGCAGAGCGCAGTCTTCTCAGTGATTGCTGGAAGTTCAGGCAGTTGTTAATATAGGTGGGTACTTGATTGTGTAGAGCCTTGTGTGCATGGGTCAGCAGCTTGACTTGCCATCTCTTCTGAATGGGGAGCCAATGGAGTTACCTGAGATGGGGTGTGATGTGGGTACATCAGGAAAGGCCGAGAATGAGTCTGTCTGCGGCGTTCTGGATGGTCTGAAGACAGTCACATTAATCCTTGCATTCAGCCTGACAGGGGGAGGGCATACAATGGTGATAAGTAAAAGGACATAGACATATTTAAGACAGAGTGTTGAAACTGGGAAAATGAATTATTCAAGGGCTGTTTGTTTATTTTAAGCTAAAAAAAAAGCCTAGGTAACTTTAAAGCAACCTCTTGAGGTCGCTAATGCATATTGTTCATTCTTATTAACATGATAATTAAGAATGGTTATCCTACTGAGACCCATGAAAAGTGGGCAGAATCTTGGAAAACATAATATCACTCCCCAGATCAAGATACTGAGGAGGAACTGAAGAAACTGTCTTAAACAGTGATATAGTAAAGGTGGGCCAACCAACGAATTAACAGGAAGAGTAGAGCCAATGGTTTTTCTTGGCTCTAGGAGCCCATATTGGCTCTAAGAGCTCATACACAAGCTGAGTCATTAGATCATTTGGCATGTAAATAGTCCAACACATTTTCCGTATAAGTAAAGATGAAGGGTGGAGGAGAGTAGGATCTTCTTCTTATGGTTACCCCCACTTTTTGCTGATGTTTCACTGTCTTTTTACTTTAGTCTGGCTGGGGCCCTGCTATCAAGGACCCTAGCCTAGCTGCTTACTCTCTAAATTGATTCCTAGTTCCTAGATTGGATTCTAGGGTACCCTTATAAGTCCCTAGTATATGGTACCTTAGGTACCAAGGGCATAGGTACCCCAGAGGCCTACCAGGGGCTGCAGCATGTATTATGCCACCCCTGGGAAGCCTTCCAAAATGACACCACAGGACTGCTACTGCAGTCTGGGTAAGGTGGTGCATGCACCCCTTACTTAGATATAGGCTACCTATATCTATATTAAATCACTACACATATAAACCTATCCATCACCCCTAAGGCACTCCTTATCAATCCTGAGGGCAGGATGCTGGGTTTTGTGTGAGAGGGTGCCACTGCATGAGCAGGGCCCCTCTGCAGCTTTTGGAATCTATTCTCTGGGGTTGTTTTATGATGCAGCCAGACCATATACTCTTAAGTGCATTATAATCTCACGGTAAATGCTAATTTTGGAATGGCTGCAAGGAAACATGTTGTGTTTGGTGTCAAACACTTAGGAATCATACCCCCTACCAGTCCTGGCAGCGGGGGTATGATCCTACCCTTCTAGAGGTAGAGACATGTCCACACTGGTACACCTGATACCAGTTTCAAAGAGCCCTGGCATCACAAAATGGATGCTGCAGCCACAGACACAAGTCTGGCCTCCTGTTGCTAAGCGAAACTCCAGCAGAGGAGGCTTGGACAATAGGTTTCCTGGCACAGGGAGGTCTAACCGAGCGCCGAGACACCCATGGGTATTTGCGCCCTTTAAAAGTCGCATAAATAAATAAATAAATAAAATAACCACCTCCCAGACAGGCTTTAGTGTATTGGGGCTGGGTGGGTGCACTCCAAGAGTGCTTTGAAGTCTGCACATAGTCCAGTTCAAACCGGTTGCAGGGGCACTCAGCCCCTGCTCTGGCACTAAACTGGGCAAAGGAAATGGGTGTAGCTACCCCTCTTTCCAAACCTTCCCATAGGTGGATCCCCAGAGTATGTCCAACACCTTCCTTGGGTATAAGAAAGGAACCCCTGCCTACAGGATTTTAGATTACACCTGGATGAAACTCTGCTACAGAAATCCTGGAACTTTGATGATCTACATGACTAGAGGACAGAAGAATCTCCCTTGGAGTAAAGGAGTTACCCCCCTGCTTGGCAGGCACCAAAGACGCATCTGACTGGTTTGCATCTCCGAAGCTCCTGCCAGACTCTGAAGTATTTGCAACCCAGGAGGTAGATTTCCAGACTTCTCTGAGGTTTCCCCAAGTCCCCAGCAAAGCTGTGACCATAGCCTTTGTGGGTACAGTGGAACCAAAACACCTGGACACCGTGCACATTTGCAAGTGCATGAGCTTCTCGACGTTCCTTGAGGCTGTGCATTGGGTTAATTGTAGCCCAGACCCGAGCAACTTTTCCACCAAAGATTGCTGGCCTACACTCCACGAGTGTTCCGTGAGCTGGCTCTTTGGGCTTTCACTCGAGGTACCTTTGCAATCCCTGGTCAGTCAACTGGTGGGCCCCTGAGAAGGCAACTTTGACTTTAATTGGGTTTCCCTGGTTGTTCCAGGTGTGCCCTGACTCTCCACCACTTGGTCAGTCCCTCGGACCTTGCTGGTCCGCACCAAAGCATCTTTTCTCGTTCTTTATGGTTTGCTGTTGCCAAATGCTTGTTGGGTGCAATCTGGTCACCAATGCCGCAGCACCGGACATCCTTTGTGGGACTGCTCGAATCCAGCTCCTGGTCATCTTCAATGCATCCTGGTCATTGTGGCTGCAGAGTCAAGCTTCACCTCTTCAACCTGAAATCATCAACACATTGGTGGGCATTCGTCTATCTTGCCCCTGGTCACTGGCAAGTGACCCAGACTCTGTCCCCTCTGCTTTCAGGTTCCTCTCATCTTTGATCCAGGCTTAGATCACACCGGACACTTTTCTTCTTGATGGCAGCAGCACTTTGCAGCAGGTCGCCATTGAAATCAACGCCGATACCCAACACCAAAAGACCCCTATGCACCCGGCTTCTCTATGCGAGGTAACTCGAGTAATTCTGTGCTCCCGTGGGTGTTGGCCCAAGAACCCCTTAAGTCTAAAGGGGTTTGCTCAAAGACCTCTTCTAAGTGTCCCTAATCTTTAAATTTCCAAAGCAACTTTCCCCATAGAAGCTATTGGCGTCTCAGGACTGCACACGTCCCCCGTGGAATAGGCATGGGCGGAAAATCCGTTCCGCTCGCGGATTTTGCGGATTTTCGGGAAATCCGCAATCCGCGAGATTCGCGAATCTCCCGCAAAATCCGCAAATCCGCGAGCAGCGGATTTTGCTCGCACTGCTCGCACTGTTCGCGTGAGTTCGCGTGAGTTCGCGCCCCGCGAATAAGTGCAAAATTGCAGAAATACGATCTTAGCAAAACTGAAAGTAACTACTTACCAGGTTCAAAAGTTCAGGCTCATCATTAGTAGCCATTTCCTGTAGTGCTTCCTGAGGGGCCCCTCCAGAGTTCAGTTGCCAGTTGAAACTATTATGTGACCCTGCTCTGAACCTCAGAATAGTTACACATATGCCACAAAGGTCCTGAATTACAGCTAAGGGAGACAAGCAGGAGCCAGGCTGGAAGTTAAAATCCATTAATCAGCCCCTAATTCATTATTGTCAGTTGGGGCAGGGCAGGTGTTGTAACTAATTTTGCAACAATGAAAGCACTTAGCAAGTGCAAAAGATGACTAATCAGGGCGCACTAAGGAAGCAGGTGCCAGCTAAAAAAATATTCTGTGGCACATTAATCAGCCCCAAATTAATTCAGGTCACTTGAGGCAGGGAAGGTGTGCTTTGCTTTGCCGAAAATAATGTACACTGGACAACCAGAGGGTGTGGTGATGAAACAGAGGGTGGCATGGGTGGGCCAGAGGGTGGCATGAGTAGTCAGAGAGTGGCAGTGGTGACAGAGAGTGGCAGTGATGAAGAAGAGTGTCCCAAACAGGCTGGACACGTAGAAACAACAAGTTCGCGAAACTTGCGACCCGACAGGTAAGTTCGCAATTTGCGAAAGTGTACAAAACCCTCGCGAACTGGCAGAAACACGGGCGAACACAAAAAAATAAAAAAATCCGCAAATTCGCGGGAATTCGCAGATTTTGCGGATTGCGAATCCGCAAAATTCGCGAACGCGAGATCCGCAAAATTCGCGAACGCGAGATCCGCAAAATTCGCTCATGCTTACCGTGGATCCCCTGTGCCACTACCTTGGGTGGTTCCTTGTGGTCCCAGTGATTCTACAGGCTCTAGGCCTATGGTTTTGGTTGCCCCTAGGGCCTAACGTATATTGTGCTAATTTACTGTGTATATTATGTGTAAAGTATGTGCTTTGGCCTCTAGCCTCATAAAGAGACTAGTAGGGTGTGTTTAGAATAAATACATATATTTTATACATATACCTGGTGTGGTTCTCCTTTCATTTAGACATTCACAAGATTATAGACTGGTAAAACAAGCTGCTTTACATTCCTTCAAGACTTAGCCTGAAGGCTGCTCTCCATAGCTACTACTAGGATAGATTTCATATAAGGTTGTCTTTAACCCATCACCTCTAAGGGGTTGTTTGGACTGGTGCGAGGTGCTCCCTATAACTAGTGGACAGCATATGCCAGGCGAACTTCTTACAAAGGGCCAGATTTTTTAAATGGTCCCACAATACAGCGCAGCCCCCAAAGAGGCTGCCCTGTGTTGCGTGACATAGGGAGCTGGAGAACATCATGTCTTCAGAGATTTGGTGCTCTCCTCCCATTTCCCTAGTGCAGGTGCTGATATCAGCTGCTGTGCACCAGGCACACCTTAGCGCCATAGCGCTAAGGTGCATGCCTGAATCTAGCTCAGGTTTTGTACAGGAAGGGTAACCTTCCTGTAAAAAATACTATGCCTGGACAAGTTTCAAAGCTGCTCCTACATGCACAGTGCAGCATGCATGGAAAGTCCGAAAAGCATGGAGAAATGAAAACATATATCCTGTTAGCTCCTCCTTTGAAGTGGCCTTAACTTTTGGCTCAAAACCCTGTCTAAAAATCTTTGTAGATACGATTTTGCATTGAAAGGCATTGGGGGCTGCATGAGAATGCCCATGTAACACCCCCTTAGCACTAAGTAACGCAAAGCAGTGCTTTGCGCTACTTTTAGGGTGCTTTCCAGTGCAAAGTTCCTCCAAAAACATTGTGCACCTGTTAGCATCACGTTTGTGATGCTAACCCAGTGCAAATTGTTTTAAAATCTACCCCAAAGTATCTTCAAAGTTAAAAAAATATATACTTTTTAACAAGCTTTTCACCTTAGTACATCAGATTATGTTACTACATAAGAGACATTTATTCAAAGTGATAGTTATTAAATATGAACTTAGACACGCTCATGTTCCCAACTCAACAACAATACAATTAGTGAACCTAGAGGCAAGTCAGTTGTCTTGTGCACCCCAAATGTGGGCTACATTCTTTTACATGGAAAAACATTAGGGTACACTAAGTCAAAGAGAATAGATCATTGTACATCATGCATCTTCAGCACAATAAAATAAAGTGATTGCCAAGGATCACACAATGTGTTCAAGGGCTCACACCGGGACTGATCCCAGACTTTCTGGTTGCACATTGTGTAATTCAGCAACTAGATTAACATCCCTTTCTTGCGCTTGTTTGCCTTCAAAATGTAATCATTTGCCTGTCATTCTTGGTGCATGGGGTTAGAGATTGGGGAGCAGGCACACGTTGCATGAAAATTCAGCTTATTATGTACCACGGGGCTCAAGAGGACCCAAAGCTGAACCAGAACCTGGCATCTGACTCAAAGCCTTCAGAAGTTCGACCACTTCTATATTTTACTCTGAACATTTTGAGCCTGAAATTAGCTTGCTTGCTGCTTCCAGTGTGATATAGGTTTTGTATGTGAGCTTGCAATGCTGCTCACCATCTGTATCTACTGTGACTGTAAGGGGAACTTACACTGCTGCCACATTCTACACATTGTATCTGTATGTGTTTACACACAGTTGCAGATGTTGTTATGCTCTGTGCATGCGAGGGAAGCATGCATTGTTTCTACCAGAACAGTATGTGTAATATGGGTATAAGGAATGCATGCACTTTTGCCTTGTTGTGTACCTGATTTGTGTGTAGAAACCTTGGTATGAATGTGAGTGAAGCTTGCACTCAGGCACCTGAGTACTGTGACTTACACTTGAACCAAATCTAAAATGCTGATTATTTGTTGTATCTAATGAAGGCTTTAAATGGTGCTGTCCGGTGCCACATTATTTCCATGTCTTTGAAGGAAGTATGCAGTGGTTCTAAAACTGCACAAATGGTCTATATCTTTGATGGAAGCTTGCACTGGCTGGCCCTGCAGTATCACACTTGTTCCATGTCTTTGAGGGGAGCTTGTAGTGGCCCTCAATTGCCACAGTTGTTCTATGTCTTTAAATGAAGCTTGCACTCGCCATGTCGTTCCTCATTCATTCCATGTCTTAGAAAGCATCTTGCACTAACTGGACCTGCAGTTATACACTTGCTCTATGTCTTTGAAGGAAGCATACACTGGCTAGCACTGCAGTACCACACTTGTTTCATGTCTTTGAAGGAAACTTGTACTGGTCCTGCGGTACCACACTTATTCTAAGCTTTTCAGGGAAGGTTGTGATGGTCTTCACCAGGGCTGTATCTCGTATGGGGGCGAGCCAAGGAGCTGCTGTGCTCCTGTTCCCTGAGTTCTTCTAATTTCTATGTGTTTATGTCTGACAAAAAGACAGTTTTAGCTATCTCACCAGCCTCATGAGTTCTAAAAAAATAATACATAATCTTGTTTATGGAAAATGGGAGTATCAGTGTTACTGCTTGATATGTATTTTATATGCATACACTTTACAAGGGCCAAACATACTGGCATTGGAAGTGAATTTTAGGGTTATTGCTTTGAATTTCAGAAACGCAGAGAATAGAAATATAATAGTGTATGTATGAAAATAATGGTCAGTTTTGTTTTGGTAAATGCAGACTATCTTAAAGGATATTGAGGATGGTTAAGGAGCTGAGATGTTACCCAGTGAGAGAGTCCAGTTACCTTGCTTTCACTAGGGCCCATGACAACCTAGCTATGCCACTACCATGAAGCATATTGTAAGTGGGCCTTACAGTGCATCACAATTATAGGATGGCCGACATAAGTGAAGTTGATTGGATCTGTGAATCAAAAGAAATATTAATCAGACTTTATCAATAAAGACATTGTTGGGAGAACCCTGTTTGCAAGACCTTTCATCAAATTATTGACTTTAGCACTCATAAGTGAAATTACGTCACTCTGTCATGTGAGGCGTGTGGGCATGGCATCAGTAATGAATTCTGATGGGCGTGGTTATGGATGTGTTGTCAGGGTCAGTCACTGGTGTTTTATGTTTTGGGGGAATTTTTCCTTTACCTTCTCATGGACCTACTTATTTATTTGTTTTCTCAGTTTAGACATGTTTGCTATTATTATTATGACATTATTTGCCTGTGATGGAGCATGATTATTTTGCAAATAATCTTGCTTGATCATATCTGCTCATAAGTGTGTTATTAATAAACATAATTAACTGTTTGAAAATTAGTAACATATGAAACTTTTAAAAGTACAACATGGAAATGTACATGAAAGTCACAACGCGATTAGTAATCAGAAGCTGCAATGTTTAACGTGCAGAAATCATGGAAAAATATGAGATTTCTTTTATAAGAAACTAAAACAACATGATTGAGAGAAAACTTGATAAGTTGGCTAAAGTAAACTTATAAGTAGAAATTTTAAATAATAATTGTCATATGTTTAGAGTGAAATGTTTGTTTCACGATTATGTTTCCTACTTAATAACAAGAAAGTAATTGGTTATTAATAGCTTACGTTTTGAAATTAGATTATACTTATGATTTTAACTAGAATAAAGAACCCTTGAATATTGATTTTCTTATGTATTTCTCAAATCTCTTAACTGTAATGTGTTTTATTTCTTCAGGAAAAAACGATGATTTATGGTTGAAGGCCTCAAAACCCTGCTAGAGTTATTTCCTTTTTCTAACGTAGGCTTCAAAAAAATCTATTTTGTCCTTCATTATTTTAAAAAATGCTGATTCCTACTTGTTTAGTTGCGTACATCATATCACTATAATTTTCTTCTTAAGGTTAGAGTAGTTCTTTCTATGACTAATTGTGTCATCTATGTTGCAAGCTGATCTGGAAGCGATCATGAAGACATGAAGAAGTTTCAATTTCCTTTCCTGTTTTTGGAGAAATTATGACGATGTCCAATTTAACAAATAACTGAATTATAAAGTTCTGGATGAACTAGCCTGGAGAGTGATTACCTCATGAACTGAACCAACAGAATCAAGTAAAAACTATGAAAATTAAGCATTGGGGGGTTGAAACTGTGAACATCTTGGAGTACAATTATTTCCGTGGGAAAAGAACTTGGTAGTAGCTGTTTCTATGAGAAGATAACTTTTTGCTGCTGTATTCTCTCTATGCTACTCTGGCTGGCCATTATACTTTCAAAAACTGGAAATGACATGCTGCCAGTCTGAACCTGATTCTCTTTGAACTGAACTATCCTGATTACCTTGCACTTCATCGGCTGGTGATGTTGCTCAAGCTATACCTTTTTCGGCCGAATGGTTAGCTAGTTCTGACTATTGTACACTGTGCATTAGTTTATTGATCTTAGGTTCGCATAAACTCTGAATTACATATTGATATTGCAATGAATTGTATATTTTGTCTATCTTACTCTCCTCTCACACTTGTTATTGATATATGATGTATTTGTCATGAACTGTATTTTCTTATTGTGATTTTCCTGTAACATTGAACTAACATAAAGCCTGACATTCTATAATGTGTTTGATCTGTTGACCATGAATTTGAATTTAAAACATTTGTAAAGCGCGGCGTACACCCTGCGGTTTCTTGGCGCTGTGTAGACAAGGTTTAGCAAAGCGGGGCCGTGGATGGCTGGCCCATAGAAATAAAATGAGGCACATTTACAGAGGAAAGGCTTGTTTGAACAAAAAAGTTTTAAGGTCTTTGCGGAAGGAGAAATAATGTGAGACAAATCATAAATGGTCGGGGAGGGAGTTCCAAAAGGTAGGAGCCAGAGTTGAGAAGGTGCCCCCCCCCCCACTTTTTGCGTTTGTAGCGTGGGATTTGCAGGAGAGATTTGGACGATGAACGAAGCTCTCTGGCAGGAACATATTCATTAATCAAGGAAGAAATGAAAGCGGGAGCAGACCCCTGGCGAGCCTGAAAAATCATACAACCGGTTTTGAAAAGGGAACGTTCCTTGACAGGAAGCCAATGTAGCTCCTTGAGGAGGGGTGTTGAGTGATGAGAGCGCGAGAGACCATACACCAATCGTGCCACTTGGTTCTGAACCATCTGGAGCTTCTGCAGGCTGTACGCTGGGATGCCGTTGTACAGGGCATTGGCGTAGTCCAGCCGCGAAATCACCAGAGCGGACATGATCAGTTTGAGTGCCAGAGGGGAAAAGAAACGGGAAACAGTGCGAATGGTACGAAGAATGAGGAAACAGGAAGAAACAACAGAACTGATTTGTGAGTGTAAAGTGAGTTGGTTATTCATTTTGACACCCAGGGTTTTGACTGTGGAGGAAGGAGTGAAGGAAGGGCCAAAAGAAGGGGGCCAAAAAAGAGAGTTCCAGGGACTGGAAGAACCACCTGTGAGAACCAACTCGGTTTTGTCCGGGTTCAGTTTGAGATGGTTGTGGTTCATCCAGTCCCTGATGAAAATCATAATAGACTGGAAATTAGAAACAGAGTGGGGAGAAGGGGAGA
Source organism: Lissotriton vulgaris (assembly GCF_964263255.1). Classification (NCBI taxonomy): domain Eukaryota; kingdom Metazoa; phylum Chordata; class Amphibia; order Caudata; family Salamandridae; genus Lissotriton; species Lissotriton vulgaris. Next base: position 1,469,170,982 of record NC_141689.1, read on the forward strand.
GGCTGAAGATGAGCTGGAGGTCATCCGCATAGTTATATACGGTGACCTCCAGCTGCTGGAGTGCAAAAATTAAAGGAAAGATGTATAGATTGAAAAGTAAGGGAGAAAGTGAGGAGCCCTGGGGAACACCACAAGTGACGTGGAGTGGGGTAGTCATGAAGTCCCCCAACCGGACCGCCTGGGTGCGGTCCCTCAGGAAGGACGATAGCCAGACCAGGGCTGAGCCCTCTATTCCCGCCGCTCTGACACGTGAAAGCAAGATGGTATGGTCCACCATGTCAAAAGTGGCGGAGAGGTCGAGGAGCACCAGCGCCTGATGTTTATTTTGGTCCATTCCATTCCTGAGGTTGTCCAGGACCGACACCACGACGGATTCGGTGGAGTGCCTGGGGCGGAAGCCGGCCTGATGAGACGCCAAGCCACCATTTGCCTCTACATGGGCGCTGAGTACTGAGGTGACATGGCGCTCAAGCACCTTCCCCAAATAGGGCAGTAGGGAAATGGGGCGGTAGTTGGCTGGGATGGACGGGTCAGCGCCGGACCTCTTTGGAATGGGCACTATTGTGGCTGATTTAAGTGCGGGGATCACAACTCCCTGGGTAAGAGAGCTATTAAGGAAAGTAATTGGGGGCTGGGGGCAAGCAGAATAAATCTGTTGTAAGATTCGTGCCGGACAGATGTCTGCCGGAGAGCCAGATTTGACCTTTGGCAGCATCTCTAAAAATACTTCTTTAGTCAAGGGTGGAATTGAGGTAAGACGGGACTGGACAGTGGGGGGAGAAGGATCAATAAAAGTAGAAGGGGGGGATATTTGCCTTGATGGTTGCAATCTTATCCAAAAAATAAGAGTTTAATTGGTCACACAGGGCCTGGGTGGGAGGGGGTTGGGGTGAAGCCCTAGCCGAGTAGGCTAGGTCATTGACTATAGTGAAAATCTCCCTAGATTTATTTTCAGCTGTCTGAATTTGTGTGGAAAAATACATGGTTTTGGTGGCTAAAATGGCTTTTTTGTACTCTGTTAACAATGAGGAATAATGGTTTTTTAATAAGGGACAATAATTTCTTCTCCACTGCCTCTCAGCTTGCCGTACGGCCATTTTTTGTTCCTTTAGGTCGTCACTGAACCACCTATTGGAGTCCTTGAGTCGTCGAGTTGAGATACGACGTAATGGGGCGACCGAGTCGCAGCTTCCAGCAAGCCAGGTGTTGATAGCGGTGGCTTGTGACCATTCATATTCTTAATTATTTAGATGAAAGTGACTTGTTAAGTACACATAGTTTGTCTTTATTGATGAGATATTCAACAAAATACATATTGTGACTTTATTGGTTGGTTGGCTTTTTCTTCACTATAGGTCCTCATGAAGGAAATAGCATTGGTAATTCATTATTTGAGTCCCTAATATCTCTCCCAATGATCTATTAGAGGACTAGATGTATATAAGTGGGGATTGAGTTTTAATGGACCCAAACTCTTAGATGTAATAAAGTTTCTATCCATGATATATTGGAGATATTGTGAATGAGTATACAATTTTCACCACTTCCACTGGATCACTTGTGCAATTCATTGTGAGTTCCTGGTGATTTTAGACTACTTAGCCCGGGTTTATAGAACAACTACACCATTATTACAATAGAGTTAGCTCTGTATTGGTAAATCTTTCGGTTTTATTGTTTAGTCAGATCCCGGGACTAAGCCTGACCCAGGACAGTGGGTTATTGTAACGATTGCCTTGGAAATAGCCTGGTGGCATTTCCGTCATTCATAAAGAATGTCACAATATAAGAGGCTGATGCTGATATAATGAAGTATTAGATCAAACATCATTTACTTTCTCACTATACTTCAGGAAAAGACTGGGAGGTTATACTTTGAACACAACCCAGAGACCTCCTCATGCAGCTGGTGTCCCAAGTGACTGTCTCATGTGGAATAGAATGTAATGGTGCATTACCTTCAAAAGCTAAATATCAACTTTTTGCGGTATTATTTTTTTTTTCAAGTAGACACTGAAAAACATCCTTAAACAAAGTTTTCAAGGGGATTTTGAGTTTGGCAGATGTGCAGAATCTACCTACAGGGGGTGAATTATCTGCTTGACAAACGCCTGGTTCTGTATTGACATTAAAAGGTGGATGAACTGCATGGTTCCTGGTATGAGAGCCTCCTCTGGCTGCACCATGGAAAACCCTTGATCTGAATGCCTAACTAGCAAATTGCCCTGTCTGCAATGCATTTGATGTACCAGTGGATCCATAGTATTCAGTCAGACCAAGCCAGGTAACTGGGGAATTCAAAATGTGGTCACACCCTCCTCTGACCTGTCAGCTTGCCATCTGATCACCTACACTGGACCACTATTGACACACTTGCTACAAAAATCGCTTTATTTCATTGGCGTGTTCAATATTCATGTAATTTGTTTCTGTGTAATTATGCAAAATTTCCCCCCAAAAGTGTGTGAAATTACCCATGATGACATGAAATGCAAATCTTTCATTTAGCACTATATTTTAGAAAAAATGTGTCCTCTCATCACGTTTTGACCTGAGTAAGCAGTTTGTGGTACAAAAAGTACAATAAGTGCAAGTGGAGAGAGCAACCGCAGCTCGCGTTATGCCTATTTGCGTTACTCTCACGCACTTGTGGTAAAATGTAACTGCAAACAACATGTGATTATAAGAAGTGCCATAATCAAGTAATTTCAGAATTTTTTGCATAACACAAAATTCCTGAAATTATGATTTCAGAATTTAAGTTTCTCTCTGACCTAATTTGTATCTATAAATATTTTTTTTGTACCTGTCAGTGCAGGAATCATTTTTATACTTGTGAGTTGGTTCAATTGTGTGTCAGAATTGGTCCAGTCTGGTTGAAACATGCATGGCATTGTGGAAAAGTGCTGGCAGCTGTGTAATACAAAGTGGCTTCAGCTAACCATCAGGGGGTCGAGTTTGAATCAGGCTCTACATTTTTGTGTGGGTTAACTAAAAATAGAGGCATGCTTGCACTCATATCCAGGGTGACTTAAGAGCCATCATTAGAAGCATTATTACTGTTCCAGTACATATTCGAATCAGCTCACTATTACATGATGCCTTCAAGTAAGATTAATTCACCCAGAAAGCCCAAAAGACTACAACACAGTTAAAATCCGCTTTAATTAAGACTTTTTATTGTCTTGCTCATTTTGTGATCTAATAAAAATTAATCTAAATGCACACTCCTTTCCTTTGGAAAGGGTTTGCCATATTGCCCATATGCTATTAATATAGCTAAACTGATACTTTAAAATTAAAAATTATATTCTAGCTAATTTTAAATAAAAATTGCCACAGACTTTCTCCATTTTAGGATGAACCTATTTTTCTCTTAGTTGTGGCATGTTTCATAAAGTCGACAGTTTTGATGTCCACTAATCATGCAGTTCGGCAATATTTTCAAAAAATGTATGCAAAAACTTTGCCAAAAGATTCTGTAAGGACAAAAAGCACCCAGCTCAAACCTTTTGAGCACAACAGTCTATACTGAGGAGTAGAATGGAATGTGGTAAGCTACGATTTAAAGGCAAGATGTGGTTCTTTGTTCCACATTATGGGGCTCATTATGATGGCGGACGGAAGTGAGACCGCAGCCCTGGAGTACGCGGAAAAAGACGTTTCTGTGTCCGCCTGCCGCGGTCACTCCGTCCGCCATATCAGGATAGGAAAGAGTGTCAAAAATCCATCCGCGACGGAAGAGCACGCACCGCCGCTCAACTACACCCGACGTAACCAATCCAGAGACTCCGCCGTACGGACTGACGTCTACGACTGTCCCCAAATCAAGATGGCGGAAAATACACATAAAACCGCTGCAGAAAAACAACTTGCCTGAACACTGTGGATTCCCCAACAGCGAAGATACCATACATAGCAGAGAAACCCACCACAAGCTGCTCGCCGTCATGGATCTAGCACTACACGCTTACCCGATACTCTTTGCGATCCACCACGTCCAAGTCTTGGCCCACTATCGACAACGACGCAGGTACGCTACTAACCATTCGCTGTCTGGAGGGGAGTACCTGCAAGGCTCGTGACGTTGGGAGGGGGAGTGGCATGTGTCAGAAACCACTGATTTGAAGCAAATACAAATACACAACTGTAGCACACAAGCAGGAATGAGTACGACAAACCACGACACATGATTGACTTGCTTTATTACACATAATCGGGGTATAATCACAGTGTATGCTTGAGCATGGCCATTGTGGGCACCACAGCAGGTATATCAGAGGCAGCACATGAGGTCAGACAGCAGTATCAGAACAACAACAGGGCATTGTGGCCAACAGGGCAGGTACATCAGAGGCAGCACATGAGGCAGACAGCAGTATCAGAACAGCAACAGGGCATTGTGGCCAACAGAGCAGGTACATCAGAGGCAGCACATGAGGTCAGAAAAAGCAGTATCAGAACAGCAACAGGGCATTGTGGCCAACAGAGCAGGTACATCAGAAGCAGCACATGAGGCCAGACAGCAGTATCAGAACAGCAAAAGGGCATTGTGGCCAACAGAGCACGTACATCAGAGGCAGCACATGAGGCAGACAGCAGTATCAGAACAGCAACAGGGCATTGTGGCCAACAGAGCAGGTACATCAGAGGCAGCACATGAGGTGAGACAGCAGTATCAGAACAGCAACAGGGCATTGTGGCCAACAGAGCAGGTACATCAGAGGCAGCACATGAGGTCAGACAGCAGTATAAGAACAGCAACAGGGCATTGTGGCCAACAGAGCAGGGACATCAGAGGCAGCACATGAGGTCAGACAGCAGTATCAGAACAGCAACAGGGCATTGTGGCCAACAGAGCAGGGACATCAGAGGCAGCACATGAGGTCAGACAGCAGTATCAGAACAGCAACAGGGCAGTGTTCGTAACAGAGCAGGGACATCAGAGGCAGCACATGAGGTCAGACAGCAGTATCAGAACAGCAACAGGGCAGTGTTCGTAACAGAGCCGGGACAACAGAGGCAGCACATGAGGTCAGACAGCAGTATCAGAACAGCAACAGGGCATTGTGGACAACGGAGCAGGGACATCAGAGGCAGCACATGAGGTCAGACAGCAGTATCTGAACAGCAACAGGGCATTGTTGATAACAGAGCAGGGACATCAGAGGCAGCACATGAGGTCAGACAGCAGTATCAGAACAGCAACAGGGCATTGTGGCCAACAGAGCAGGTACATCAGAGACAGCACATGAGAACGGCTAAGTGCATCAACAGTCCATTGCACTGAACAGGTACATCAGAGGCAGCACATGAGGTCAGACGTATCAGAACAGCAACAGGGCAGTGTTCATAACAGAGCAGGTACATCAGAGGCAGCACATGAGGTCAGACAGCATTATCAGAACAGCAACAGGGCATTGTGGCCAACAGAGCAGGTACATCAGAGGCAGCACATGAGGTCAGACAGCAGTATCAGAACAGCAACAGGGCAGTGTTCGTAACAGAACAGGGACATCAGAGGCAGCACATGAGGTCAGACAGCAGTATCAGAACAGCAACAGGGCATTGTGGCCAACAGAGCAGGTACATCAGAGGCAGCGCATGAGGTCAAACAGCAGTATCAGAATAGCGACAGGGCATTGTGGCCAACAGAGCAGGTACATCAGAGGCAGCACATGAGGTCAGACAGCAGTATCAGAAAAGCAATAGGGCAATGTGGCCAACAGAGCAGGGACATCAGAGGCAGCACATGAGGTCAGACAGCAGTATCAGAACAGCAACAGGGCATTGTGGCCAACAGAGCAGGGACATCAGAGGCAGCACATGAGGTCAGACAGCAGTATCAGAACAGCAACAGGGCAGTGTTCGTAACAGAGCCGGGACAACAGAGGCAGCACATGAGGTCAGACAGCAGTATCAGAACAGCAACAGGGCATTGTGGCCAACAGAGCAGGGACATCAGAGGCAGCACATGAGGTCAGACAGCAGTATCTGAACAGCAACATGGCATTGTTGATAACAGAGCAGGGACATCAGAGGCAGCACATGAGGTCAGACAGCAGTATCAGAACAGCAACAGGGCATTGTGGCCAACAGAGCAGGTACATCAGAGACAGCACATGAGAAGGGCTAAGTGCATCAACAGTCCATTGCACTGAACAGGTACATCAGAGGCAGCACATGAGGTCAGACGTATCAGAACAGCAACAGGGCAGTGTTCATAACAGAGCAGGTACATCAGAGGCAGCACATGAGGTCAGACAGCATTATCAGAACAGCAACAGGGCATTGTGGCCAACAGAGCAGGTACATCAGAGGCAGCACATGAGGTCAGACAGCAGTATCAGAACAGCAACAGGGCAGTGTTCGTAACAGAACAGGGACATCAGAGGCAGAACATGAGGTCAGACAGCAGTATCAGAACAGCAACAGGGCATTGTGGCCAACAGAGCAGGTACATCAGAGGCAGCACATGAGGTCAAACAGCAGTATCAGAATAGCAACAGGGCATTGTGGCCAACAGAGCAGGTACATCAGATGCAGCACATGAGGTCAGACAGCAGTATCAGAACAGCAATAGGGCAATGTGGCCAACAGAGCAGGGACATCAGAGGCAGCACATGAGGTCAGACAGCAGTATCAGAACAGCAACAGGGCATTGTGGCCAACAGAGCAGGGACATCAGAGGCAGCACACGAGAGGGGCTAAGTGCATCAACAGTCCATTGCACTGAACAGGTACATGAGAGGCAGCACATGAGAGGGGCTAAGTGCATCAACAGTCCATTGCACTGAACAGGTACATCAGAGGCAGCACATGAGAGGGGCTTTGTGCATCAACAGTCCATTGCACTGAACAGGTACATCAGAGGCAGCACATGAGAGGGGCTAAGTGCATCAACAGTCCATTGCACTGAACAGGTACATCAGAGGCAGCACATGAGGTCAGACAGCAGTATCAGAACAGCAAATGGGCAGTGTTCATAACAGAGCAGGTACATCAGAGGCAGCACATGAGGTCAGACAGCAGTATCAGAACAGCAACAGGGCATTGTGGCCAACAGAGCAGGGACATCAGAGGCAGCACATGAGGTCAGACAGCAGTATCAGAACAGCAACAGGGCAGTGTTCGTAACAGAACAGGGACATCAGAGGCAGCACATGAGGTCAGACAGCAGTATCAGAACAGCAACAGGGCATTGTGGCCAACAGAGCAGGTACATCAGATGCAGCACATGAGGTCAGACAGCAGTATCAGAATAGCAACAGGGCATTGTGGCCAACAGAGCAGGTACATCAGAGGCAGCACATGAGGTCAGACAGCAGTATCAGAACAGCAATAGGGCATTGTGGCCAACAGAGCAGGGACATCAGAGGCAGCACATGAGTTCAGACAGCAGTATCTGAACAGCAACAGGGCATTGTGGATAACAGAGCAGGGACATCAGAGGAGGCACATGAGAGGGGCTAAGTGTATCAACAGTCCATTGCACTGAACAGGTACATCAGAGGCAGCATATGAGAGGGGCTAAGCGCATCAACAGTCCATTGCACTGAACAGGTACATCAGAGGCAGCACATGAGAGGGGCTAAGTGCATCAACAGTCCATTGCACTGAACAGGAACATCAGAGGCAGCACATGAGAGGGGCTTTGTGCATCAACAGTCCATTGCACTGAACAGGTACATCAGAGGCAGCACATGAGAGGGGCTAAGTGCATCAACAGTCCATTGCACTGAACAGGTACATCAGAGGCAGCACATGAGGTCAGACAGCAGTATCAGAACAGCAACAGGGCATTGTGGCCAACAGAGCAGGTACATAAGAGGCAGCACATGAGGTCAGACAGCAGTATCAGAACAGCAACAGGGCATTGTGGCCAACAGAGCAGGTACATCAGAGGCAGCACATGAGGTCAGACAGCAGTATCAGAACAGCAACAGGGCATTGTGGCCAACAGAGCAGGGACATCAGAGGCAGCACATGAGAGGGGCTAAGTGCATCAACAGTCCATTGCACTGAACAAGTACATCAGAGGCAGCACATGAGAGGGGCCAAGTGCATCAACAGTCCATTGCACTGAACAGGTACATCAGAGGCAGCACATGAGAGGGGCTAAGTGCATCAACAGTCCATTGCACTCAACAGGTACATCAGAGGCAGCACATGAGCTGGGCTAAGTGCATCAACAGTCCATTGCACTGAACAGGTACATCAGAGGCAGCACATGAGGTCAGACAGCAGTATCAGAACAGCAACAGGGCAGTGTTCGTAACAGAGCAGGTACATCAGAGGCAGCACATGAGGTCAGACAGCAGTATCAGAACAGCAACAGGGCATTGTGGCCAACCGAGCAGGGACATCAGAGGCAGCACATGAGGTCAGACAGCAGTATCAGAACAGCAACAGGGCATTGTGGCCAACAGAGCAGGTACATCAGAGGCAACACATGAGGTCAGACAGCAGTATCAGAACAGCAACAGGGCATTGTGGCCAACAGAGCAGGTACATCAGAGGCAGCACATGAGGTCAGACAGCAGTATCAGAACAGCAACAGGGCATTGTGGCCAACAGAGCAGAAACATCAGAGGCAGCACATGAGGTCAGACAGCAGTATCAGAACAGCAACAGGGCAGTGTTCGTAACAGAGCAGGGACATCAGAGGCAGCACATGAGGTCAGACAGCAGTATCATAACAGCAACAGGGCATTGTGGCCAACAGAGCAGGTACATCAGAGGCAGCACATGAGGCAGACAGCAGTATCAGAACAGAAACAGGGCATTTTGGCCAACAGAGCAGGTACATCAGAGGCAGCACATGAGGTTAGACAGCAGTATCAGAACAGCAACAGGGCATTGTGGCCAACAGAGCAGGTATATCATAGGCAGCACATGAGGTCAGACAGCAGTATCAGAACAGGCAACAGGGCATTGTGGCCAACAGAGCAGGTACATCAGAGGCAGCACATGAGGTCAGACAGCAGTATCAGAACAGCAACAGGGCAGTGTTCGTAACAGAGCAGGTACATCAGAGGCAGCACATGAGGTCAGACAGCCGTATCTGAACAGCAACAGGGCATTGTGGCCAACAGAGCAGGGACATCAGAGGCAGCACATGAGGTCAGACAGCAGTATCAGAACAGCAACAGGGCAGTGTTCGTAACAGAGCAGGGACATCAGAGGCAGCACATGAGGTCAGACAGCTGTATCAGAACAGCAACAGGGCATTGTGGCCAACAGAGCAGGTACATCAGAGGCAGCACATGAGGTCAGACAGCAGTATCAGAACAGCAACAGGGCAGTGTTCGTAACAGAGCAGGGACATCAGAGGCAGCACATGAGGTCAGACAGCAGTATCAGAACAGCAACAGGGCATTGTGGCCAACAGAGCAGGTACATCAGAGGCAGCACATGAGGTCAGACAGCAGTATCAGAACAGCAACAGGGCATTGTGGCCAAAAGAACAGGTACATCAGAGGCAGCAGATGAGGTCAGACAGCAGTATCAGAACAGCAACAGGGCATTGTGGCCAACAGAGCAGGTACATCAGAGGCAGCACATGAGGTCAGACAGCAGTATCAGAACAGCAACAGGGCATTGTGGCCAACAGAGCAGGTACATCAGAGGCAGCACATGAGGTCAGACAGCAGTATCAGAACAGCAACAGGGCATTGTGGCCAACAGAGCAGGGACGTCAGAGGCAGCACATGAGGTCAGACAGCAGTATCAGAACAGCAACAGGGCAGTGTTCGTAACAGAGCAGGGACATCAGAGGCAGCACATGAGGTCAGACAGCAGTCTCATAACAGCAACAGGTCATTGTGGCCAACAGAGCAGGTACATCAGAGGCAGCACATGAGGCAGACAGCAGTATCCGAACAGCAACAGGGCATTTTGGCCAACAGAGCAGGTACATCAGAGGCAGCACATGAGGTCAGACAGCAGTATCAGAACAGCAACAGGGCATTGTGGCCAACAGAGCAGGTATATCAGAGGCAGCACATGAGGTCAGACAGCAGTATCAGAACAGCAACAGGGCATTGTGGCCAACAGAGCAGGTACATCAGAGGCAGCACATGAGGTCAGACAGCAGTATCAGAACAGCAACAGGGCAGTGTTCGTAACAGAGCAGGTACATCAGAGGCAGCACATGAGGTCAGACAGCAGTATCAGAACAGCAACAGGGCATTGTGGCCAACAGAGCAGGGACATCAGAGACAGCACATGAGGTCAGACAGCAGTATCAGAACAGCAACAGGGCAGTCTTCGTAACAGAGCAGGGACATCAGAGGCAGCACATGAGGTCAGACAGCAGTATCAGAACAGCAACAGGGCATTGTGGTCAACAGAGCAGGTACATCAGAGGCAGCACATGAGGTCAGACAGCAGTATCAGAACAGCAACAGGGCAGTGTTCGTAACAGAGCAGGGACATCAGAGGCAGCACATGAGGTCAGTCAGCAGTATCAGAACAGCAACAGGGCATTGTGGCCAGCAGAGCAGGTACATCAGATGCAGCACATGAGGTCAGACAGCAGTATCAGAACAGCAACAGGGCATTGTGGCCAACAGAACAGGTACATCACAGGCAGCACATGAGGTCAGACAGCAGGTTCAGAACAGCAACAGGGCATTGTGGCCAGCAGAGCAGGTACATCAGAGGCAGCACATGAGGTCAGACAGCAGTATCAGAACAGCAACAGGGCATTGTGGCCAACAGAGCAGGGACATCAGAGGCAGCACATGAGAGGGGCTAAGTGCATCAACAGTCCTTGCACTGAACAGGTACATCAGAGGCAGCACATGAGAGGGGATAAGTGCATCAACAGTTCATTGCACTGAACAGGTACATCAGAGGCAGCACATGAGAGGGGCTAAGTGCATCAACAGTCCATTGCACTGAACAGGTACATCAGAGGCAGCACATGAGATCAGACAGCAGTATCAGAACAGCAACAGGGCATTGTTGCCAACAGAGCAGGGACATCAGAGGCAGCACATGAGAGGGGCTAAGTGCATCAACAGTCCATTGCACTGAACAGGTACATCAGAGGCAGCACATGAGAGTGGCTAAGTGCATCAACAGTCCATTGCACCGAACAGGTACATCAGAGGCAGCACATGAGAGGGGCTAAGTGCATCAACAGTCCATTGCACTGAACAGGGACATCAGAGGCAGCACATGAGAGGGGCGAAGTGCATCAACAGTCCATTGCACTGAACAGGTACATCAGAGGCAGCACATGAGAGGGGCTAAGCGCATCAACAGTCCATTGCACTGAACAGGTACATTAGAGGCCGCACAAGTATGTGGTGCAAGGTACCCCTCACAAGGACAAGGACAATGCCAAAGTCTTTTACATGGACACTATACACACCAACTCCAAATAGATTTGAGTGAAGGTAAACACACCGCACATCACGGAGCACTGCCTGAAGTACCTGCCCCTGAGACACTGGTAGCACCAGAAACTGGAGTGTGAGATGCAGCCACAGCCCTAGTGACTGACACATGAGCCACAGACCCAGACACACTACCAGCACCAGAACCGGGAGTGGGACACACAGCCACAGATGTAGTGACTGACACATGAGCCATAGACCCAGACACACTGCCAGCACCAGACATAGGAGTGTGCGACACAGCTCTAGTGACTGACACATGAGCCATCGACCCAGCACACTGCCAGCACCAGAACCAGGAGTGTGACACACAGCCACAGCTCCAGTGACTGACACATGAGCCATAGACCCAGACACACTGCCAGCACCAGACATAGGAATGTGCAACACAGCTACAGCTCTAGTGACTGACACATGAGCCATCGACCCAGACACACTGCCAGCACTAGAACCAGGAGTGTGACACACAGCCACAGCTCTAGTGACTGACACATGTGCCATAGACCCAGACACACTGCCAGCACCAGAAACAGGAGAGGGCACACCTGAGACAGTGCCACAACATGATGCATGACAGCAGATAACAGACACAGTGCCACTATATGACAACTGAGAATAAACCTCTGATGTGCCATCGAGAACACCGGATTGATGAGCCGCAGGTCTGTATGGGCCAGGTGGCAGGGTGGCTCTGGGAGCTGGGGATAGCTGGACTTAAGCCACATCGGTGTGGTCATGTGTCAATGGTGTGTGTCTACGTTTCTTTGGGATATGTGAGGGCACCCTGGACATGACAGGACTGGCAAGTGGAGCGGACTCCAATGAAACATCACCCACCAAAGGTGGAGCATCTGGTGCTGGGGCTCTGCTCTCTGGGGACGTGCTGGACCCTGCATGTCGTTTGCTGTGTGCCTGCCGCCTGGTCTCAGCATCATGTGTAATGGGGGATGCAACAACAGGTAACTCCTTCCTCAGCTTCTGACGGGCCAGGATGGGAGTGGAGGTATGGGGGTACTCCGCCGCGGAGACATCTGTTTTCCATTCCTTCAACATCATCAGCCTCAGTGCAGCCAGGGGTGATGTATGCCTGTCCTTGATTGCGCCAGTGTCCATGTGAGAAGTCTTGCCCCCTGGATGTGCCTTGTCCGTAGGAGGAGTGTTGTCTCTGTACTTTCCCTGTTCCCTGGACGGTGCTCTGTTCTTGGCAGCAGACTTGTCGTCTGTGGTGTACCTGTCTCCAGAACACACCTTCTCCCTGTGTGTGTCCCTGCCCTTGGGAGCGGCCCCTTCCTTAGCACTGTCCCTGCCCTTGGGAGTGGCCCCTTCCTTACTAGTGTCCCTGTCCTTGGGAGTGTCCCTTCTCTTTTGCTGTGCCTTTGTCTTTGGACCTTCCTGGTCCCTGCCCTTGGGAGTGGCCCCTTCTGTTGTAATTTAAAAATCCTGCCTTTCAGGGGTGTCACTGATACGTAGTCCAAAAAGCAGTAAGAGACTGACACAGAACTCTGAAATATCAAAGGACAGTTTATTACACTCATATGAGGTGAGGCTGCGTCGCCCAGAAGCCATGGCAAATGAATGAGGCAGTCTGAGGAATTCAGAAGGCTGGCGCCTTATATACATTTCAGACTTACACAGTAAGCATAAATGAAAGGGGCAGTCCTGGCTCCTGTGAGCACGCAAAGAATACCAAAAATGGACAAACAAATCCTCTTTGTTCAACTAAGTGGGAGGAGCTAACAGTTTCAGAACGTAGTGAACACATTCCTATGTAAAACTAATCAGTAACAGATGCAGACTCTACCAGGCATTTCTGAGCTTGCGTGGAAGTGGAGGAGGCTAAATATATCTTGTTACTAGGCAGACTTCACGCGCAGCTAAAAGGAAGGTAGGACAAATCACATAGTGAGCACATGGCAGCACATGGTAGACAAGATGGCCTCCAGAAACTAAAATGGCTTCTAAAAAGCGGATAAGACAACTTCTAAATGAAAGATGGCTTCTGCTAACGCTAACCCATTGCTGCTAATTTACAACAGACGGCCGTTTTAGCGTTTGCTGAAGACATTCGTATGATCCAGTAGGAACATGGAAAACAGGTGCTCATTAATTTGAACATAATTTCGTCAAGTTCCTAATTCAGTGCTAGATAAGCATCTCCATTCTAAACATTTCAGCAAGGGTATGACCAAAACTACTAAAGAACAGGACATTAGGTCATAAGCATACATACAAACAGTAGGAGAAAGTAATGACCACTATTACAGAGAAAATTAGCATTTTCACAACCCTAAGCAATAGCAAATCCTAAAACCTTTCAGAAAACACTATATACTCATGTAAAACAGTGGCAATGCAATCCTTCAATGATCTCAAGTTGAATAGGGATACTCTTCCACAGAGAATGAACTTCTATTCTACCTATACTAAACAGAATTCTACTCTAAAATACTGCAGGCAAGACAATACAAATTAATTCCACAACACCCAGTAATTGATTTGTTCAGGAATCGCTTATGTGATCACAACTTATGCCCAGAGTTCATCCCACGTCCCTCTGGCGGACTATTATTGTTCATCGAATCTCTTCTTCCATCGCTGCATGTGCCTCTTCATTTCAGGCCTTCCATAGAAATGTGTCTCAGCATCCGTTGGAGTACCCCTTTTGGCAAACACTCATAGTTCAGTCAAAAGTCTCAATGTCTCAAGGGCAGTGCACCAGTGTCTCTCATCTGCGGCAGACACTTACGGCAGACACTACAAATGATGTGCTCTTCATGGAGCAAGGACACAAAGCATCTCGTGCAGATCCAAACACTACTGAAAAACCACTCAGCAAGATCAGCAGAACTTTCAGACTCCAGCACTCCTTATTCAGTGTCAGAGGACACTCAAGCTGCTTGCCTCTTTGCCAATCTCGAATTCTCCATTTCACTGCTCTTCCGGTAGGCAAAAGGGGAAAAAGGGAATGATGTTGCCAAACTCAGGCAAAGACTCAGGCCAAGACTCAGACAAAAGGGCTCAAGGGGCTCAGGCCAAAACTTAGGCCAAGGGCTCAGGGGGCTGTACACTGTCAGAGGTTGCCAGTACATAACAGGTACCTTTTTGCCCTTTTTTGAAACTTTTCATTCTGTTGCAAAACCAAAGAGACTCCTTTTCTTCTGTCGTGGAACGCTGGCCAATAGAACAAACAAAGAACTTGGAAATACCATTGATGGCGTGCAGATTCCTTACTGGGTGTTGGGACTATAGACCAAAACTTCCTGCTTTCATTTATGGCTGTCAAGGATAGGAATTAGAATTCATCTTGATCATTCGTTCTGCAGGTGTCACTCTCCCTTTGACTCTGGAGAATCCTGCAGAATCTAGTGATGTAGAGAATGTAACACAATTGTTAGTTTCATTCAATTTCTGTACAAAAAAACAATTCAATATTTAACAAGGGGATTGCAATCAGTTGGCCTGCAATCTTCAAGAGAGTGGTCATACGCCATGAGACTATCATGATCTAAAATGCATTATCATTCTCATAGAAGGCAAAACAGTGACTCTAGCCTCTTCAATTGGGTTTCCATATGAGAGCATGTCTTCTATCATCTAAGGGTAGATAATTACATAAACATTCTATCTGAATGGAAGTCCTTACATATAGGGGCATCATCTAATGAGCTAAACATTTTCCTAAATAAGAAAATCTAAGTGTTCCTAAATCCCTCATCTAAAACACTTCAAAAATGAAATCACATAAAACAGATGATCAGGGACATTCAGTCAAAGGCTAATTTATCAAAATGTGAGAACAGAGAAAAAAAACATGAGAAAACAGCAGAAAAAAGAACTGAATGAACATACAGTGTCTTCCATTGAGATGGAAAACTTTTCTCACTTTAAATCAGTTAACCAGTCTATCAAGAAGCTGACAGTCAGACTGGAAAGCATCAAAAATAGAGGCCTAAAGAAAAGTCTTAAGAGAAAGAAACAGTCTGGTCAGGTCATACAAAAAGGGAATTATGCATAACGTGGATGTTCCTATTACATCTCTGCAGTCTGGGCACAATGCAACATCTGGGGAGAAACACTACACCATATACGGTAATCTCAGCTAATGGTCCAGCTCCTTCTTCAAGGGAAAAAATGAAAAATGTAGAAAAATGAAAAATTTAGGTCATCTTTTAACAAGAGCCACAAATCTATAATTTCATCCTTAGGTCCAATCAAGGATATGTATATAAATCTAGGCCTGCCTGTTCCTTAAGGGAGAAGAGCAGTATTGTGGCTTCTTGTATATCTCTTTTATTTTACTTCAATAGTATTATAGCCAAATTTTAACATTCACTGGTGAGGCGATGTATTTTCATGTTCACAGTATGCAAATATCATGTCTGTGAAATTTAGTATGAGCGCAAATATTAACCACGTGGTGTTCAATGACACATACAGTCATACATGTCCCTTCACAACACGGGCAAACTTGTAATAATATCAAAAAGCAGCTAATAAAACAAAACAACATATCATCAAGCCATCAAATATACATGCAGTCTAGTAAGCACAAAAAGAATAGACAAAGCACAATGGCACTTGTAATCAAGCAGAAACGCATGCATTCATGCAACCCAAAACCCAAAATCCAGACCTACTTAATTTGTCAAAATCAAAATTACACCAAAATTACGCTTTAATTTACTCACACCCCGCTTTTGCCAGGTGATCACCAGTTGCTGGTTATCAAAACCGGCAAATAAAACTTACAATGTCGCTTGGGACGCATAGGATCAGCAAGAACCATTCATAAGGGAAAAATGTAAAATCATGAAAAAACACACAAACATTTCATTTCAAAGAAGTCATAATAAAACCCATCTCTGTTTAACATACTACTAACACAGCGCATAACAAAGTAAATCTCAACTGTTAACCAACCATCCTTCTTTTAAAACATGCTAACCCACTTTAATATTGACTGTCCAAAAATAAAGCTCTTTCACAGACGCCCTACGTCCCATGCACCAGCCTTTCCTTGTGGCCCTTTTAGACCCTTGGCCATCAAGGCCCTGGGAGCCTGCGAGCCCCTCATGGCCCCCCTCTCCCCAAAGCCCCTGAGGCCCTGCTTTGTTTCCTCTCTCCAAGGCTGGTCAGGAATGCACTTCTCGGAGACAAAACCCTAATATAATGAACTGCAGATGTGGACGTAAAAGCCTCGTGCAACCCATCTAATGTGCAAGCTTTATTTTCTGTGAGGCAGAGAAGCTTGCACCAAGCAGTCATTGCTCCATCTGTTTTCACTTACTCCTAAACCCCCTTCTCACTGACCTTAAGGTCAAACTCTGCCAGGCGAACCGTGCGCTCCTTTCAGACCCCAGTTCCTATTCTCTCACTCAAACTGACAAAGCCAGAAACCCTTCCCCACTCTTTCTAAGCTCCAAAAATCAACCCTGTTGAAAAACACATGTTATATAAATGACTTCTTTTAGGGATAAAATTCATTTAGTCCTATATTATAAAACATTTACTGTGAACAATTTGCAGAACATAATAACATAGCATACCAGCATTATATTAAATGTTTGCTACCACCCTCTGCAATGGTACTCATTTACCAACTCTACAAAGATGAAAGACAAAATGGGCCCTGCCAAAAAGGTAGAACTTTCAACCCTGATATTAAACAGAAACCTCTGCACCGGGCACAGTGGTTCACTAAACTATTAAAAACAACCTTGACTAATAACAACCCACAAGTTTGTAATATACACAAATATGCATTTTCTGAAAGCCAGAAACACTGCAAGGCTATGGTAAATGACAAGAATTCTGTTAAAAAGTCCATTTTTAGTCAATTTCGACTTTTGATTTTGGGGCACTTGGAAATGAAAATCCTACAATTGTATTACATATTAATCATCCTAAGAATGTGCTTTACATGTTGCAAAGAGCGAACATGAGGCATAGGCATGTAATGCCTTAGAAAAATGAGCTGTCACGCCTGCGCCAAGTAAAAACCCAACATGCAAATGTCATAATTATGCAGTCACACATTACTTAAATCAAATTTTAATTTTAGGAGGTCATAGAATGAGTATTAAGCTTTATAAATATCTAAAAAACAATTTTAAAAACACATATTTTTTTTTCAAATAATTTTTCCATGATTAATAATTTTTTAACATTTTTTTTTCTAAACCCAATCTTAATTGCTAAATCCACATTTAAAAACCAAACTGCATCTTTTGCCTATCAGTTTAGATGCAGTCATGTATGAGCCTATGCGCAAAAGCCTCACTGAAAACAAGACAGATTTTTGCGCCAGAATTTTAAAAGGACATTTGAGCAACAAAACCAGAAAGATACCCCTGTTTCTTTTTACTGTTTTTTAAAAAAGAGAGGAAAACCACAATTGAAATGTCTTCCTGTGATACAAAATAATGAGCCTTACTTTTGTAACCCTCTAAAACACTTATTCTAAACTGCTAAATTCAGAGCGTGATGAACTAACGGCTATGCTCTGGCTGAATAAACATTCCAATGTCATTTATGGCCTTTCAAAAAACAACAGCTGCCGTTCTCAAGGCAGGAAAGGGGCCTGCACAAAGCTGACCCCAGAACTTTCAGTCTTACTGAAAACAGACATTTCCAGAAAAAAGTGCGCCACAAGATGCATTTAAACGTAACAAAAATTCACTTTAGCTGAAGTTTTAGCATTTTACATGTATGAAAATGCATGTAAGTAAAAAGGCTACAATGTTCGTTTTCCCTACATAACACACAATTTAATTTTGAGGCCTTTCATGTTCCTAGTGAATGTAAATTTTAACTTTATCTAATTTAAGCATTTAACATTTTGCACATGTGTGCCTTAGCTTAGTCTATAAATTAAAAAACAACATATAGCGATTTTAGCAGGTAACATGGCAAATTACTGCATTCTTATTTAATTTCCACCTAATATCAATTAATCCAACATTTTTCTTAACGGACTGAAAACATCAAGAAATCCACAATCACGCATTGAGCTCATTTCACACAGAAACAGAAACATTTCAAACATGCAGGACACACAATACAGCGCTTAAGGCATGTGTTTCATAAATTCGCACCAACGCTATTCACAAACAGAAGTTACACTAACAGGAAGAAAAAACCCACATTTAAACACACATTGAACCCACAGATCAACACATAAGACTGAAACAAAAAAGATAACCCACAAACGGAACTTAAACCAAACCAATTGTAAATGCTAGTTGTACGTCATATTTACAAGGAACGTTTGGCAATGGTGTTTCAATTCACAAGTTTTGACTGGCAGAGCACCAAAAATCGCTCTGCATTCCCCATTCATAAAAGTGCAGAGAACAAAGGATCCTTATATGTATTATGTCCATATTTTAATTCCCTGGGGATATAAAATCACCAAGGAAGAAATATGTTTTCACACCTAAACCTATTTAGGTATCCCTTCTAAGGGAAGCCGGCTCATTTACTTCACATCACATTATGGTACCGTTCACAAAAGCAACACATTTTAACATGTGAGCTTAACCAAAGACAACAACAGGCATGCCAAAAATAGTGCAACATATACACTACTATCAAAAGTTTGAGGAAATATCGTCGCATGACCTGCCTATGAGTTGCAACACCTACATATCATATCAAATCATATCAAATCATATTCATATCATATTCTTCAAAGGTCAAACAAAATCCAAAGTAGACAAGTCTATCTCAAATACAAAATATGTCACAGTAAGCGTTCCTAAGACTACCTTACCATACAAAGCCATTCAAAACCTAGAACAGGCGCCACAAAATTACTTTTACCAAACATAAGCTGTCCAAATTCTAACTGCCAAGTTCTAAATGATCTAACAGTCTATCTTTTTATGTTACATTTTAATACTCACACCAAAAGTGTTCTCAGTCAGGGGTGACATCCTGGGGAGGATCAAAAATCAGGAAGGACAGAAACACACCGAGCTGCAGACACAAGGAATCACCAGAAGCGCGCCGTGCACAGCATACCTTCTTTGAAGAAACCAGACCCATGCTGCTCAGTAGTTTTCTGTCTCCTGGCAAGGTGAACACTCCTTCAGATATTCACCTCTCTGATGAGTCCCACCTGGGTCGCCAACTGTTGTAATTTAAAAATCCTGCCTTTCAGGGGTGTCACTGATACGTAGTCCAAAAAGCAGTACGAGACTGACATAGAACTCTGAAATATCAAAGCACAAAAATGGACAAACAAATCCTCTTTGTTCAACTAAGTGGGAGGAGCTAACAGTTTCAGAACGTAGTGAACACAGTCCTATGTAAAACTAATAAGTAACAGATGCAGACTCTACCAGGCATTTCTGAGCATGCGTTGAAGTGGAGGAGGCTAAATATATCCTGTTACTAGGCAGACTTCAGACGCAGCTAAAAGGAAGGTAGGACAAATCACATAGTGAGCACATGGCAGCACATGGTAGACAAGATGGCCTCCAGAAACTAAAATGGCTTCTAAAAAGCGGATAAGACAACTTCTAAATGCAAGATGGCTTCTGCTAACGCTAACCCATTGCTGCTAATTTACAACACTTCCTTAGTAGTGTCCCTGTCCTTGGGAGTGTCCCTGCTCTTCAGAGGTGTCTTCGTGTTTTGACTGACCTTGTCCAAGGGAGTGTCCATGGACTTGTGAGTATCACTTGCCTTGGGAGTACCTTTAGTGTGGGATGCCTGTGTAGCATGTGAATGCATTTCCCCTGTTAGGATTACCGCTGTGAGGAGCCTCTGTCCGCGCGATGCGGGATAGATGGCAAGCACACAAACGAACTACATTTCCCGGAATGCAGGAAGACGACGTCACGCAACGACGTCCGTCACGCAAACACCTGGAAATAAGACACATCCTGTCATCTTCAGCGGTGCCGATAATTCTCGACGCAGCCTACGGACTGGTCGGTAAGGTGCTAATGTCTACGAATCTTTCACCCCGTTCTGGTCGGGTGAAAATCAGAAGCGGTTCCGTTGTGCACAAGGCTGTGTGCAGTTACGGAGAACCCTTGTGACTTCTAACAGGGGTTCTCTCTCTATTGCTTTTCACTGTTGGTTGCCATGGTAAACCCGCGTTTTGAAGCGCGGGGAGAAGCTTATTTGACAAGCAGTCTAAATTGTGCATCGTGCAATTAAGCACTTGTGTATTTATTCGGAACTGTGAAGAGAGCAAGAGTGATAAGAACTCCTGTGGTTTATGGAACTAAGTCTCTTGATTAAGGAATCCCTTAATACCTTATTGTATGAACTTCACCAATTGCGCAGGAACCATTTGAAAGGGTGCTGTAACCTTGCCTGCCATTTTTTTCGTGTTTTCCTTTTGCACAATATTGTTTCTTCACTACGCTTTGTATTTGAATATACAGGGGAGACGATTCAGGGGTACGAGAAACAAAGGGGGTGGTCTAACCTAAAGAGAAACACTAGATTTGTGTGGTATGTAGTAGTGTTATCAGTGACTTACATAACCTCATATGAAACCATAAGCTCATTGTGTTTTGTATGCATTTGTCATTGCAGTTAGTTACCGTCCCTGATCTCTGCTCCCATCATTCCTCCCCTAAAGTACAAAGCCTGTGATTTTCCCTTTCAGGTAGGGGTTTAGGTCAATGTTGTGAGGAATGTGAAAGTATTAGTGACTACGTGCATTGTGGGGTTTTGTGGGGTGTTTTCTAAATCTCAGTCATTGTCGTTTCAGATCTCCCTCCCCGCTGTCCCCTTCCTTTCCCGCGCTCACGGGACTATCTTGGTAGTCTGTGTTATATACTTCAGACTCTTGGAGAGTCGTGTGGGGGAGGGTATTGGATATTCAGCACAGCCCCGAAGAGAACCGACGCCGAGCCTGACATCCCCCACCACCACTTGTGGATCCTGTGTGTGAACTCCAGTGTATGTGACGTTGTCTTTATGAACAGATTTTGCTGACCTAGGGGATGGTGTCTGTGCCCTCTGTGCCCTGACTTGCTGTCTGTGGCTGCTTCTAGTGTAATAACCTGTATTAGAGTCCTGGTCCGAATATTCACTCCCCCCTGAGACATCCAGTGGTGTAGATGTGGGAACAGAAGAAGCACCCTGTCCATGCGACTGTAAAATGGCAGACGACACACTGCTTGCCAATGACCGAACTGTCCTGTGTAGACCAGCAACATCGCCATGCATCCCTTTCATGAATGCCACCACCTGCCCCAACTTCCTATCGTGGTCTTGGAAAGCATTGATCATATTGGTCTGACCCACACACAGCTGTCGCAGCAGATCAACAGCCTCAGCACAAAGTGCATTTTGGGTCACCGGGGCAGGTGCAGCGGTGCCTGCACCGAAGGCCACTCTGCTCCCCCTACTTCTGCGTGCACGAGCAGTACTTGGCACAGGTGGCGGCAGTGTGGGCCCTGTGTGCTGTGTCCCGACCGAAGGTGTTGATTGCCCACTCCCGGTCTGTGACAACAGTGCTGACTCACCGACACTGTCGGAAGATGAGGACAATGGTGTCTCGACATGCGGGTCCTCAGGGACGGCCCTGTCCCCCTCTCCGGGGCTGCCCTCTTCTGTGTCAGTCTGCGTGTGTGTGAAGTCAGATCCGGAGGCATTGCCACCACTTATCTCTGCCGTCTGTGGCTGAGTGCCCTCTGCCAAAGCTGAAATGCACAGAAAAGAGGTGTAAGTCATGGCCACACTCACGTACAGAAGGACATGACATCCCTAATTCCATTGATGACAGAACACATCTATCCATCATCCTGCACACGGCCCACCCCTACCAGTCATCCTCACATGATTTTACCGGTAATGGCCGTGAAACACGCACAGCATGCGGACAGAGCAGGAGCATGTAGTTATGCACACATGTCATCCCATGGGGCCACAGACCTCTACGGCATGTGGTTCAACACTCCACTACTAAGCAAGTGGTGTGTCAACATGCCGGACCTGGATGTCAAATTACACTACGGCAATGACACCAACATGCCATTGCTGCAATACATACGCACCACGGAAGTCACTACAGTGTCTGAGCACCAATACATGCATTGCACTCCCAAGTAACATACACAGACAGTCTGCTTACCGCTAGTTTGCTGTTGATCCACACTCAGCCGGTCGGACAGGTCAGGGTGCGTCACAGCAATGATACGGTGCATGAGAGGGGTCATGGAGCATCGGGCCAGACGTGCCGTCCTTGGAATCATCCCCAGTGTCATCTCCGCTACATTCTTGCTCAGCCTGGAAATGTCGTCCCAGCGTTTGTGGCAGTGTGTGTGTCGTCTATTGCACACCCCCAGTGCCGTACATCACGTGCTATGCTCCTCCACACTGCCTTGCGAAGGTGCAGCTTCACCTACCATGATGGGAGACAAGAGTATAACGTTAGTGGACAGTATGACATGCACATACTACGTAGATAGACGTATCTACATCCAGCCATGCCCAGCACAACACATGTTAAGGTCCCACAGCACACCGGCAGCCCGACATAAGACAGGAGCCACTGACCACCTCAGGGCCAACGACATGTACACCAATGCACTTACCACAGGTGCACCGTACAGCTGTTCGTAGTGGCTGAGCACACCGGTCACGAGAACATCTACTTCCGCAGCGGTGAAGGGACGGGACCGCCTCTCTCGCACTCTCTGCATGGCAAGGTCCTAGACTGTGGCAGTACAGCAGCAGTCGGTGGTCAGCTCAGCAGCTGGATGTCGAGGTGATGGACTGGCACGGCAGTCCAGGACCGACGGTTGTGGACGGGGCCTGGCACGGCATTTCTGGTCCCGCCTTGGCTGGCCGGTGTGTGGTGGAGGATGCAATGTGACTGTAAGGGGGGTCATGAACTGGCATGTCCATTGACATCATCTGAAGGATGTGTTGGACTGCAACTCCCCCGAGGAATACGTGCACCGCCAAGGTGGCGCCAGTGATTGAACATTGTTGCAAAAGGAGCATCCGTCCCGGATGCTTGCACATGCGGTAGCCGATGTCTGACCGTGACGGCCCGCGCACATGCAGACAATGGGAAGAGGGAACGCGGCCCACGTATGCCCATTCGAAAATAGCGGAAGCAGTGCACCGCCATGGCGGCGCCAATGATTGTATATTTTCAGGCCCTGCACCGTGGTGTGTAGTCTGCAGTTGTGTCATGAGGGTTGTGAGCGTGATAGCGGTCCTTCATATGTCATGCTCTATTTCATGTGTGTTCATACTATGCCCATCGGTGTGCACTCAATGTGCAACACATGTGCATGTCGCCGTGTTGACGTCGGGTATTTCCATACAGACGTTTATACTTCGTCACATCTACACAGTACATTACGGCTGTCTACCCACATTGTGCATCTGTTGTCAGTGTGTGGTTATTGTGTCGTACTGACAATGGTGGGGTTACACAAGCATTCTGTGTATGTGTGTAGCCTGTAGTGTCACCATGCATGTAATGTCCGTATGCTCACCATTTTTGATGTTGTCATTGGTGCATGATGACATGCTGTGTGTGTATAATTGTCGTTTGTGTGCTTGCACATGCATGTGTGTCTGTTAGGATGCTTCTACACATGTGGGTCATGACACATGTCTTGTTGGCGGTCATGTTGGCATTAGACTAAGTTGCGCTGCACATGTTGACACACATCATGTTGTTAGTGGCTGCACATAGTTCATACGGCACTCCGTGTTGTTGTGACAATCAGAGATGTCACACATATGACAATTGACTGCAACAATTTTCAAGTTGGTAGAGTTGGATGACATGTTATTGAGTTGCTATGCCATGCGTTGTTTGTGAATTGACTTCCATTTCATGTACTCCCACACAGGAGGGCTCCAAATGTCCATCGCCCATACACTGTGCTGGAGGATATGGTTGACGAGGAGGTGATCAGGAAATTCCGGCTGGATCGACGTCGATTGATGGAGCTTGTAGACCAATTGTCTCCTCACCTGCAGCCACGAAGAACCTATCTAGGATCCATTACACCGCCAGCAAAGGTGATGGCGGCACTACACTTCTTTGCAACTGGCACCTTTCAGTACACAGTTGGACATGCCGGGGGGATGCCACAGTCCATGTTCAGCATGGTACTTCGGGATGTTCTAAAAGCCATGATGATGTACTAGGATGACTACATCCATTTTCCACGGGCGGCATAGTTGGCAGCTGTCAAAGCAGACTTCTATGCACTGGGCCAGATACCACACGTAGTGGGTTCCATTGATGGCACACATATCACTCTTATTCCACCACGGGCACGTGAGCAGGTGTATAGGAATCGGAAGCACTTCTATTCCCTCAACGTGCAGGTGGTGTGCCTGGCCGCCAGCATCATATCCCATGTGTGTGCAAGATTTCCAGGCTCTGCACATGACTCCCACATCATGCGGAGCAGCATTGTCCCCCAACTGATGGCAAATCTGCGTCCAGAACGTGCGTGGCTTGTTGGTGAGTATGCTGTGGGGTCAGTTGTGACATCTGTGTGGCATGGGGAACCCACCAATTCTGGTTGTGATATTTCTGTCTCCCTTCCCCCTACATAGGTGACTCAGCGTACCCAAACAGGCCTTGGCTGCTGAGTCCCATACGTAATCCAACTACAGCGGGTGAAATGCGATACAATGATGCCCCTGGAAGGAGACGTAGAGTGGTTGAACGTACCTTTGGACTGATGAAGTCTAGGTTTCGGTGCCCTGATAAGAACGGAGGGGCCCTGCCTTACTCACCAGGCAAAGTTTGCAGGATCGTGATTGCCTGCTGCATGCTCCACAACCTGGCCGTGCACAATAACATTGAACTGCTCTTGGACCCTGACGACCAACAAGCTCCTCGGACTCCCATCCCACCCATGTCGACTGATGAGGATAGTGGTGAGGAGGAAGGTGTGGACCAGAGGCGCCAGCTCATTGATCACTACTTCCCTTGAATGTGAGTGACTACCTCTTGTGCCGGGTGACAATGCCTTATGTATGTTTTCTGGTGTTGTGTGGATGTGGTGTGCATCAGCTGGGTGTTGTGCTATGTGATGTTTGCATGTGTGTGTTTATTTCTTTACACATGCAAGTCTACATGATGTGTGTCCTCTCTTCCAATTATTTATTGATGAGTGTGGTTTGTGTAATGTTGCACTGCAGTGTGTTGTGATGGGTGTGATTCAGTTTGCTGACGTGTATTTGCTGTCTCTGATTTATCCTAGGTCACTCCCACAGCGGCATGATTATGTACGACTTGGATCCATGCACCGGGTAACGTCTGTTTCTGAGACAATCATGTGAATAAACATGGAGGCAACACATCATTGAGTGTGTAAGTGCTATTTATTTACAAGTTGTGCATTGGTGCTGGTGAATATTTACAGGTAAGTGTGGGGTGTGGGAGTGTGAGTTGAAGGTAATGGCAGATCAAATGTCCGTGCTGACACCACATTGGATGATGTCCGGCTAGTCCAGCAGACCTGTGCTAATGATTGGCTGTGTGGGACAGGATAGTTGGCAGGGTGAATGGCTGGCTCAGGCAGTTTCAGAGTCATTGTCGGCCCCTCTTGGAGCGTGTGGACGGAGCATCCCCACTGCTCTCGCCACTTCCAGCCTCGGACGGCCACTCCGTCTTGGAGCCGAAACAGAGTCGCTTGTGGGGCAGGTTGCTCAGGAGCCACATCCGTCGCCAGGGGCACAGGTGGCGGTGGCGGTGGTGTTGCTGCCCGTGGCATCTGGACACTTGGTTGAGGGGGGTGGGGGTGTTGTGGGCTATCCATTACCTCCACATTGATGTCTGCTGGCCCATGATGTCCACTATTTGGGCAAGGCGGCTGTCAATGGCCCGCAACATGTTTGTGTTGTCCACCGAGTCCTGGTGGGCACGATCTGCCTGTTCCTGGCCATGCTCGTAGGAAGCTTGGACCCTGGCTAGGGCTTCCAGCGACTCAGCAACAGGATGGGGAGGGTGTCCTTCACCAGCCCGACGGTGTGTCGAACTCCTGCTTGGCAGATGTGGCCTCGGCACACTCCTGTCGTGCCCACTCTCCCTGGTTGGCTGTGATGTCGATGGCCCTGCGTGGCGTGGTGGGTTAGGCAGGGTGGCACAGACAGGAGTGGTGGTACTGGTGGTGGTGGTGGTGGTGGCTCTGCAGCTCACTGTGGCCGGTGTTGCAGGAGTTACACTGGCGACGGTTCTCTGGCCTGGGATTTCCTGTGAGCCAGATGACCCTGGCTCACTGCTTGGGCCGTCTCCATCCTCCGCACCTGAGCTGGCTGTGGCATCGTCCCCAGAGCATCCTGGAAGTATGTGAGGCGAGTCTTGCGGACGGTTGCTGGTTTCACCAGTCAGATTGCGATCCCCTGAGGGACAAGATTGTGCAGATCAGTACTGTGGACATTACATGTTGTCGCGTTCTAATCTAGGAACCCGATCAATACTGTGACCTTATGCCCCTATATGGCTATAATCCATTTATACCCCTATAATGGCATAAACGATCAAGAGCAATATTTCAGAAACTCGCCTCCGGCCTAACACAATCGTAGCCACATTTCAGAATCTCTTCCTCTGCAGCTCATTAGAGCAAATGACACAGCAGAAGCCACTATCTAAGATTCCTAGATTACACTCCGAGTTCTTCAACAAGATAAAACTCAGCAACCTGGGAAAGCCCCGCTTGCTATGTTTTGATTAGTAATAGAACTCTAATGAGCACTGAGAGACGATCACTTCCTAGTGACATCTTTATTGACGTCTTATGTCCAAAAACGTACGTCAAACAAGGCACCTTTCAGGTATAATTATTACCAACGTTGCCTTAAGCAAACGCTGCCTCAACGACATCGATGATAGCGATGGTGTGGTGAACACAGGAGCAGAACAGCTGTCCCCTGCAGAGCCCAGCAGATGCAAGCTGCCCACGGACGCTGCCCCTCCTCCTCCTTGACGCGCTGAGAGAGACGCTGTCTTTTATCTTGCCAAGAAAATCCAGCTCCGGCGTTTCCAGCCTACTCTTGCGAGTGACTGGGATATCGAGTCCTGGAAGGAGATACAAGACCTCCAACATTCTATTTCAGAGGTATGGTGTTGAGTAAACCCTTAGAGAGAATTCTTGAAGCAAACCTTGGCAAAACCAACTTAACTAAAACTGCTACTTACTTACTCCCTCCCAAGTATTAGGCTTAGGTCAGGTATACTGGGGTAGGCATAGTTAGAAGCACCAGTTGAGTACGTTAGTCAAATGTATATATGAATGTATATATTTTATTCATTTTAACCATTGTATGGCTAGGAAACCATATCAATGCTTTTACAGTATTATTTCGCAATCCTCATTTTACTGTACGCACTTTTTATAATAACTAGTCTTGCAATTGTGGCAATTCATTTCTCTTGCACGAGAAGAAAGACTGTTCAATAAATAACAACTTTTATTGAAAACGCCCATCTCTCTATTCTCTGCATCTTGGTGAAAGTAATCTGCACAACTGACTGAGTAAAATAACTGTCTATTGTTTCACACGACTCTAGAGATTGACTCTTCTTCTAAGGAGCAAAGTTGTCATGTTTATGCGGTTGTTGGAAAACTGAATCCCTTCTTGTCTGTACCAGGGAAGCTGATCACTTCCTATTCAGTCAAGAAAGTTTCCAGTGACCTCTGAGCTAGTTGGTAACAAACCCAATTAAGTTTAGCATAGTCAGTAGAGACCTGGAAGACCGCACTTCTACGTCAAAACTGCTGTTTATGTTATTCCAATGCGCAGGGCCTATTGGGAAAATAGGAACTACACTACATGGCGCCCAACGTTTGGTAAGGCGATTAAACTAACGCAAGACGTTAGAGTAACTCAGTCGTGCATTTTTCACACAGACCCCTTTCTACCGTAAATACTCCAATAGACGTCTGGAGTGGGTGAAAGGTTAAAATCCGCCCGAACTTAGTAGGAAGAGATTCCTATGTAAAGCTCTGGTTTATTCAACGTTGAAGGATACAGTGTTCCAAAATATTGTGCACCTAATCTTTGTCTCCTTGGAGACCTGCTCTGCAAAACCTTTCTGACAATAAAATGTCAGACACTGAAAACGGAACCACTGCACCCGCAGTAAATGCGACCGAGCAGGGTCCCGACGGTGTTAATGAACCGGGTGCGATAATCATCCCGGTCAACATAAGAAAATCTATAACGTCAAAACTTATAGAAAATGGACTGACCACACAAGGTGGCACAGTCATCTTCGTGATAGAGGCACATGAATATCGGCAGACAGAGGTATTCTAT
This sequence comes from Lissotriton vulgaris, assembly GCF_964263255.1. NCBI lineage: Eukaryota > Metazoa > Chordata > Amphibia > Caudata > Salamandridae > Lissotriton > Lissotriton vulgaris. The sequence goes on from NC_141689.1 coordinate 1,469,199,658, forward strand.
TCTTGGATACAAAATAGGTGATCCACCGGAAGAGTACGCTCCTTTCGAGGAGATTGAAATCCCATAAAAATTCCAAGAGTATCTGCTGTGGTTTAAAGGCGCCCTAAAACATAATGATCATATTACCAGGCTCGGTCCACTAGGTAGACCAGGAGCAATGTGGCCGATTCTAGCCAGCTACACACTACATCCAGACATTGAAAAAATGTCAAGTGAAGAACTCTTAGTTAAAATAAGAGTGTTTAACAAAGGCATATAGAGAGTTAGTTCAATTGACAATGGAGGATAAAACGATCCACCAGAATTTGAAGGAAACAGATATAACAGATCAACCAATTGAGCTTGCCAGAATTATAGAAAAATGTTATGAAGAACTAGGTAGAGACAGCTTGGGTGGAAAACCAGTAAACCCCCAACTGCTCGAAAATCCTGAAAAATTGTTTATTAAAAATAATGCAAACACTCCTAAAAAAGCTGGGATGGAAATAAACAATCCACTCCCAAAGAAAAAGTTTTCCAGTCCAGAGGAAGGTCTCCTCGACGGAGAGAAAGAACTCCGGCTCGAGACCACCAGTCTCCCCAGAGGGAGCCCTCTGAGAAAAGATATAACCTTAGAAATCCACTAACTCAGGCCCTGGACAAATCATATATTCCAGGTAAACCCCAACCTTACCTGCAAGATCCAGTATCCACTTACGCGAGAAAGAAAATTTGGTACTTTCGACTTTTGGCCCTCAGGATCACGGACTTCAACCCCAAATGGGCCCGTACGGATGGCACCTTGGCCTGTCGTCTATGCAATTACCGTAGGGAATCCTGGCTACACTTGCTGTGCTGCTGCCCAAAGCTGGCCAATGACTGCCATCGCTTGCTGCTTCCGATTTTACGGAATACGGCCAATAGAACTTGTAGAGAGGCCTCGGACTGGTGCCTCTCAGTCTCCACGACCTCTTTGATAGCCAGAGTTGGGAAATTTATACACCAGGTAAAAATGGCACTCGACTCCCACTTAACGGCATTGTCAGCAAACTAACCGGAAGCCTTCTGCCCCAGTTATCTAACCTGGGCTGGTATAAAGATCCACGAAGAATCCATCTTTCGACAACAGCCCTTGGTACATGAATTGACTCTACAGAACCTTCATGTGCCCCCTTTTATTAGCTGGGAAACACTTGTTCAACCTATGTATCACTCTTTTTAAAAGAACCCTGTTTTGGACAGCTAATCAGGACTAATATGTTAGTTTTTTAACTTAAAGTAACTCTCACCTTTATGTTTGGATGGGTCATGAGAGTGGGGGAGTCGGGAAGTTCATAAAGCTTTTTATTCTTTTTTTTTCTCTCATTTTTTTTTTCTTTTTTATACTGTAAAGATTAAGTAATCATGCAGTTTATTAATAAAATTGTCAAATTGCCTTAGAAATAGGGATAATTTGAAGAAGCCTGATAGATATCAAAGTATTGATACACGTCCCTCTCGATCTTTTTCGCAGAAATCGGAAAGAAGAGGACAGTCAGACCCAGGAGAGCACACCAAGTCCAAAGACAAGGAACCTGCTCAAAGTAAAAAATCTCAATTTCCAAGAAAGAAGGTAGCCAGTATTAGAGTAAACGAACATGCCGAGAATACTGAGGACACAGTTGAAAAATGGGGAGTGGGCACAGACAATGCTAGACAGTGCAGCAGAAATCAGTATAGCTCGCAAGATCCTGATGAGTCATCTGGAGACAGTGGACACGAATGAATACATTCATGTAGAAACTGCCAACACCAGAGTTAGCGAGCCCCATAAGATATACAAAATAACACTACGTATAGAGGGTGATAAGACTAGGAAAATAAGGGGTCTATTTTGGGATAAACTCTCAAAAGGCTATGACATTCTGTTAGCTGAAAAAGATTGGCCCCCAGAGTTTGTCAGGGAGTGCCCTCGTGGCGAAGAAATGATTATGCCTGCCTTCTCGAATCACAATCAGATTCACACTAAATATATATATGCAAGGAAATGGGCAGTAGCCCAGGCACCAGCATTATATAAAAATCATAAAGGATGGGATGAGGACTCTCCTCCTCACAAAATCCAGTTAAAAAGTCAACCGACTGCACTAAGGCAGTATCCCATTAAGCAAGAAGCTAAAAGACAAGTCAGGGAGATTTTAGATCAACTTGAATACCAGGGGGTGATTGAAACATGCACCTCTCAAATGAACAATTCTTTGTTTCCTGTCTCCAAACCAGACAATTCATATCGTCTAGTTTTGGACTACAGACACCTTAACGCATGTTGCAAAACATTTGCAGTACAAAATTCGCATAGTGCTGCACTAATGAATAACATAGTTAGGAAAAAATATAAAACAACATTAGACATATCAAATGGTTTCTTTTGTCAAAATATTGCACCAGAAAGCAGATACTTGACCGCTTTCTCAGTAATGGGGTCGCAGAAAAATTTCTGTAGGCTCCCACAGTGATTCAAGAACAGCCCAGGACTATTTTCAGCCAGAGTAACAGAGTTACTACAAATGTATGATGATGAGGCATTATCTTATGTAGATGATATCTATCTCACAGACGACGACTTGGAGACTCACTTGAAAAGAGTGAACACCATAATACTTGGGTTTGTGGCAGAGGGTTACAAATTCAACTTTAAAAAGTCTCGAATTGCCCATCTGACAGTAATATTTCTAGGATACGAATTATCAAGTGAAGGAAAAAGCCTAGCGGATAACTTCTTAGAGAAGTGCGCTGTACTCCAAGCACCAAAAACGCTGAAGAACTTACAACCGATTCTAGGCTTCCTGAATTTCGGAAGAACTTACATTCTAAAATTATGCGGAGAGGGTTAAACCTCTCTATGAACTAATTAAACCTGATTTTAAACCAATCACTTGGACTAAAAAACACACAGAAATTTTGAGATCACTGCAAACAGACATGTTAGCAAAAACAAAATTAGATACACGTGACAACACATGCAATCTTGTAATCCGAGTCATCCCAAGAAGATGCGGATTCACGTACCTGACCTCTAATGAGGGAGAAAAGGTACCAATAGCTTACAAATCACACTTGTACACACAAGCAGAAAAAACATTCAGTCCTACAGAAAATACTGTGAAAGCAGTAGAAACTGCATTAGTGAATGAACGAGAACTAGCACATGGCAAAAGGATCAATATCCTCACAGCGGAATCCGCCTTCAAGGCGCTATTCAGCCCAGTAAACCTGCCTACAGTGTCACTGGATCCGAAATGGATACAGTGTGTAAATTCTCCTGGAGCGGAAGATGTGAAATACTATTTCGCCCCACAATTCGAAAAACTGAATGATTTGACTTATGAAGAAGAATATCCTCTGCCAATCGAAATTCTGCCTCTCCCACAGTATGCCTGTATAATCTATACAGATAGATTTGCACAGCATTTTAACGTAGAGAACAAATCCTACGATAAAGCCTGCGCGATTGTTAAAGGTCGCTGGCTGTGCGGTAAATTCAGACCGAAAATAACAAAAACTGAATCAGTGAGGAACTGTTCGGCTCAGCGAGCTGAAATCAGATCTTTAAAGATGGCGCTTGAAAATGCAGAACGTGAATTCCCGACACTAATCGTGTGCGATTCGCATTTTTGCGTCAACTCTTACAATAATAAGTTGCGGAGCTGGATTCAAAATGATCACAAAGATGACACAGGTGCCACAATAAAGCATAAAAAGCTTTGGAAACAGGTAGTTCTTTTACAGAAGGAACTACAAAAGACTCACGTGATACACACTCTGAGTCATCGACGTGATGGCGTTCACGTTGCAGGGAATTCATTGGCTAACACAGCCACAGCGGAAGCAACTAAACCGGCTTCCGTAGCCACAAAAAAGCGTTCAGAAAAATACATAGACGGGGAAACCATGCTGGCAGTAAAAACGTCCGTAAAAAGCGACTGTGCAGCACTACCCGTGAACTATCCACTCAATTATGCATACGTAATTGATGCGAACTCCGTTCCTTTTGCTCGAATCCCTGGAGTGGGGGATAGGGTAATTCCAAACACGAATCGGAGAGGTTTTCTTACACAGGAAGCACATATGGGGTTGGGTCTGAGACACCAAACAATCAGGGACTCTCTGAAAGAATTACAGTCAGAGTACTGGTGGCCGGGAATGAGTGTAGATATTCATGATTTTGCAAACAATTGTGTAGACTGCAACAGAGATCGCAGTGGAGAACCGGCCAGCGTAGTGTCGGGAACCCTAATAGAAAGCATAAGGCGATCTATTCGTGTAATCAAACAAGAGAAACGCGTCCCATTGTATATCATTAGAACAAAATCCACTTAAAAAATGTGGCCCCAGCGCTCGGCTGACGCCAGAACGGTTATAAAAGATCTGCGAGTCTTTATCGGCACATACTCAATTGCCAAGTTTCCATTCTGACCAGGGTCCTGCTTTCAGCTCTCGAGCTTATAAGGAGGCCATGGCCAGCATGGGCGTTGGCTTGCGATACTCTTGTCCATCACACCCCGAAGGGAACAGTGTAGTGGAAAGAAAAAAACGGGACATAAAGCAATCTATAACAGCGAAGGTATTAGGTTCGGGTGATGGGTGGGTCAAACATTTAATAAGTGTCCAGATCAGTCTTAACAATTTGCCAATAAATTCTCTAAAAGGTTTCAGCCCATATGAACTATTGTTCGGAACTAGAATGTACATTCAGGACTTAGATAGTCAGGTATCAGTGGTAGAAGATAAGAATAAAGACTTTGACATCAAAGACCGTTTGGCTGTTTTACAGGACTTGAATGAAACAAGAAAATCCTTAAGCAACATAAAGTTAAAACAACAGCCAGCTACCACTGACGAGGCACCACCAGCCCCAGCAAGGCCTGTCTGGATTCCAAAGATTGGGGATCTAGTCAGAGAAAAAATAGCGGTGAAGAAGGAATTTGGGCCTTCTTACAGAAAAGCAGTACCTGTCTTAGCAATCAACGGAACAAGATCAGTAGTACTACCGTCCCTTGCTGGTAAAAAGGAGAACAGAGTTGTATCAATCGACCTGGTAAAAGCACAAGCATGTGGCCTATAATCAACAGTATTCCCAGTGGACTCCAGAGAAACAACAGAATACCCAAACTCTCAACAATTCAAGAGGTTCAAACTGAAAGACTAATCACATTCGATAAACCTGCAGTGCACAGAGAGGGACTACGCAATAATGCCATGGAACTCGTGCCTCTTGAAACACAGATTGAAACAGTTCGTCAATAAACACCAGTCTACAATGATGTGGCATCAGAATGTGCTACCGAAAGACAAATTGAAAGAACAATTCCAACAATTGACAGAACTGCCTCTGGCTACTTCATTAACTTCGACAACTTTTCTGAAGATCAAAACGAGGCCGAAGTAATGCCAGAAACAAAGACTTTTAAAGAAAAAGCAACAGAACTCTTTCATCAACTCGAGGAAATTTACCTTGTTTCTCCATGGTTAGAGTTCTGGTTTGGTCAAGGTGTATTTTTCCTCCTGCTTTTGCTCATCATGGTACTTTGCTTGGGAAAATTAATTGAAGGAAAATACAGTTCAATGGACACAGCAAGTCAGAACATCAACTTAGTCCTCAAACCACACAGATCATCCCACGTGAAGAAAAGAGAACTGTCAACAGTAAATGTCACAGCAATTCCAATACCCGGCGGGGTAGTATGGGACAAAACTGACTGTGAAATATATGGTCCGGTCGAAATCCTGAAATATCCTCACCAGTTCAAGGTTTCCTTAAGTGACTTTGTTAAACCAAGTACATTTTCTGATGGTTGGGATTTTGAAAGTATTATTAATATGATGTCTGATTTAGTGTTGTCAGCAAGATTTACACAACATGATTATTTGCAAGGTTCGTCTATTTATGAACAGATGTACTGCTTCTCACATTAAGGGGACCATTACTTACATAAATCTGCACAACCTAGAAATGTTTTTAAATATAACCAATGGGAACATTGTGCTACTCCACCTAAAAGCAGTTCTAAAACATTCTATGAGAAATTTCAGTACTTCTCAGGGTTTAACACCAGTGATGCAGAAACGTTTTATTATAAGCTGTTAGATAAAACAGGGTTGAAAACAATGCTGACAAATAATAAATTGATATATTCAGAAGCATTTTATGAAAAAATGATGACATTTGGTTTTGATTTTTGGAGAAATAACATTGAAACGAAAACAATCTGGGGTACAAAATATTGGCAGGTACAAGGCCTAGAAGCATTATTTCGAGCCTGCATGATCCCAGAGCAAATAATGTTTTTAAATGACACAATTCACCAAACAACCTGTCTTGGCCTAGCTAAGATTAAAGACCTTAACAAACCGTCTATTTCAAAGCCAATACCTGATAATGCAACAACAGATATTGAAATAGACTTATCTAAATTTTTACATCTAAACAGAACACATCCTGATTGGAAAAAGTGGTTAATCTGGCCTACTGACACAAACAACTGTCAAGATAGATTCCTGAACAAAACACAGGGGTTAACAATGACCAGACCAGACCCTAGATACTTCCAGAGACAACATCCAGGGATAGTAACAACATACAGTGTAGGGAAGCTGTGCCTTGAATGGCTAGAATCATCCACACTGGCAGAAATTAAGCAACACTTATCTTTACTTAAAGATGGTGCTGATTTGCGCGATTTCATTCTGGGACCTCGCAAACAGCGTCAAAAACTTTTCATAGAGACCAGTATATATGCGGCTTACAACGAGGCTTGGAAAGTAACACAAATTGAAACAGCTGAAAAAATACGAGAAATTGATCGTATTAATTTGGAAAAATCACATTCTGTTGTGGACAATGGGTTAATGACTCTGTCCTCCAGAATATATTCACTGGACAGTATTGTATCATCTGCCATAGATATAATAGACAAAGACCTGCTAATGTTACTGCATGGCCAGTCGCAATTGCGTTCTATTGTACAGTTAGGCTGGACGCTGCAAAATCTTCGTTCAGGCTACGTGCCATGGCGTTTAATCAACACAACGTCATTGTTTTCCATCTTTAACCTTACTGATAAACAAATCAGCTTGGCACAGAAAGGAGCAGACTATACAATCCTGAGCATCAAAAACTTGAGAGATTACCTTTGACAATGTCAGAAAGTCCTGTCATTGAATGGATAATACACGGGATTATCACAATTCCGATAACAACTTTCCGATTTAAAAATTGCCTTGAACACATACCGACTGTCCAGTATGAACGTTTGGGTAAAGGATACATTAAGTCAGCATGGAAATTACCATACACACACACATGCTATAGTGACAGCAACAAAAATGTATTTCTTAGTGGTGAAAACTGCAAACATTCACTAAGCGGTATACTTTTGTGCCAAGGTAATAATTTACACGGGGACTGTGAAGGAAATTCAAACAACCTTTCATGCCACCAACATGTCACACCTGCAACGCAGATAGAGCCTTTCTTTAAGCAGCTCTCGAATGGGAGTTACATTCTAATAACGGATCACAGCTGTTGTGGCCTTTTGCCAGGGAAAGCATATCTGTAAGCATAACTTCCATGGTCAAATGCTGTATGCAAGCATTGTTTCCAAACGGCCCTGGAGACACGGAGACTCCCGTATGGCCTCGTTTGAATGTCTCTTCTATACGAATTGATACTTTAAGCAGAATGAAGTCTGTGCTTTTGCAGACAACAGTGCCCATCACGTCATCAAAAGAGACGTATGATCTCCTAGTTGCAAGGACAACATCAGAGATTCATGACCTTTTATCAACAAATTGCCCCGTGCATTTCACAGAAATGCTTAGCCAAATTCTTAACATGTCGAGTGCCATAGGCATCCCAGGCGTATTTAAGACCATTTTTAAGGGACTGTTAACACCATTCAAAGGAATTCTGGGAATCATTCCTAATTTTGTCCATTCAGTCTTTGGCGACATACCCCTAATTTTGGGACTTGTAGCAGGCATTTTATTTTTGACCCTCCTGCTCCGATATGGCAAGCCAAAACTCAGACATGACTCCGACAAGGATGGAAGAAACAATCCTAGCAATACGCTACCGGGACCGAATAACTAGAGTCCTTGGATTGGCCAGGCTGAGAGATCTGAACATGACCTGGTTTCTTTCATTCAGACCTATATGGCAGACCTGCATCTTACCTGTGCTTCGATGTATGCTATGCGGAGATGAGTGCATGTTGGACACCTGTCTTGCACTTCCATCAGCAGTACCAATGGATATCGATACTTTGCAAAGTCCTGTAACGGCTCACGCATTGTGTTGTTCCCAGCGGCTACCAATCCTGATGACGGCATTCGTTGAGACTCCTGTGCTACGACTAGGTGGTAACAGTGGAGCGAGAAATAAAAGCAACATCACCCAGGTACGACCTTCTGTGAGCTTTGCTGATCCAGACTTTGATGATAGCAATCATTCTCACACCTGCCAAGTTACAGCATTATCGAACTTGGTCGAACTGTCACCTGATTTTGTAGACCAATTTTTTGAGAGCCTATCTGATATGATGTTCTTCCCCGAACAGAAACAATAATTTTTGAAAAGCATTCCGACACACAGCGTTCCCATGAACTCTGAATTCGGCCTTCAGTTTTGATCAACAAAAACTACGGAAAAGCGTTGGAACTCTATTCCCCCGTTCACCATAAAAAAAAAACATTTTTCAAAATATATACCTTTTTCTGGCACAAAATTCTTTTCTTAAAGTAGTCCTATTCATAAAGAACAGAACTTCTATTTTTAGGTAAATCTAGAGACATAATAACTTTACATCAGCCTCTAGCACATGTTACAGCAATTGCATTTCTATGTGATGAAATTATCTCGCCCTTCTTTTCTGTATAAAGAGATATTTCATGTGTAATTTTTTCGCAAAATTGTTCACTGATTACATATGCTATAATTTTGAATGATTTCTATGCTTAAAGACGTACAGTACCTATATTTCCATGTATTTCAAATACGCCATTTCAAATGCAGATAGGTATTTTGGGGTGGGTAATAATACACATGCATCTTATTGCTATAGTTTTTAGTAATTTGATAGACATACATTCGTGGAGTGGGTGTCGTGTTCTAATTTAGGACTCCGATCAATACTGTGACCTTATGACCCTATACGGCTATAATCCATTTATACCCCTATAATGGCAGAAACTCGCCTCTGGCCTAACACGATCAGAGCCACATTTCAGAATCTCTTCCTCTGCAGCTCATTAGAGCAAATGACACAGCAGAAACCACTATCTAAGATTCCTAGATACACTCCGAGTTCTTCAACAAGATAAAACTCAGCAACCTGGGAAAGCCCCGCTTGCTATGTTTTGATTAGTAATAGAACTCTAATGAGCACTGAGAGACAATCACTTCCTAGTGACATCTTTATTGACGTCTTATGTCCAAAAACTTACGTCAAACAAGGCACCTTTCAGGTATAAATATTACCAAAGTTGCCTTAAGCAAACGCTGCCTCAACGACATCGATGATAGCGATGGTGTGGTGAATACAGGAGCAGAACAGATGTCCCCTGCAGAGCCCAGCAGATGCAAGCTGCCCACGGACGCTGCCCCTCCTCCTCCTTGAAGCGCTGAGAGAGACGCTGTCTTTTCTATTGCCGAGAAAACCCAGCTCCGGCGTTTCCAGCCTACTCTTGCGAGTGACTGGGATATCGAGTCCTGGAAGGAGATACAAGACCTCCAACATTCTATTTCAGAGGTATGGTGTTGACTAAACCCTTTGAGAGAATTCTTGAAGCAAACCTTGGCAAAACCAACTTAACTAAAACTGCTACTTACTTACTCCCTCCCAAGTATTAGGCTTAGGTCAGGTACACTGGGGTAGGCGTAGTTAGAAGCACCAGTTGAGTACGTTAGTCAAATGTATATATGAATGTATATATTTTATTCATTTTAACCATTGTATGGCTAAGAAACCATATCAATGCTTTTACAGTATTATTTTGCAATCCTCATTTCACTGTACGCACTTTTTATAATAACTAGTCTTGCAATTGCGGCAATTCATTTCTCTTGCACGAGAAGAAAGGCTGTTCAATAAATAATACCTTTTATTGAAAATGCCCGTCTCTCTATTCTCTGCATCTTGGTGAAAGTAATCTGCACAACTGACTAAGTAAAATAACTGTCTATTGTTTCACACGACTCTAGAGATTGACTCTTATTCTAAGGAGCAAAGTTGTCATGTGTATGCGGTTGTTGGAAAACTGAATCCCTTCTTGTCTGTACCAGGGAAGCTGATCACTTCCTATTCAGTCAAGAAAGTTTCCAGTGACCTCTGAGCTAGTTGGTAACAAACCCAATTAAGTTTATCATAGTCAGTAGAGACCTGGAAGACCGCACTTCTACGTCAAAACCGCTGTTTATGTTATTCCAATACGCAGGGCCTATTGGGAAAATAGGAACTACAGTACAATGTTTATTTCGCACTAATAACATTTCACTGTCCAGTCGCACACACCCCACCCACCTCTCGACACACACCAACACCACCACCCTCCCTGTGGACATGGGGGCTGTTGGGAGTTGTAGTAGTGGCCTCTCACACACCCCACCCACCACCACCGCCATCCCTGTGGACATGGGGGCCTGTTGGGAGTTGTAGTAGTGACCTCCCACCCACCACCACCGACCTCCCTGTGGACATGGGGGCCTGTTGGGAGTTGTATTAGTGGCCTCTCACACACCCCACCCACCACCACCGCCCTCCCTGTGGACATGGGGGCCTGTTGGGAGTTGTAGTAGTGGCCTCTCACACACCCCACCCACCTCCACCGCCCTCCCTGTGGACATGGGGGCCTGTTGGGAGTTGTAGTAGTGGCCTCTCACACACCCCACCCACCACAACCGCCCTCCCTGTGGACATGGGGGCCTGTTGGGAGTTGTAGTAGTGGCCTCTCACACACCCCACCCACCACCACCGCCCTCCCTGTGGACATGGGGGCCTGTTGGGAGTTGTAGTTGTGGCCTCTCACACACCCCACCCACCACCACTGCCCTCCCTGTGGACATGGGGGCCTGTTGGGAGTTGTAGTAGTGACCTCCCACCCACCACCACCGCCCTCCCTGTGGACATGGGGGCGTGTTGGGAGTTGTAGTAGTGACCTCTCACACACCCCTCCCACCACCACCGCCCTCCCTGTGGACATGGGGGCCTGTTGGGAGTTGTAGTAGTGACCTCCTACCCACCACCACTGCCCTCCCTGTGGACATGGGGGCCTGTTGGGAGTTGTAGTAGTGACCTCCTACCCACCACCACTGCCCTCCCTGTGGACTTGGGGGCCTGTTGGGAGATGTAGTAGTGCCATGCCACCCATCACCACCGCCCTCCCTGTGGACATGGGGACCTGTTGGGAGTTGTAGTAGTGGCCTCTCACACACCCCACCCACCACCACTGCCCTCCCTGTGGACATGTGGGCCTGTTGGGAGTTGTAGTAGTGACCTCCCACCCACCACCACTGCCCTCCCTGTGGACATGGGGGCCTGTTGGGAGTTGTTGTAGTGTCCTGCCACCCACCACCACTGCCCTCCCTGTGGACATGGGGCCCTGTTGGGAGTTGTACTAGTGTCCTGCCACCCACCACCACCGCCCTCCCTGTGGACATGGGGGCCTGTTGGGAGTTGTAGTAGTGTCCTCCCACCCACCACCACTGCCCTCCCTGTGGACATGGGGTCATGTTGGGAGTTGTAGTAGTGTCCTCCCACCCACCACCACCGCCCTCCCTGTGGACATGGGGGCCTGTTGGGAGTCGTTTACATTTTGGTGAGTATGTGGACCACATGCATGGGTTGGGGCCTGGGAGATGTGTCTTCAGAGTTGTGTGAGGCAGACCATGTCGGTGTGCTGGTGGTGCTTGGTTTGTACTTACCAGCCTCTTCTCCGTCCTCAATTCCTTCCAGGCTCTCTGGGTGCAGTATGCCCAACACCTTTTCCTCCCAATCAGTGTAGGGTATGGGCTCCGGGGGTGTGCCGCCGCCAGTGTGCTGTGCTCGTAGATGGTTTTTTGCACGGATCCCTTTGACACGCGTTTTCAGGTCATGCCACTGCCTCTGTATCTCGTGCTTTGTCCTTGGCACGGTCCCTGACGCATTCACCCTACTTACGATCCTGTCCCACATGTGATTTTTTTGAGCCACGGTGGTCTGCTGGACTAGTGCCCCGAATATGTGGGGTTCAACACAGATGATTTCATCTACCATTACCTTCAATTCAGTCTCCGTGAATTTTGGGATTTTCTTGGGTGCCATGGTGTGTGGTGCTCAGGGTGTGGGTTGAGTGAGTTGTGAGGTGCAGGTGTGTGATGTGTGGGAATGGTGTGGTGGGTGTTAGTGTGGTGGGTGTGTTTGGGTGGTGGTTGTATGGGTTCAATTGGTGTGTGCTGTCGGTCGTCTTGGGCCTCTTGCTAGCAGCTATGCTGTGATGCAAAGGATTGTGGTAGTGGGTGGGAGTCATTTTATAGTGTGTGTCGTGGTCGTGTCCCAATGGTTGTTGGCAGTCAGGGGCTAGGTGGGTGTGTTGACTAGTGTGCATTGGTAGATACATGGGGGGGTGTCATTGTGGCTTGTGATTGGTGTTGGTGTTTCAGGTGGGTGGTAGTCCTGTTTCATGTGTTTGCTATTTCCTTCTGCGACACTTTTTGTCATTGGTTTGACGGTAGGGATGTTGCTCGTGTTGGCCTACCGCTGAGATGCACCGTTTCTCATTGCATTGTTTCCGCTGCGGCCGTGGATTGCGGTGCGTACCGGGGTATAGGTGGCGTTATCCTAATCGCGGACACGGAGCCTTCGCAGGTATTGCGGTAGATGTGGCTGTTCCCGCGGTCAAGTGCGTCCGCGGCGGGCGGTGTTTCATCGGTTCCGTCCGCGTGTGGCGGTCTCAGGTGTACTCCGTTCGCCGCGGACGGTGTTTCATGAGGTCCGTACGCTGCGGTCGTACTTTCGTCCCATTTGTATCCTAATTGCAACGGAGGTTTCTCCGCGGTGAGGTCTGGAGTAACTTGGCCGATTCCTTGGCGGACGGAACACGTTTCCGTCCGCGATCCTAATCGGCTCCTAAGTATGGAATTAAGTACCCCCTGATGCACATTATAAGGATGTTGCAAGTAACTTAGGAGTTCCATAACCATATTGAGAAACAAGGCCGAAGGTCGAGTTCCTTTATAAGTTTATGGAATACCAAGATGACTTGCAATATCCTTATTATGTACACGAGGTGGTAATTTATCCCATATAATACATGGTCATGCCTTTACATTTCCCACAAACCACTTAAAGCTTTGGGGCCTCATTTATGAAAAGTGACGCATCGCTGCGTGAAAACAGCGATGCGTCACTTTTCACTGCGCACTCCTTGCGACACCAATGATGCATCATATTTAATGTATGACGCATCATGTCGCAAGGGCTTACAGATACGTCAGTATTTCTGACGCATCTGTAAGCGCAAAAGTGACGCATTGCTGGAGTGTGTCACAAAAGTGACGCATCTCCAGCAATGCGTCCTTTCACATGGGGAAAGCCCCATGTGAAAGGGCTTGCGTCAGTCTTACGCCTGCTGTGAGGCAGGCGCAAGATTTTGACGCAACCGCATCCTAAAAGTGACGCAGTGAAATCTCATAGATTTCACTGCGTCACTATTACGAGGCTTTTTGCGGAGGAACGCCCCCTCTGCATACATTATACCTGACGCAGGTATAATGTGGCGCAGGGGTTTAAAAAGTGACGCATCTACCTAGATGCGTCACTTTTTAAATATGGCGCAACAAGGCGCATGTTTTACGCCGCAGATGCGTCACAAAAAGTGACGCATCCGCAGCGCAAAACTGACGCAAGGCCTCATAAATGAGGCCCTTGGTGCGTAGCTCTTTCATATGAAGGAGCGAACATGTTTGCATACATCGAGAATAAAAATATAACCTCTGGTTCAAAATGAAGCACACCAAAAACCTGTTAGATATTTGGTGCAAACACATCTTAGAAACAGTTTAATACAAGTCTGTGTTGGAAAAAAATAAAAGCTACAGTAGTTCGAAATGTGTAGAAACTTGCAGAAAGAACCTAGCTTTCCCTAACTATCTGAGTGCAAAAAATAAATGTTCTCTCTGCTTGTCCTTTTAAGCTAAAACAAATATAGCAGAAGAAAGAAAAACAATGTTACGTTTTCATTACTTTAAAAACAGCTGCTTCAATTAAGTTCATTTATTTGTCATATCTTTCACCTAGGGTGTTGACTCTGGCAGTAGGCGCTGTGACTTCAGAAGTAAACTGTAATAACCTATATGGTAGAGTTCCCACATCTTTTCTCTATAATCAGCGACTGGATATGTCACAAGTCACCTATTATAGAGAAATTAGCGACAGGCATTTAAACCGGAATTACAGAAACCCATGTATTATATTGCTATTATTTAGGGTGTTTATTTGTAAACTGTTTACGATGTCAGCACTCGTTCCATTTACCTGGTTGCCTGTCCTAGAATTGCATATCTTTAGATTTTTACACTGAAAGGAAAAATTACGTTGCTGCATATAAATTGGTGCTATTATTTGCTATTTATTTTTATGTCTTTGTGGGTTCTCTTCTCTGTGTGTTTATGTGCAAGAACAGAAGCTCAAATTAGCCAGCCTTATTGTGATGGATTACAGTCCCCTATCCTCTCTCTCTTTCCAGTTCCCTTGTCTAGCATAAGTCGGTTAGCTTTGGTGATCAACGTGTGTCGCATTCTGATTTTTGCTGTTCTGTTAATAGCCACTTTTTGTTAACATTGCATGCATGTTTTCTCATAATCAGAGAATACTATTTAAAAGAACCCTAACAAAACTTAGGACAAGACGAAGAAATATGCATTTTATCGTTTCGAAATTAACAAATCCAAACTAACTAAAGAGCTTCTAAACTGTATGCGGAAAAATTGGTCATGCAATTGTAATTGTAAATTGTATTTATTTAGCAATTACTAATCCTGATGATCCGTTGAATCTCTTTGCTAAGAGTATGGGCCAGATGCATCAAGCGAAATGCGCTCGCAAAAGGGCCAGATTCTCAGAATCTGGCCCTTTGCGAGTGCAATTTTTGCATTTGGGATGCATCATCCCAAATGCAAAAATCGCAAATAGAGAATTCGCTAAATTGCGATTGTTTGCATTTAAGGAATCTCAAATTGAGATTCCTTAAATGCAATGCATGAAAGTATCAAAAATAGCGAATTCTCTAATAGGGCCGCAAATTACCACGAAGTAAAACTTCATGGTAATTTGCAAAAACTTTGAAAAATGCACTTTTGTGCATTTTTCAAAGTTTCATGTTGCGCACACACATGCCCTAAGGGCATGTGTGTGTGCAACATAAGTGTACAGATCACATTCAGGGGTGTAACAGGGTGTCCTTTGGACACCCCTGCACCCTTGAACTCGCAATCTCAATTTGCGAATCGCTAATTGCGATTCGCAAATTGAGATTGTCTTCCCATTCATTCCTATGGGCCTCTAGGCCCATAGGAATTAATGGGGAGGTATTCATTCATTGCGAGTCGCAATTTGCGAGTCGCAATTAAGGAATTCTAAGGAATCGCTATTTTTATAGTGATTGCTTGATGCATTCCATTTTGCTATTCCTTATTAGCGATTCCTTATTTTTCGCTAATAAGGAATCGCAAAATGGATGCTTGATGCATCTGGCCCTATATCTCTACTCCAGACTCTAAGATTAGAGTGAGACATTAGTGAATTAGTAATATGTGCTTCCTTTTTCCTTGTGGATTAGTTGTGGTAGTTTGCTCAGTCTGTACTCTTGAGGTCTTGTCTTTAGTAGTGTTTTTAGTGGGGATAGAATTAAGGAAATGTTATGTTATGTTATGTTATTTATTTATTTCTATAGCGCACGGCTACTCAAAAAGAGTGTCCCGGCGCTTTGTTGGAGAAAGAGACAATACTGCAACATACAAACATAACACCAGATAAAAACTAACAGAAGAGTGGGCCAGAGATTCACGGAAGACCGGCTACTGAGTGAACAGCCAAGTTTTAAGGCCTTTCCTAAAAGCCAGTAGGCTGGTGGCTCCCCGCAGGGTCAGTGGTAAAGAGTTCCACAGCTGAGATGCCAGCAGTCCAAAGGAGCGGCCTCCGAAATGGATTCGAAAAGGGAAAATGTGAGTTGGTATAGGGAGTTATAGACATTTATGCCTGTAATTTGGGTGAATAAGATAAAAAAGAGGTAGAAGCTTGAAAAGGATGTTTGGGAGTTCACAGTAGTCAGAAAGGTTTGCGATGAGTTAGAGAAAGGGTGGACCGGATAAAGTGGTCAGTCATGCAAACTTTAATCACATTAATTAAAACGCATTAAAGTACAATAAATACACATAACTGTTTTGACACTAAAAATGTATTTATAAAAATATAGACATATTTGTACCATGTCCAGTACTAAAGATAGTCCTTTTTTTGCTTTTTTGCTTTTTTAATAAATTACTGAAATTTGCATACACATATAGAGGCGTACCCACATATCTAAATATGTACTGGTATGCATGCATACATATAACTATGTACATGACACTTAGCAACATTTTACTGCTTGTCAAAAGCCCCTCTCTATATACACATATATGTGTGCAGAAGCAGCAATATTTACATAGCAGGATATATATGTATGTTATGGCTAAGAACACAACATTTTTTCCACGTCCTACTACAGTAATGTATCTTCTTATCAATTGAAGCATAGTTTCATGTATCGGGACACATATATAACGACAACCTGATGTCCATTCTCCATACCTTGACATATTATATATAGAGTTATAGTTAGGTCAGCCTTTCCATGGGAAATGCCTCTTTAATTTGCTAATAACTTTTGCACCATTTGATAAATCTTCACAAAACCTTCAAAATGATTCTCTTTTCTGACTAGTTTCTTCATGGAAAAGTTTCAGGGTGATCCGTCAAGCTGGGCCTGAGAAATGGTGGAGGGTAGGAATCCCAAAACGTAAAATCCCCATGGATATTTCATAAACTTTTTTGAACAGTAGTACAGAAAAACCCGATGTACGGAACTACACCAATTTCATCAGAAAGCTAGATCTTTGCCCAGGTAAAGAGATTTTTGTTGTTTGGTATAAATCAATTCGGTAGTTTTTGAGATATCAAAGGACAAACATATTTGTATATCTGGATGGTTGGGTTTAAGGGACTCTCACAAGAGACCCTCCAACCCAATTTTGAAAATAAGAGCTCTTTGATTGCCACTGGGGACCTTTTTTCCCTTGGGCCAGTTCAAAGGTTACATGCTCCCATGAGAGCAATCATTATTTCTTGCTGCCTACAACATGAAGAAAAATATGTCAGGCAGCCATTACAGGACTCTGGGATTTAGGGGTATATTTACAAGAATTGCTGCTAACCAGATTTTGTGTTAACAGCAATTTCCTTAACGCTATATATCACTGAAAACAATTGCCCTGACACTAGCGTAAAGGCGATAAAAAAATTGACGTTAGCGAGAGAAAAGTGACGAAAGGCTCTATGGGCAAAAATAGCCTATAAATACATCTCTAATAAAAAAAAAAGACAATGGAATGCAGAATGGAGCAGCCAAGGTCAAGTTCAGCACAGGTTATTAACCCCCCCAAACGCCTCAACAGCCAGGATGACCAGCCAGAGTCCCAGGGTAAGAGAAAATGCAGAATGAGAGCATCATTTATGAAAAGTGGCACATAGCTGGGGAAGACAAGTGATGCAGCACTTTTCATAGCGCCATCCTTGTAACACCTTGGCAGCCGATGCATGGAAGCGCGGACAGTCTCTGGTGCCCCTGACACCCTAGGCCTGCTGAGGATGTCTCAGAAGAAACCCCATGGCCAAAAAAAGCATTAAAAAAAATCTGTGCAATTTGTGCTGGTGTCGCAAATTCTTCCAAAATTGTTTTAAAAAAATGAAGCACGTTTTATTTTGAAGAGGCCCCCAGGTGGGCTAGGTCCTCGGGGCATTTCTTAAAAAATTATTGCGGGGGCCCACGAGGTCCCCCATAGCCCCGGGTACCACTATATCCACCCTAATGGAGCCAGGGATGGGCCTGGGGACCGCCACCCCCCCAGGGCCGGCTCCTGCAGTGTCCAGGAGTGCCCACCCCCGGGACAGTGCTGTTTGCTATGACAGGGCAGGAGCCACGCAGCTTCTGCCCTGTCATAGCTAATTTGCTTTGGATTTTGGAAGCGAGAGCTGAGGAATCTGCTCTCGCTTCCAAAATACAAAGCTGACTGCTTTTCCACACGGTGAGATGTATGTCAGTAGCTCCCCTTGTGGACAAGCAATGTCGGCTCCCGCAGGCCGATGTGATGTGGTGGGACTGTGGGGCTATTGAGGTTCCCCCCATGATCCCTAAGGTGAGACGAGGCCCCGGGGGATGGGGTCCTCAGGGCCAGAATTGGCCACGGGAGGGGGGCCAATACGGTCCTCTTCTTGTTTCTTTTTTAAATAATGAACATGCCGGCATGCTTTGGGGGGATGGGGTCCCTGAGGTGAATTTAAATTAGTGAAAGTGGATGGGTTTTTTTTAGTCGTGACTCTAGCGCGGCTCTCAGATGGTCCCCCGTGTGAAAGCGATGGGTGCGCGGATCTCAGTGCAGCACTCAAGTACTTCTTAAGTCTTTCAAACACCGAGAGGTATATTTTCAAGGACACATCGCCGAGATAACAGCACTTTATTGCAAGCAAAATAGTGATACATTTAATGCACCATTCACAAGCTGGAGCAAACAGCCCATATCACAAGTTTACCAGCCATAGCA
This sequence comes from Lissotriton vulgaris, assembly GCF_964263255.1. Lineage (NCBI taxonomy): Eukaryota > Metazoa > Chordata > Amphibia > Caudata > Salamandridae > Lissotriton > Lissotriton vulgaris. The sequence continues at coordinate 1,469,218,511 of NC_141689.1, forward strand.
GCCTCAAAAAGCATTGTCATGAATGACCCCAGCAAATATTGCTAATGAGATGTAGAGAAGGCATTCCTATGCAAAAAGCAGCAAACACATCAGTTCACATTTTTCTTAACCACCAGCAAGATCGTTGAAGAGAGCACAAAAACAGGTGATAAGGTGCGTTAGTAGCAGGAAGTTTACACCTGCTCTGAGCTGATGTCAATTTGGACTACAACCTGCAACATGAAAAGGATCCCAGCCCAGAGCCACACCTGAACGACAACAGATGCGATGGAGCCAACGATCATGCATCTTGGACACCCAACATTGCTGCAACACCCCCCGCCACCAGCCCCTTGTCCGCCATCCCTCCTCACCGCCCAAACCAATGTGACAGCAACCTTAGGATGTCTGGAACGTAACAAATTGGCTGCTGTCATACAATTTTAATTAAGAAGATGATGTGACGTTGGACAGATGAGAATCACAGACATGCATAGATCTACATATAAAACATTTTATTTAAACAAAACAACAACAAATAAAACTATGTACAGCCATGTTGTGTCATAGCTGGACCATTCGTGATTCACAGCCTGCAAGACAAAAAGCAAAATAAGATTGTGCGTCATGAGTCCATCATTTCATTTCATTTCATAAAGCTTTATTCGGAACAAAGAACAATGTCCATAAAAGCACATAGAATTAAAAAACATTTTAAACAGTATCCAATGTTAAAAAACAGAACATAAAATACAGGTAAGGGGTTAATAAATAATTTAAAAAATCATACTTTTCCTTGCATTGATTGCTTTGAGGAGAAAGGTAGCCGTAAAAAAACAAACATCGGGATTGTGCAAGTTAAAAAGCAGTTTCATGGAGTCATTTACAGTCCTGACTCCAAACTCCACAAAAATAGGTTTTAAATAGACAATTTGTAAATACCTATACAATTGGCACAACAGAAGGAAGTGCATAGTGCTTTGTGCTGAAATATTGTCACATGGACATGCACCAACCGGATGCTTGTTCTGGGAAGGGAAAGCCACCAGATTGTGGACTATCCCAATCCTTAATCTTGTTAAGAGAAACCGGTGTGATGTTCTGGTCACTTGGGTCAAATATGGTTGATAGCCCACAAATTCATTCAATCCATTATATGACACACAGGTGGATAGGTTGCCACTATTACTAATCCGCCTCTCCGAAAGAAGATTCAAAAAGGACTTCTTCATTTCGGATTTGGATAAGTCAGAGGCCCCGCAATTGTCTACTTTGATATCGAGGCCATAGATCACCTGGAAGCACTTCTACAGGCAGCGCATAGCGGTGTAGCGCTAAAGTGGGTAGGCAGGCACACATTGGGATGGGAGGGCATCTGTTGGAGTGGGAAGGGTAGGTAAAGGGGGTAGGAGTTAAGAATAGTTACAAGGAGGACACTACTTTTGGCATATAGACCTGAGGGTTTGGATGTTATATAACGCCTTCAGCAGAATGGTAAAGGGCCGTCCTGAGCTGACGCAAGCAGAGCAGCGCCACATGGATTGTTCGCTGAGGAAACTCCAAATATATTTCAATACTTTTTATTGCCCCCAGGCCCCAGGGATGCTGGCATGAAGGCTGTGTGAGATATATTAAGACCATAAGGATGTGATGCTTTGATCTGCTGCCGGCCCCCGGGTTGTAGGCTATAAGAGCTGTGCAAAAATTGGATGTGCAATAAAGTACAAAGTTAATAAAAAAAAACAATAGATCACCTGGAAGCTATCTAGATTGTATTTGATCCATGGGATCTTAAAATGATTATCCATAGAGAGGCAGTCTTTGATAATGGCTCTGTCAAAAAAGCAATTCCCTCTGGTCACATTAATCAAAACAACATAAATTACAACAAACAATGCAGGCAAACTTAAGAGTGCAGTAGAAACCAAAATTCTGAAACAGCAAATAAATTACCAAATGTACAAGTTTATTAAAATATTATTAAAAACCGAAAAAATAATATTTTTAAAATCAAGGGAAAACAGACAATATAAGGAACAAATAATCTTCACAATTCATCACACAAGTTCCTAAAGTACAGTGGAAGGAGGAACTCAATAAGGTTATATTTAGCATCAATCAGAATAGTCCTTAGTTAGTCATATGAATTCTCTCCCCCAATCCTCAACGCGTTTCGACGGGCCAGAAAAATTGCAGCCGTCTTCTTCAGGAAAATTATTAGCTGTATTCCCCAGAAATACTATGAATTAAAAGAGAAATAAGTCTCATCATCAAGTACAAAATTTATAAACAAAGATAGTACATGTTAGAACCGGCTGTCTCTAGTTGGCAGAGGTATGCACTTCTGACAAATAGGGACACTCCTTTTCTAGTCAGGGCAAGGGGATCACACCCTTCGATAACCCCTGCTCACCCCCTCCGTAGCTTGGCAGAGCAGAACAGGCTTATCTCAGAGGCTGTGTGTTAAGCAATTACGACCACGTACAGTAACACGGTGAATACGCTACAAATGGACACGACACTGTAGTATTATAAAAATAAGTATTTTTATATAAGACTTAGCACAAGACCAAATAACGGCAAAACTGTACACAATCGGAATAAATACGTTCAGGAAGGAAAAAGGATAGTTCACAGGTAGTTTCTTCTTTAGCACAAAAAGTCTTTAGTATCAAGCAAATCTTCTTCTTGGAAACACAGTTCTTAGCAACAGAGTAACTCACACGGGAGCTACACAACGCCGGGGCAAAGATAATCCACAGGTTCGGCGTCGACCGCGAGGAGCGCTACGTCGGGCCTGGAGTCACACGGACCCCCAACAACACAGTACCTTAGGAAAAGGAAGCACACGATGATCAGCGGCGTCGAGCAATCTGGCGTTGCGTCTTCGGTGTCGCTCAGGCCTCAGCAGGCGTTGTCGATGATGCAGTTGCACAGAGTGAGCAGCGCTCACGGCGTCGAAGGGCACACGGTTGATGCGATCAGCAGCGGGGCAGACACGAGGTCCTCTGGAGTTAGAGCCGTACTCCCACTCACTGGCGTTGCTGCTGGCGTCGGTCGGGCCCAGCGTCCGATCGTCGTGATTGCTGGTCCTTTCAGAGGTGCTGGATTCACACTTCCAGCAAATAGCACTTTTAGCAGATGAAGTCCTTTAGCCCTGTGACTTCAGCAGGAGACTGGCACTCTTCCAGTCCTTGGAGAATTTCTTAGCAAGCGTGAGAGTACACACACAGTTCCTCTCTCCTGGTTCCTTGGCAAAAATAAAGAAGCACTGCAGGATTCCCCCAACAACAGCACACTGGCAGAAGGGGTAGGCAGTCCTTTAGATCAGCAGGCTTCTTGTCCTTGGTTACAGGGTTCCTTGTCAGAAGTGATCTGATTTCCTAGTTCAGGGGTCCTTCTCTTATACCCCTTTTCGTCTTTGATCCCTTTGTCTATGCCGGGGGTTTCCCAACACCCTGGGTCTGCGGTGGGTGGAGCTAGGCAGTAGCACCTGGCCTATTCATTGAGCCGGGCCGGGTCCTCAGACGCCCCGCAGGAGGTGGAGCCAGCATTGATACTGGCAGGAGCAGAGCTATCGCCCTCCTGGCAGGAGGTGGGGCTAGGATCGTCCATGGCAGGCACAGAGCCATCAGTCGCTTGGCAGGAGGTGGAGCCAGCATTGTATCAGGCAAGGCAGGCTATCAACAACTACTGTCCCCCTACTCTCAACGTAAATGTCCCACTCATCCCACACTGACTCATCCAGACCTCTTGGAGCCACCCAGCTCCTGTCACACACGCGTAAGACCAGCAGAGACCAGATATGGTTAGACAAGAAAATAGACACTTTCTAAAAGTACTACTTTCGAACCCAGAGTCCAAAAACCATCCACACCAACGGATGCGTAATTAAACCCCGAGTTCAGGGATACCAAACTCGACATTGCACCGTGCTCTCCGAGCCAGCTAGGATCATAGCATTAATAATCCCGGCGGCCCATTCAAAGGAGAGCAGGCTACCTCGCAATAGTGAAGTACGAAGATGGCGGCACTTCACTATCAGGACATGCCAACTTGGTCAGGCTTGTCCTACCTTACACTTACAATGCACCCTGCCCACGGGCCTACCATAGGGGTGACTAACATGAAGTTAAGGGAAGGTTGGAGGGGCTGGCAAGTAGGTATACCTGCGCAGCCGGCGTGACAGTGCAAGACTGCACGTGGGTCTCGCAATGACCGACCCATAGACATTCTTTTATGAGGCCGCTCCTGTGGGTGGCACAACACGTGCTGCAGGCCCACGAGCGGCATTTGTATTTACAAGCCCCGGCACTCCTGGTTCACTAGACTAGGGACTGACAGTAAACCAAATAAGCCAAACATGGATACAATAGATACATCATTTTAACATAGGGAGCACTTGCGCTATGGCACTGATCAGCAGTGACACGGCGCCCAAAGCATATACCAGCAAAACATCGTAAAACAGTAGAGGCAACCAGAAAAATGGAGGAGAGACTCAAGCCGATGATGTCAGGTCTAACACGTGTCCCCTCCAGCTGAAATGTGGGGAGAACTACCCTTAACCTAGGGAGTCCTCATCACTAAGGCGGAAAAATCTGGACAGACCATCAGCATTGGCGTGATCTGTACCAGGGCGGTGTTCCACCGTAAAGTCCATCCCCTGTAGAGCAATGGACCACCTCAACAGTTTTGGATTCTCACCCCTCATTTGCATCAACCATCTGAGGGGCCTGTGGTCTGTCTGAACCCGGAAGTGAGTCCCAAACAGGTAGGGTCTTAGCTTCTTCAGCGCCCAGACCACAGCAAATGCTTCTCTCTCTATCGCACTCCACCTCGTTTCCCTGGGAAGTAACCTCCTACTGATGAAGGCTACAGGCAAGTCTCGGCCCTCTTCATTCACCTGAGCTAGAACAGCCCCCACGCCATGCTCTGAAGCGTCCGTCTGAACAATGAATTCTTTCGAAAAGTCGGGTGCCTGGAGTATAGGTGCTGTGCACATTGCAGTTTTCAGGGTGTCAAAGGCCGTTTGACAGGCATCAGTCCAGATCACGTTTCGTGGCTGCTTCCTGGAAGTCAGCGAAGTCAAGGGGTGCACAATGTTGCCGTAATCCTTGACAAACCTCCTGTAATAACCCGTGAGTCCTAAGAAGGCTCTCACCTGCGTTTGGGTTTTGGGCGGGGCCCAAGCCAGGATGGTATCAATCTTGGGTTGCAGGGGGGCCACCTTACCGCTCCCTACTTGGTGCCCCAAGTACACCACAGAACCCTGCCCAATCTGGCACTTACTGTCTTTGATTGTGAGGCCTGCTCCGCGCAGGGCCAACAACACTTCTTGGAGGTGGCGCAAGTGTTCCTCCCAGCTGGCGCTGAACACTGCGATGTCGTCCAGGTAGGCGGCACTGAATTCCCCCAGTCCAGCCAAGACCTGGTTGACCAACCTCTGGAAGGTGGCAGGGGCATTCTTCATCCCAAAAGGCATCACCCGGAACTGGTATAGCCCATCTGGTGTGGAGAATGCTGACCTCTCTTTTGCCCCATCCGTCAAGGTGATCTGCCAGTACCCAGACGTTAAATCGAACGTACTAAGGTACCGGGCAGCCCCCAACCGATCGATGAGCTCATCAGCTCTGGGGATGGGGTGCGCGTCAGTCTTCGTGACTGAATTGAGCCCTCGGTAGTCCACGCAGAACCGGAGTTCCGGTGAAGCACCAGGCGCTGCAGCCTTCGGGACCAAGACCACTGGGCTGGCCCAAGGACTGCTAGAGGACTCAATCACCCCTAACGCGAACATTTTGGAGACCTCCTCCTTAATGTACGCTCGGACCTTGTCAGTCACCCTGTAAGCCTTGTGCTTCACAGGAGGGCTGTCTCCGGTGTCAACGTCATGGACACACCAATGCGTGACACCCGGAACCAAGGAAAACAGATCCGGGAATTGCCCCAACAGTTGGTGACAATCCTGTCTCTGCTCAAGGGTCAGTGTGTCAGAGAGGACCACACCATCCACTGACCCGTCTTGCTCTTTAGCATACAGGAGGTCAGGAAGAGGCTCACTCTCCTCCTCCGTTCCATCATCTGTAGCTAGGAGCATGCCCACTTGGGACCTTTCTAAGTGGGGCTTCAAACGGTTGACATGCAGGACCCGCAAGGGGTTCCTGGGAGATTTCAAGTCCACCAGGTAGGTCACATCGCTCTTCTTCTCCACAACCTTAAACGGTCCAGTCCACCTGTCCTTGAGCGCACAAGGTTCCACAGGGGACATGACCCACACTTCCTGACCAGGCTGAAGCTCTACCAGAGTGGCATTCCGGTCGTACCATTGCTTCATCTCCTCCTGGCTGGCCTCCAGATTTGCCTGAGCAAGTTCTCTGAAGCGCCGAGTCTGGTTCCGAAAGGCCAGCATGTAGCTGTATACATCCTGGGGAGGTTTCCTGGGAGATTGCTCCCAGCCTTCCTTGACCAGACTCAAAGGTCCTCTTACCGGGTGACCGTATAAGAGCTCAAAGGGGCTGAACCCTAGAGCCTTCTGCGGCACCTCACGGTAAGCAAACAACAGGCATGGCAAGAGGACGTCCCATTTCCGCCTCATTGGTTCTTCAAGACCCATAATCATGCCTTTCAGGGTCCGGTTGAATCTCTCAACCAGCCCATTTCCTTGAGGGTGGTAAGGAGTGGTGAACTTGTAGGTTACCCCATACTCCTTCCACAGAGACTTCATATAGTTCGAAATGAAGTTGGTGCCTCGGTCGGACACCACCTCTCTGGGGAACCCCATCCGGGAGAAAACACCCATCAGTGCCCGTCCCACCACGGGGGCCGTCACTGTCCTGAGAGGGATGGCTTCCGGGTACCTCGTGGCATGGTCCACCAAGACCAGGATGAACCTGTTGCCCAGGGCTGTCTTGGGGTCCAGGGGCCCAACAATGTCAATACCCACCCGGTCAAAGGGGGTGCTGTCCACCGGAAAAGGTTGGAGGGGAGCCTTCTGCTTCCTTCCGCTTTTCCCACTTGCCTGGCAAGTGCGACAAGTCTTGCAATGGATGTCTACATCCCTACGCATCTGAGGCCAATAAAAATGGGTGACAAGCCTGTCATAGGTCTTGTCCTGCCCCAGATGTCCAGCTAACGGTACGTCATGAGCCAAACCCAGTAGGAAGGCTCTGAAGCGCTGGGGTACCACCAGCACACGGGCTGACCCAGGCTCAGCAGCCTTAGGCTCGCTATACAGGAGGTCGTTCTCCCAGTACACAAAATGTGACCCTGACTGATCACCTGAGGATTGGGCTGAGGCCTGCTGCCTCATGCCCACAAGAGAAGGGCACACCTTCTGCTCCGCACAGAATTCCTCCCTGGAGGGACCACCATCCTGCTGCCAGTGGGTCAGCTCGGGCAGATCTCCCAGTTCGGCAATTTGTTCCCCTGTGGGCTCCAGGGCATCCCCCTCAGGGTCTACCTCCTCCTGGACCACGGGAACAACGGGGGCCGGTTTCCCACGCCTCCTGCCTCTTCTCTTCACAGCTGGGTCCTGGGCCGTACTTTCAGGCTCCGGGACCCCATCGACACCCTTACTCGCTGTCATGGATCGAGTGGTTGCACACACCCACTCGGGCACACCCAACATTTTCAAGTGCGCCGCTCGCTCCACCTTAGCCCAAGGGGAGTCTTCCAAATCATTGCCCAGGAGACAATCGACAGGCATGGCGGGCCTCACAGCAACCTGAAGAGTACCTGAAACTCCCCCCCATTCAAAGGAAACCTGAGCCACCTCACACTCTTTCTGGGAGTTATCGGCAGCTATCATGGGGTAGAATGCGTGGGGAACCACCTGCTCTCTGGACACCAAGTGACACTTGACAGCTGTCACACTCGCTCCGGTGTCTCTGAGAGCTTCCACTCTATGGCCATTAATGGTCACCCACTGCCTATATTTACTAGTGTTACTAGGCAGAGGGGGTGGAGGGACCATTTGCATGTCTCCTAGCGAGACCAGGGACATTTCTGCGGGACCCCTCCCACCATGGACAACCATCTCCTCCCCTCCCAAGGCTACACTTGCCAACTGACGAGGGGGTGCACGCGGCGGTGCATTCGAATCCTTTTTGGGACACTGGGGGTCATAAAACCGGTGTCCCACCTGCCCACAACCGTAGCAGGTTAGGGGGCCCCTATGAACAGGTTTACCCGTCGGGGCCCCTGGCTTCTTCTCAGGGGGAGGCTGGGAACCTTTCCCTTGGTTCCCTTGGGGATTACTTTGGGGCCCTTTCTGAGACTCCTTCTGTTTACCCTTGTCCCCCCCACTCTTCTGCTGGGGACCCTGCCCACCTTTGGCTGAGTCTCCCACTGGACCCTTGTGGACCCTGGTACTGACCCAGCGGTCCGCCTCCTCAGCAAGTTTTCTAGGGTTAGATATATTGCTATCAATCAGGTGCTGGCGCAGCTCTGGAAAACAGTTATTAGACAAGTGCTCCCACGCAAACAAATCATAAAGAGCTTCATAACTTTCCACTTTGCTGCCCTTTACCCAACCGTCCATGGCTCTGCAAAAATAAGACACATATTCAACCCACGTCGTACCAGGCAACTTCTTACATTCTCTAAAAGCTTGTCTGTACTGCTCGGGGGTTAAACCATATCGCAACATTAAAGCATCTTTCATATGAGCATACGACATCCTATCCGCAACAGGCATGTCTAACAGGGTATCTCTTCCCTCATTCACAAAGCGACCCCACAACCCCGCTCCCCAATTCTTCTCAGGGACCTGGTGGGCCAACACTGCTAACTCATATGCTTTAAACCATTGACCAATATCTTCATTCCTATTGTAATCTTTGATCACATCTTTCGGAAAGTAAAACTTACTTTCTGCAGGCTCGGATGGAATGCTGCCACCAGAGGGATTCAACTCTAACTTTTTAGCTTGGATATCCAGTTCCCTCAACCTGGCTTCACGCTCCAAAGCTAACTTCTCTTGTTCAAACTCCAACTTTTTGATCTCTAAATCAGCTTCCCTTCTACCTCTTGCATTTTCTAACTCCAACTGCCCATTTATTTTTAGCCTTGCCATCTCCATGTTGTAAGCTCGCTCTTTCGCCCTTTCTTCTCTTTCTTCAGGGGAAAGACCTTTGGAGGAAACACTGCTTCCGGGAGAGGGCACAGGTCCATTCACTGGCACCTCCTCATCCCCTTCCTCTGTGGGTACCACCACCACATCAGAGGGATTTCTGGACTCCCACCAGGCCTGCAATGCTTTATAAAAATCATCTTTTCTCGAGAGGCCGGTGGTAGGAACTTCAAACTGGTTGCAAAAGTGTTTCAGCTCATCTTTCTTGTATTTCTTTAGCTTACTCCTCTCGAACTCTTCCACAACAACGATAGCAGGGGCAGTGACTCCGTTGTCACTCATGGTTAAAACTGGCAGTGTTCAGAAAATCAAGTTTCAGAAAGCGGAGAACAAAAATAGGATCCTTCCGAATCAGATTGTGACTGCGTTATGGTCTGCTTTCACTACGTAGCGCACACTAATCACTGTACATGGGTCATAAATGCAAGGTCCAAATCCTCACCGCTGCATCCAATGTTAGAACCGGCTGTCTCTAGTTGGCAGAGGTATGCACTTCTGACAAATAGGGACACTCCTTTTCTAGTCAGGGCAAGGGGATCACACCCTTCGATAACCCCTGCTCACCCCCTCGGTAGCTTGGCAGAGCAGAACAGGCTTATCTCAGAGGCTGTGTGTTAAGCAATTACGACCACGTACAGTAACACGGTGAATACGCTACAAATGGACACGACACTGTAGTATTATAAAAATAAGTATTTTTATATAAGACTTAGCACAAGACCAAATAACGGCAAAACTGTACACAATCGGAATAAATACGTTCAGGAAGGAAAAAGGATAGTTCACAGGTAGTTTCTTCTTTAGCACAAAAAGTCTTTAGTATCAAGCAAATCTTCTTCTTGGAAACACAGTTCTTAGCAACAGAGTAACTCACACGGGAGCTACACAACGCCGGGGCAAAGATAATCCACAGGTTCGGCGTCGACCGCGAGGAGCGCTACGTCGGGCCTGGAGTCACACGAACCCCCAACAACACAGTACCTTAGGAAAAGGAAGCAAACGATGATCAGCGGCGTCGAGCAATCCGGCGTCGCGTCTTCGGTGTCGCTCAGGCCTCAGCAGGCATTGTCAATGATGCAGTTGCACAGAGTGAGCAGCGCTCACGGCGTCGAAGGGCACACGGTTGATGCGATCAGCAGCGGGGCAGACACGAGGTCCTCTGGAGTTAGAGCCGTACTCCCACTCACTGGCGTTGCTGCTGGCGTCGGTCGGGCCCAGCGTCCGATCGTCGTGATTGCTGGTCCTTTCAGAGGTGCTGGATTCACACTTCCAGCAAATAGCACTTTTAGCAGATGAAGTCCTTTAGCCCTGTGACTTCAGCAGGAGACTGGCACTCTTCCAGTCCTTGGAGATTTTCTTAGCAAGCGTGAGAGTACACACACAGTTCCTCTCTCCTGGTTCCTTGGCAAAAATAAAGAAGCACTGCAGGATTCCCCCAACAACAGCACACTGGCAGAAGGGGTAGGCAGTCCTTTAGATCAGCAGGCTTCTTGTCCTTGGTTACAGGGTTCCTTGTCAGAAGTGATCTGATTTCCTAGTTCAGGGGTCCTTCTCTTATACCCCTTTTCGTCTTTGATCCCTTTGTCTATGCCGGGGGTTTCCCAACACCCTGGGTCTGCGGTGGGTGGAGCTAGGCAGTAGCACCTGGCCTATTCATTGAGCCGGGCCGGGTCCTCAGACGCCCCGCAGGAGGTGGAGCTAGCATTGATACTGGCAGGAGCAGAGCTATCGCCCTCCTGGCAGGAGGTGGGGCTAGGATCGTCCATGGCAGGCACAGAGCCATCAGTCGCTTGGCAGGAGGTGGAGCCAGCATTGTATCAGGCAAGGCAGGCTATCAACAACTACTCTCCCCCTACTCTCAACGTAAATGTCCCACTCATCCCACACTGACTCATCCAGACCTCTTGGAGCCACCCAGCTCCTGTCACACACACGTAAGACCAGCAGAGACCAGATATGGTTAGACAAGAAAATAGACACTTTCTAAAAGTACTACTTTCGAACCCAGAGTCCAAAAACCATCCACACCAACGGATGCGTAATTAAACCCCGAGTTCAGGGATACCAAACTCGTCATTGCACCGTGCTCTCCGAGCCAGCTAGGATCATAGCATTAATAATCCCGGCGGCCCATTCTATCCAACGGAGAGCAGGCTACCTCGCAATAGTGAAGCACGAAGATGGCGGCACTTCACTATCAGGACATGCCAACTTGGTCAGGCTTGTCCTACCTTACACTTACGATGCACCCTGCCCACGGGCCTACCATAGGGGTGACTAACATGAAGTTAAGGGAAGGTTGGAGGGGCTGGCAAGTAGGTATACCTGCGCAGCCGGCGTGACAGTGCAAGACTGCACGTGGGTCTCGCAATGACCGACCCATAGACATTCTTTTACGAGGCCGCTCCTGTGGGTGGCACAACACGTGCTGCAGGCCCACGAGCGGCATTTGTATTTACAAGCCCCGGCACTCCTGGTGCACTAGACTAGGGACTGACAGTAAACCAAATAAGCCAAACATGGATACAATAGATACATCATTTTAACATAGGGAGCACTTGCGCTATGGCACTGATCAGCAGTGACACGGCGCCCAAAGCATATACCAGCAAAACATCGTAAAACAGTAGAGGCAACCAGCAAAATGGAGGAGAGACTCAAGCCGATGATGTCAGGTCTAACAGTACACAAGGCTTAATTCATCTGCTAACCAAAATTTGAAAGTTTTCACTACTGCTCAATACAATACAACACCTTTCATTGACATTTACATTACAACACATATAAAAAGACATATCATTGCTGTTCTTCCATTATTTCCAGTTCATCACATTTTCAATAATAATCACATATAACCACGACATAGTGTATTTTCTAGGCCACAATGTTGTTAAGTCGTTTTACCATACAGGAGTAATATCAAAGTAAACGTTTACATAAATTACATAGATACTCTCTGTTGCCACATCAGACACAATTGTTTAGAATGGTGATTGTGATTCCAAATAGGCTTAGGTTGTTTCTACCCTAGATTTCATATTCCCTGGCATTCCCAGGTTATGCCCCAAATGCATCCTAATAATATGTACGTACTAACCTTTAAAAAGGTGCAAATCGCTCCTGCTGATTTAAAAGGGGAAATTTTCTCTTTTCTGTGCCGTATATACGTGCAAACTGAAAAAAATGTATAAAAATATACATTTTAGGGACCCTTCTTATATGCTAATGTCTACTAGCAGGTTACGGGCTAATATACTCGCTCCCTCGGTCGATTGTCATCGGATAGGAACCAGTAGTTTGAACAATGGTTTATCAAGAAATCTACTTGTACTGCCTTTAAAACTCTTAATTTGGGAAGTACCTATATCAGATACTCACATATAATTTTTCTTATATACTCCTCTCAGTAATCGGCGCTCATATTCCTTGGAGCATAAACCAACGATCGGTTCCTCATAGTGTTGTGCGTCCTAAAATAGAACAGGTGTCTCACTATTCGTATTCTTATAACATAACTTGTGACAGAAATAAGCTAACTGTTCTACTTACAAATGAAGTCTTGCAGTCTTGTGAGCACGCGGTAGTTAGGTTATATGAATTAAAGCATCCCGAAAATGGAAGCACTGCGGAAAAAGTAGAATGGGACACATTAAGTTCCCATGCTGCATACACGTACAGCGCTAGTTACTAATGCCGAGCTAATACTCACATTAAACAATCTTTACGCCAACTCGAAAATGAAATGGGGCTGCCTTCGTCTTCCCAATCAGTGGTGGCTACTGCTCCTACAACAATTATAAAGTGTAGACATGCCTAAGTATCGGGATATAGGGATAATATCACTATGGGGTGAACGAGGTTCCTACACTACGAGCTGTCACATACCTCTTAAACGGAACCGATAAACTTCCCGCGTGTCTTCTCCGTGGAGTGCTTTCCGCTATCCGACATGACAAACATGAACGCCGTTTAAGTACTTTCCCCTGGCGTCCCAATACGGAAGTGAAAGTTAGACCGCCAGGGTTAATCATAGACATAGAAAGTTGCTTGTAATAAGCAAAAAAGGCTTGCCAAAAAATAACCGCCTCAGTTGCGATAAAGAATATAGGAAGTTGTTCTCACGGATATTCATTTATAGCGCAATCAGCGTTTTTAATTTCCATCCTTTCAGTAAATGTGTTGATAATGGCTCTACATAAAGACGTTTCTTCTTTTATCCAAATTGATCGCCATAACATAAGGGGTCTAAGGAGAATCAAATCGGTAAGATGATGAATGCCGAGTTCTCTATGTACTAGTTAATTTGAGGCAGATTTAGGTTTAGGTAGACACAAGAGTCTTTTTAAGAAGACGTTCTCCTCCACTTGTAAGTTCCTGGCAGGGGCAAAGCCCCAGACCCCGGCGCCATACAAAGCGGTAGAGAGACATCTGGACTGAAATATTTTAAGCATGTCTCTAACCCGCCTATCCCCTAGTTTTGTGGCTAATGTAAACACTCCATGAGCACTCTTCGCCATCTTGGCCCTCACATTTTTATGCTCACTAATCCATCTATTATTGTTAGAAAAATTGATACCCAGGTATGAAAAGTTTTCAATTTGTTGAACCTTATGTCCATCAATAAAATAAGAAGATGACTTCCTTTTACGCCCCTGCCCGAATTCCATAATATAGGTCTTGGATTTGTTAATCACAAGCTTTCTCCCTTTTATAAACTGTGAAAACCCATCCATCAGGCGTTGGAGGCCTATTGGAGTGCGAGACAATAAAACAGCGTCATCCGCGTAAAGTAATACTGGGACGTTGGCATCATTAACTTTAGGGGCATCTGCTACAATGGTTTTTAGGACGGAATCCACTTCATTAATAAAAAGGGTAAAGAGCAAGGGGGCGAGAACACACCCTTGTCTAATACCACGCCCAATCCTAAACTTAGTTGTACACTCACCATTGGTACCATATCGTACACAAGTATGTAATTTGGTGTAAAGGGGTGCTAAAAAATAAACAATACCTTCCGGTGCCCCCATTTCAATTAGCTTTGCCCAAAGAATTGCATGGTCCACCAAATCGAAGGCACTACTCAAATCTGCGAAGCAGAGATAGATAGTGCCCGGCTTGGCCTGCGTATATTTTCCGATCAACAGTTCAAGGTTTAGACACTGTTCGATCGTCCCCCGCCCCTTTCTAAATCCAAATTGACACTCTGCCAGAATGCCATTGGCCTCTACCCATTCTTCCAGCCTGACCAAAAGCACCCTACTCATAACTTTTACTGAAGAATCTAACAGCCAGATCGGGCAATAGTTCTTCACATCACCCCGATCTCCTTTTTTAAAAATAGGAATAATAATCGATTCTTCCCAAGTGGGAGGCACCCCATTACAAACTGCTGCGTTAAAAATTTTGGCTAAAATAGGCCCCCATGGTTCTGGAACTAATTTATAAATATCAATTGCCACCCCGCCCAGGCCCTGTGCCTTCCCCCCCTTTACTGGCCCTAATACTATCTAAAACTTCGGTGACGGTAATGTCTAAAGGGATGATGGGCAAGCAGTCCTCTTTATGACCCATAACATTGTACTTATCAAAAATAGTAGAAAAATGAGTGACCCATATTTCCCTGTTAACCTTTGATGTTAGTTCAGGGACCTTCTCATCCTTAAGGAACGTACTATTTACTGTGGCCCAAAACAAGGTACAATTATTGTTTTCTGCCGCCTGGGCCAGGTTATCCCAGGCCTCCTGCTGAAGTTCCAGTGTCCTTCTGTTTAAGGCAGGGGTCTCCAAACCGGTCCTGGAGGGCCGGATCCATGCCAGATTTTTAAAATTACTACATGTATCTCATTGGGGATATCCCAAAAATCTGGCATGGATCCGGCCCTCCAGGACCGGTGTTGAGAGACCCCTGGTTTAAGGTAACCCTATAGCTAGCTCAAAGTTTAAAAACCAGGCTCTTATCTCTGGGTTTGGCTGCCAATGCCCTTTTTAGCTCTTTTAGCGCAGAGGTACATGCTTGATCAAACCACCCCCTTAGGAGGTCTGCCTTGCGCTTAACTGAGATGGTAAGATAAAATTAATGACCAAATTAATTCGAATAAGATGCCGAATAATTTCGACAGGGACGTCAATGTCTTTTCAAGAATCTCAGTGATTTCAGATAAGCAGCCATTTATAATAAAATCAGACGTCATTTCTGCTTTGTCCCCTTTCCATCTAAGTCTTGTCCCATTAGGTCTATAGGGTTCGATATTATCAATAAGCCCCGTACTAGATGACCTGGTCTCTTTCCAGAGAAAGGCCTCTATGGTTAAACAGTTATGGTCGCTGAGAAAAATGTTAATAACTTTAGGGGGCAAAATCCAGGGCACAAGGCTAGAGGAAGTACAAATAAAATCAATCACAGTGTTTGCCCCCCCGGCCTGTAAAAGTGGGGATTATCTCACCTAGGTCATTTTTCTCATTGGCCAAAATGTCCATGTCATATGATGCTAGGAGATTCTTTAGAGACTCCCTGTACTGATTATGTTGGAAATGGAGATCTCCATCTCCATGACAATTGACCACCCCACATGTGTTAAGGTTAGAAAGTGGGCAAACAGACATATTAAAATCCCCTGCCAAAAGCAAATCAAAAACAACATTGGAGCCCATTGTGATGTGATCCAGAGCGCTTGCTAGAGCGTTAACCACCAGGGCCCTAGTGCTATCAAAAATGTTGTCGTAATAATTGATTAAAAGAATGTTTCTACCCTTCTTCTGGGAGAGCAATAAGATCTGGGCGTGTGCCCCAACCAGTATATGTTTTTTTACAGTAAAAGGGGTCTTGACAGAGATCAAAACCAGGAGCCCAGCCTTGGCTCTTCCTGAGCTCGATACCGTAGCAGGTAATTGATAAGAAACTAATCCATTATAACCTTTAAAATCTTTACACCACGTTTCCTAGAAACAGAAAATATCAAAAAGGGCCAAAAATTCTGACCACCCCAAATAGTCAGTTTTGGACATTAAACCCGCAATATTCCAGCTAGCAATATGGCAACTAGAGAATCCAGTTGCTACATTGATACGTTGATTACCCCATAAGTTAGTTATGGACGGGTTTGTAATACTTTGACAATCATCTTCTGACAAATCCTCGTTACGTTCCCCTGTTTCTCCCACCATACTGGCCATCGTACAATCTGCATAAGGCAGAATTTCTTTAGCTACAGAGCCTGGGGTTGTTACAACGGATTCTACTCCTGGGAAGACAAAGTCCTCACAGGGTAAACATGGGGCCAAACCAAAATCCAGTCAATCGTTGGAGTCTAACCCACTTAAACATTGAAAACAATTGAAGGTAGTCACCTGGAACCCACTCAGCGTATTAAACATACTGGGGCCTTTCGCTCTTCCCCACCCATGATCATTATTAGGCTGGCCAGTGTGATGTCTATAAAAATAGCCCAAGGGAAGAAGTGAAATACCCTGGTCGTTAAGTGAGCGAAAGGTGGCTCTAATTAAAGCAGTGGTAGCAAGATGGGGACTTTTAAAGTAAACAATAACACAATCACCCAAAATGTTCTTATGTGATGTACCTATCCAGTTGGTTCTAGTGGTTGCCAGAATCTGGTCTGCCAAAGCAACTGGAAAACCACATTCTCTGTTGAGCCAAGCCACAGTTTTGTTCTTTAACGATTCGTGTGTTTCGTGGATACCATCAGGTCCCTCCTCCCTTACTGGTGGGACATTGGTCAGGACTGCCACATATGGTGCACAGTCAGGTGGTAGGTCAAGCTGTGAATAGCCATACCGCTTGTTCTTAGCCACATTAACTCTTCATGTATTCCCTGTAGTCAAAGTAGTGGGTATAGCTGGAGACACAGGGTTAGTAACCACTACTGTGTCAATGCTTGGTCCCCCATTAGGCGGCTTCGACGGCTCACTAGTACTAACCTGAGCCGTTTCGGCAGGTACCATACAATTATTGGGGCCAGAATGAGTTTGCACAAGGCCTCCTAGCCGTTTCAGTTCCTCAGAAACGTAATCAAGTTTGTCAAGTAGGGGTTGTATAATTTTAGCAAACTTGTCATCAATAATACCAATCAGCATCTCTAACTGCTCAGGTGCTAATTTCAAGTAGGTATTGTTTGAAGCAGTGTCAGAATCATTGATGGTCCCTTTGGGAGTTATTTCAGTGTTTTTTTTGCTTTTACGATTACCACCCCGTTTAGACAAGGCAGGCCTACTTGCATTTCTTCCAGACCTTAACACCCTCTGCACTTTTGGGGCCGGTGAACATGATACCACAGAGTCATTAAGAGTCTCATTCACCGCCGGAGTGGACTCTAAGTCACGAGGTGCTGGCGTAATAAAAGGATCTGGGGAGCTTATAACACAGCTAACATCCACGGGGGTGTAGATATAGGAAAGGATGCCTGAGTAGGAATAGACAGGGGGTCAGAAGAACTCCCTCGACCTAGAGATTGTCGGCATACCTTAATAATTTTGTCTAGCACTTTGACAAGATAGTTGTCAAGAGTGGCAACAGTGGGTCGAATGTTCCCTCCATTGGTTTTAGACATATTAAATATGCAAAGGTGGCCCTTCCCAGGAGCAAAAGAATATACCTAAAAAATCCAAAAAAGCATAATTTATGAAATGACAATTACCCTAACACATAAGGATAAAAGAAGCAATTCTAGAAATAGCCATACAATAATAAAACGGAGGGGTAAAATCACACTAAAAACCCCAAATGGAAATCGAGGAAAAAATATCGGGAGACTAATCACAAATACCGGATCCAGTTCACAGTTCTACAGGTCCTCACAGCTCTTTGGTGTAACAGTCCTGGATCCTCGGCCCAGCCCATCCTCGTCCCGTCCTGTTCCAGATTGTCACAGACCCTCCCGCCCTTATCCCGGGCTTCTCCCGCGATGCTCCCGCGCACGCGACTCGCGGTGCGAGAGGCGTTCTGTCTAATTAAGCGCCTCCGGGCGCGCTGGTGGCGTTAGTGCTGTGCGCCTCCCCGGGGCAGCTGGGAGAGGTAGTTTGTGGTGGCAAGTAGAGCCGTTCCCCTCACGGCATGTCAGGTAGTGGTAAAGCCATTTCCCTCACGGCTGCTGGTCCGCTAAAGCTTTTGAGTCCATCAAAGGAGAGAGAGAGAGAAAGATAAAGAGTTGGAGAGGGGAAGAAAAAAAGAAAGAGTGAGAGAGAGAGGAAGACAGAGAAAGAGAGAGCGAATGGGAGACAGGAAGAGAGAGAAAGAGTGAGATACAAGGAAGAGAGAAAGAATGTGAGAGAAAGGAAGAGAGAGAGAGAGTGAGACAGAGAAAGAGAAATAATTAGAGAGAGATGAAGAAACAGAGAAAGAGGGAAAGAGTGTGGGAGAGAGAAAGGAAGAGCTAAAGAAGGGAGAGGCAGTGTTGACACCTTTCTGCCACCGGTGTGTCTCCAACCCCGTGCTGGGCAGTACAGCCCTCAAGTTTAGTCATCTGAAATATAGTATAGAATCTGTAATGGCAGAGTACATACAATTGCACATGCCTAATTCTGTGTTGCCGCACCCCATCTACTCCAGCCACCCAGAGGTGTCTGCCCGCCTCTGTGCACACAGGCTGTTCTACCCTATCCACTCCCACTGCCCAGAGGTATCTGCCCGCTGCTCTGCACCCAGGATGCTGCACCCCATCCACTCCAACTGCCCGGGGTTACTGCCCATTCCTGCGCACCCAGACTGCTGACCCCCATCTACTCCCACTGCCAGAGGTGTCTGCCCGCTCCAGTGCCCCCAGTCTGAGAGGAAGAGACAGCGAGATAAAGAGAGAGAGAGGAAGACAGAGAAAGAGAAAAAGAGTGTGTGTGTGTGAGAGAGACAGAGAGAAAGGAAGAAAGAGAGAAAAAGAGAGAAAGAGTGAGATACAAGGAAGAAAGAGAGAAACAGTGTGAGAGAGAGGAACAGAGAAAGAGTGAGACAGAGAGGAAGAGAGGAAGAGAGAGAGAAATAGAAAGAATGAGAGGGAGAGGAAGAGACAGGAAAAGTGAGAAAGAGTGTGAGAGAATGAAAGGAAGAGATAGAGAATGAGAGAGAGAGAGAAAAAGAGTGTGAGTGACAGAAAGGAAGAGATGGAGAGGGCTAGTGAGTGTTGACACTGTGGAGAGAATCCTCACAGCCCACCTTTCTGCCACTGGGTGTCTCCAAACATGTACTGGGACAGTGCAGCCCTCAAGTTTAGTCAACTGAAACATAGTATAGAATCAGTAAATGGCAGAGTACATACAACTGCACACGCCTAATTCTGTTTCTCTCCTGTGTACCCAGGCTGCTGCACCCCATCAACTCCCACCGCCCAGAGGTGTCTTCCCGCCTTTGCGCACCCAGGCTGCTGTACCCCATCCACTCCCACTGCCCAGAGGTGTCTGCCCGCTGTTGTGCACCCAGGCTGATGCACCCCATCCACCCCCACTTCCCGGAGGTGACTGCCTGTTCCTGAGCACCCAGACTGCTGCACCCCATCCACTCCCACTACCAGAGGTGTCTGTCCGTACCTGTGCAACCACACTAAGAGGAAGAGAGAGAGAGAGAGAGAGAGAGAGAGAGAAAGATTGAGAGAGAGAGAAAGATTGAGAGAGAGAGGAGGACAGAGAAATAGAGGAAGAGTTAGAGAGAGGAAGAAATATAGAGAACAAGTGAGATACAAGGAAGAGAGAGAGAGAAGGAGAGAAACAGTGTGTGAGGGGAAGAACAAGGGGGAAAGAGTGAGAGAGAGAGGAAGAGACAGAGAAAGAGGAAAAGAGTGTGAGAGAGAGAAAGGAAGAGATAGAGAGTGAGGGAGAGAAAGAGTATGAGTGACAGAAAGGAAGCGAGGGAGAGGGAGGGTTGACACTGGGAGAATCCTCACAGCTCACCTTTCTGCCCCTGGTGTCTCCAACCACGTGCCAGGACAGTGTAGCCCTCAAGTTTAGTCGTCTGAAACATAGTATAGAATCAGTAAAGGCAGAGTACATACAACTGCACATGCCTAATTCTCTGTTTCACCCCTGCGCACCCAGGCTGCTGCACCCCATCTACTCCCACTGCCCAGAGGTGTCTGCCCGCCTCTGCACACCCAGGCTACTATACCCCATCCGCTCGCACTGCTCGGAGGTGTCTGCCCGCTGCTGTGCACCCAGGCTGCTCCACCCCATCTACTCCCACTGCCCGGGTGTGACTGCCCGTTCCTGCGTACCCAGACTGCTGCACCCCATCCACTCCCACTGTCCGAAGGTGACTGCGCACCTAAGCAGCTGCACCCCATCCACTCCCACTGCCCGGATGTGACTGCCTGCCGCTGTGCAAAAAAGCCTCTCTGCTCACCTTCCTATCACCGGCGTGTGTCGAAGAAGGTCCACTATGTGCCGAAGCAACCTCCTAAGCCATGTGTACACGCGGTCAAGGCAAGCTCACAATTCAAAGTGGGTGTTTATTGCTAGGATGGCCACGCAGGCTGCAGAAGCACTCAGCTCTAGTGGCACTAACTCTGTAGAACAGAAGTCATCGCTTTGTGGCAGGAGGTCCATGTCGGGGGGTCGTCAATCTGTGAATTACAACATGCTAGACAAAAACCAAGATAAGATTGTGCGACATGCATCCATAAAAAGGAAAAGAGAAAGAGAGAAAGACAGAGAGAAAGGAAGAGAGAGAGAAAGAAAGAAAGAGTGAGAGGAAGACAGAGAGAAAGAGTGAGAGAGAGATGAAGAGAGGGAGAAACAGTGAGAGGGAGAAAGAGAGAAACAGTGTGAGAAAGAGCAAGAGAGAAACAGAAGAAGAGTAAGAGAGAGAGAGGGAGAGAGAGAAAGAGTGTGAGGGAGAGAACAAAAGAGATGGAGAGGGACAGCGAGTGGCCACACTGTGGACAAAACCCTCACAGATCACCTTCCGCCATCGGTGTCTCCAACCATGTGCCGGGACATAGTGAAGCCCTCAAGCTCACTCATCTGAAACATAGCACAGAATCAGTAATGGCAGAGTACATACAACTGTGCACGCCTAAATCACTGTCCCGCCTTTGTGTATCCAGGCTACTGCACCCCATCTACTTCCACTGCCCAGAGGTGTCTGCCTGCTGCTGAGCACCCAGGCTACTGCACTACTAATACACAAAAGATTCTATCGTAAAGGGTCAATGATTTGTGGTGCACTGAGGTAGGGAAGGCAGATGTGAAATCATACAAAAAAGATTATATCATAAAGGGTCCATGAGTTGTGGTGCACTGAGATAGGGGCATCAGAAGTATTCCACATGTGCACAGCTAGCGATGATGCATGGTCCAGAAGTAGCAATGACTATTGCCTACTGGACTGCGTCATCTGCAATCGCAACTCGATCTGAATTGTGAGCCCTGTAGTACGCAATGTAGATGGAAGGCAATATTCTAGTTATCACATGGAAGAATGGACACTTGTAGCGTTCATAACCATTGGTTAAGCTGGATCACCCAAATAAATGCTATGTTACTGGATTGCGGTGTATATCTTTTCTCCACCCCACATAAATGTTGTGGCATTATCATCGGATGTCCAATGTCGTGCTATATGCCGGCCTCATCCAGAGGCAACCTCTGGTTAAGATTGCAGTGTCCAGAGAATGAGGGTCACCCCCAGAAAAGTGAAATAGCAAAAAAAGACAAAAAGGGAAAAATGGGTGAGGATTACTAAAAAACGGAAACTCTCCAGAAGGACTTTTATTATATAAAGGTGAGTGTCAGTTAATAAAATTGCTGGTGGGTACAGTGTCTAGATCGGGTTACTGGATCTAGTTGCTTCATTGGTATAATACTGTCGACATGTTTCAGCTCCCTTACGCCCAGCCGGGTCTGTAGAGCTTTCGTCGTGACATACAAACATAAAAATACTTACCCTATTTGTGTAGTATTGAAAAGTGTCTGGTTATAACACTATGTTGCTAGCTTGCTCTCAAAACATGAAGTGAAGAAAGAGACAAACATACAGCTAGTCACTCATAATCCTGTTAGGGGGTGTATATTATTAGCACATATATCAATCTCCAATTGTGAGAGACGGCGTGTCATTGCGCACATATGATTCAAAAGGAGAGGTCCTACTAAGGCACCCATGGGTCCAAATTACACTAAAGGATGTGACATATCGGAATTATGACATTCCATTGTGTCGTTATTAGATCAATGGACAAAGGATAGGTATAATTATACTAGTTATTGTGGAAGCATTAGTGGAAGAGGTACAATTTCCACTGAATTGAAAGATATATTTGAATAATAGTGTGCAATTGTCCGTTATTAGATCAGTGGCCTTATTGATTGATATATGTGCTAATAATATACACCCCCTCACAGCATTTTAAGTGACTAGCTGTATGTTTGTCTCTTTCTTCACTTCATGTTTTGAGAGCAAGCTAGCAACATAGTGTTATAACCAGACACTTTTCAATCCTACACAAGTAGTGTAAGTATTTTTATGTTTGTATGTCCTGACGAAAGCTCTACAGACCCGGCTGGGCGTAAGGGAGCTGAAACATGTCGACAGTATTAAACCTATAGTACAACTAGATCCAGTAACCCGATCTAGACACTGTACTCACCAGCAATTTTATTAACTGAAACTCACCTTAATATAATAAAAGTCCTTCTGGAGAGTTTCCGTTTTTTAGTAATCCTCACCCATTTTTCCCTTTTTTGTCTTTTTTTGCTATTTCACTTTTCTGGGGGTGACCCTCATTCTCTGGACACTGCAATCTTAACCAGAGGTTGCATTTGGATGAGGCCGGCATATAGCACGACATTGGAAATCCGATGATAATGCCACAACGTTTATGTGGGGCGGAGAAAAGATATACACCGCAATCCAGTAACATAGCGTTTATGAGGGTGCTCCAGCTTAACCAATGGTTATGAACACTACAAGCGTCCATTCTTCCATGTGAGAACTAGATTATTGAAACAGGGAACTGAATGGACAGTAATCCCTCCTCCCTCCCAGTTGATTATTGGATGGAAGGCAATAGTCAGCACAAACATTGAGGAATGCTTTTTGTCACTTCCTCTTGACAAATTCCGAGGACATAGAGTACAATTCTGTCTGTAAGTAATAAATCAAGAATGAATTCAAATTGTAAGCTCTGCTGACCACAGTGCATGTAACAAAAGAGAAATAAGTATGGAAGACAATGTTGAAATGTATAGGTTTCGGGGGTGTTACAGTTAGTTGCCTACTGGACTCTGCAAATAATGAATGAAGACTGAATTTGAATTGTGAGCCCTGCTGACCACCGTGTAGGCCATAGGCAGTGATCAGTAAAGGTCCACAGCCATGTGGCTTTGACTTTATCTGCACAGATTGGGAGCATTTGGTTTTCTTAACTGATTAGTCTCTTACGCAATTTACATCGGTACTAATCTTGAATTGTGAGCCCTGCTGACCACAGTGTAGACCAGAGGCAGTGGTCAGGAAGGGTCCACATCCACGTGGCATTGACTTGAGCTGTATAGAGTTAGTGGTAGGTGTGGTGCTCAGCGTGTGCGCAGCCTTCGATTATGCGTGGTCCAGGCAGGCTGCACTGGAAGCAAAGTCTCTTGCCTACTGGAATACGTCATCTGCAATTGTGACGCCATCTGAATTGTGAGACCTTCTATCCGCAGTGTAGATTGAAGGCAGTAGTCAGCACACACATCGAGGAATGCTTTTTGTGACTTCCTCTTGAGAAAATCCAACGACATAGAGTACAGTTCACTCTGCAATAAATAAATCAAAACTGATTTTAAATTGTGAGCTCGTCTGTCCGCAGTGTAAACAGCCATTCAGTGTTCCTTTGGACTTGCAAGATGAATTTGGTCATTGTACTAAAGCTATAATTGATATAAAAAAAGTTCTCGAAGCAAGGATACTAAAAGGATATTATGTAGGTTTTAGGGACGTTGTAGTTAGTTGCCTACTGACTATGTAATTAATCAATCAAGACTAATTTTAATTGTGAGCTCTGCTAACCCCAGTGTAGGCCGGAGGCAGTGATCAGCAAAGGCCCACAGCCACTTGGTGTTGAGTTGAGCTGAACAGTTAGTGGCATCAGAAGCATTCAGCATGTGCGGAGCCTGCGATGATGCGTGGTCCGGGCGGGCAGCACTGGTAGCATTGTATTTTGCCTACTGAATTCTGCCTTAATAAGGCTACTTGGCAATGAATTGTGGTGTACTGAGTCAGTGGCACCTGAAGCACTCAGCATGTGCGCACCCTGCAATGATGCGTGGTCCAGGCGTGCTGCACTGGTAGCAATGTCTTTTGTCTAATAAATTCTGCCTTAATATGGCCACGTGGCTTTAACTTGTGGTGCACTGAGTTAGTGGTACCTCTGACGCTCAGCCTGTGTGCAGCCTGCGATGATGCACGGTCGGGCGGGTCGCACTTGGAGCAATGTGTCTTGCCTACTGGACTGTGTCATCTGCAATCGCCACTCCATCTGAATTGTGAGCCCTGCTGCCCGCAGTGTAGATCGAAGGCAGTAGTCTGTACAGACATAAGTCTGCGGTGCTGTGCCACTGTGTTTGCTGGGGGCCTGTGTCGAGGAGGCCGGCGGTCATGGCGGCAGCCACGTGGCAGAGTGAGGTCTGCTGCTCTGGCAGAAGCCTTGGCCTTCACACAAGTGAACCACACCCAGAGCCCCGGCCTATTTATTCACACTTCTACGCTGGAGTGGCGTACTTTGGACCAGCCCACTGCGCTTCTGCTTACAGGGGACAACGACACAGGTACATGACCGAGAACTTTCCCACTACCTGAGATAACATGGTTGCATCCAATTTCCACAACACTACAAGCACCAGTAGTATATGTACACATGGAGAGGTTTGTGCTCTGCAGAGTGAGATCTGTCC
The DNA here is from genome assembly GCF_964263255.1 of Lissotriton vulgaris. Classification (NCBI taxonomy): domain Eukaryota; kingdom Metazoa; phylum Chordata; class Amphibia; order Caudata; family Salamandridae; genus Lissotriton; species Lissotriton vulgaris. The sequence continues at coordinate 1,469,243,493 of NC_141689.1, forward strand.
AGCACATCACCGCACCACTTGGTAGTGTGTGCATTATTATTGGTGGGTGACTTGCATCCTTCACACGTTTGGTTGGCACATCTCGCAACATTCAGCTATTGTGTGGCTGAGGGGTCATGCCGTTTTTTGGAAAGTCTGCTGTCCTGTTGTGCGCTGCCTCAATGGTAGTAGAGGGGGTGGTCCGGGGGGAGGCCCTGAGGGTGGTGGCATTGGAATTTGTAGCTTTTTTGGGTGCAGAGGTGCATGATCAGTAGCTCTATGACATGTGTTGGTCTACAGATGTGATTCTGGCCTGGACTCCTTTTCACACTGTAGGTAGTCATCCTACTTTACTCTAGAAAAAGGCAGATGTTACATTCCTACTGCTTACGCAGCTTATCACCTGTTTTTGGATAACACTGCAGAGTTGGTTGCTCGTTGAAAATATCGGGAATGTTAGATTTGGGGGTCTCTGGTTGGCAGAGGTACGTACTTGTGACAAGCAGGGACCGTCTCCTCTAGTCAGGACAAGGGACTTACTCGTAAAAATAACCCCTGCTCACCCTCTAGGTAGTGTGGCGCAAGCAGACAAGGCTAAACTTAAGAGCGTTATGGGTTAAGCATTTATGACCATATACAGAAATTAATTGACACACCACAAATGGACACCAGTCTAGTTTTTATTAAAAATAGGTATTATTTATATATCAGAAAAGTCTTAGTACAAGACCCATATAACGTTTTGCAATAGGCCACAATACTTTCTAGCAACTCAGAGTTCTTGTAAAAATGCTTAATCTTGAGTTCCGTGCGATTCGCACCCCTCAGGGTGACTCTAGGTGATGAAAAATGAACAAAAAGAGTCTAACAATCGAAGCGGACGCTCCGGTCCGAGGCGTACACCTTGCGGTGCAATGTGTACACAGTACCTTTAGGATTGTAGAGTTCGACACGGACGATGCAGGTCAGGCGAATGCATACCAGGGACGTTGTCGGCGGCTTTCCAATGTGAGTCCGGCTCGTAGTAGGCGTCGAGGTGCGAGCGGTAGGAGCGGGGCTTCGGGGAGCGATGCGGACAGTCCGGGTCTTCAGGCATTCTCTGTGCGTGGCGTTGTTCGTGGCGTACCTTCACAAGATGATGCGGCGTTCGAGGCGTACTTTCACAGTACGATGCGGTGTTCGAGCTGTACCTTTGCAAGCGGGGATGCCGGTTCGTACAGGACGGTGCAGGGTGGCCGGTACGCTGCGGCGTACGGGCCTTACTCCACCTTACGGTGCGATTTGATCTGTAGCGGCGGGAGGCAGCGAGCAGTGCGGCCCACAGGGGGGGATGAAGCCAGCTGCGGTGCGGCCTGGTTCAGGTACGGTGCGTGCTATGGCTCGTGGAGAGCGGAGACGCACGGTGCGGGGCGGCAATGGCACGGGTTTCAAGCAGACAGGGCTCTATGAGGCGCACTCTGCTCACGGCTTAAGCGGCACCATAAAACGGGCAATTTCAACAGCTTTCAGTGAAGGCAGGTCAGATTTCAAAAGTCCTGGGACTCCGTTCAGGGGGCAAGCTCACTCACAAGCCTGTGGAGATCTTTGGAACACAAGAATTTGAAAGTAACGGTCTTGATAGGTTCTTCCTCTCCTTCAGCATCAAGGCAACCACTGCAGGCCAATCCCCCAGGACAGGGACAGTACTCCTTCAGCTTTCCCGGTTCCTTCTCCTCAGGCAGAGGTTTCTTCTTGGTTCAAGCAGGATCTGATTTCTTAGGAGCAGGGCTCCTATATTTATACCGCATTTCTTTTGTTCTTTCAGGCCAGGGGGCCTTAGCCTAGTTCAGTCCAATCTCTGAGCACTTTGTGGATAGGATGCAGGCTTCTGCTTTCAGTGTGCAGGGCAGAGACATCAGACTCTCTGCAGGAGGTGGAGCCAGCATTGTGGTGACAAGTACAGCCCTATTCAGAACCTAGGTGCACTCCTCCCACCCATCTGGCTGTCATCTTCCTATTCACCACCTGGCAGCCCCAACCTGTCTCCTGGAATTCCCCAGCCCTGTCACACACAAAAAACAGACAGCAGATACATATCAGAGCAGAGGCGGGCAGAAATGGTTAGGCAAGCAAATACCAACTTTTTTAAAAGTGGTATTTTCAAACACAGAACATTAAAATAGACTTTACTAAAAGATGTATTTTATTCATCTGAGTTCAGGCATACTGCACTGCGTTGCAGAGAGGTGGTGCAGGCTGTGCCCCTTTTTACACCCCTCTGCAATGGCACTTACTGGAGACACCTAGTGGGCTAATTTGTCCCTAAGGACCCTCAGGATTCAAGGGAACTTAATCTCCCAACTTAAAACGGCCACAGGTTGTGTTTACACAGTGGGGAAGGGAGGGGACAGGGCCTGAGGTGACATGTGCAAACATGCCCTATGGCGCATTTTAAGTTGAGGAAATCATTCAACTTCAATCCTGAGGGCCCCTGTGGGCTAACTAGCCCAAAAGGTTCTTCCAGTTAGCACCACTGTGCTGCGTTGCAGAGCGGTGGTCCAGGCCATGCCACTTTTTACACCTCCCTGCAACGCAGCTCTGGGGTGTTTACTGGAGGTACCTAGTGGGCTAGATGGACCATAGGGACCCTCAGGATTCAAATGAACTTAATCTCCCAATTTAAAATGGCCACAGGGCATGTTTACACAGTGGTGAAGGGAGGGGACGGGGCTGAGGTGACGTGTGCAAACACGCCCTGTTGCACGTTTTAAGTAGGGGAAAAAATTCCCCTTCAATCACGAGGGCTCGGGGGGAGGGGCAACTAGCCTAGCAGGCGCTTCTAGTAACCACCACTGCACTACGTTGCAGAGAGGTGGTCTAGACCGTGCCCCTTGGTCACGTCTCTGCAATGCAGCTATGTGGTGCTTACTGGAGGTACCTAGTGGGCTAGTTGGATCCTAGGGACCCTCGGGATTCAAGGGGACTTGATCAGACAACTTAAAACAGCCACAGGGAGCATTTACACAGTGGTGAAGGGAGGGGACGGGCCTGTGGTGACGTGTGCAAACATGCCCTGTGGTGCGTTTTAAGTTGGGGAAAAAATTCCCCTTCAATCCTGAGGGACCCTGGGGTCTAACTAGCCCACCAGGTGCTTCCAGTTAGCACCACTGTGCTGCGTTGCAGAGCGGTGGTCCAGGCCTTGCCACTTTTTACACCTCCCTGCAACGCAGCTCTGGGGTGCTTACTGGAGGTACCTAGTGGGCTAGATTGACTATAGGGAACCTCAGGATTGAAATGAACGTAATCTCCCAATTTAAAATGGCTACAGGGCATGTTTACACAGTGTTGAAGGGAGGGGAAGGGCCTGAGGTGACGTGTGCAAACATGCCCAGTTGCGCGTTTTAAGTTGGGGAAAACATTCCCCTTCAATCCTGAGGGACCCTGGGGGCCAACTAGCCCACCAGGTGCTTCTAGTAAGCGCCACTGCACTGCGTTACAGAGAGGTGGTGCAGGCTGTGCCTCTTTTTACACCTCTCTGCAATGGCGTTTACTGGAGACACCTAGTGGGCTAATTTGCCCCTAAGGACCCTCAGGATTCAAGGGAACTTAATCTCCCAACTTAAAACGGCCACAGGGCGTGTTTACACAGTGGGGAAGGGAGGGGACCGGGCCTGAAGTGACATGTGCAAACATGCCCTATGGCGAATTTTAAGTTGGGGAAATCATTCCCCTTCAATCCTGAGGGCCTCTGGGGGCTAACTAGCCCACCAGGTGCTTCCAGTTAGCACCACTGTGCTGCGTTGGAGAGCGGTGGTCCAGGCCATGCCACTTTTTACACCTCCATGCAACACAGCTCTGGAGTGCTTACTGGAGACACCTAGTGGGCTAGATGAACCATAGGGACCCTCAGGATTTAAATGAACTTATTCTCCCAATTTAAAATGGCCACAGGGCATGTTTACACAGTGGTGAAGGGAGGGGACGGCCTGAGGTGACGTGTGCAAACATGCCCAGTTGCGCGTTTTAAGTTCGGGAAAAATTCCTCTTCAATCCTGGGGGATCCTGGGGGCCAACTAGCCCACCAGGTGCTTCCAGTAAGCGCCACTGCACTTCGTTGCAGAGAGGTGGTGCAGGCTGTGCCCCTTTTTACACCTCTCTGCAATGGCGCTTACTGGAGACACCTAGTGGGCTAATTTGCCCCTAAGGACCCTCAGGATTCAAGGGAACTTAATCTCCCAACTTAAAACGGCCACAGGGCGTGTTTACACAGTGGGGAAGGGAGGGGACCGGGCCTGAGGTGACATTGCCCAGTATTTCACTTCTAAAATTGAAAACATATACCAGGATATTGCTGCTCATGACGACAAAAATGCCTTAACAAATTCATCCTCGATCATGAATATTGGTGCAGACTCTATCTTGTCTCCCACCGAATCATGTTCACCTTCGGCCTCACTGTCGACTTGGCCTGATCTTTCGCCTACTACTCAATTGGAGACCTTAAACAATATTAAGTCTGGTTCCCCCATTGATCCCTTACCTATTTCGATTCTACGCAAGCTAGAGCTCCCTCAACTCACTATGATCTGCACCTTACTTAACTTCTCTCTTAGCTCGGCCACGGTCCCTAGCTGTTGGAAGCACGCAATGGTCACCCCGCTATTAAAAAAACCTACTGCGGATCCCAATGTTGCTTCAAATTTTCGCCCCATTTCATTACTGCCTGCATTTTCTCAAATTCTTGAAAGGCACATTCATTTGCATCAATCGCATTTTGTAGCAACCAACAATCTTCTTCATCCTTCCCAGTCGGGTTTTTATCAGGGTTTCTCAACAGAAACCACTCTTTTGGGAGTGACTGAGAATCTTCGCCTACTATTAGATCGAGGCGAATCGGCTGCACTGATATTGCTTGATCTCAGTGCAGCCTTCGATACTGTATCTCACAGTATCCTCCTTAACAATCTTGCCTGTTTCGGTATTGGCGACAAATCCTTGCACTGGTTTTCGTCCTTCCTCACTGACCGACTTTCCAAATTTTTTCTAATACGTCTACGTCCAACACTTATGTCTCCCCACATGGTGTGCCCCAGGGTTCTATTCTCAGTCCTCTTCTTTTTAATCTTTATGTTATTCCTTTGGCCCATATTGCTCACTGTTTTGGTCTGGATCTATTCACCTACGCTGATGATTCACAGATTGTGTTCTCCCTATCTCAAGCTGATCCCACCTCTCCTTCATCTTTGCAAACGGGTCTTAGTGAAATTTCCCGTTGCATGAATCGCAATTTCCTTAAATTAAATAGCGATAAGACGGAGGTACTAGTCTTTGGAAACAAACCTGATCTTTGGAGCCCGAGACACTGGCCTTCGACCATGGGTTCCTTACCCACTCCATCGGAACGAGTGTGCAATCTCGGGGTCATTATTGATAAGGATCTATCTATGAAAGACCAGGCCAACAAAGTTGCAGCCACCTGTTTTACCATCTTAAGGTGGCTGAGAAAAATCTTTTGGATTTTGCCTTCTGATACCCAGAGATCTGTTGTGACGGCCTTGGTGACCTCCAGACTAGACTACGGGAACGTGCTCTACCTGGGGTCTACCAGGGCAGTCATACGCCGTCTCCAATTGGTTCAAAATGCTGCTGCACGGCTTCTCTGCGGTTGTAGAAAACGTGATCATATCACTGAGCGTCTAAAGGAGATGCACTGGCTCAATCTTGACAACCGGGTAAAATTCAAGGCACTGTGCTTTATGCACAAGATCAAAATTGGAGTCGCCCCCTCCTATCTTCAGTCCCTCGTTAACCCTTATGAACCTGCTTGTTTTCTTCGTTCTTCTTCCCAACACCTTTTTTGTACTCCTAAGTTCAGGCTCTCGAGAATGGGCGGTCGCTCTTTTGCCACCTCAGGGCCCAAACTCTGGAATTCTCTTCCCTTAGACTTGCGGATGGAGAACTGTCATATTCTCTTCTGTAAAGCCGTAAAAACCTGGCTTTTCGTCCAATAAATTTCCCTCTGGATTGTATTTTGCTACCACTGTTTTTCAGCGCCGGGAAACCCTTACGGATAGCTGTTGCGCTATATAAAATTAAAGAATAAATAAATAAATAAATGTGCAAACAAGCCCTATGGCGCATTTTATGTTGGGGAAATCATTCCCCTTCAATCCTGAGGGCCCCTGGGGGCTAACTAGCCCACCAGGTGCTTCCAGTTAGCACCACTGTGCTGCGTTGTAGAGCGGTGGTCCAGGCCATGCCACTTTTTACACCTTCCTGCAACGCAGCTCTGGGGTGCTTACTGGAGGTACCTAGTGGGCTAGATGGACCATAGGGACCCTCAGGATTCAAATGAACTTAATCTCCCAATTTAAAATGGCCACAGGGCATGTTTACACAGTGGTGAAGGGAGGGGATGGGGCTGAGGTGACGTGTGCAAACACGCCCTGTTGCGCGTTTTAAGTAGGGGAAAAATTCCCCTTCAATCAAGAGGGCTCCCGGGGGGGGGGGGCAACTAGCCTAGCAGGATCTTCCAGTAACCACCACTGCGCTACGTTGCAGAGAGGTGGTTTGGCCATGCCCCTTTTACACGTCTCCGCAATGCAGCTATGTGATGCTTACTGGAGGTACCCAGTGGGCTAGTTGGATCCTGGGGACCCTCAGGATTCAAGGGGACTTAATCAGACAACTTAAAACAGCCACAGGGAGCGTTTACACAGTGGTGAAGGGAGGGGACAGGGCTTGAGGTGATGTGTGTAAACATGCCGAGTGATGTCATTTGAGATGTCATCAGTGATGTCATCAGTGATGTCACTGACCATGTCATGAATGATGTAATATGTGACAGCATCATCATAGGATTGCAGGCGCACAAGTTATAGGTACTACAACTAATTATAACGAAGGAATTTCAATGGTTTTGGACGAGTGAAATGTCCAGCTAACTATAACACCCCTAAAACCTATGGTTTTTTCAGTGAATTTTTAAGATTTTTTAATGCAAATTCCTAAGGCTTTGTCAGTGAATTTCAAAGGTCTTTTAAATGCTAATTCCTAACTATAACATATCTGAAACATATGGTTTTTTCAGTGAATATATATATATATAGACAATTGGGCAATAGCAACTGCTATGTCAGAAGCAGTGGCTTGGAATATAAACGGGCCCGTGACACTTTGAAACGAATGCTAATGTCATACAAGCAGGATAATTTGATCTCGTCTGAGGAGTGTGCATTCTTGCATGTAGCAAACCCTGTGATGCTGCACCTATATTTGAGTCCTAAGGTGCATAAAATGAGACAACCCGCCCCCGGCAGACCCATCATCTCTGCAATAAGGAGCATGGGAGAGAATGTCTCCCGTTATATTGATTACTTCTTGCAAAGTCATGTCTTGCCAGCTACAAAGAGACCAGTGATTTTCTGTCCAAACTTGGCAAAACACAATGGCAGACTAACTGGTGTATAATAACACTAGATATCGAATCATTGTATACCTGTATCGAACACTGTAAGGGTATTGAAGCCATTAGACACTACTTGGGACACAAATCCTGTGAATACTATGGCCACAATCGAACACTGTGTGACCTAGTGATGTGGTGCCTTAATAACAACTTTATTATGTACGGCAAGGATGTCTGGAAACAAATCAGGGGTGTGGCGATGGGATCCTGCTTCTCCCCCAGCTATGCGTGTTTACACGTAGGCTGGTGGGAGGAGCGGGATCTCATCGCAACACCGGGTTTCAGCAATGTCAAACATTGGATGCGATTCATCGATGACATTTTCTGTATATGGGAGGGTGATATCTCCAGCGCACACCAGTTTGTCAAAGCTCTCAACACCAATAACAGTCATTCATTTTTTACATCCAATATAAGCAGACAATTAGTCCAATTTCTAGACTGTCCAAATTGATATTGAAGGAGTCAACATCATGACATCATTATATCGCAAACCCACAGCCGGAAATAGTATATTGAACGCCAGCAGTGGACACCCCGACATGTAATCGAAAGTATACCTCTGGGGGAACTTTTGCGTTCGAAAAGAATCTGCAGTAGTACTGAAAAATTTGATGAGGGAGCAACCTTGATGTTGAAGCGTTTGAGTGCCAGGGGCTACAGTGAGTCAACTCTTTCCAAAGCAATAATTAAAACTAAGGAATGATCAAGAGAATATCTCCTCATGCCCAAGCCCGCTGAAGCCGACAGTGGTGACCAATCCCCTAGGTTGATCATCACTTTCAGTCAGCAACAGCGCCAGATCAAATCCATCATTAATAGACACTGGTCCATTCTCAAAACAGACGGTATATTGTGCTCGAGAGTTCCAGACAGACCCATCATTACCTTCAGAAGAGCCTTTAGCATGCATAGCAAACTGGTGAAGTCTGTGGCAGTGACTGGCTCAACAGGAAAGGCTTTTATAAATGCAGTTCTTGCCGTGCGTGCAAGTTTGGGCAAAACACCACGCACTATGCCAGTCCTTTTTCTGGCACAAAAATTGCAATTAAGGGCAATTTCAACTGCCGTACGGAGTTTGCCATGTATGTCCTCAAGTGCACCTGCGGATTGTGCTATGTGGGAAGCACGAGGTCGCAGGTGCTTGTGAGGATACTGCAGCATCTCCGGGCAGTTGTAAATCACGACCCAGCCTACCCGGTGGCACGGCATTTTAATTCAGTGCACAACAGGGACCTGTCATGCTCGAGGTATTATGTTATAGATGCAGTGCCCTCAAAAAGAAGGGGTGGAGATAGGGACAAAATGTTGAGAAAGTTAGAAACTCAGTATATCATCGCGTTGGACAGCAAACAGCCTTATGGTCTGAATGCGACTGAAGATCTCCACAACTTTCTGTAAATATCCCTTCATTTGTCAACTTGTAGTTCACAGTTGGTTTATATCAATTTTTATAAGTCCTGGTCCACCTGATATGTATTTTAGAGCCAAATTGTTAATCTGTGCTTATTACTAACAACCCATAAAGCATCACATAGGTACATATGGAGGGCGTATTATGAAACCAATACACCTGATTAAGTACTGTATGTGTCAATGGATTCCTATCTCTCTTTTTGTAAATTTTGTACATAGTTCATAAAATATATACTTTGCATCAGCTTTTATTTTTTCACAGTGTTTTCCCTTTTTTGTTTTCTCACCCAGTATGCACAGGTGCAGAAAAGCACATATACTTTGGTTTTTAAGTATATAAATTGTAATTAGGTCTTAGTATTTATGATGCATATAATTCATGAATTTAAAATTTTTAATAAATATTTAGGACATGAGCTTGTGGGTATCAGGGTGGTATGCCACCAGACATATATTAAATGTCACATGATTTGAGCGGTCCAGGGCTGGAACAATTTTAATCGGATTGTTACTCCATATCAACCAGCACTAGTCACTTTATATACTGAACGATATATGCATTTATGCAGCAAAGATAAAGCACTAGTCACTTTATTAGCCTTATGGGTATCTGCATTCATGCAGTTACGATAATTGTTGAGGACGTCAATGAGATTTGCGCAATCTTTTACATGGAAATAATTTTTTTATGTAATTTCATTCATTATAAAATTACAAGATGGATTGTAGTTTTGAAAACAAGATTGATTTGTTTCATAACTTACATTGGTTTCAGGCAAAAAGTCCTTTTTCAACTGAACACAAATGTGAAATATCGTCTGTTTTTGTATTCCATTTGCAATTTGTACCTTTTCTATGCCCATGGTCAAAGGTCATGTGATGCACGTTAGGAGGCGTGGCACATAGGAGGGGTCAGGGAATCATAGCATTTAAAAATAACAGGCTGACCGATTAACCGGTGTGTGATCAAGAGTACACGTTACTCTAAACGCGTCACCAGAAAGGTTACAAATAAAAACGAAACATCTTGCCTGAAGCCGTGGGGTCTGTCTCCTTCTTTCGCCACGCCGTGCGGTGTGGAGGTTTGAGGCTTTCCTTTGAAATATATATATATATATATATATATATATATATATATATATATATATATATATATATATATATATATATATATATATATATATATATATATATATATATATATCACCTACTGGCGGTCGCCAGTAGGTATATATAGTTAGGATTTTTTCTCTATGGGACTTTTGAAAATTCTATAACTACTAACTTTGGCGTTTGTGGACGGAATCTGCTGAAATTTTCAGGAAAATGGCACAGTTTGCTTTTGGGCAGCCCCTGAAAATTTGGGGGGGTTTCGTCAAGGGGGAGCTGAGAAAAAAGGGGGGTCCCAAAACGCGTTTTTCCATTCATTTATCCATAGGGCGTTTGGCCTCACTTTTAGCTCGAACGGCGGAATGGATTTGCACGAAACTTGGCAAAATTGTAGGGACTGTTAGCCCGATGTGCCTTTGCTAGGTCTCAATATATGTGCTCCAGTGGATTTTGAGAAATTAACGTTTTAAAAAACAGATATATCTGTGACAGCGTCCCGGGTAGCGCTCCGGTTCGCGAAATTTTCGCGTAACGGAACTTTGCTAAGCGAAGCTGATTGGCTCTCCGGTGTCTGTCAACATTCTAAGCAGTCTGGAACGGCCGCCATCTTGTCTCTCGGTAGGATCGAGAGACAAGAGGAGGAGAAAAACGAAGGGGGAATTTAATGAAAGGGGGCAAGGTAGACCCCTCTTGATCCCCTAGGAATGATGTTGGGGTTATTAAAGGGTCCCATGGGGCAAATAAAAAAAAATAGATTTTTCGCAGTAGAAGCGCTTTCCGGTTCGCGAACTGGGTAGCGAACCGGGTATTCGCCATTTTGTGTTTCGTTTTAATTAAATTACAAGATGGAGGAAAAACAATGTGAGAAATGGGTATAAGGGGGTACGGGAGATGTATCCTGACCCCCTATGTTTTCTGAGGGTGGCTGAGGATGCTCATATATGTTGATACATGTCTTCCAGCGGCTGCGCGTGAGCGGATTTTTATTTTTTTGCTGCGTGACCTCTGTTAACGTTCAATTCGAAGGAAATCAGGAAGTGTTGACCGCCATTTTGTCACTGCGAGTAAATATATTGTTAAAAATAATTGTTATAAATTAATCCGTATTGATAAACATTGTCTGCGCCATCTTGCCTTTTTTCCAATGCCACACTTTTGTCGTGCACGGCAGCCATTTTAGATGCCTTGACCAGACCCACTCTCTGCACACCGCCAATCCTCAGCATGGCTCCCCACCCTCGCAAGCATCTCCCCCACGCACTGGTCACCCCCGCTCTCTCTCTCATGCATGGGCCATAAACCTCCTCCATCTGCGCTGCTATTCCCTGAGAATCACACCCTGTGCCCGCCCGACACCTCCCTTTCACCCTATTCACTACCGTACCCTCTGACACTCCTCTTCCTCTGTGTCTGATTGTCCAGGCCGGTCCCAGGCTATCACTTAGCCCTGCGGATGTAGCTTATGGCCCCAACTGTAAAGAATCACCCCTCTTCAAAGGAATTACAGTAGATCAAGGCCCCAACCCCATGAGATCCGTCACACCACACGCGTTCCTACTATCTGATAACGATCCTGTATTGTGATTGGGGAGGGGATTCTCACTGTGAGGGTGTGTGGGATCGAGCCTGAAGCGGAAGATTCCAGGGATGTCTTTTTGTACATTAAAGTCTTCACAATTATGTGTCACATTAAAAATATATAGCACTCCAACAAAGTAGTATGATTATAACATTTTAATAACTTATAAATATATAAAACGCTCCAACAAAGTAAAAACGTTAAAAAAAACATTTTAAACAAAGCAACAATTGGCTGCTGTGAGTTGGCTTCAGTAGCGGTCCTTTGTGCGAATAGGCCGAAGGCAGCACAACGCGCCGAGATTCGGACGGCAAGCAGGTGATGTCCAGTAAGTTGTCGCACTGGTCATGGCATCCTACAATGCTGCGCCGAAAAACGGTGTGGGGCGCCTCGGGGGGGGGAGGCGGAACAAACGTGCCTCCCCCGCCTCCCCAGCTGGAGGCTCCTCTGCTGCAGTGGGGCGCCCCTTTACCGTTTCAGTTGCCATTCTGCTGTTTACCGCCCGCTTTTGCTGCACTGTGCCTCATCCGCCATTCAGCTGAGTTGCGCCCGCTTTTGCGGCTACAGCGTCTCGCCCACCATCCAGCTGAGTTGTGCCCGCTCTTGCAGCTACAGCGTCTCGCCCACCATTCAGTTGAGTTGCGCCCGCTCTTGCGGCTACAGCGTCTCGCCCACCATCCAGCTGAATTGCGCCCACTCTTGCGGTGCAGCGATAGGCGGCTGCCACAGGACTCTTAAAATGGCGGCCGGCTCTTCGGATTTGGGCCTGGTCCACTAAAATGGCCCTGGGACACATTCGAACTCGGACATTTGCCTGCTAGGGCTTGGGCCCCATCCTCGAAAGCGTCCCATCAGCCTTGAAGATTCTACAAAAGTCATCGGGGCCCCCGACTCCCGCAGGCTTCTGGTGGGGAGCGGCTGCCATGATTGCTCACGGAATGGCCACGACGGAGCCACGAGATGGTGATGCTCGATATGTGACATCTTACATCACCAAAAAAGAAAAGACAGAACTGAAGGAAATGTGGGAGGACATTTCGCATGAAAAGAGTCTAAGCAAGAAATTATACAGTTTCAGTCTGAAGATGTTGTTGCATCGAGAAATTGGAGCATATGAATGTTCTGATCGGTTATCATCAGCAAGTCTCTATGCCAAATCAAGAACAATCATTTGGGTGAGTCTAGGTCTTGCTGCAACACGAAACTGAGTTTTGAAATCTGTACAAGAAATTGAATATTTGGCGGAGAAAGAACCAAACAGTACAGATATTTTGAAGACAAATATGTTGGATACATACTATCCAAATAGAAGTGCTCACCTTAAGAACACTTGTTTGTATGAAGTTCTGCAAAACTACAGTTATAAGAGGAACATCACAGAAGATATCAATAATGGAAAATATGCAGTCATTGGCTATGAAGGATGTCTAGTGAAGCAGAAAAAAGGCTATTTGATTAATCATCCAGACAAAAGAGAATTTTACTATTTAGCTCTTTTGCAACTCTTTAAGCCATGGCGTACAGAAGAGGAACTACTTGGAGATTTTCTCTGTTGTGAAGACTCTTTTAATGCAAGTAAGGATACCATAGAATGTTCTATTTTTCTAAATTATCTGAAAATGTTGAAGGAAGAAATAGAGCAAGAAACCACAATTGCTGAAGAGATAGCTCGAGACAGTTCTCAAGACAGTCAGAGTTCTACTTCATTGAGTCAGGATCCACTAGGAGGACCTATTATCCAAAATGAAGCTGCCACTGCCATGGATGAGGTGGAAAGAGCTATAGAACAAGCTCAAGAGGATGGAGTTAACTTAGAAGTTTTGGTAAAGCAACTAAATGTTTGAGCAGAAAAAATATATATGATGAAGTCACAGAGCAGATTGAACATGGATTCAGACATGAGAAAAAAGAGTGCTCATGTACATCATTTGACCCTGTCCGACTGTACGTAAGTGGAGATGCGGGGACAGGAAAAAGTTTTCTAATTAAAGCCATTGCAAGTTATCTGCAGAAAATGACTGATTCACCGCTGTCTTGTGTTGTAACTGCTCCAACTGGTCTGGCAGCACATAACATTAAAGGGATTACTCTACATCGTTTACTGATGCTGCCAGTTGAGCATGATAATAAATTGCATTACAACAAGTTATCTGGAGATGCGTGTTCTGAAGTTTCAAGAGTCTTGAAGAAAATGAAACTTCTTATTATGGATGAAGTAAGCATGGTCTCAAATCTAATGCTTGCTTTTGTGCATTTGAGAATGCAAGAAATTCTTAGAACAGAGTATGATGTGTCATTTGGAGGAAAACACATTATTGTTTTTGGAGATCTATATGCAGTTGACTCCAGTAAAAGGACAACCAGTGTTTAAAATGCTCACGCATGAAGATACTAGGAAGTCCCTTGGAAGCATTGGAAACGTTAATATAAGGTTACATTTTAAATATGCTGAACTGCTTCAAAATATGCGACAGGCAAAGGATGAAGATTATAAAAATATTCTACAAGATGTAAGAATTGGAAAAGTAAGCGAGCTTGGGAAAGAAGCTTTACATGGTCGATTAATTTCAAATTTGTATCCAAATGAAAACATTCTTCCAGAGAATATTTTTGAAAAAATGACTGAGAAGAAATCTGGGATATATTTGATGCCAACTCTGCAAGAATGTTCCATCTTCAACAACAAAATGTTAGAGTTAGAAAATGAAGAGATTGGGAAACTGGAAGCAATGGATAAAATAGAGCATATGGGTGCAACAATTGTTTTGTCTGAAAATTTGAAAACTAAATTGGATTCATTAGAGAAAAGTATTTCTAAAACAGCTGGTTTTGAAAAGACTCAGAATGTCTGTTTAAATTGTCGTATCATTTTGAGAAGGAATTGAAATGTTGAAAGAGGTCTGGTAAATGGAGCAATGGGTTATGTTGTTGATTTTGTGAATTATAGAAATAGAGATGGAATTGAGGGGCATATTACCAAGCAATAGCGATAATTATCGCTATTGCTTGGTTAGTGTGAAAAATTTACCGCTGAGCTGCGGCGATTTTTACCGCAAATAAACCTTGGTATTACCAAGGTTTATCGCAAATGCGATTAAAATCGCTGCAATGCATGAATATCGCTGAAAAGTCAGCGATATTCATGCATTACCGAGCTAATGCTCTTAGCCATGTTATCCATCTCCCATTGCATAACATGGCTAAGAACTGCTCAGGGCAGGTGTTAGCTTTTGGAGATATTCGCGCTTAGCGCGAATATCTCCAAAAGTTGGTAATAGGAGATAGCAATGTTAGCGACTGTTTTCAGTCGCTAACATCTTGGCACGCCCACTTTGCATGTCATTAGTGATAAATATCACTGACATGCAGAGTGGGGCCCAAGATGTTTGCTATCTCCTACTAGCTGTCGCTAACTGGTGTTAGCGACAGCTAGGTAATAGGGAGATAATTTTATCTCCGCTTTCTTGGCTTTTAAAGCCAAAAAAGCGGAGATAAACCCCCTTGATAATATGCCCCTGAATTTTTAAAAATAAAATTTGATGGCATTGAGCAAGTACAACAAATCAGTCGTTGTTCTGTTAGATTTTTACTTGTAAAAGACTTATATGTTCGCCGAAAACAGTTTCCTGTTTGTTTGGCATATGCAGTAACAATTCATAAATCTGAAGGTTTAAGTGTAGATAATGCTTTAGTGAACATTGGAAAATCTGTGTTTAAAGAGGGTATGGCATATGTGGCATTATCCAGAGTCAGAACTTTATCAGGATTGTACTTGATTGAGTGTGATGAGACAAAAATTTGTGCAGATCTAGATTGTGTTAAAGAATACAATAGGTTAAGAAGAGAATATGCTCCACATTTGCCTCAATATCCTCTGTTTGAAAAACGTATGGTAGGCCGAAAAAGAAGAAATGAGAGTAATTGCAGTGAGGTAGTAGCAAAAAGTCAAAAAGTAGACAAAACTGTAATTGAAAACAGGAAGAAAAAGAATTGTGAAGAAAATGTTGTTGGATTTCAGTTTGAAAATAGTTCTGGTGTCAACTGCTATGCTAATGTAGTGGTTAATGTTGTTTTTTTTCTTAAAATTTTACAAGAACAGATTGTTGAAAATCGGGATCAAAGACTGTGTAGTTTATTGAATTCTGTGTTTGAGAAATGTAGCAGTGATAGAGCAAAAATAGAAAGTGTAACAGAAATTCGAAATATTTTAGATATGTGTTCTGGTCAAGATACATTTTCACAGAACATTCAGCAGGATTGTCAGGAATTTTTAATGTATATGTTTGGTGTTTTGGAAGATGAAGATGTAGATATAAATAATCTTTTCAGCCTTTCTTATCAATGGCAGCATGACTGCCACAATTGTAGTTCATCAAGTACTACTAGAATAGACACTGAAAGATTTATATATTTGACTTTACCTGACTGTAAATCAGTGTCATTTAAAAATCTAGTTAAAGCAGCAGATCATATTATGATGTGTACTCAATGTAACTATCCAATGCTATCCACATTATTTATACAAAGTTATGGGCAGTATATCATTTTAGTTTTCCAACGATGTAGACCTGATGGAACTAAATTGACAACTTCTATCAAAAATGTTGTGGCTTCTCAGTTATCAATTTCAGGAAGAACCTTTACAACTGAAGCTAATATTTAACATGACAGTTCTTCGACAACCTCAGGACATTATACATGCTACTTAAAATGTGAAAAAGGATGGAGTTACTGCAATGATTCTCATTTAACTTATAAACAACGTTTGCCTTATGACTCTACAAATTCTTATCTAGTGTTTTTAAAACCAAAATTTTAGTAAAGGGAATTGGCCTTTGAAGACGGGAATAGATAATAAAAGTTAGTTAGTTAGTTAGTTAATCTAATGTTTTAAATTATTTATCTCATATAGGTACTTTAAGTGGATCTCAAAGTAAAAAATACTGATATATCTGACACAAATTCGCCGTGAGGAAAGTGTAAGGTATGATGTTCTTAGATCTTTTTTCATAGGAAGTCGATGAAATGGAAGTTATAGAGCACAGCAGACTTTTTTTCCACCAAAAGGACCTTCACTATCTTCTATTTGGCCTCACGGAAAAGTAAGTGAATCAAAGATTAGTGTACATATATGAGATGTATGTTTGAATGTTTTTTTTTAAACACAATCTTTTAGATTGTGTTTTTTTCCCGCTGTTATATGATGAAGACTTTGAACTCACTAATTTAAGTGAAATTCAATATATTCTGAGAACAGCAAAAATAAATATTGTAACATATTGTAGAAGTTATTGTATAGTTTGCATTGTGTAATTTATATTGTATTCACATTGTCTCACACTCATTTTCCCTTTTCACCCTTATTTACCTCTCTTTAGTCATTAACACTGTTTTTTTAACTTTGTTTCATCGCTGTTCCTTTACTACACTTCATTCACAACTTCTCAATCCAATTTGAACTGTCTGCATTTCCTCTCTTCCTTCCACCACTTTTTATCTTTTTCACATTCTCTCAGTACCACTGCTTTAGTTTTCTTCCCCTCTCTTTCTTTCTTTTTCTCAATTTTTTTCTTTTGCACTCCTTGTACTGTAGTTCACTTAGTCCTTCCCTTTGTTTTTCTGTGTACTTACTCTCTCACTCCTGTTTCATCCATCGTTCTATATTAACCTCATTCCCTTCATCCCTTCACTCTGTGACTCCCCTTCAATCACTCTCAGTCATCTTCTATTCCTCTTTTTTATTAATAGTTCCTCATTCAGACTCCTCTCCTTTTCACTCATTTTCCTTTTACTTTCTTATCTTTCCTGATTTCGTTTTGGTATCTCACATTCTTTTAGTATCTTACTTACCTTCAGTAATTTGTTCTCTTTCTATTTCTTTTTCCTTCTTTTTTCTCTTTAAACATTACTTTATTTCTGTTTTTGTATCCTTCACTATTGCTTTATTTCTTAGTAAACTTTTTAGATTTTTAAACCTCTTGAACTGTTTCTTCTATTTTAATATATATTTTTAACTAATTATAACGTGTTTTTTCTTTTGTCTTTCACAGATACAAGTTTTCATTAATTATATGGTAAGCGTGCTTACAAAATGTACTTTCTTATCACCCTTTGCTTTAACCTCACTACTTTTCTCTCACTCTACCTCGCCCCTGTTGCCTTACTTTGCTTCCCAACCTTATTCTTATCCTCCATGTTTACTTCCTACCACATTCAACTTCTTTCATTACCTCTGCTTATCCACACTCCTTCACTTACCTTTTTTACTGGTTCACTTAGTCCCTTTGTGACACTCCTTCCTTTACTCTCTCTCTTCTTTCTCTCTGTCACTCCCCATGTCTTACCCTTATTCACTTATATCCACCCTCTTTCACTCCTCTTAACTTACACTCACTGCTATTTTCTTTCCCTCCGTCACTACTGTTTTTTTTCTCTGGTTCCGTCACTATCTGTCATTCCCCATACTTAAGTCTCCTTCCTTTTACTTTATTCACCCATTCACATTTTCCCAGAACCTCTGCTTTAGTCTTCTTCCTCTTTCTTCTCTTCTTTTGCTCCCTTATTCATTTTCTTTTTGTCAGTTACTTCCTCTTACACTTTTTCTCTGTCTAACTATCTATTACACAGTCCTACTGTGTTCCTCCCTATAGCTCTCTTTGTCTTAACACCACTCTCTCTGTCCCCATTCCTCATGCTCACTCCTTCATTATTTTTTTTTATTTTTTTTTGTTGGTGCGCTGACGGGACGCGCACGGGTACGCGCACCGGGGCGTTTACCGGTACGAGCACCGGGAGCGCTCCAGAGTCAAATATAAAAAAAAGTAAAATACTATTTTAAAACAAAAATATTATCTTAATATACAATATAGGGTTCATTTATAGAAAAACATACCTTTCTCAGCTATAGACATTTGCGAAAAAATAAGCTTAGAAATTCACTAAAAAGTACATAGGTATGAAGCTCTATAAAAAGTTAAAAATTAGCAGTAAAAAAACCTATGAAATTCACAGAAAAAAACAAAGGTTTCACACCAGTTATAGGTAGAAATTTGCATTAAAAAAAACTATGAAATTCACAGAAAAAAACAGAGGTTTCACACCAGTTATAGTTAGGAATTAGCATTTAAAAAACCTATTAAATTCACTGAAAAAACCAGAGGTTTCACACCAGTTAAAATTAGCTGGAAATTTTACTGACATAAAACCATTGAAATTCCCACGTTATAGTTAGGCGGACTCACTATAACTTGCGCGTGCAATGCACTGCTGATGACATCACATATTACATCACTCATGACATGGTCAGTGACATCACTCATGACATCACTGATAACACCATCCTTGTGACACAGTGACAGACCTCCTGTCACTGTAAAGTAACCTTTGAAACACATATTCAAAAATAGAAACTAACATTTTCAAAAAAGTGGATATACCCATACCAGTTACAACAACCAATTCAGTAATTTCACCATCTATATACACATTCACACATTTACCAACAGTTTTATATAGTCACTCATACATATACCCACTCTTCATATGTAGTGATACCCCTATTCATCCTGTTACACACCGACAATCATCAAAAAGTTACTCACACATATACTCACACATGCAAATAAACTAATAATCATCCATTTATTTGCATATACAGATTTACACACACTACCACCTTACTTCTAAGGAAACTTACACATATGTACTCTCTTAAACAATCACTTATAGAAACACATACTTATTTAAACAGGAACTCTTACAATCTCTACTCTCACATATACTGATTTATATACATCAATACTCACATATACTAGATTAAAATATATCTTGTTACTGATAAACGCACTAGTGAGACAGGCACTCAATCACTAACACACACATATACACACTCATCCACTCATACAGTCCTGCACATATGCTGTTTTCAAAAAACATACAAACAGTAAGTCAGTCATTGATACATCTATGTGCTAAGTAACACCCCCACCAAATTATACAGACACTCATACTGATACTAAAAAAACATATAATAACCTATATACACACACATGTAGCTACTCACCAACCCATACAGCGACTTATACACAAAGTGAAACACTGATACATATATTTAAATATTTAAATATTACTCGCCAATATATGTATTCACTATGATACACTTAATAAGCAGTTAACCAATCAATTTTTTTAAAAAAAACATTAATTATGACAATAATTTAAACATTTATTCTTCCATCGACCTTTACATATACATATATAAAACATATTTATTTTTAAGAAAGACACATATATACTGGATGGTGTCATCAGTGATGTCATGAGTGATGTCACTGACCATGTCATGAGTGATGTAATATGTGATGTCATCAGCAGTGCATTGCACGCGCAAGTTATAGTGAGTCCGACTAACTATAACGTGGGAATTTCAATGGTTTTATGTCAGTAAAATTTCCAGCTAACTATAACTGGTGTGAAACCTCTGGTTTTTTCAGTGAATATATAAATATATATATATGTATGAAGCTCTATAAAAAGTTAAAAATTAGCAGTAAAAAACCTATGAAATTCACAGAAAAAAACAAAGGTTTCACACCAGTTATAGGTAGAAATTTGCATTAAAAAAAACTATGAAATTCACAGAAAAAAACAGAGGTTTCACACCAGTTATAGTTAGGAATTAGCATTTAAAAAACCTATTAAATTCACTGAAAAAACCAGAGGTTTCACACCAGTTATAGTTAGCTGGAATTTCATAGGTTTTGTAAATGCTACTTCCTAACTTTAACGTGTGTAAAACCTATGTTTTTTTCTGTGAATTTCATAGGTTTTTTGAATGCTACTTCCTAACTATAACAGGTTTAAAACCTATGGTTTTTTCAGTGAATATATATAATAATGCCGTGATCAAGCAGCGGCTGCTGCGAAACGCGTCGGCCCTTTGTTTTGCTGTCTGGTTTGGAGCATAACAATGGAATACCACATTAAATAAATTTTGAAACTGAACATCCTTGGTGAGTGCGACCCTCTCTGCTTTGGGAAACTAAAGCTTCTTTGGCAATATATATATATATATATATATATATATATATATATATATATATATATATATATATATATATATATATATATATATATATACATATATATATATATATATATATATATATATTTTACCTATAGTTAGGATTTTTTCTCTATGGAACTTTTGAAAATTCTATGTCTAATAACATTGGCGTTTGTGGACGGAATCGGCTGAAACTTTCAGGAAAATGGCACAGTTTGTTTCTGAGCAGCCCCTGAAAATATGGGGGGATTCCGTCAAGGGGGGGCCGAGTAAAAAGGGGGGTCCCAAAACGCGTTTTTCCCATTCATTTTTCCGTAGGGCGTTTGGCCTCACTTTTAGCTCGAACAGCTGAATGGATTTGCACAAAACTTGGCAAAATTGTAGGGACTGTTAGCCCGATGTGCCTTTGCTGGGTCTCAATATATGTGCTCCAGTGGATTTTGAGAAATTAATGTTTAAAAAAACAGATACTGTGACAGCGTACAGGATAGCGTACCAGTTCGCGTACTTTTCGCGTAACGGAGCTTTGCGAAGCGAAGCTGATTGGGTCTCCGGTGTCTGTCAACATTCTAAACAGTCCGGAGCGGCCGCCATCTTGTCTCTCGGTAGGATCGAGCGACAAGAGGAGGCCAAAACGAAGGGGGAAATGAAGGAAAGGGGGCAAGGTAGACCCCTTCTGACCCCCTAGGATTGATGAGGGGGATATTAAAGTGCCCCGCGGGGCCAAAAAATAAAAATAAAAAATTGCGATTTTTTGTCGTAGAGACGCAAATCAGTACGTAAACCGGGCAGCTAACCGGGCAGCTAACCGGCAGCGTAACGGGAGTCTGAGGAGAAGCTGATTGGCTGTCAACATTGTAAACATTGATTTTGAGAAATTAATGTTTAAAAAAACAGATACTGTGACAGCGTACAGGATAGCGTACCAGTTCGCGTACTTTTCGCGTAACGGAGCTTTGCGAAGCGAAGCTGATTGGGTCTCCGGTGTCTGTCAACATTGTAAACAGTCTGGAGTGGCCGCCATCTTGTCTCTCGGTAGGATCGAGAAACAAGAGGTGGTGAAAAACGAAGGGGGAAATGAAGGGAAGGGGGGAAGGTAGACCCCTCCTGACCCCCCAGGATTGAAGAGGGGGATATTAAAGTGGCCCGCGGGGCAAAAAAAATAAATAAATAATTGCGATTTTTCGCCGTAGAGGCGCGTCCCGGTACGCGTTCCGGGCAGCTAACTGGGCAGCTAACCCGCAGCGTAACGGGAGTCTGAGGAGAAGCTGATTGGCTGTCAACATTGTAAACAGTCCGGAGCGGCCGCCATCTTGTCTCTCGGTAGGATCGAGAGACAAGAGGTGGTGAAAAACGAAGGGGGAAATGAAGCAAAGGGGGCCAGGTAAACCCCTCCTGACCCCCTAGGATTGATGAGGGGGATATTAAAGTGCCCCGCCGGGCAAAAGAAAAAAAAAGAAAATTGCGATTTTTCGCGGTAGAGGCGCTTCCCGGTACGCCAACCGGGCAGCTAACCGGCAGCGTAACAGGAGTCCGACATCTTGTGTTTTGGGAGCGTCCGGTTTGCGTACCGGGTAGCGTTCCGGTAAGCGTAACAAGGGGAAAACCAAGAGAAACAGTAAAATAAAATTTAAAGGAATAGATTTCCACCAAACTTGGCAAAATTGTAGGGACTGTTTGTTTGATGTGCCTTTGCAAGGCCTCAAGATATGTGCACGTGTGGATTTTGTCTAATTAAGGTTAAAAAAAAATATATATATCTGTAAGCGTGCTCTGGCGCGCTTACGTTACGGGTTTTGTTTGCGCTGCAGAGACGATACGTCACGTTTATGCGACGCGTCATGAGGCGTCTCACATGGCTTCGTGATACGTCACGAAATAAAGAATATATTTTACAGCTATAGATATTAGCTTTTAAAAAACCAATGAAATTCACTGAAAAAAACATAGGTTATAGACCATATATAGTTAGGAATTTGCATTTACAAAACCATGAAAATTCACTGAAAAAACCATTGGTTATAGACCATATATAGTTAGGGATTAGCATTTACAAAACCTTAATTTACTCGCACAAAACCATAGAAATTCGCATATATAGTTAGTTGCAATAACTATATATCGCGCGCCCGCAATCCACTGCTGATGATGTCACATATTACATCATTCATGACATGGTCAGTGACATCACTGATGACATCTCAAATGACATCACTGATGACATCTCAAATGACATCACTGATGACATCACTGATGACATCTCAAATGACATCACTGATGAAATCACTGATAACATCTCATTTGACATTACTGATCACATCACTGATGATATCATTCATGTGATAATACGATGAACCTCTTCAGACTCTAATATAACCTTAGATACAATCAGTGTAAACAGACACTCACAGACTGTCACTCATCCATGGAGTTACTCACACACCTAGTCAGTCATGCAAAGAATCAATCACACCTCCATTTCCTCAACTATACAGTTATACACACCTTACTTAATCAAACATATACTAACACATTTTTACTCTCTTATACAATCACTGATACAAGTTCACAATGATCCATACAGCCACTCACACATTCACTGGCTCTTATGCACAGTTATTTATATATGTCAACTCTTACATGTACTGTGTTTTACATATGTACTTACTTTGACATGTAGCACTGAGAAATCCAATCACTCACCAATACACTCATGCAGACAGTCAACCGCCCATACAGCTGTTTCCACATGCACTTTTGAACCCATACATCTAGTGAGTCAACTGCTCACACATCTATGTACAGAGTCACATACCTCCCAGCCACCCCCACACACACACTCACTCTCCCATACAAATATTTGGGCAACCAAGCAATAACCCATATAGTTACTCATATAGCTACTGATCAACACATGCAGCAGTTTACAGAACTAAAGAAATAATGATGCACAAATTAAGACAGTTTAGTCACTAACCCATGCACTCAGTGAGACACATTTAATCATTCTCTCATACAGTTAGTCATGCACCTACTAAATCCTTCATCCAAACACTTATACATCCACTCATTCTTCAATATGTAAGACATATTTTAACTTTACAGAAACATACAGTCACTGGATGTTGTCATCAGTGATGTCATCAGTGATGTCATTTGAGATGTCATCAGTGATGTCATTTGAGATGTCATCAGTGATGTCATCAGTGATGTCACTGACCATGTCATGAATGATGTAATATGTGACATCATCAGCAGTGGATTGCGGGTGCGCGATATATAGTTATTGCAACTAACTATATATGCGAATTTCTATGGTTTTGTGCGAGTAAATTAAGGTTTTGTAAATGCTAATCCCTAACTATATATGGTCTATAACCAATGGTTTTTTCAGTGAATATATTTATATATATATATATATATATATATATATATATATATATATATATATATATATATATATATATATATATATACCTCCAAAGCAGTTCCTTTGCGGGAGATTATGCAGCGCTCACGCATGTGCGGTATCCTGCGGCAGAACCAAGCCGCTATTATCCTCAAAACTTTCTCCCAGCTGGGAAAAACGGGTCGCACAGCCAACTTTGGATTTTAAACAGCAATCCTTTTTATTTTACTCATTTCCAAGGGCAACAGGCACAGAGATCTGCGCGTTTCGGTGTCACTCCACCTTGCTCACGATCACTGGGTTTGCCCCACCCACAAACATTTAACCACAACAATTTTTTCATTTTTTCAAAAAACTGTGTTTCCTGTCACATGGTGTGCTAAGGATTGTGGTCCTTGTAGTTTTTGCGAATTTTTGAAAAAACCTTGTTTATGCAAAAAG
Organism: Lissotriton vulgaris; assembly: GCF_964263255.1. NCBI lineage: Eukaryota > Metazoa > Chordata > Amphibia > Caudata > Salamandridae > Lissotriton > Lissotriton vulgaris. The sequence goes on from NC_141689.1 coordinate 1,469,267,938, forward strand.
TGCATCCAAATTATAAATTAATTGTAAATTAACAAAATGACATGCATTTTCGTCATGTGCCTTCCAATAGGCTTCGATTATCAATGTTTGATTTGCCTTCCAATAGGCTGACTTATACTTATTATTGAGACATGTCTTTGCAAATTTGATACATTATTGTCTGTTCAAAGGTGCACATACAACTCCTCCGACTGATTCAACCCATTAGGGTGCAGGGTCCTCAGGTTAATGATGAATTTCGATTCAGCTTGTCGCAGTTTTTTGGCTCGATCACCCCCCCGCTCACCTTTGAAAATTGTTTGAATGCCATAAAATTTCAGTTTTTGCCAATCACCCTGGTGTGCTAGTTCCATATGTTTGGCTATGGCATTAGAGCGGTCCTTATGGATTGTGGCCCTCATATGTTGCAAGATTCGGTTCTTCAATTCCACAGTTGTACTTCCAACATATTGCATGGGGCAAGGGCACTCCACAACATATACAGTGAATGGTGTTTTACACGTGATACATTGTCCTATTTTCCTTTTCTTTTTGTTGGCCAAAGTGATTTCTTTAGTTGGCTTGGCTATCTGGCACATTTTACACCCGTGGCATTTCATGAACCCTTTAGTTTTCAGCCAATCATCCTGTCTCTTTTTCTGGAAGTGGCTGTGTATTAGATGGTCCTTAAGGTTTTTGGCACGCCTGTAGGTTATTATGGGATGTGTTCCAACGATCTCTTTGACAGTGTTGTCTAATTGTAACAACTTCCAATTTCTTCGGAGAATTTTGCCGATCTTTTCACTTTCTTGTGAATAGACTGTTATTAGACGGATTTTATTTGCCTCTGGATCAACTCCTTTCTTTTTTCTCTTCAAACACTCCTCGCGTGTTTTAGTACTGCTTTTTACGAGGCTGTCTTTCACTGTTTGTTGTGGGTATTTCCTTTGGATGAATCTTTCCATTGTACGTTTGCTGGGAGGGTTCTTTAGTGGTGCGAGGTCGTCGGCACAGTTGGTGAGCGCCTGTGTGAGGTTGCTGGCTGCTTCGTTGGGGTCCGTTGTGCTGGCGGGAGGGTTCTGCCGGAGGGAGGTGGTGAGCCGCTCGGCGGTGATCTTGCTCCAGCTCCGGCGGGGAATCTGTTGTGGGTGGTGGTGGGTCGTGTTTCTCCTGAAGCTGAAGTGGACGCAGCTGTGATCAGTCCAGTGAAGTCCGGTGGAGTGGCTGAAGGAGATGTGCTTGCTGGAGGAGAAGACAGGGTCAAGCGTGTGGCCGGCGTAGTGGGTGGGGGTGTTCACCAGTTGCTTGAGTCCGAGGTTGGCGAGGTTGTCAATCAGTGTGGTGGTTTTGCTGTCCTTGTTGTTCTCCAGGTGGAAGTTGAGGTCCCCTAGGAGGGTGTAGTCAGAGGAGGCGAGGGCGTGCGGGCTGATGAAGTCTGCGATGTCTTCGCTGAATTGTGTGCGTGGTCCCGGGGGTATGTAGATGAGGGTGCCTCTGAGGGTGGTCTTGGGGTCGGTGTGTATCTGGAAGTGGAGGTGTTCGGCGGTGGTGAAGGTGTCATTGGAGTTGGTCGAGATGCGGATGGTGTTCTTGTGTACGATGGTGATGCCTCCTCCAGTCTGGTTGACGCGGTCCCTCCGGGTGATCTTGCATCCGTCCGGGATGGCTATGGCGATGTCGGGCGCTGAGGAGGCATTCATCCAGGTTTCCGTGAGGAAGGCGACATCTGTTGATGTTGTGTCAAGCAGGTTTCAGAGTTTCAGGGCGTGTCTGTGGACAGAGCGGGTGTTGAGCAGGATGCACTTGAGGTGGTTGCTGCTGGTGCTTGGCTTGGTGGGTGCGGTGCAGTTCCGGAGGCAGGTGAACTTGCAGGCATGGCAGGTAAAGGGTCCGTGGGTGCGTTTTGGGGGGTGGCTCGGTGGCAGGCGGGGTTCCGGTCGGCATTGAGTGGGTGGAGGGTGGCGGTGTCGTAAGTCCGTCCAGTGGGATGGCGTCCTCAGGAGCCAGGGTTCCTGGCGCTGGGCGTGGTCCAGGCGCGGACGGGCGCAAATGGGCTTGCCTTTGGTGCGCCTTCGGTGCACAATCGGCAAGCCCGCTGCGCATACGTGCGGTCTCCATTTAAGGCGAAGTGGGAGGGTGGAGCAGCTGGGAGGCGGGAGCGGGGAGGACACAGAAAGTAAGGGGGAGGGCCGCAATGACACGGTGGTGGGAAGTGGGGAGCGGAGGGGGGGTGCCAAAAGGAACCAGAGGTAAAGTTTAAACAATTAATCAACAATTACACAATCAGAGGCACAGGAGGGAAAAACGAAGATACAGTTAGAAACCAATCACACAGTCAGAGGCGCAGGAGGCAACAAGCGGCGTCACGAGCAGCAACAAGGGGCACGACTCGCCTACAGCAGGAGGGCGGCGCATCGTGGGGGTGTCCTGAGGACAGGTCACATTCACCTGCGCTGCGCGGTCTCCATTTAAGGCCAAGTGGGAGGGAGGAGCAGCTGGGAGGTGGGAGCGGGGAGGACACAGAAAGGAAGGGGGCGGGACCGTGATGACACGACGGCGGGAAGCAGGGAGCGGAGGGGCGGTGCCAAAAGGAACCAGAGGTACAGTTTAAACAATTAATCAACAATTACACAATCAGAGGGGCACAGACTCGCCTACAGCAGGAGGGCCGCGCGGCGTGGGGGTGTTCTTGAACACCAGCAGCAGACTTCCCTGGTGAGCAGTAGCTTTACTACAGTGATCTAATGACCAACTAGAGTGCTAACATTCAGAATTTATGGCAAATGTGTGACACATCTGAATGCCTTCTTGATGGAACCAAAGTAAACAAGCATTGAAAATGCAATAGATCTCGCCCTCGTTTAAGTTAAAGCCATTCTGTTTGTAATGCGGTGGCTTTTTAGCTCTGCTTTTATTAGTGTTTTTAAAACTTTCATGTAAATAACATGCATATGTATGCATATATGTATATGTATGCATGCATTTATATTTCTATATATATATTTGCAAAAAATGTGCGTGTATTTGACACGCGTTTATTCTAATCCAACGTTGTGTATACATAAACGCACGCTTATTCGAATTCAACGTTGTGTCAAAATTTCAAATCAATCAGTGAAGAACTTTAGTAGATTTAAGATTTTTATCAAACACACAGTGACATTTTTATGTCTCTGTTTGTGCTTTCAATTAAAAACACACATGTATTCAACACACACGTATTCGAATCCAACGTTGTGTATATGAAGACACTTGCATATTCGAATGCAACATTCTGGCAAAATTTCAAATCAATCTGTAAAGAACTTTCGTAGATTTAAGATTTTTATCAAACTCACATTGACATTTTTATGTGTCTGGTTGTGCTTTCGATTAAAAACATGCACGTATTCGGCACACGCATATTCGAATCCAACGTTGTGTATATAAAAATACACGCGTATTCAAATGCAACGTTGTGTCAAAATTTTAAAGCAATCGGTGAAGAACTTTCGGAGATTTGAGATTTTTTACGAATAAACTGTTAAATTTGTATTTTATATATATATATATATATATATATATGTATATATATATATATATATATATATATATATATCTATATATATATATATATATATATATATATATATATATATATATATATATATATATATATATATTCACTGAAAAAACCATTGGTTATAGACCATATATAGTTAGGAATTAGCATTTACAAAACCTTAATTTACTCGCACAAAACCATAGAAATTCGAATATATAGTTAGTTGCAATAACTATATATCGCGCACCCGCAATCCACTGCTGATGATGTCACATATTACATCATTCATGACATGGTCAGTGACATCACTGATGACATCACTGATGACATCATCCAGTGACTGTATGTTTCTGTAAAGTTAAAATATGTCTTACATATTGAAGAATGAGTGGATGTATAAGTATCTGGATGAAGGATTTAGTAGGTGCATGACTGACTGTATGAGAGAGTGATTAAATGTGTCTCACTGAGTGCATGGGTTAGTGACTAAACTGTCTTAATTTGTGCATCATTATATCTGTTGTTCTATGAACTGCTGCATGTGTTGATCAGTAGCTATATGAGTAACTATATGGGTTATTGATTGGTTGCCCAAGTATTTGTATGGGAGAGTGAGTGTGTGTGTAGGAGTGGCTGGGGGGTGTGTGACTCTGTGCATACATGTGTGAACAGTTGATTCACTAGATCTATGGGTTCAAAACTGCATGTGGAAACAGCTGTATGGGTGGTTGACTGTGTACGAGTGTATTGGTGAGTGAATGGATATCTCAGTGCTACATGTCAAAGTAAGTACATATGTAAAACACAGTACATGTGAGAGTTCACATATATAAATTACTGTGTATAAGAGCCAGTGAATGTGTGAGTGGCTGAATGGATCATTGAAAACTTGTATCAGTGATTGTATAAGAGAGTAAATATGTGTTAGAATATGTTTGGATAAGTAAGGTGTGCATAACTGTATAATTGAGGAAATGGAGATGTGATTGATTCAGTGCATGACTGACTAGGTGTGTGAGTAACTCCATGGATGAGTGACAGTCTGTGAGTGTCTGTTTACTCTGAGTGTATCTAAGGTTATATTAGAGTCTGAAGAGGTTGATCGTATTATCACATGATTGATGTCATCAATGATGTTGTCAGTGATGTCATTTGAGTTGTCATCAGTGATGTCATTTGAGTTGTCATCAGTGATGTCATCAGTGATGTCACTGACCATGTCATGAATTATGTAATATGTGACATCATCAGCAGTGGATTGCGGGTGCGCGATATATAGTTATTGCAACTAACTATATATTCGAATTTCTATGGTTTTGTGCGAGTAAATTAAGGTTTTGTAAATGCTAATTCCTAACTATATATGGTCTATAACCAATGGTTTTTTCAGTGAATTTTCAAGGTTTTGTAAATGCTAATTCCTAACTATATATGGTCTATAACCTATGTTTTTTTCAGTGAATTTCAATGGTTTTTTAATAGCAAATATCAAAAGCTGTCCAATGTCAAGTACGTGATAGGTAAAAACATTTTCGTGTTTATGCACGCTGATGTGCTTTGAACGCTGCCCCCTATCCCCCCCCTCTTTTCTCTTAGGAGTACTCTCTCTTTGCAGATAGTGAAGGTTAGTTAACGCAGGCCTTTGCCCCCGTTGTAATCCGTCGTGCCTGCTGCCCTCTCTATTTGATTGATTGTTATCCAAGCATTTACTGTTTTAGAATTGGTTCTCAGTGTTCATTCTCTATTTACAAACAAGCACAGAATCGCAATACTCTGTTTAGTCTTTGCAGATAGTGAAAAATCGTTTAAAAAAACAAAAGGAATCAAGAAAAATCAGTAGGCCACTAATGGGATCTCTTTTTGACCTCGCTAAAATAGAAACATTAAGAACAACCCCTCATGAGAAATACAAAACTAGTGAGATAAACTTAGCTCCACACCATAATGGCTGCAAGACAGCTCGGCTCCGCCACCCACCCCACCCAAAATAACGACAAACCCTATGCAAATATTATAAATATATACAACACACCGGCAAAGTGGAGTCATATGGTGTTGCCATAGTCTCTTATGCAGACGATACACAACTGGTGATCAACCTGTCCTGTGATCCATTTGTGGATGCTGAGAAATTCTCGGCCTGCTTGGTGGCACTTGATGGGTGGATGAAGCAGAACTATCTCCGCCTCAATGGTAATAAGACGGAAGTTCTTATCGTTGGTCCCTGTCCTTCCATCTGGACATCTGCATGGTGGCCCATAGAACTGGGCTCTGTCCCCGCCCCGGTGGACACAGTCAAAAACCTTGGCATACTTCTTGATTCTAATCTAGCCTACACTAATCATGTTGGTAATGTTGCCGGTAAATGCTATGGCATTTTGAGGGTCCTGAGGAAAATCCTTGACCTACTGCCTCCCAGCACCAGAAAAACAATGGTACATGCCTTGGTCACCTCCCATTTAGATTATGGGAACTCCCTCCTATGTGGACTCAGTAAAAAAGGCCTAATGCAGTTGCAACGCGTCCAGAGCGTAGCTGCCAGGCTTGTCCTGAACCTCCCTAGGAGGGCCTCTGGTAAACATGCATTGTGTTCCCTGCATTGGCTTCCAATAAAGGAACAAATTAAATTTAAAACTATGTGCATTACCCATCGCATAGCTCACAAAAAAGCACATTCATATCTCCAGGATTTGCTTCCAATCTATCGTCCTTCACGCCTTCTTAGGTCGATGGGCAGCATGCTATTAGTGGTTCCACGGATCCAAAGAGCAAGGATGGGAGGACGGTCCTTTAGACACCTGGCCAGTAAAGACTGGAATGACCTGCCCATCGAATTGAGGATGGAACCGTCTGAAGCAAGGTTCAGACGGAGGTTGAAAACCCATCTTTTTCCCAAGACATAATCAGTTTAGTTTCTCCTGGCCCTAATGCTCCTCCTCCGTGAGCTAAGATGAAGAGATGATTAGTGGGATTTTCAGCGCGGGGACGCACTGTTCCTTGTGCAACCATGCGCTTAACAAATGTCATTAATAATAATAATAATAAGTAACAGGGTAAAACATTTTATTAAATAACTATTTACATAACTATTTTATACTTTTTGTTGCCCGATCCGGCTAGCTCAATCGATCGAGCATGAGACTCATGCACTCTGATCTCCTTGGCCTCAGTCAAGCATTAATAGTAAGATTTTCATACATGAGTGTACTTTTTGCCTTTTGGTGACTCTTCCATTCTGAACATTGTCCCACAATCCGTTTGACCTGAAACGATTACACAAATAAAACATTTGTGAGTTTTAAATTTCCGGAGAAGTATAATTCACCAATACCTTTCTCTGTAGATCTTTTTCCATTAACAATCCCAGTTCCATCACCCGCCCAGGATATCACTACTGTTAGTTGTCATTGTTGCTTTTGTTTTAATAAAAAATGTTTTAAGGTGTTTACTGTTTTTGTTGCGATGTATATATTTATAAGTTATTAACGTGTTATAATCCTACTAATTTTTTATCGATTATTGCTCTTTGAGATATTCCCTGTCTACAAACAGAGAAGAATAGGAATATTCTGTCTCCCTTTGCAGATAGTGAAGGATAGGTAATGCGGACTTTTGTCCCCCGTAGTAATCCGTCATGCCTGTTTTTCTCCCCACTGATTGATTCATTGGCTGGACATTTATTGTTCAAGGAATAGTTCTCTCGAGGTATTCTCTGTTTGCAAATAAGGTGGAATAGAAATATTCTGTCTAGTCTTTGCAAGTAGTGAAGTGTGGGTAATGCGGACCTTTGTCCCCCGTTGTAATCTGTCATGCCCATCTACTCCCCACTGATTGAGAAACTAGTTCCACTCGGACCATTTATTAGAGGTACATCATCTGGCTCAACCGGAGAGTACCCCTAATAAAGAAGACATATGTAAAATACGAAGTAATCACTTTATCCTGTTAAACAGAAACTTTAGCATGAAACACACTTGAAAAGGAAGGGAAAGAAATCGAACAAAATCAGTAGGCCACTGATGAGTTTTTGACTTCGCTAGAAATAAGAAACATGGAAGTGGTGAAAGAAGCCAAGCTTGACGTTATGGCAGCCACGAGGTAGCTAGGCTCCGCCACCCCCCCCACTGCTCCAAGCATGTCTGTCCCACCGCCCGCCATGCCCAATAACGGTAACATGAAATAGATACAAATCAGCAGATACCTACCCCCATTCCGGAAACTCCCGAAGTGCAACAGGTTCGCGGCTACGCCCATCCGGAAGACGAGGCCTTCGGCACGTGTAGGGCGGGTCCTGCTGGCAGCCTTCGGCCGGCGAGGTCACCGCCTAAGGTGGGCCAGGAGTGGAGCCGAGGCCGACGGGATTCTTCTTCTTTCTAAAATAATGGCTGCGACAACGGGGGGGATGTCTTGCACATGCCACCGACCCCCCCCCCTCTTATCGCCTGGTCCGGACATCACGGATATCAACGCCAGATGTCGGCGTGGGGTGCGCTGGGAGGGAGAGGCGGCGCGAACGAGCCTCTCCCACCCCCACAGGTGGGGGCCCCTCAGCTGCACCCCCAACACTCCACTCACCCAACAAAAGGGTCGTCGCATAAGGTGGACCAGGAGAGGAGCCGAGGCCAACGGTATCTTCTTCTTTTTTCAATAATGGCTGCGACAACACTGGGGGGGGATGTCTTGCACATGCCACCGACCTCCCCTCGTATCTCCTGGTCTGGCCCCGGCTTGGTATGAGCTCCCCGTTCGGTCCTGAAGCGGCGCCCTGCAGGCCACGGGGGGATGTCTTGCCTCTGCCTCCGACCCCCCCACCCCTCTTATCGCCTGGTCCGGACATCACGGATATCAACGCCAGGTGTCGGCGTGGGGTGCGCTGGGATGGAGAGGTGGCGCGAACGAGCCTCTCCCACCCCCCCAGGTGGGGGCCCCTCAGCTGTACCCCCAACGCTCCACTCACCCGACAAGGGTTCCTCCACTCTTGCGATGCAGCGGCGCTCCACTCACCCGACAAAAGGTCTCGTCCACTATTGCGAGGCAATGATGCTCCGCTCACCCAGCGGGGGTCTCGTCCACTGTTGCGGTGCAACGGCGCTTCTGAGTTCAACTAGAAAATGAGTCCTGCGTCCAGAAACGTTCTCCTCAACTTTGAAGATTCCATAAGAGCCACGGGGGCCCCCGACCCCCGCAGACACCCCCGATGGGGAATGACTGCCTTGATCACCCACGGAACGACCACGACGTAGCCGCGGGACGTCGGCGCGCTCATACCGGCGCCGGCCTCAGTCTTGAAATGACCAAAATCCTGCAAGACTACCAACTTGATCAGTTCCGGTGGGACACCAGTATGACCCGGTAGGAGAGATTGTTGCCTCCCACCCCACTTTAACTGATGGTTCATGTCGGCAGTCCCCTCTGCTACCCTTCAATGAAAACTTTTGGACTGCCGAAAGAGGTCCCGGTCCAACCACGAGTTGGTGGAGACATTTTGACTATACTTGGACCTTCCTGACCTCACCCAAAATGGCGCCGGTACAAATGAAACTCTCAACTCCTTGTTGTGCCCCGATTGCTCAGCCTTGATATCATGAGATATGTATGCAGTTTTTAGCACATGAATTGATATGGGATAAGACTGATTATATGTTCGGACAATGAATTGATCTAGGATGGGTATAGATTATACGTTCGAACAATGAATTGACATGGGACGGGTACTGATTACACGTTCGAACAATGAATTGATATTAAGTTCTAATGCATCATTGATTACTGTATTTATTATTGAAGGTTCGAATTGTCGACACTTTTGGTACTTGCTCACAATGAATTATCGATATGATTTTGTTGCACTTGTCGCACTTTTTACTATGAAATCAACGACCACTGACTCTGTTATGCTTTCCACAAATAAATACACACCCCCCCCCATTTACAGTTCCAGCCTGCTACGTGGCCGGCCCATGGGGTTGTAGGCCCGTATTTGGGCACCAACATTTTTATTAAAGGTTTTTGAAAAAGCAAACGTAGTTGTAACGCGTAGATTGGTAAGTTTCGAATAAATGGCCACTGTTTCCGATTTTTTTTTTTTTTTTTTTTAAAAGCAGGTGAAATGAAGCAGCTCAATTAGTTAAGGGTTAAAAAGTATAGTACGCAGAAACATTGAAAATATGAATGGTCCAGGTTTGTTGTATGTGTTTTTCATTTTTGTACAGCATAAAGCAATCGATAAAGATCCTGGTATTTAGCCTCTACTTTATATGCTACCTGTATCAGGGAAGTTGTTTTAAATGCCCCTAAGCCACCCCGAAGGAATGTCACCTGGCCCCCCTAGTACGAACGAAAACGACCCCGTACCACTGTAGGTTATCTCTCTTCCTCAAAAATGACAAAAATTACTTTCTAGGACGTTTTGGACATTGATGATTTTCATATGATCTATTTATTAAAGTAATACTCATCTCTCCGCATGAAATTAATTTTCCACATGCTACACAAGTCAATCTCATCTGCCCAAAGTTCTTTTGCAGATTTGGGACCGTTTCCCTTGCCTCTGACTCACTTATTGCTAAGTCATTGGTGGATGTTTTTGCCGGTCGGGGGTTATCCACCAAATCTCGAAGATGTGCTTTAGAATAATTAAGAGGGTGCCACCTCTCCATGTGCCGATGCATGGTATGATTACCATAGCTATATTTTTTTTCGGTCCCTCTCGAGAGTTTTTTTTTTTGCAGACGAGGCAGGTAACGAACCTGGCATTAACTTTCTTTTCATGAGAAGGAAAAGAAAAAAATTGCCAGATAAAATTCACTTTCACATGGGACGTTCTTGGTATTTCTTTCAGAAACTTTTACATCACTGTGTCATTTCTTTGTCTATCCTGGTTAAAGCAATGTCATGTAAATAGTTGTTTAAAAAGTTTTTTTTTAACGTGTTTACTTTGTTGGAGCGTTGTATATATTTATAAGTTATTAAAGTGTTATAATCCCACTACTTTGTTGGAGTACTATATATTTTTAATGTGACACATAATTGTGAAGACTTTGATGTACAAAAAGGCATCCCTGGAATCTTCCGCGTCAGGCTCGGTCCCACACACCCTTATAGTGAGAATCCCCTCCCCAATCACAATACAGGATCGTTATCAGATAGTAGGAACGCGTGTGGTGTGACGGATCTCATGAGGTGGGGGCCTTGATCTACTGTAACTCCTTTGAACAGGGGTGATTCTTTACAGTTGGGACCATAAACTACATCCGCAGGGCTAGGTGATAGCCTGGGACCGGCCTGGACAATCAGACACAGAGGAAGAGGAGTGTCAGAGGGTGCGGTAGTGAATAGGGTGAAAGGGAGGTGTCGGGCGGGCACAGGGTGTGATATTCAGGGAAGAGCAGCGCAGATGGGGGGAGGTTTATGGCCCATGCATGAGAGAGAGAGCAGGGGTGACCAGTGCGTGGGGGAGATGCTTGCGAGGGTGGGGAGCCATGCTGAGGATCGGCGGAGTGCAGAGAGTGGGTCTGGTCAAGGCATCTAAAATGGCTGCCGTGCACGACAAAAGTGTGGCAGTGGAAAAAAAGCAAGATGGCGCAGACAATGTTTATCAATACGGATTAATTTATAACAATTATTTTTAACAATATATTAACTCGCAGTGTCAAAATGGCGGTCAACACTTCCTGATTTCCTTCAAATCGAACGTTAACAGAAGTAAAAATAAAAATAAAAACCGCTCACGCGCAACCGCTGGAAGACAAGTATCAACATATATGAGCCTCCTCAACCACCCTCAGAAAACATAGGGGGTCAGGATACGTCTCCCATACCCCCTTATACCCAATACTCACATTGCTTTTCCTCCATCTTGTAATTTAATTAAATCGAAACACAAAATGACGAATTCACGTTTCGCTACCAGTTTGCGACCCGGTTCGCGAACCGAGAAGCGCTTCTACCGCAAAAAATCTAATTTTTTTTATTTGCCCCACGGGACCCTTTAATAACCCCAACATCATTCCTAGGGGGTCAAGAGGAGTCTACCTTGCCCCCTTTCATTAAATTCCCCCTTCGTTTTTCTCCTCTTCTTGTCTCTCGATCCTACCGAGAGACAAGATGGCGGCCGCACCGGACTGTTTAGAATGTTGACAGACACCGGAGAGCCAATCAGCTTCACTTCGCAAAGCTCCGTCACGCGAAAAGTACGCGATCTGGAGCGCTATCCGGGACGCTGTCACAGATATATCTGTTTTTTTAAACGTTAATTTCTCAAAATCCACTGGAGCACATATATTGAGACCCAGCAAAGGCATATCGGGCTAACAGTCCCTACAATTTTGCCAAGTTTCGTGTAAATCCATTCAGCCGTTCGAGCTAAAAGTGAGGCCAAACGCTCTATGGAAAAATGAATGGGAAAAATGCGTTTTGGGACCCCCCTTTTTTCTCGGCCCCCCCTTAACGAAACCCCCATAAATTTTCAGGGGCTGCTCAGAAACAAAATGTGCCATTTTCCTGAAAATTTCAGCCGATTCCGTCCACAAACGCCAAAGTTATTAGACATAGAATTTTCAAAAGTTCCATAGAGAAAAAATCCTAACTATATATACCTACTGGCGACCGCCAGTAGGTAATATATATATATATATATATATATATATATATATATATATATATATATATATATATATATATATATATATTACCTACTGGCGTCTCGCCAGTAGGTATATATAGTTAGGATTTTTTCCCTATGGGATTTCTGAAAATTCTATGCCTAATAACTTTGGCGTTTGTGGACGGAATCGGCTGAAATTTTCAGGAAAATGGCACATTTTGTTTCTGAGCAGCCCCTAAAAATTTGGGGGGGTTTCGTCAAGGGGGGCCTGAGAAAAAAGGGGGGTCCCAAAACGCGTTTTTCCCATTCATTTTTCCATAGGGCGGTTGGACTCACTTTTAGCTCGAACGGCTGAATGGATTTGCACGAAACTTGGCAAAATTGTAGGGACTGTTAGCCCGATGTGCCTTTGCTAGGTCTCAATATATGTGCTCCAGTAGTTTTTGAGAAATTAACGTTCAAAACAAGATATATATCTGTAACAGCGCTCCGGGCAGCGATCCGGTCCGCTTACTTTTCGCGAAACGGAACTTTGCGCGCAGAAAGCTGATTGGCTCTCCGGTGTCTGTCAACATTCTAAACAGTCCGGAGCGGCCGCCATCTTATCTCTCGGTAGGATCGAGAGAGAAGAGGTGAAAAACGAAGGGGGAATTTATTGAAAGGGTGCAAGGTATACCCCTCTTGACCCCCTAGGATTGTTGTTGGGGTTATTAAAGGGTCCCGTGGGGAAAATAAAAAAAAAATTATTTTTCACGGTAGAAGCGTTTCCCGGGCCGCGAACTGGGCCGCAAACTGGTAGCGAAACGGGAATTCGCCATTTTGTGCTTCGTTTTAATTGTTTAGAGACAAAAATTATCGCCGCACATCGGCCACAATGCATGAATATCGTTGAAAAGTCAGCGATATTCATGCATTATCCAGCAAATGCTCTTAGCCATGTTATCCACCTTCCATTGGATAACAGAAAGCTGATTGGCTCTCCGGTGTCTGTCAACATTCTAAATAGTCCGGAGCGGCCGCCATCTTATCTCTCGGTAGGATCGAGAGAGAAGAAGAGGTGAAAAACGAAGGGGGAATTTATTGAAAGGGGGCAAGGTATACCCCTCTTGACCCCCTAGGATTGTTGTTGGGGTTATTAAAGGGTCCTGTGTGGAAAATAAAAAAATATATATTTTTCACGGTAGAAGCGTTTCCCGGGCCGCGAACTGGGCCGCAAACTGGTAGCGAAACGGGAATTCGCCATTTTGTGCTTCGTTTTAATTGTTTAGAGACAAAAATTATAGCCGCACATCGGCCACAATGCATGAATATCGTTGAAAAGTCAGCGATATTCATGCATTATCCAGCAAATGCTCTTAGCCATGTTATCCACCTTCCATTGGATAACAGAAAGCTGATTGGCTCTCCGGTGTCTGTCAACATTCTAAATAGTCCGGAGCGGCCGCCATCTTATCTCTCGGTAGGATCGAGAGAGAAGAAGAGGTGAAAAACGAAGGGGGAATTTATTGAAAGGGGGCAAGGTATACCCCTCTTGACCCCCTAGGAATGTTGTTGGAGTTATTAAAGGGTCCCGTGGGGAAAATAAAAAAAAATTGATTTTTCACGGTAGAAGCGCTTCACGGGCCGCGAACTGGGCCGCAAACTGGTAGTGAAACGGGAATTCGCCATTTTGTGCTTCGTTTTAATTGTTTAGAGACAAAAATTATCGCCGCACATCGGCCACAATGCATGAATATCGCTGAAAAGTCAGCGATATTCATGCATTATCCAGCAAATGCTCTTAGCCATGTTATCCACCTTCCATTGGATAACATGGCTAAAAACCGCTCTGTGCGTGAGCTTTTTTTTTTTTTTTTTTTTGCTGCGTGACGTTTGTTAACGTTCGATTCGATGGAAATCAGGAAGTGTTGAACACCATTTTGTCACTGCGAGTAAATATTTTGGTATAAATGAATCCTTATTGATAAACATTGTCTGCGCCATCTTGCGTTTTTGTCCAATGCCACAATTTTGTCGTGCACGGCAGCCATTTTAGATGCCTTGACCAGGGCCACTCTCTGCACGCCGTCGATTCTCAGCATGGCTCCCCACCCTCGCACGCATCTCCCCCACGCAATGGTCACCCCCGCTCTCTCTCTCATGCATGGGCCATATACTTCCCCCATCTGCGCTGCTCTTCTCTGAGAATCACACCCTGTGCCCGTTCGACACCTCCCTTTCACCCTATTCACTACCGCACCCTCTGACACTTCTCTTCCTCTGTGTCCGATTGTCCAGGCCGGACCTAGGCTATCACCTAGCCCTGCGGATGTAGTTTATGGCTCCAGCTGTAGAGTATCCAGACATGCCAACCCTCCCGATTCAGGTGTGAGACTACTGATTTCAGTGCTAGTCTTTCGCTTCCCGATTCCTGCAAGGAAAAACCCGGGGGCATATTTCCAACATCTAGCGGTAATTTTTGTCTCTAACTTGTTTAGAGACAATAATTATCGCCGCACTTCGGCGAATTTTATCGCACATAAACCTTGCTATTAGCAAGGTTTATCGCAAATGCGATAAAAAACGGCCGCAATGCATGAATATTGCTGAAAAGTCAGCGATATTCATGCATTAGTCAGCAAATGCTCTTAGCCATGTTATCCACTTCCCATTGAACAAGCGCATGGTCTTTTAAAGATTTGTGAAGTACTCGGGGCGGCGGTGTGTGTGTGTCCTCTTTCAGGAGCGGGCGGGGGGGGCACTGGCAGCAATTTGCAGGCCAGGCAGTGTTCAACACGTGCATCACCTTTTCTCTGCCTGCTATTGCGCTCCATGCTTCGGAAAGGTAAGAAAAAGAACGTGCATTTGAGTTTGAAATGTCCGATCTTGTAGTAGTACACTTGCAAAGCCCACACATGACAATAACCCGATTCAAGGCCCCATTCACCCGATTTTTTTAAAAAATATAGTACTCCAAGACAGTTACATTTTAAAACTTTATTAATATTTAAATATAACGAACGCAACAAAAACTGTAAATATATTTAACCATTTTTTGAAATTAACCAGAACTATAACGATAACAACAACAACAATAATATAACTTTTATGCCTAAATTACGCAAACATTTAGCTAATCTGCTAAAGGGGGGAGTCGCCATTTCTTTACAATAATCAATAATGAAAAATCCACATCAATAGGGTTGCCCGTTTTCTCGATGCAGCACTATAGTGCAATATACACAGCACCTGGGGTGTCAAGAGTGAACAGGTCTTTCTTTGTTCCTTAAGATGTTATCTACGAGAATGCTGATGCATTGGTGTC
Organism: Lissotriton vulgaris; assembly: GCF_964263255.1. Taxonomy (NCBI): domain Eukaryota; kingdom Metazoa; phylum Chordata; class Amphibia; order Caudata; family Salamandridae; genus Lissotriton; species Lissotriton vulgaris. The sequence continues at coordinate 1,469,283,370 of NC_141689.1, forward strand.
TGTACACTTCTTTGTCAATTCTGTCAATATGATAACTGCTTTATAAACAGACGATATCTTTGTTTCGTCATTAGTGTTAAGTGTGTCTGAAACTACAGTGCCCTTCTGTTTTTTTTTCTTCAGGCTCTACAGAGTTTTGTGTGTTGTTCTTTTGAGCGACAATTATTCCAGAGGTTTCAGGTTCACTTGTTTTGTTCTGCAGTGAGTTAACAGCTTTAGAGAGTTCATGTTTATTTGCTATGTCCTGCTGTTCGTGAACTGCTTCAGAGACGTCAGCCTCATTTTTTATGTTTCAGTAGATCCTGGACCTGCCCGGCCGCGCCCAAAATGGCGCCGGTGTAAATGGGACTCGTAACTGCTTGTTCTGTACTGGTTGCCCAACCTTGATATCACGAGATACATATGCAGTTTTGAAGCACATGGCGGAGGCTTGTCTGCTGTAGTGGGGCGCCCCTTTATCGTTTCAGTCGCCATTTCGCCCGCTTTTGCTACACTGTGCCTCATCCGCCATTCAGCTGTTTACCGCCCGCTCTTACGGCTACAGCGTCTCGCTCACCATGTAGTTGAGTTGTTCCCACTCTTGCGGTGCAGCGGTAGGCGGCTGCCACAGGACTCTTAAAATGGCGGCCGGCTCTTCGGATTTGGGCCTGGTCCAGTAAAATGGCCCTGGGACACCTTGGAACTCGGACGCTTGTCTGCCAGGGCTTGGGTTCCATTCTCGAAAGCGTCCCCTCAGCCTTGAAGATTGTACAAAAGTCTTGGGGGCCCTCGACTCCCGCAGGCTTCCGGTGGGGAGCGGCTGCCATGATTGCTTGCGGAATGGCCACGACGGAGCTACGAGATGGTGGTGCTCTCATGGTGACGCCAGCTTCAGTCTGAAACATCCAGAAACAAGGTGGGGCTTTCATCGTTTGGGGAAAAAAAATGTTTTAATCCAATGAAAAGTGTTATTTTTAGGTCACATGACCTAGTCTTACATAATTAGGAAAAAAAAAGTAAAATGAACCAATGAAAAGTTTTATTAACAAGTCACATGACCTGTTATGCTTACGTTACGCGCTGCGCGGCGCGCTCTGGATCGTTTCCGGGAAGCTGCGCCTTGCGCACCGGAGCACTTCCGGGTGCGCTAACGCGTCGCGTCATATGACGCATTACGCGACAATGCAGGTGCCGAATATAGTCAAAATGTCTCCACCAACCAGCGGTCGGAATTCCACCGCTTTCAGCAGTCCAAAAAGTTCGGTCAAATCTTAAGAGCGGGAGCAACTCAACTACATGGTGAGCGAGACGTTGTAGTCGCAAGAGCGAGCGGTAAACAGTTGAATGGCGGAAGAGGCACAGAGTACCAAAAGCGGGCGGAATGGCAACTAAAACGGTAAAGGGGCGCCCTACGACAGCGTGTCTTCAGGTGAAACGGATTGTGGGACAAGGTCCAGAATGAAAGATTCTTCAAAAGGGAAAAAATTCCGCCGGACCCCGGGAGCCGGCCGCCTATGCCGGGGGCGATCTCAGGCCTCACCAGGGCAACACGACTTGGGGAGGGGGCAGGAGCCAAGCGCCCCCTCTCAGTCCGCGCCATCTCACCGCCCCTCGGGGGCCTCCGTCAAGCGGTTTAGGGAGGCACCGTATCACATTGTTTTCCAATGCAGTCAGGTCCACAAATGGACCCCACTTACTTTGAATAGTGAAGCTGCAGCAGGTGCAAATAAGGTTTAAACAGTGTTACAAGAACTGCTTAGAATTCTGAAGTATGGCACTCAATAACCAAGACTTATGCCATTTATGTAAGGCAGTGACATGGAAGCAACTCAGGGACAAAAAGCATGAACGAACATTCACGTATGAAAATCTTATTTGGAGAAGGGGTAGCATCCAAACGCCCCCTGCCAGTTCGCGCCACTACACTGTATGTGGAAAATCTGAAGCCATCATTCTACAAACTCTCAACGCTTGTTATCAGTGCATGAGTTTCATGCTCGATCGATTGAGCTAGCCGGATCGGGCAATAAAAAGTATAAAATAGTTATGTAAATAGTTATTTAATAAAATGTTTTATTCTGTTTCTTTGGTGGTGTGTTGTGTATATTTATAATATTTGCATAGGGTTTGCCGTTATTTTGGGCGGTGTGGGTGGCGGAGTCGAGCTGTTTTGCAGCCCTCATGGTGTGGAGCTCAATTCATTTCACTATTTTCGTATTTCTCATGAAGGGTTATTCCTAATGTTTGTATTTTACCGAGGTTAAAAAGAGATCGAATTAGTGGCCTAATGATTTTGCTCGATTACTTTTATTTTTTTACACGATTTTTCACTATCTGCAAAGACTAAACAGAGTATTGCGACTTTGTGCTTGTTTGTAAATAGAGAATGATCCAAAGAGAACCAATTGTAAAACAGTAAATGCTTGGATAATAATCAATCAAATGGAGAGACAAGCAGGTACGACGGATTACAACAGGGGTAAAGGTCTGCGTTAACTACCGTTCACTATCTGCAAAGAGAGAGTACTACTAAGAGAAAAGAGGGGAGTGGGGAGGGGGGGCAGCGTTTAAAGCACATCAGCGTGCATAAACACGAAAACGTTTTTACCTATCACGTACTTGACATTTGACAGCTTTTGATGTTTGCTATTAAAAAACCATTGAAATTCACAGAAAAAACCATAGGTTATACTCCATATATAGTTAGGAATTTGCATTTACAAAACCTTGAAAATTCAATGAAAAAACCATTGGTTTTAGGCCATATATAGTTAGGGATTTGCATTTAGAAAACCTTATTTTACTCGCATAAAACCATTGAAATTCCATATATAGTTATAAGCGCTAACTATATATCGCGCACCCGCAATCCACTGCTGATGATGTCACATATTACATCATTCATGACATGGTTAGTGACATCACTGATGACATCACTGATGACATCTCAAATGACATCACTGATGACATCACTGATAACATCTCATTTGACATGACTGATCACATCACTGATGATATCATTCATGTGATAATACCATGAACCTCTTCAGACTCTAATATAACCTTAGATACAATCAGTGTAAACAGACAGTCACTCATCCATGGAGTTACTCACACACCTAGTCAGTTATGCCAAAAATCAATCACACCTCCATTTTCTCAACTATACAGTTATACACACCTTACTTATTCAAACATATACTAACACATATTTACTTTACTCTCTTATACAATCTCTGATACATGTTCACAATGATCCATACAGCCACTCACACATTCACTGGCTCTTATGCACAGTTATTTATAGATGTCAACTCTCACATGTACTGTGTTTTACATATGTACTTAATTTGACATGTAGCACTGAGATATCCATTCACTCACTAATACACTCATGCACAGTCAACCGCCCATACAGCTGTTTCCACATGCAGTTTTGAATCTATACATATAGTGAATCAACTACTCACACATCTATGTACAGAGTCACACACCTCCCAGCCACCCATACACACACACTCAGTTTCCCATACAAATACTTGGACAACCAATCAATAACCCATACAGTTACTCATATAGCTACTGATCAACATATGCAGCAGTTTGTAGAACAACAGATATAATGATGTACAAATTAAGACAGTTTAGTCACTAACTCATGCCCTCAGTGAGACACATTTAATCACTCACTCATACAGTCAGTCATGCACCTACTAAATCCTTCATCCAGACACTTATATATCTACTCATTCTTCAATATGTAAAACATATTTTAACTTTACAGAAACATAGAGTCACTGGATGTTGTAATCAGTGATGTCATCAGTGATGTCATTTGAGATGTCATCAGTGATGTCATCAGTGATGTCACTAACCATGTCATGAATGATGTAATATGTGACATCATCAGCAGTGGATTGCGGGTGCGCGATATATAGTTAGCGCTTATAACTATATACTGAATTTCAATGGTTTTATGCGAGTAAAATAAGGTTTTCTAAATGCAAATCCCTAACTATATATGGCCTAAAACCAATGGTTTTTTCATTGAATATATATATATATATATATATGGCTGAGATACCCGCCACCCCCTCTCAACACAATCCCCAAAAGGAGGGAAACCGGAAACAGTTCTTGAAGTTTTTGGATGTGGGAGGGAGTGACCCTCCCGGCCGTATTTATTAAAACAAAAAATTAAAACATTAAACGTTTCATGTTATGTACAATTTCATTATCACATTGCGATGTTTGGCTAACCTTAACATATTCTCTAATACAGAGGTTCTCCTAGCCGAACTAGCATCCTACAAAAACATTCTCTAGAAACACTGAAATTGTACATCCTAACGTTTAAGGGCCAACGGCAAGGTCATAACCGGTGTCAAGATCCCTAACCAGACTTACCCCTCCCACTTGGGAGGGGCGACAGCACAGAGGCTTACCTCAAGTGCAACTACTAACAATTTCCCTTGACTTGACGGGGGCACTTAAGACTCGACGCCATTTAAAGGTCGTTCGAAGACTTGTGTGTGGTATCTAGAAGGTATCGTGGACCTCCCCCCACCCCACACAACTTACCGCATCTGCCGTCGCAGATGACACTGGCCCCGGGAAATTCCCCCAGGAGGGGGCTGTAACCCCTCCTACAAAGGAAGGGGCCTTGACCGCCTTTCCTTTACTTCCGGCGACCCGCCCTTAGACGGGACCGCCTCCCCATTGAGGGGCCAATGGCCACCTCTCCCGAGCGCTCCCATCCGTGTTGGGTGACGCCCACTCATAGGGATCTACCAATTAGTGCTCACCGATCATGACCTTACCGCCTACCAAAAATAAATACGACAATTCTTACTCAAACCTAAGAAAACATTGGTCGCTACGACCGAAAGAACATGCTTAAAATGCAACACTCCATCAAATCATTTTAATCGTAACAACTTACACGATATTCACCATACTTTATTATGATCAACAACAAACTGATACTTTCACAGCCTGTAGACGAAACGGAAATCATACTTATAAAAATTCACTTTATTGCACAACAACTTGCTGTCCTCATGGGCTGGTGGGTGGGTCAAAATTGGCTCTTCGTTCTGTCCCGAGCTCACGGGTAGCGAGGAGGTGCAGCTTCGGAGCACAAGAACAAGAGGACGTCTTCTGGTCTTGCGTCTCTTTTATCCGTCTTCAGGGCGGGCGAGAACCCGCCCCTGCCTGCCCCTAGGGCGGGGCTGGCTACGTCGGTGTCTAGGCCAGCCCACTCTAGGGCGGGAAAAGGCGCGCCCCGGCTACGCCGCTTCGGGCATACCAGCCGAGACGCGCCTCCCGCCCAAAAATGGCTTCCCGGGGGGATCGAGGCACTCCGCCATACGTTCGGGGGGACCGAGTGGTCGCCCCTTTCCATATGGCTGAGATACCCGCCACCCCCTCTCAACACAATCCCCAAAAGGAGGGAAACCGGAAACAGTTCTTGAAGTTTTTGGATGTGGGAGGGAGTGACCCTCCCGGCCGTATTTATTAAAACAAAAAATTAAAACATTAAACGTTTCATGTTATGTACAATTTCATTATCACATTGCGATGTTTGGCTAACCTTAACATATTCTCTAATACAGAGGTTCTCCTAGCCGAACTAGCATCCTACAAAAACATTCTCTAGAAACACTGAAATTGTACATCCTAACGTTTAAGGGCCAACGGCAAGGTCATAACCGGTGTCAAGATCCCTAACCAGACTTACCCCTCCCACTTGGGAGGGGCGACAGCACAGAGGCTTACCTCAAGTGCAACTACTAACAATTTCCCTTGACTTGACGGGGGCACTTATGACTCGACGCCATTTAAAGGTCGTTCGAAGACTTGTGTGTGGTATCTAGAAGGTATCGTGGACCTCCCCCCACCCCACACAACTTACCGCATCTGCCGTCGCAGATGACACTGGCCCCGGGAAATTCCCCCAGGAGGGGGCTGTAACCCCTCCTACAAAGGAAGGGGCCTTGACCGCCTTTCCTTTACTTCCGGCGACCCGCCCTTAGACGGGACCGCCTCCCCATTGAGGGGCCAATGGCCACCTCTCCCGAGCGCTCCCATCCGTGTTGGGTGACGCCCACTCATAGGGATCTACCAATTAGTGCTCACCGATCATGACCTTACCGCCACAGGTCCGGATAGTTGACCGGCTATCCGGACCCCCCACAAAACTCCTACCTAAAGGTCATGTTTTAACGATTTTAACCAAGCTAAGAAGTCACCTATGAGTAACTCATTCCCCACCCTCGACAAATGCACACCATCCCCCAGGTACATACTGTCATCATTAATACAACTATGCGAGATCGAATGCAATGTCTTGGAACGGAACAACCTACTCACTTTGTTATTCAATTTTCTAACAGAATGATTCAAAGCAGGGATCGAGATAGCCCCCCGCCACACTTTTCGTGGGATCATATGAGACCACGCAATTATGCACCCCGGAACTCTCCTTGCTAACCAACTTACCGTGGAAAGCATAGCCTCCAGGAGAAGTCGTCTACCGGTGGTGACCAAATCATTGCCCCCCAAATGCACTATGACTATGGACGGCGGTGACCTCATCCGCTCTAACAAACCCTCAAAAAATTCCTGAAACTGGTCAATACAGAGACCGCCCCTTCCGTAGAAGGACACTCTGTACCCGTATTCCCCAGGTACGTGAATCATGTCACCTGCTTTGAATACGTCTGCGGCCCGTCTCACGTATGAGTGGCCCACGACCCACACCTCCTTCCTCACAGCCGGTGACGTGCGACCGCTGGCCTGGTGTTGGGTCGACTGCACAGTCCGCCCTGCCGCGTAGGCTTGCGCAACTGAAAACAAACAAAAGACAAGAAGCGTGAGTACATGATTACAGCTTCACAACATGTGCAATCGCACGTACCTCTTATAACAATTGGAGGACCAGCGCCCCACACGTTTCACTTGTTCTACATTAAGACCCCTGGCTGTAGCTTCAGTGGCAGCCCCTATTCGAAAGGAATGGGTCCCAAATTCGCCCGGGTCCAAGCCCGCTGCGGCAATGGCCATTGCAAGCACCCGCTGAAACTGAAACCTCGTCAGCGGGGTGGCGTCTGCATGCCTCAACAATGTCCCCCCCCATGATGCCACCCTTCGTGCTAGGTAATCTTCTAAGCACTGTACCGGACACATGGATGACTCGGGGTTCCTGCGAATGATCGTACAGTCCCCTCTCCCATCTTGGTCAGTCTTGGACCTGAGAAAGGAGACAATCATCGCATCACCCCTGATCTGAACATGTTCCCTGCACAAGCCCCCCGTCACATCCTGTTTGTTCCTTGCAACTAGCTCACTAACTCTCATAGCCCCGTGAAATGCCAGCGTAAATGCAGTCCGGAACAAACAGGTCTCGAAAGGGGACGAGCATGTGTTAGGGAGTGTGGCCAGTAACTGGGACAACCTGTCTAGACCTATCGGTCGTCTTACGTCTACTCTGCGACCCTCTAGGCGTTGCCACCCACGCAGCGCTTTCTGTACTGTGAAAGACGCTGTTGGGTCCAGGATGCCATGGGCCCTGGCAACAAAGGAAATGGCGGCACGATGCCTTTGGGCCGTAGCCACCGATTTCCCAGCCCTACGTAAGGACATCAGAAAAAGTACTACCCACTCTTCCTGACCCCAAAATCCCCCTCTCTCTGCCCCCAAAAAGGCTAAATAGGCCTGGAACGCCCCTTCATATGCCTTCCTTGTCCTGGGTGCTAGACTCTCTCCCACGAGGTGACGAAGTTCGGGGCACCGAGAGACCAGAGAGCTTCGGGGAAGGGTGCCGGCTCCGGGTCCGCTGAAGGAAGGAAACCCGAGAAAGCCTGCATGTGAAAACGAGACAGTGCATCAGCAGCCTGATTCATCACCCCTGGGACATGTTTTGCTCTGAATACCACGTTCAGTTGCATACACAGTAAGACAATTTCTTTGAGCAGCCTCAAAATCAATTTACAACGAGCTGCCTGACTATTGATGCATTCTACCACGGTCATATTGTCGGACCAGAACACAACAGAATGATCTCTGAACCCTTCTGGCCAGGTTCTCAGGGCCACCAGAATGGGAAATAGTTCAAGGAAAGCGATGTTACTCGTCAGCCCCTTCTCGTGCCACCATAGGGGCCACTTTTGTGCCGACCATTTTGTGCCGAAGATGGCGCCAAAACCTACGCTTCCTGCTGAATCTGTCCATAGCCCAAGCTCTTCGGAGGACACGGCTGGCTTGTTCCAGACGACTCGGCCATTGAAGTCCGCCAAGAATGCTAACCAAATCCTCATGTCCTGGCGGACCTCAGCCGATAACCTTGTGCGATGATGACCCTCCTTTAGGCCAACCATCGCTTGGGCAATTGAGCGGGAAAAAGGGCGAGCCATTGGTATCACCCTCAAGGCAAAGTTCAACTTTCCCACTAATTGTTGCAACTGATGCAGTGTAACTTTGGATGCATTTAAACATACTTGGAGGGCTGCCCTGAATTTCGACACTTTGCTAGCTGGTAAACGGAAGCACCCCTCCCTTGAGTCCAACTCGATCCCCAAAAACTCGAGGCAAGTCGTGGGACCCATAGTTTTACCCGGTGCCAATGGCACGCCAAGATGACCCATCAACACACAGAATTCAGCTAAGGCCTGGGCACATTCGGGATTACCGGCGGGGCCAAGGAACAAAAAGTCGTCAAGGTAGTGCATTACATTTCGGAAACCCGTTCTCTTAGTGAACACCCATTGCAGGAAAGTACTGAATTGCTCAAAGTAAGCACATGATATAGAGCATCCCATTGGCATACACCTATCCATGTAAAATGACCCCTGGAACCCGAATCCCAGAAGACGCTGATCGTCTGGGTGTACCGGGAGCAACCGGAACGCTGACTCGATATCAGATTTCGCCATCAACGTCCCGTGCCCCAGGCGATTCAAGATGGCTACTGCCTCATCAAAAGATGCGTATCGCACCGAACAAACTTCTGGATCAATTGCGTCGTTCACCGAAAGACCATGTGGAGCAGACAGATTATGGATCAAACGAAACTCACCCGGGTCCTTCTTGGGGACCACCCCTAACGGAGAACAAACGAAATCCGGTACCGGGGGTACACTAAACGGGCCGGCGACCCGTCCCCGGCTAACCTCTTTCTGAATTTTCTCTTGCACTACAGATGTATGTTGTAAAACGGAAAGTTGATTTTTGCACATCCCTACACCCTGAAAGTCCCCCACCGGGATGCGGAAACCATGTGTAAAACCGTTCCGCAGCACCCCGGCAGAAGTACGATCCGGGTATTCGCTGAGCCAGGGAATCATTGCCAAGGTATCAATCGGGGTTGGTAAAGGCGCCCCTCGGCCTAGCTTAGACCTGTTTGGCGCCTCCCTTACCCCCATTCTCACTCGTTCTGGCTCTGCACGATGACTCAGGATGGGATGACCCACACGTACTACATTCGTGTTTGAATTTACACGATCCCGGAGGCCTGGTACATTTCCCCTTGTTGAAATTAAAACAGAAACCCTTTCTCCCTGTATTGCCTGCGGGCCTCGACTGGTCGTCGGTGCTCGTACTTGGACGAAAGGGCGTCCCCACATTTTGGCGGGAGTAATCAACAACATTGCTCCCGACCAATGGCATTCTTAACATTCCCGATTCTTTCATTTTATCCCATGTTAAAGAATCGTAACAATCCCAAGTCAAACTCTTGTTATGTTCCTTTTCTTTCCTGAACAGATTGTCATAACAAAACCAATGGTTACCTTGATACGCTGTCGAGTAACCCATAATTCGTGATTGATAAACGGGAAACTCAGGAAGCAACTCGGGCCTACGTTCCCCCAAAATCGATGTGAAAATACCCCATGCATTGCCCCAGTTGCCAATGTTCTCATTTACCTTAAAGGCGGCCATTTTTGCGCGCCAAACACTCGGATGCATTAGGTCCTTCTGACTTTTCACATGCTCCACATCATAATGATCAACAAGCAAGGAAAAAATATTCACGTACTCCCCTGCCCAGATCTTTTCCTTTATAGCCAAAGGCACATGTTGTCCCAATCTCTCTCTACGAGAGGGTGCTGACTCGTCCCTTGCAATCGGCAATGGCCGCTTACCTGAACCGGACGCAGCTTCTGCCGCTTGCGGCTTGTCTATCCCCGCCAACGGCGCAGCCACTCTAGCTGCCTCTCTCTTCTCACGAAGCCCTTTTATCAGCGCCTGTGCCTCGGCAGCCGTGGCACCATCACTACTATCCCCCAACCATGCTGCTAGCTGTGCTGCCAGCTCGGGGGGCATGTCTTCCTTGGATGTCGGGGTGACGACAACGGGGATTGGATTCCCCTCCATCGGTACTGGGGTCGGCGCCTCGAGCGGGGCAGAGGGAACCGGGACGTCCCCACCGGCTGGAACCCTTCTCGGCCTCTTAGGTCTCCCTCCAGCCGGCGCAGGGCCCGAACCCTCCTCCCCATCTCGCTCCGCCAACCGTTTCTTTATGTCGGACACCTCTTTGCAAAGGGCCCGCACCATCTGGTCGGTCGTCATTCTCTTTGCGCCTTTCTTGGGCATCTCTCCGAGGAAGTATCTAGAAGACAAAGAAAAAGATCAAAACGCTCAAAATTGGCTCTTCGTTCTGTCCCGAGCTCACGGGTAGCGAGGAGGTGCAGCTTCGGAGCACAAGAACAAGAGGACGTCTTCTGGTCTTGCGTCTCTTTTATCCGTCTTCAGGGCGGGCGAGAACCCGCCCCTGCCTGCCCCTAGGGCGGGGCTGGCTACGTCGGTGTCTAGGCCAGCCCACTCTAGGGCGGGAAAAGGCGCGCCCCGGCTACGCCGCTTCGGGCATACCAGCCGAGACGCGCCTCCCGCCCAAAAATGGCTTCCCGGGGGGATCGAGGCACTCCGCCATACGTTCGGGGGGACCGAGTGGTCGCCCCTTTCCATATATAACCTACTGGCGGTTGCCAGTAGGTAGTTATAGTTAAGATTATTTTCAATACAAAATCTCAACATTCTATTTTGAATAACTTTGGCGCCGGTTGAGGAATCTGCCTGAAAATTTCCTCAAATTTGCCTCGCGGCGCCCCGGTCCTTCCCTGAAAGTTTGGGGGCATTTGTCAAGTGGGGGCCGAGAAAAAAGGGGGGTCCCAAAACGTGTTTTCCCCATGTTAATTTCCATATGGCGGTCAACCTCACTTTTAGCCCGAACGGCTGAATGGATTTGCACCAAACTTGGCAACATTGTATGGACTGGTAGCCCAATGTGCCTTTGCTATGTCTCAAGATATGTGCTCCAGTGGATTTTGAGTGATTTAGGTTCAAAAAAATATATATATCTATGGCCGCGCCCCGGTACGCGCACCGGGGAGCGCTCCGGGCGCGCTATGCGACTTGCGTGCGGAAAGCTGATTGGCTCTCGGGTGTCTGTAAACATTCCAAACAGTCCGGAGCAGCCGCCATCTTGTGTCTCGGTAGGATCGAGACCCAAGAGGTGGCAAAAACAAAGGGGGAATTGACCATAAGGGGGCTGAGTAGACCCCCCCTGATCCCCTAGGTTTGATGTGGGGGCTATAAAAGGGTAAAGGGAGAAAAAAATTAATTCGATTTGCGCGGGGGAGCACCCGGTACGTGCACCGGGGAGCGGACCGGGGAGCGTACCATGTTAAAAACCCAGTGAAACATTAAAATAATAATTTAAAGTGCTTAGAGGTAGTGATTCATTGCTGGAGTGTGTCACAAAAGTGATGCAACTCCAGCATTGCATCCTTTCACATGGGGCCAGCCCCATGTGAAAGGGCCTATGTCAGTCTTACGCCTGCTGTGAGGCAGGTACAAGATTTTGACGCAATGGTGTCCTAAAAGTGAAGCAGTGAAATCTCATAGATTTCACTGCGTCACTTCTACGACCCTTTCTTGCGTCAATACGCCCCCTTTTCATACATTACACCTGGCGCAGGTATAATGTGAAAGGGCTTGCGTCAGTCTTTTCTTACCCTTCCACACCACCGTTCTTTTGCTACATTTTCTTCACTTATCCACATTCCCCATGTTCACTCTCCTTCTCCACACTCTCGTTCCCCACACTCACCTTCTTTCAGTCCCCCTACTTCACTTCCCTTCCCCTCTCGTCCCTTTCTTTGCTTTCTCACTCATTTTCATTTCCTCTCCTCTCTCACTGCACTCCACTTCAGTTACTCATTTTGAATTTGATAAGAATATAGCTCTTTTTTGAGAACTGGAGGTAGTTCTAAAAAGAACTGTTTTTTTTCTTCTTTTTTATGTTTTTTTCAGAACAAAAACAAAAACAGGGAATGCAAAACTGCTCAACAGGAGCAGAAAAAAGGGGAAAAATTAGGTCTGGGGAAGGCAGCGGTGTTCTTGCCTCTTGCGTGCAATGAGCTTGATGCTCTGCTCACCATAGCAAAGCAATTCATCGCATTGCTTGCACTTTATAGTAATGTCACTAAAAACAGGTTGAATGTTCGGAATCATCTCCAATTCCGCTGCACGTCCTCTCCCTGATGTTGTGGCTCCTCCAGTAGATGTAGAGGCACCATCCCTTGTACTTCCTTTTTGGGTCTCCTCGGGAAAGCACAGTTTGGCAGATTTTGCATTCTAATTTGGGAGCATTCACCTTTTTTAATCCTTCAGGTATTGAAAATAAATTTCCAAATAAAATGCTTTTTGATCTTGGGCTGAGGAGGCTCTTCCTCAATGAAGCCATCTGAGTCCTCACTACTGCTGAATGGTCTAGCTGCCATTCTTTGCACAAAATGGTAGGACAGAAAAAAAAAGGTCTTGCTGTCTCCAAAGAGAAAGAAGAAATGAAGGAAATGGGTGGGGTTTTCATTAGTTGTAAAAAAAATTGATAACAACCAATGAAAAGAGTTATTTTAAGGTCTCATGACCAGGGCTTTCATATTTTGTAAACCAAAACTGTCCGGAACCAATAAAAAGTGTTATTTTTAGGTCACATGACCCGACGCGCTTACGCTACGCGCCCCAGGGCGCGTCACGTAAGCGTGTCGGATGCTTACGTTGCGCGATCATATTCGCTCGAGTACTTCCGGGTGCGCTTACGCCATGCGTATCACGCGGACGCGGCTACGCGATACGTCACAATGATGTTTTCGTTCGCGGCAATAGCGCTAACGGGACGCTCACCGGTGCGCGCCCCAGGGCGTGCCGGAAAAGTGCGCTTTCCGGTGCGCACACCGGGGCACGCACTGGGAGCGCACCAGGGTAAAAATAAAAAGTATTATATAAATGTACAATATAGGATTCATTATAAAAAATATTACATTTCATAGGTTTGTTGAGGCCCTATATATAGTTAGGAATTAGCATTTAAAAAACCTCTGAAATTCACTGAAAAAAACAGAGGTTTCACACCAGTTATAGTTAGGAATTAGCACTTAAAAAACCAATTAAATTCACTGAAAAAGCCATAGGTTTCACACCAGTTATAGTTAGCTGGAAATTTTACTGACATAAAACCATAGAAATTCCCACGTTATAGTTAGTTGGACTCACTATAACTTGCGCGCCTGCAATGCACTGCTGATGACGTCACATATTACATCACACATGACATGGTCAGTGACATCACTCATGACATCACTGATGACACCATCCTTGTGACAGAGTGACAGACCTCCTTTCAGTGTAATGTTTGCCTTGAAACACATATTCAAAAATAGAAACTAACATTTTTAAAAAAATTGACATATCCATACCAGTTACAACAACCAATTCAGTAATTCCACCATCTATATACACATCCACTCATTCACCAACAGTTCTATATAGTCACTCATACATATACTCACTCCTCATATGTAGTGATACACATATACATCCTGGTACACGCCGACAGTCATCCAAAAGTTACTCAAACACATACTCACACATGCAAATAAACTATAGAACATCCATTTATTTGCATACACAACTATACACACACTACCACCTTACTTCTAAGGAAACTTACACATACTTACTCTCTTAAACAAACACTTATAGAAACACATACTTTTTTAAACAGGAACTCTTACAATCTCTCACTCTCACATATACTCACTTATATACATCAATACTCACATATACTAGATTAAAACATATGTAGTTACTGATAAAAACACTAGTCAGACAGTCATTAACTCACTAACACACACATATACACACTCATCCACCCATACAGTCCTGCACATATGCTGTCTTCAAAACACATACAAACAGTGAGTCAGTCATTGATGCATCTATGTGTTAAGTAATACCCCCACCAAACCATACAGACACTCATACTGATACTAAGAAAACCACAAAGTGAAACACTGATACATATATTTAAATATTTAAACATTACTCGCTGATATATGCATTCACTAAGATACACTTATTAAGCCAGTTAACCAATCAAATTTTTTTTTTAAAACATCCATTTAGACACTTATTTAAAAATGTATTCTTCCATCAACCTTCACAAATACATATGTAAAACATTTATTTTTCAGAAAGACACACATTCACTGGATGGTGTCATCAGTGATGTCATGAGTGATGTCACTGACCATGTCATGAGTGATGTAATATGTGACGTCATCAGCAGTGCATTGCAGGCGCGCAAGTTATAGAGAGTCCAAATAACTATAACATGGGAATTTCGATGGTTTTATGTCAGTAAAATTTCCAGCTAACTATAACTGGTGTGAAACCTATGTTTTTTTCAGTGAATATATGTATATATATATTACCTACTGTCGGTTGCCAGTAGGTAGTTATAGTTAGGACCTAGTTTCCATAGGAAATCCTCAACATTCTATTTGGAATAACTTTGGCCCTGGTTGAAGAATCTTAGCGAATTTCTCAAAGAAGATGGCTCGGTCCGCTGCGCTCCTTCCCTAAAAGTTTGGGGGGGATTGGTCAAGTGGGGGCTGAGATAAAAGGGGGGTCCCAAAACGTGTTTTCTCCATGTTATTTTCCATAGGACCTTTAGACTCGGCTACAGGTCGAACGGGTGAATGGATTTATAAGAAATTTGGCAAAACTGTACAGTCCGGCTCGCAGATTACGCTTTTTTTTGAATGGTGTAAATCCGTTCAGTAGTTGCTGAGGAAATTAAAGTTAAAGTGAAATTATATATCTATAAGCGCGCACACGTGCGCGCACCCAAACAGCTGCGCGCGCGAGCGGAATTTTGTTGCGTGACGTCTGTTAACGTTCGATTCGAAGGAAATCAGGAAGTGTTGACCGCCATTTTGTCATTGCGAGTAAATATATTGTTGATTTCAAAGCGTTGGAATATGGAAAGGGGAGAAGGTAGAGATTGTTTTGCTGCGTAGGTTTTCTCAGGGTGTGCAGTAAGGCCCTTAAAGGCGAAAATATATATATATATATATTTTTAAAGTTGCGTGGTGCGCGCACTCGGTCGCGCACACCTTTTTACAAGAGTGTGAAAATGGAGATAAATCAGAAGTTTGAGTGCTTAGATATAAGGTGGCTCTGAAAAGAGCCGTTGTGTTAATTGAGTGTTTTCTGCATTTATAAGTAAGTACCGATGCAGAGCCTGATGTTGCAGAGGAAGATTCTGTTTCCCTCATTTGTGAAATGAACACCGTCTCTCCTATAGACGTCTTGCATGTGGTATCGCAAGTTGTTGTGGTAAATAGAACCCATGCTATAATCTCTGAGGAACGCAGAAACAGATTTATTTACATGTCTCCTTGCTTTCTCAAATTGTGCACAATGGTGATTGGACCAATTCCATTTCTGTCTTTGGCATATATTGGAATATACCAAGGCAGATCGAGGAAAAAGTGTCATCAATTGTCGAAAGGTGTCTTTTAGAAGCATTTCCAGACCTACCCCAGTGATTGTGCCTAGATCGTTTCCACCACAGTGCACAATTATAAGGTCTGGTTCTGGGAGATGCATAAAAGTTTTTACCAATGGAATCAATTGGTGACATTTCAATCCTCTTTTGGAAATCCATGTTATGTGTACATTTGGTAAGCTGAGGTTGCAAATTCGTCTGCTTACTGCATATTTTTCACTTCAGTGAATATAACTGTGTCCTATTAGCCAGACCTTCATTTTCAAAGGATTTGTAGTCGTCCTCCGATCGGTTCTGGAAGTGGAATGGTAGTTAGAAGTTGAAATTCTAAATAAAGAAAAAGGAAGAGGCTGGGTGTGGTTTAAAAAATAAAAATGATTGGTTGATTGTAAGAAGTGGAGATTGAACAGTACGTTGCATGTTAATGTTTATGTTAAACGAAAAGTACTATTGGGTGTGAAAAAAAAAGACATGTAACAGAGCTGTGGATTGGCAGGTGTTTCTGGAGGGAAAACAGTGTTGTTACTTTGCTGTAGAACGTTGAGATATGAACTTTGACCTGTGCCTTCAGCCAGGTGCAGAATGAGGTGTTACCATGGAAACAGCCAGAGATGGCAGTGGGTGATGGGTGAGTTTTATGTGACATTGAAAATATTGTGAGGGAGAACCAACTGAAATGTAATTGCTTACGTTACGCGCTCCGCATTGCTTCCGGGAAGCTGCGCTTCGCGCCTCGCGCACCGTAGCACTTCCGGGTGCGCTAACGCAGCGCGTCATATGACGGATTATGCAAGAACGCGATACGTCGTTGGGGCTCCACCGGAACTGATCGAATTGGTAGTCTACAGTGTTTCTGGATGTTTCAGACTGAAGCTGGCATCAGCATGAGAGCACCTTGTGGCTACGTCGTGGCCATTCCGCGAGCAATCATGGCAGTCGCTCCCCACCGGAAGTCTACAGGAGTTGGGGGCCTCGGTGACTCTTGTAGAATCTTCAAGGCTGACGGGACGCTTTTGGGAATGGGGCTCATGCCCTAGCAGTCAAGCGTCCGAGTTCCAGGGTTGCCCAGAGCCATCCTTGCAGGACAGGCCCAAGTCTGTGGAGCCGACCGCCATTTCCTGAGCTCCGTGGCAGCCGCCTGTCGCTGTATCGGAAGAGTGGGTGCAATTCAGCCGGATGGCGGGTGAGACGGTGTAAATGTGATGGTTGGACCAGGGCACCGCAGGACGTGTCTTCAGGTCAAACGGATTGTGGGACAAGGTCCAGAATGGAAGAGGCATGAAAAGGCAAGAAGTTCCGCCTGACCCCGGGAGCCGGCCGCCTATGTCGTGGGCGATCTCAGGCCATACCAGGGGAACAAGACTTGGGGAGGGGGCAGGAGCCAAGCGCCCCCTCCGAGTCCACGTTTCTTGGACCCTGAAGTATGGCACTCAACATTCAGAACTTATGACATTTGTGCAAGGCAGGGACATGGAAGCCTCTCAGGGACCAAGTATATCCAGAGTCCTTCCTACAGAAGGTGGTGGGGGTGGCGGCATTAGCAAGGCATCCCCCCACACAACTTGTTGGACCCTGAAGTATGGCTCTCAACATCCAGAACTTATGACATTTGTGCAAGGCAGGGATATCCAGAGTCCTTCCTACAGAAGGTGGTGGGGGTGGCGGCATTAGCAAGGTATCCCCCCACACAACTTGTCGGACATGACCTCTGGATGTACTGGGTGTTCAATTTCAGAATTGAAACTACTAAGAAGCAATTAGAAGTGTTGTTTTCATGTTGCAGTAGGTTCCATGTAAATAGTTATTTAATACAACGTTTTATCCTGTTACTTTGCTGGTGTGTTGTATATATTTATAATATTTGCATAGTGTTTGTCGTTATTTTGGGCGGGGTGGGTGGCGGAGCCGAGCTGTCTTGCAGCCATCATGGCGTCGAGCTCGGTTCCTCTCTCTATAGTCATGTTTTTTCTAACGATTTATATGTTATAGTTTGCTAGCACGATACAGCGGATAGTCCGCATTTTATATATATGTCCTTTTTATTAGGGGGGTCCTCCGGTGGAGTCGGACGATCTACCTCTAATAAACGGTCCGGGTTGAACCAACTAGCAACAAACGGGGCAGAGATAGGCATGACGGGTTACAAAGGGGACAAAAGTGTGCACTACCTATCCTTCACTATCTGCAAAAACTAAATAGAGTATTGCGACTTTATGCTTATTTGTGAACAGAGAATGACCCAAAGAGAACCAATTTTGAACAATCATAGGCTATTGGCAGTGGGCAGAGAGGCCATGACACAGAAAATGGCTGTTACTTACGTGCATGATGGGGCCTAAAAGGGACTAGATGGCGTGGCCACTGTTTCGCGACTTTCACTTTACTTTTAACAATGGCTGTGGTGAACATAAATGAACGCCGCTTATGTATACCTAATTGTAGTCATTTTCCACAAAAAAGCTTTTGATATTTGCTATTAAAAAACAAAGAAAAACACTGAAAAAACCATAGGTTATAGACCATATATAGTTAAATATCTGAAGTCCATCTCTGCACTGCATGGAGATACAGGTCGTCGATCAGAAGATGTGCTGGCCACCTCTAATGGTAATAGCGTGGCCAGGGCTCTTGTCGTTGCCTCTGCAAATTGCAGAGGGTGCACTTGTTTGACATGACATGGTATGTATGGAAAAGAAATATTTTTTTGCTGGATTTCTTCTTAAGAGAACCAAGTCACATATCGTGCAGTTTACTTTTGGTGCATTCACTTTCTTTTGATCTTCAGGATAAGTGAAAAATTGCCAGATGAAAGATTTATTTTTTCTTATTAAAGGTAGTCGATCATTTTGGTCAGATTCGGAAGATTAATGAGATACGGTAGCCATTTCACCAAAGTCTTCCAAAAGATGTAGGACGTTGTTGTCTCTTGAGAGTAGAAAAGATAGTGAGGGAAGTGGGTGGAGTGCTGCGTGTAAATTCCAGAATTGAAACTATTAAGAACCAATTGAAAGTGTTGTTTTCATGTTGCAGTAGGCTGCCATGTAAATAGTTATTTAATAAAACGTTTTACCCTGTTACTTTGCTGGTGTGTTGTGTATCTTTATAATATTTGTCGTTATTTTGGGTGGGGTGGACGGCGGAGCCGAGCTGTCTTGCAGCCATCATGGCGTCGAGCTCGGTTTCTCTCACTAGTTTCATATTTCTCATGAGGGGTTGTTCCTAATTTTTCTATTTTAGCGAGGTCAAAAAAAGATCTCATCAGTGGCCTACTGATTTTGCTCGATTCCTTTTGTTTTTTCTAACGATTTATATGTTATAGTTTGCTAGCACGATACAGCGGCTAGTCCGCATTTTATATATATGTCCTTTTTATTAGGGGTGTCTTCCGGTGGAGTCGGACGATCTACCTCTAATAAACGGTCCGGGTTGAACCAACTACCATCATGATTTTGTATATCTTCTGAGCTGGATTTAAGCGCACAATTGTTAAAGTATGAAACGTTTTATATTTCTAAAAAAAATACCAAGGTGTGTACATCCGGTAACGCACGAAAGTTTAAAAAGACATTCGGCTCCATTTACTGAAAAGTTTCATAAGAATAAAAAAGAAGTCTAGGTACAGTCTCTTTGACGTACTATAAGTTCTTTGAGGGGTGTATGAAGAATTTCAATAAGTTCAAATCGCAACGTTTTTACGAAATATATATAGGCCTGTGCGCGCCCTCGGTCGCGCACGAAAGCCTGGAAATGCGATATCCATTTTATTGACAACTGTTGCCGAGAGTGCGCACACAGGGTCGCGCACGAAAGTTTAGTAAGGCTATTTTTATTTACAGACAAATTTTAATGTGTTTAAAAAAAGGCAAGGTACAGACTTTCGAATTCTGTATTGCTTTACAAGGAGTCTCTATGGAACTTGAACAGTGAAGAAAACGGCTTGTTTTCGAAAACAATATTGCCAGAACTTTATTGCCAAAAGTATAGGTTGCATACACGACATTTTTCTGAATTAGCATTTTAAAAACCAATGAAATTCACAGAAAAAACCATAGGTTTTACACACGTTATAGTTAGGAAGTAGCATTTAAAAAACCTATGAAATTCACTGAAAAAACCATAGGTTTGACACATGTTATAGTTAGCTGGAAATGTTACTGACATAAAACCAATGAAATTCCACGTTATAGTTAGTTGGACTCACTATAACTTGCGCGTGCAATGCACTGCTGATGACGTCACATATTACATCACTCATGACATGGTCAGTGACATCACTCATGACATCACTGATGACACCATCCAGTGAATATGTGTCTTTCTGAAAAATAAATATTAGTGAATAATGTTTAAATATTTAAATATATATATTAGTGTTTCACTTTGTGTATAAGTGGCTACATGTGTTGGTAAGTAGCTACATGCGTATGTATATGGGTTATTAGATGTTTCTCTTAGTATCAGTATGAGTGTCTATATGGTTTGGTGGGGGTATTACTTAGCACATAGATGCATGAGTGACTGACTCTCTGTTTGTATGTGTTTTGAAGACAGCATATGTGCAGGACTGTATGGGTGGATGAGTGTGTATATGTGTTTGTTAGTGAGTGAATGACTGTCTCACTAGTGTCTTTATCAGTAACGACATATGTTTTAATCTAGTATATGTGAATATTGATGTATATAAGTGAGTATATGTGAGAGTAAGAGATTGAAAGAGTTCCTGTTTAAATAAGTATGTGTTTCTATAAGTGATTGTTTAAGAGAATAAATATGTGTAATTTTCAATAGAAGTAAGGTGGAAGTGTGTGTATAACTCTATATTCAAATAAATGGATGTTCAATAGTTTATTTGCACGTGTGAGTATGTCTGTGAGTAACTTTTCGATGATTGTCGGTGTGTAACAGGATGTATAGGTGTATCATTTCATATGATGAGTGAGTATATGTATGAGTGGATGTGTATGTAGATGGTGGAATTACTTGTTGTAACTGATATGGGTATCTGCATTTTTTTTTACATTTCAGTTTCTATTTTTGAATATGTGTTTCAAGGATTACATTACAGTGAAAGGAGGCCTGTCACTATGTCACAAGGATGGTGTCATCAGTGATGTCATGAGTGATGTCACTGACCATGTCATGAGTGATGTAATATGTGACGTCATCAGCAGTGCATTGCACGCGCAAGTTATAGTGAGTCCAACTAACTATAACGTGGAATTTCATTGGTTTTATGTCAGTAAAATTTCCAGCTAACTATAACATGTCTCAAACCTATGGTTTTTTCAGTGAATTTCATAGGTTTTTTAAATGCTACTTCCTAACTATAACGTGTGTAAAACCTATGGTTTTTTCTGTGAATATATATATATATATATATATATATATATATATATATATATATATATATATATATATATATATATATATATATATATATATCCGACGAAGTTGCTCTCGCAGTGAGGACACCTGCACGTTTAATTAACCTTCTTTATTTGGGAGGCAGCAGCAAGGAAATATAGTCTTTTTCAACGTGAAATTCGCACAATCTTCGCCATACGCGTTTCGGAATATTGTTTCCCTTCATCTGTGGAGTGGTGCATCTGAAGGAGAGAAGATCACGCATTCAATTATTCAGGTGATTCTCAAAGGAATTTGTCCCACCCCCCTGGGCGTGTGCGCGCTGAGCACTGTGGTTCTTGTAGTCTTTGAGCAAGTTTACCGTTTTCCAAAAGCAATTGCCATTTCTGTGAATTATGTTGTGGAGGAGATTTGCCCAGGTCTCCTCTTCAAGGTTTTTGTTAATGCCCCATTTCAGTTTTTTTAACTTTCTTCTTTGCTGTTGAAAAATAAACAGGGATTTATGTTCCCTGGATCATGTCCTAGGGATCTCAAGGCATTTATGGATGTTTTGACGACCTTTATTTTATCTCTTTGCACTTTTTGGGAGACAAGGCCGGAAGGTCTAAAAATCTAGCAGTAAAGCGTTCCCAGTTGTTAATATGGCTTTTTTGTTACTGTCAGTTGTGAGTGTAAAAGATTAATTGTTTTTCCTGACAGCCACCGTAGATTTAATTCTCTTGAACTTTAATGTATAAGTGGAGCCCAAGGATGGTGCTGGCTGAATGCAGGCAGGTGTAGTTGCAGATAAGGTGGTTTATTGTGGGCGATGATCACTGTCTCCCTTGTCTCTCATTCTGAAACTGAGTATGTGGGGAAACAGCGAGTGGCTGACAAGCGTGTAGTTCAATATGGAGCAAGTTGATTAAGAATAGTGGCTCGCTACGGGTGTTGAGTTTCCAGCAACCCACCTGTTTAAGTCCCTGAGATTAAGATGTTCTAGATCCTCTAGGCAGTCTCTTTTTTTGTTCTTCTTTCCATAAGTGGAACCACAATGGGTTGGTATTTTGGAAATTAGGGAATGGGTGCTCCCTTTGTTACCCTCTGACGTGCCCAAGAGGTATTTATTCAAGTCCCCCGACAGAAAGAGGTTTCATGTTCCTATATTGCTTATGTTAGTTGTAAGTTGGGTGATTAGATTATCTGAGTTATTTGCTTTATGTTTTGGGTGGAAGTATGCATTGACAACCACTACATCATCTTGTGCTCCTGACAGAGAGAGAGTAATCTTAACTGCTGCGGCAATCCCTGTGGCAGGGCCGACAATTGCTGTTGACATTATGCTGGTTGTAGATACATAAATTGCCAGCCCTCCTGAGGAGTGGCCACATTTCCCTCCCTTTATGGCCAGTGTGACAAAACATAGAAAACCTTGTAGATGCAGTGGCTCTGCGAGCCATGTTTCCTGCAGCAAGATTGTGCCACAAGAGTTGAGGTATTGCAGGAATTCCAGGTCCGGGATTTATGTTGCCAAGCCATTGACATTCGATGAGCAGAGGTGGAGTGCCGATTTATTTATCCTGGTGCCTCCTGTTTGCAAATATTGTTACTGGATTTCTGGGAAACTTGTTATGGCTCTTGTGATCAGCTCGAGATTCAGATGTCTACTTCAGGGGTAATGGTGGTAGCCAGGGCAAGGCTTACAGAGTACCCACTTTGTTGTGGTGATTGCCCCAAGGCCCCTCTGAGATGGTGAAGAAAACAGAAACCTTCTCAGGGGTCTCACTGATACACCTGGTCATTTTAAACTAACAAGGAAGAGATTTGCACAGAAGTTGTAATATCAAAAGACATATGTATTAACCTCACATGAGGGAGACTATGTCACACAGTACCCTCAGGCAACTGTAGGAGGCATTCTAAAGAGTAAAGAAAACAGGGCCTTATATATGCTTAGGTTACATCAGTCAAAAACAATATTGAATGCAGAACAATGTAATACATTCACCCCAGCAGTGTATATAACAAGTACTCCCTGGATTAAAAATTCCTTCAATTCCTAGGTCAGGGACAATTATGTATGAAAAATAACAACCTAGGCAATTGTATTTTCTTGTCTGTACAATGACAGCTGGGGGAGGCAACACATTAACAACTAAGGTTCTGTTTTTTATTGACACAATTACAATAAAAAATACATATTTTATAAAAAGACTTGTTTCCATATGCAATATAGACCAAATCAACAGTATTATTTAAACAATATCACAAAATTGAGAAAAAACAAACACAAAAATGAAAAGTGGCACAAGAATAAATTCAAATTCGACGCGCGTTTCGGCGACCAGCGCCTTCTTCAATAATTGCCACGTATTACCTGGAAAAAATGTTTGATGAAATACATCCATTAAAACCATTACATGTTTAATATATCACATATACATAGAATATTTTAAATGATCCCAACCGTTCCTAGGATGCTTGATTCTGGTCCAGGAAGAACATGGCTTTGGCAGTTCAGGCTGGACTGTTCCCATGAGGCACAGGGTAAAGTCTGATTTGCATATGTGTGTGTCACCCCTGAGGCAGAAGCCGGAGGCTGTGTGTGTCTAAACGCTGATTTTACTAGCGCTGTGTAGCCTTTTAGCTCTGATGTAACTTGTGCACGATTACTTTATAAGTTTAAAAATCGAGGACATTCATTGTATTTGCCCTAACTTGGTCCATCGTCCTGCTCTTACCTTAACTTTATCCCTCGCTCGGCAGATCTGGTGCTGGGTCGAGCCGAGGGCAGACGCCATTTTGGGAGAAGGCAGGGGTAGCGCTCTAGTCACGGCTGCCTCCCGCCCTCCTGGACTATTTAAAACCCTCAAACATGCTTTCAAACAGATTACGTGTGTGTCACCCCTGAGGCGGAAGCCGGGGGCTGTGTGTGTGTAAACGCTGATCTTACTAGCGCTGTGTAGCTTTTTAGCTCTGATGTAACTTGTGCATGATTGCTTTATAATTTTAAAAATCGTGGACATTCATTGTATTTGCCCTAACTTCGTCCATCGTCCTGCTCTTACCTTAACTTTATCCCTCGCTCTGCAGATCTGGTGCTGGGTCGAGCCGAGGGCGGACGCCATTTTGGGAGAAGGCAGGGGTAGCGCTCAAGTCGCGGCTGCTTCCCGCCCGCCCAGACTATTTAAAACCTTCAAACACGCTTTCACACAGATTACGTGTGTGTCACCCCTGAGGCGGAAGACGGGGGCTGTATGTGTGTAAACGCTGATCTTACTAGCGCTATGTAGCCTTTTAGCTCTGATGTACCTTGTGCACGATTGCTTTATAATTTTAAAAATCGAGGACATTCATTGTATTTGCCCTAACTTCATCCATCGTCCTGCTCTTACCTTAACTTTATCCCTCGCTCTGCAGATCTGGTGCTGGGTCGAGCCGAGGGTGGATGCCATTTTGGGAGAAGGCAGGGGTAGCGCTCTAGTCGCGGCTGCCTCCCGCCCTCCTCTCCATCCATAAAATGATCATTGTCCCCCGATGGCGCACCGGGCGCGCCGGCGGCGCGCCAAAGGAAAGCCCGTATGCTCCCGTCTGCACCCGTCCGGGGCCGGCCAGGGCAAGGGGCACTCCACTCTGCCCTCTCTACCAGGTTTTCGGCCCATGATTTGACCCTTCTGCAGGCTCACTGGCCCCTCAGTATCATCACTCAGTCCAAACTCAACTCATTGGGGCTGCTCTGCCCGAGACGGGTTTTCCCTGAGGTCACTTCTCCCCTGGCCATGGATCCCCTTCCAAATACCCCACAGCGCCCGGTCCCCTCCCCCTCTTCCACCAAAATGACTGTTAACTCTGAGCTTACTGTTTGTTACTTGAATACTCGCTCCCTACCCAAGCACCAGCTGGAAATATTTCAACTTCTGGGCACTGACAAACCCGACCTACTAATCATCACCGAGACATGGCTCAATGAGGAATCTTCCCCGGATATTCTTGCTGCGACCCCGCCAGGCTATTACATTCTCCAGGCTAACAGGGTCTCAGGCAAACCGGGTGGTGGAGTGGCAGCTATCATCAAGCACCCCACCTGCTTCTCCTCATTGGCTGTGGATGATATTAGCTCGATTCATTGCCTTATCCTTAAACTTGAATCTCCAGCTGTACCACTCATTTGCATTTTGGTCTACCGGCCCCCCCAGTACATGCCCAACTTCCCATCCAGGTTCTGTGACATGCTCTCCCAATTGGTCATCAACAACTCCAAAGTTTTAATTCTGGGAGATTTCAACTACTGGCCCTCTGATGACAAAGAGAGTGCGTGCTCACTGGCCTTTACTGATCTTCTGACAGGCATTAACTGCTCCCAACATATCAAATCGGCCACCCATGTAAAAGGCCATATACTGGACCAGGTATGGACTATCAACCTTGATATCTCCACTCCCTGTATCCTCCCCTGCCTTTGGTGGGACCATTTCATCATTACTTTATCATTCACGTCCCAGCTCAAAGAGTACAAATTAGCCATCCTGCAAGCAAAAACTGCCTATTTTTCAAAGAAGATTGTTGATTCTGCCTCTAAAGCTAAAGACATCTTCTCTATTGTTGAGGAGTTATCCCACCCAGACAGGGTAACCATTAGACCCCTCCCAGGATCTTTGCGACTCCCGAAATCAGTTCTTTATTGATAAAATAACAAAAATTAAACATAGCATCTGCCCCCCTGCCACTGCCGACCCCCTCCCTCCCGCCGTCACCTATGTACCACCAATCCCGTAGTGATCACTCAGATTCCCCCGATCACAGAGGATGAGTTCTTGATCCTTCTGAATAAAGTGTCCTCTGGATCCTCCACCGATTGCTGCCCTCCCCATGTTTAACGCGAGGCATTCTCCGCCTGCCCTTCTCCCCCCCTGACCCTGTTGAATGACTCCCTCAAACGGGGCCTGGTTCCCAGCTCTTTTAAAATTGCAGAGGTGGTACCTATCCTCAAAAAACCCAACACAGATCCCTCAGTCATGAGTAACATTCGCCCGATTTCTTTACTCCCCTATCTCAGCAAAATCATTGAGTCCCATATCACCAACTCCTTGAGCCTCTTCATTGAGCGCTCACAGTTCCTCGATTCCCAACAGGCGGGCTTTAGACCAGCCTACTCCACTGAGTCGGTCATTCTCTCAGTGATGAAGGAGCTGGGGAGGGGGGACAACTCTAACATCAGTCAGGCCTTGGTACTCCTGGATTTGTCGGCCGCCTTTGACACGGTTGACCATAAGATCTTGATCGACCGTGTCAGGGAGACTGGCATCCAGGGATCGGCCACCAACTGGGTTCGCTCCTTTTTGAGTAACCGTTACCAGGCTGTTCGTCTCTCCCACTTCTCCGCGGAGAAAGTTGGGATAACATGTGGTGTCCCTCAGGGCTCCTCTCTCTCCCCCATCCTTTTTAATTTATACCCGACCCCTCTTATCCAGTACCTACGAAACAGCAATGTCACTGCATTCAATTATGTGGATGACATTCAGCTGTTTTTTGACATTAACCCCTCTGATCAATCTGTTTATAATTTCCAGTCTACCCTATGCCACATCAGTGACTGGATGGGGCAAACCACCTTAAACTTAACCCCGATAAGACCGAACTGGTTCTTATCGGGGGTGCTTCCAACCCCTGGAGGCCCCATTTTTGGCCAACAAGTTTAGGCCTTCCCCCCTCCCCACAAACTGTAAAAAGTCTTGGAGTGATCATCAGCAACGACCTCTTGATGAAACCCCAGATCAATGCTCTGGTTTCCTCTAGTTTCATTCATCTACGCAAAATTTGAAAAATTGCGTGTTTCCTTACCACCTCTGCCCTCACCTTGACCCTTTTGGCGTTGGTCATCTTTAGAATTGATTACGCCAATTCTCTCTATGCCGGCATTCCCTCTTATCAATTGAACCGCCTCCAGCTGGTTCAGAATCAAGCGGCACGGCTAATTTTCCATCAGCCCAGACATCAGCATGTGCGCCCCCTCTTGAAGACCCTCCATTGGCTCCCGGTAGCAGAACGCTGCTTTTTCAAATTGGGCTGTATTATCTTTAAAGCCCTAGCTGGCCTTGGTCCCCTTTTCATCTCTTCTCTTCTTCATCATTATGTTCCCTCCCGCAATCTCCGTTCTTCTCATCTTGCCCTCCTCAACATCCCTGCTTTCAGGCGTAAGAAACATGGTGGGCTCAGATTCTCCTTTCTGGCCCCTTCCTTTTGGAATACACTCCCTTTAGAATTTAGGCTTACTGCTTCCTACCCTCACTTTAGGTCCCTTCCTAAAACCCATCTGTTTTGCAAAGCACACAACTAAGTCCCCCTCCAATCTGTCTCCACACGCTCACAGCACCAAGAAACCGTTTGGTGGAAGTTGCGCTTTACAAATACTTTTACATAACATAACATAACATATGGCCATGTCTGAACTGAGGTGGCTTGGTGAGCAAAATAACGATGGATTAAATCCAGATCTGTGGCTGGGGGTGAATGTTTTGCCATTGAGCAACATTCCGTCCATCATCTTGTTTGTTTTGCTGTTTACCCTATGTGGGAAGGGTATGCTCAGACGTGGGTCCCTTGCTCACTACGCCACTGGAGTCAAGCTATCCTGGCTTAAGACGGCTGATAGCCAGAAACCGGTCCTAGGATGCTTGATTCCGGTCCAGGAAAGACATGGCTTGGCACTTCGGGCTGGACTGTTCCGATGAGGCACAGGGTCAAGACTGATTTGCATATGGTCATGTATGAACTGGGGTGGCTTGGTGAGCAAAATAACAATGGATTAAACCCAGATCTGTGACTGGGGTGAATGTTTTGCCATTGTGCCACATTCTGTCCATCATCTTGTTCGTTTTGCTGTTCACCCTATGTGGGAAGGGTATGCCCAGACGTGGGTCCCTTGCTCACTACGCCACTGGAGTCAAGCTATCCTGGCTGAAGATCACCGATAGCCAGAAACTGGTCCTAGGATGCTTGATTCCGGTCCAGGAAAGACATGGCTGTCAGTTCGGGCTGGA
The DNA here is from genome assembly GCF_964263255.1 of Lissotriton vulgaris. Lineage (NCBI taxonomy): Eukaryota > Metazoa > Chordata > Amphibia > Caudata > Salamandridae > Lissotriton > Lissotriton vulgaris. The sequence continues at coordinate 1,469,311,585 of NC_141689.1, forward strand.
CTATTTCCAAGAGGTACAGGAGCAAGACTAATTTGCATATGGCCATGTCTGAACTGGGGTGGCTTGGTGAGCAAAATAATGATGGATTAAACCCTGATCTATGACTGGGGGTGAATGTTTTGCCATTGTGCAACATTCCTCCATCATCTTGTTTGTTTTGCTGTTCACCCTACGTGAGAAGGGTATGCCCAAACGTGGGTCCCTTGCTCACTACGCCACTGAGTCAAGTTATCCAGGCTGAAGACGGCTGATAGCCAGAAACCGGTCCTAGGATGCTTGATTCCGGTCCAGGAAAGACATGGCTTGGCAGTTCAGGCTGGACTGTTCCCATGAGGCACAGGGTCAAGACTGATTTGCATATGGCCATGTCTGAACTGGGGTGGCTTGGTGAGCAAAATAACGATGGGTTAAACCCAGATCTGTGACTGGGGGGGAATGTTTTGCCATTGTGCAACATTCCGTCCATCATCTTGTTTTTTTTTTTTTTAGGTTACATTAGTCAGCATAAAACTAAGGGGAGGTCCTGGCATGTACCAGCATGCAAAATGACTGATATGGGTGTACAAGATTTGCTTGCTCAACAAATTGGGAGGAGAGTTATTTCTCCTTACATCAGCAAGAATAGCCTTACAGTTATAACATAAGAGCAGGTGCATTCTACTAGCTAGGCCCCTCTGAGCATGTGCAAGGCTCTGGAAGACGGAGAAAACACATGGCAAGCACTTGGCTAACTAAGATGGCTCCAAAGTATAAATGGCTTTCAGCTCATGCTCACAGATCGATGCAATCTTTAACAGATGGGTCTTTTAGCATGAGCTAAAGACATTCCTATGATCCAGTAGGAACATAAAAAATATTTTGCACTTTTATTTTCAAACATTTATCAATATCCTAATTCATTGCTAGGTGGGCATTATTCATTCTAAACATTTCAGGAAGCGGGTAAATATAAGGTTTAAGCAGGAGTACAAAGGGAACAGAGCATTGGGTCATAATTAACATAGCAGGAGAGAATAATGACTATTATCACAAACAGAATTATCAATGTTTTTTCAGCCCTAAGCAAAAGGCAAATCCTAGAACCATCTAGTAAAAACTTTTTCAGGGCTTCTATGCATTTCAGTGGCCATCCATTTCAATTTCAGAATAGCTAACAGTACATATCTAATAAAAACATTTTCAATAGACTTTTCCAATGTTTGCTTCATGAGGGCTAGAATATCAATTTAATATACTTTTAGGAGGAGGGAAAAGTCACATTTGTTAACTGCTCAGGAATACGTTTTTCGTGTAGAATAATCATTCCAAGTTATGAAAATATTAAAGAAGTCAGACGATTATTTCAAAAACAATCCTGGCTCCAAAGGACCAGGAGAACCACACAGGGTCATATGAATTAGGACGAGTAGCCGCAAAGGGCTGCTACTCCTCAAAAATGGGACGTTACAAAGGGTACATTATAATAAAAAAAAAGAAGAAGTCCTTGGGAAATTAAAGCTGCTGTACAACCAGCCAGAGGGGAGTCTTCTCCCTGTATCCCTTTGAGCCTCACAGGCAGGCTCTTGTTGTTTCCACGGTGGAGTTGCACGACTCGCAACTCAAGAATCATGGCCCAGTTTCAAGGAAAAAGTTTCTTTTTTCAGGATAGGGCAATCACCCCCCAGGGCAAATGCCCTCAGCGATCCTGTCCAGAGTCTCAAGCAGTGCACCAGTTTTCTTCACCTCAATCTAACAGGCACCAGAGACACAGCATACAAAAAGGAGTCTAGAGGGAAAGACAGAACTAGGACGCCCTCCACTCAAAGAGTAATCAGACACACAGAGTCCTAGTTCCCACTGCAATACTTCCTAGTGATACATAGATATCAATGGTTGCTCATAAATCACACCAGGGGAGTTCCTTCCTCTAAGGATACTCGCGACATCTCAATCTATTGCTTATTTGAAAGGCAACCTTACTCTGATCTCGACAATACAAGACAACACAGGACTCACAAACACTTTGGACGGACAAAAAATGTGTGAAGAGCGAGATGGCACCTCACGGGCGCACCACCAATGGGACCCCTGGCTGGTACTCACCAGGATGGCCCTGTTATCATCATTGGTGCCATCAAGCTTTAACGGAAACGTGTCTCAAACCCAAAATGACAGTGCGTGATGCAGTGAACACAACTTATATGTAACAAAACTAACAAACATTTAAACAATTACACATATAAGATACTGAGCAACCAGGGCATTAAACTTTACTTATGCTCCCTTCTTAGTTGCAAACAGTAGAACAATTAAATATAAAACAGAAGAGTATGAAGACTACCTATCGCTTCACACCCCACTTGGCTGTAAGTGGGGTGTGAAGCGATAGGTAGTCTTCACACTCTTCTGTTTTATATTTAATTGTTCTACTGTTTGCAACTAAGAAGGGAGCATAAGTAAAGTTTAATGCCCTGGTTGCTCAGTATCTTATATGTGTAATTGTTTAAATGTTTGTTAGTTTTGTTACATATAAGTTGTGTTCACTGCATCACGCACTGTCATTTTGGGTTTGAGACACGTTTCCGTTAAAGCTTGATGGCACCAATGATGATAACAGGGCCATCCTGGTGAGTACCAGCCAGGGGTCCCATTGGTGGTGCACCCGTGAGGTGCCATCTCGCTCTTCACACATTTTTTGTCCGTCCAAAGTGTTTGTGAGTCCTGTGTTGTCTTGTATTGTCGAGATCAGAGTAAGGTTGCCTTTTAAATAAGCAATAGATTGAGATGTCGCGAGTATCCTTAGAGGAAGGAACTCCCCTGGTGTGATTTATGAGCAACCATTGATATCTATGTATCACTAGGAAGTATTGCAGTGGGAACTAGGACTCTGTGTGTCTGATTACCAGAGACACAGCACCTGAACCCTAAACTCAGGTCCTTCCCTAACTCCTATATTACTCTGCTGGTGCACTGCTCTTTTGTTGGGGCCATACATTGCATCCAGTGTGCCCAGGTATCTCTTAAACAACAAACAAAGGTTCAAACTTGCATTCACTTTGGGACCAGGATTCAGAGGCCTGATGCTAGGATCTCTGAAGCAACCCTTGTTTCAAAAGGGGTCACTTCAAGCAAAGCCTCCTTGCCGTTCTGGTTGGTCTGTGACTCTCCCAGCTGGGCATCAAAAACTTGATCCACAACTTCTCCTTTCTGATTTGTGACCCCGTCTTTCGCCCAAGACAGAGGCAGGGGTACACAATTCACATCCCAGTGCTTCCATCTTCACTGAGGTCCTAGTTGGCAACAATGCCTGTGCTGGTTACCTTCACTTTGGCTTCAAGCTGAACTGGTGCAGGATCTCATGCTGGATCTGATGTCCGGGCCCCTCTGGAAATGGTTGTAAGGCAGCAAATATCTATTGGTGGACAGAACAAAAATGTATTTAGAAAAGGCACGGAGAGGATAGTCTCAGAATACTTCCTAGTCTTGGGTGCGCCCCATACATTAGCAAGGCATCAAGAACCACTTAATCTATCTGAGAGAAAAACAACAACAGCCTGGACCTATTGGCAAGTATAAAAGGAACGTTTTGGTGAACTGACAAGAATAATTTGTCGCCCAATCCCAAGCAGCCAAGGAAGTCTGTGTTCATTTACTAAATTCTGATGAAAAGAGAAAAACAATACAGACATACTCCAAATCCTTACATTGGTGTATTCCTATATCACTAGTCTGAAGACCCTCAAGAAAGGAAATGTTCCACACTTTTACTCATAGACTTTACATTACTTGTACAGGACTACAGACACTTCTAAAATGATTTCTCCTAATAAAAGCACCTACATTGTACGCTTAGGGCTATGCTCTCATGTTATAGGTGCAGCAGGAAAATCTAAAACTGCTAATTTAACAGGGATTCTTATTACAAAAATAACTAAAAACTTCAACATAGTGGGTACATTTTCCCCAGCAGAACATGTTGTGGCAAACAAACACCTATAAAACAATATTTTCTTCAAAAATGTTTGCTAAGGATCACATGGACGTCTTTCCTGCATTCTACTTTTCACTATCCAAACTATGCAACATCAGCTCTAATAAGGACTGTCAGTTTCTTTACACAGACTAGCTAATAAAAAACTAGCAATGCCCTTGCAAAACTATGTAGCATGAGAATAACATACAATAATGGTGTTATCACCCAAGAATTTTAGAACAAAAACTACACACATCTAGTTCCCCTTAAAGATCAAATAAGGGAAGAGAAATCTAGAATACTCACCCTTTCATAATTTCATCAAATGGGATGGGCAGTAACATAGCATATTTATATAGTCATTTTATTAATGCTGACAATATTTAAAACAGTAATACTGAATAGCCAATTAAATGACTCATGGCTATTTCAAAGACAGTTTAGACTGGCTCAAAAGAGATTGAGAAAAAGAGAGAGAAAATATAAAGTTACTTCTGTAGACACTATCCACTTCTATCTGTGGCAGCTGGGCATAAACAAACCCGGAGGAGATAAATAGCACATTGAGCTAGCTTAAAAACATGAATACCCAACCAGCAATTTCTTTAGCAAATGTACAAGTGTAACATGAGGGCGAATGAATTCAAACTAAATACCATGATCTCAGCCCTTACACAGTAATCTTCAAACTAAAAGCTTTAGCGCTATATATATGGCAGAGCTATCTGTTAATCAAAGCTCACATATACCATTATATTGCCTTCTGTTCATAAGAGTGCACAAAAACTTGCTTTTGCCAAAACAAAAGTAAGCAAAACTTATCTTCCTCTCCCTGTGCTGTCACCTCATCTTTCAAAAAGTTTTCAGAGGTCAAAATGTCAAAGGCAAACCATGCTCTGAGCCCTGATAGGATTCTAAATGTAGAACTCGACCTTTAACACTTTACCAGCTATCCCATTTTGTGTGCAAGGGTTTCCACACTGCTTTTCCAATTCAAAGTGACTATGAAGAATCACAGCTGAAAGACAATCCTGTTATTCCTGTTTTCCAGTAATTTAGAGGTACGCTTAATAACTTCTGCTGGTTTTCATATTTATTTTCAATTGTAAGCAGTGTACGTTATACTTTTCAAGCAGAATAGGGGTCAGCTATTTGTGTTGTACTTAAATGTGTGCATTTACTGAAGACTAAGAGCAGTTTGAAAGCTGCTCTGAGTGGCAGAACTGCTTTTAAACAGTGAATGTTTCCCAATTTCGACTTTGGTGTTTGGGGCAGTTAAAAATGAATATCCTACAATGTTTTTGCATAATAGTCATCCCCAGATTGTCATCTACATATCCCAAAGATGGGGGTTCAGAAATATATAACCTATACCCTTATAAAAATGACTTTTATTACATTTCATATTTAAGTCCCCCCCCTTTATGATAAAGGGTCGCTTAAATTCAACTTTGATGCTAAGAGTTCACAATATGATGATTAGGCTTTATAAAGATTAAAAATAAAAAAGCACTTATTTTAAATAACATTTTTCATATTATCATATTATCAAAAAAGTTTTTTTAATAACCCCAATCATTTTGATGGTTCCACATATGAAAAGCAAACTTCATTCGTTTCCTATCATATTTAAACGCATTCACTTATAAACCTAAGCACAGAAGCCTTACTTGAAATATGAAAATTCTGTGCCACTTTTTAAAGGACAAGTGGTCCTTAGCATATAGGAATAAGAAGAGACAAAAATACTGTATAGACCACAATGGGCTACTATATATTTCTCAATTCCTTGTCCAGCCGGGCAAGGAATGTTTATTGATTTGATAGATTGTTGGATTTTAGAAATACAACACATAACCCAAAACAGTCGGGTTATGGTAGCGCACAGTCCTGTGCCATACGTGGGGAAGACGGGGGAGTGGGTGTAAGAAATATCAGGCAAACATGGTGAGCTTACAGGTCACTGATAAAGATTTACAATGACAGTGTTTACTGGAGTTACTCATACAAACAATAATACAATAGAATCACATGTATGAAGCACTACTTCATACATGTGATTCTATTGTATTATTGTAACCCGACTGTTATGGGTAATGTGTTGTATTTCTTAAAATTCAACAATCTATCAAATCAATAAACATTCCTTGCCCAGCTGGACAAGGAATTGAGAAATATATAGTAGCCCATTGCGGTCTATACAGTATTTTTGTCTCTTCTTATTCCTATATGCTAATGACCACTTGTTACTTTGATAAATACTCGATACCCATGGTCCCGAGCCATTTACTGGGTTCCCCTTGTTTTCCTTTAATGACTTTTTAAAGGACAGACATTATTTAACATCAGAACCATGGATGTGCTTATGTAAAAAGGCATCAAGAAAGGAAATCCCTACTTTCAATTTTGTTCTCTGTTATCCAAAATAATAAAACTGTATTTCTTACTTTTCAAAGAAGTAGTCTGTAATGCAGGCCTTTATACCAGGTTTATACTGACTTAAAATTTAGCTGACTCAGCAGTCCTGTCTGTGGCCTGCGAGCAGGAATAGCCATACACTATTTATGCATCGGTTGTTTGACCAGCAGGTGTCGAATTCTCAGGCCTTTCTCAGGAGAAAAAACCTTTTTTTCTGTTTTTGTAATAGCCCGACAAAGTTAAATCCCCATTTGTTGTGCCACCAGCTTCTTTTCAGTGAGACAGTTTAAACACAGCTGTAGGAAAGCTTTTTTTTCCCTCTGGTGCTGAAAGTAAGCACGTCACAGTCTATTTAAAAACTGAGGCATTTCAATGCAGTCAAATCTATCGTTCTATAATGTGTATTTAGTTCAGCAACAACCAAATTCACTCAGATGATATGAATGCCTTTTAATGTCTAATACAATGTATCTAAGGAAAATGCTGTAACATTTTGTATTTTAGTCTATTTATTGCAAAACACACAATTTTGTTTTTCTTCCTCTGTATGAGGCGTATTTTAATCCTATTGAATGTGAACTCTAATTTTATATTTAGCAAGGGGGTCCTTACCTGCTTTGCGTCCAGAGGCAGCAAGGGAGAGGGTTGCTTCACCGCCACCTCCAAGAGTCACCAGGTGTATTCTCCTCGCGTCGCCGCCCCGGGACTACATCTCCCGGCAGGCCAAGTGGCGGCGAGCACCATAGACGCCAGCACAGCTCCAGGAGGCGCATTTAAACAGCAAGCCCCCCGCGTCGTGGGACGTGAGTGGGGCGCCGGGCGAAGCCCGGGCAAAGGGCGTGCAGTCTGTGGCAGTCCGGGGCAGGACAAGGCTGGGCTGGGCAATCCCCCTTGGCTGTTGTTTTCTACTACCCAGTAAGTTCTAATAAGAAAAGATTTTTCAATTGATTTTACTTATAACGTCGTGTTCATAGGCTTCTGGTGTTCTCACACAGACTTATAACATTATTCCTTGAAACCAACTATCTATATCAATAGTTCTTGGGATCAACTATCGGTAACCAACATGTCTAAAAATAAATTTACTTTGGGTAATTATTTAGTAAAAGTGGTACATAAGATTAACAATGACCGGAGAAAGTCGCTGGGACGGGAGAGCCCACCTGACCTACCCCCTTCCTCTCCTATAGTCGATACTGCAGTCGCTGTGGACGTAAATTGCGATCCTGATGCTATACTGACAGAATTACCAGTAACACCAGCTCTTAACCAGGATTCTTCCGAAGCATCTGGCGATATCCGCCACAGCGTTCTCCAGCCCTGAGAACTAGGAGGGCTTGTAGAAAATTACACATTAAGCGTGGGGTAAACAATATCAAGAGAAGAGTTGATAACACACCAAAGAACACTGTCTGTGACAATGAGACTTTGACCAAGACCTTGCCCAAGAACAGTGCTGTCAACTTTAACACTGAGCAATTGGATCTATTAGCTAGCATTATAGAGGGAAAACTTGAAATTATTGTTAAACCATTGGTGGATAAAATAGACCTACGTACAGCCGAAGTGTCTACACTAGGTAGCCTCTTAGATGCACATACTGGTAAGATTGACAGTTCTAGGCCTAAAGAGAGGGATGTACCGCTTAATGATACTGTCCCTAAGCCGCTTGCTGGGGGGACCAGCTCTAACAAATTAGCCACACCAGGCCAGCCAGCGGGAAGTCAAACTGCTAAGGTATTAACGGCACCTGCAAGTATGATTGGAGTATCAGTACCCAAGAAAAGTCATTTTATTAATTTTATGCCAGATTGTGCGCCCTATGTAGTTGTGCTTTCCAACGTCCCTCCTCTAGACCTTAGTCAGGATGAATCGCCTCAAGAATCGCATGATTCACTTAAAAACAAAACGGTCTCATGGTTACACAGGCAGTGTGGGTTCCCAACCAACTACTCTGACCAAATTTTAACAACTAGAAGGGTACATTGGATTGGCAACTCAAGAAAGTCCTGTAGGGGTGAGTGTGTCATTGTTAATTTTAAATACCCTCAGCATGTTGCAACTGTCCTGCTTAGAGCTGCCTCTTTAACCCCGAAGGAGAATGATGTAGTGGTGCGGCCATTGGGTTACTTTTATAATCATCTTAGTAAGTCATCTCCTGCTACTAAAAGAGATAGACCCTTCCCCCCCAATCACTGTCCAGCATTTGAGGTACCATTGCAGAACAGATATGAAGCTTTGAGCTCCCTGGACCAGAATGACTGACATCTAAAGGCTATTAGTCCCCTATTGAGCATAACTCTTACTGACCAGGAAAAATATTTGGGAGAGACTAACTTAGATTTGGAGCAATCCCGGGACATTACCTCGAAGCGAATATTGATAATGGGTTAGAATCTGCACCTGTTATAGAGTAGGGGGTGAATAACCAGCAATCATTATGTGCTGAGGACCCTAATGCTTGTTTAAATGAGGTTGATACCCACGTATATGGTGCTAACCATAATATTGTCCAAGATAAACCCAAAAATTGATCTACAGGGGGAACCTCTATTGTTAGTTGGAACATAGCAGGCTGGGCATCAAAAGAGAATAAGTTGGGATGGGAGGACATGATCAAGTCATATGATATTTTATGTCTCCAAGAGCCTTGGTGCACGACAAAACCCAGCTTTGATGGATTTGTTTGTTACAGCTTAGATGCCTTAGAATCCCAGCATGGCAGAGCGAAGGGAGGTCTGCTTTTCCTTTTATCTGTGGATTTAACGCTGATAGTTGTAAAACATGTAACAGTCGGAACTCATTCCCAAATTTTATGGGTACAGATGAAGGAAGGTCCCGAAGTACTTTTAATTAACTTCTATAACAATATTTTTAACAATTCACGGCACAAAGTTATAGAGGATTTGGAAAGTGCCCTCATGAAGCTTGTAACAGAAGCAAAATGTATTTTTAATTACATTTGGTTAGGCGATTTTAATTCTCCGATTTGTTCATTGTCTTTTTCAAGGGCATGTGGGGTACAAAACAATAGTGATGAGTACACACCACATTTCCCTCAAAATACCTACGGGGAGGCAATTAATAGTATTATGACAACCTATGATTTAGAAATGGTGCAGCCTGAAAAAGACGCTAATAATCTCATTATCCCTACTTATACAGGGAGGAATACTAATTCCTGCATCGATCATATTATGGACTCTTCTAGTATCGTACCACACTGTTTGACAATGGTAATAGAGGTACCCAGTTTAAGTGATCATAACTGTATTGTAATGAGGATAGAAACTTGGAAGTTCAGAAATCAGCGGGTGTCAAGAACCCTAGTTAATATTGAGCCCCATAGGGGAAATGGAATTATGCTAAGGTGGAAAGGGGAAAAATCTGCAATAGTAATTCCTATAATTTTATCTAAATCCTTAGTAGACATTAATGGCATCTTGACATCAGGAATTGTGTCTGTCTCTACTGTGTATAATTTTGTTAATATTAACCGAACTATCGATACTATATTTACAGGAAACAGGCCAGGAAGGATTACTCATGCAAGGGTTGGTTTGACCATGCTTGTACAACCCTTCTTTCCCAACTGAAACATGCTTTAGCTCTTAGACCCAGGGATAATAAGAATCAAGTTATACTCTTGAGACATGATTATAAAATGGCACTCTCTAAAAGGAAGAAGGAATTGCAGCAAGAGGCGTGGGATAGTCTAACACGGGCGGCTGAAACATCTGATAGCTGCCTGTTTTGGTCTACAGTTAACTCCACCTTTCTTAAGGACGATAAAATTCCGCAACTTTCATCTAATATCAGTAGTGATGCCTGGGTTTCCCATTTCTCAGCCATATTCCAAGCGAATGGAACGAATAATGTAGAGGAAAGGAACTGGCCTGTAGCCCCCACTAAACATCACCTTAGAAGAGGTTGAGTGTAGAATAAAAGCCAGTAAGGGGGGGAAAGGCACAGGGGCCTGACGGAGTTCCCATCGATGTCTACAAGGCCCTACCGCTAATGTGGGGCCCTATACTTACCCTAGTCCTCAATGCAGCAGTAACAGTCATGATCCCACCTACTTGGGGAGACTCGATTATTGTCCCAATTTATAAAAAGGGGGACAAGATAGCAGCATGTAAATATCGACCAATTAGCATGCTCGACTCATCGGTGAAAATCATGAGTAGAGTGCTGCTGTCTAGACTGGAAGACTGGGCCGATGAGAAGGGGATCCTTGTGAACTCCCAATACAGCTTTAAAAAGGGTCGTGGGACACTAGATCAATGCCTGAATTTAGATCTATTAATTGGCAAGTATACCAAGGCTAAGCCTGGTAATTTATATCTCTGCTTTAGCGACTTAAGCAGTGCATTTGGTCTGGTCGACCACTCCCTTCTATGGCCAGTTTTGTTAGAGCTTGGAGCACCAGAGGAAATTATCTTCTTCTTGGCAAGATTATATGATAAGATGCAGGCCTGTGTGCACTATGGGACAAGTGGGGAGTGTGCCTGAAATTTTAACGTAAAGCGCGGAATAAGACAGAGCTGTGTGCTTGCCCCATTGTTGTTTTCTCTTTTTATTAACGGCGTAGACTCCGCTTTGAAGACAGTTAAGGCCGATGCTCCCCAGGTTGATGGGTCCAGTGTGCCAGTTCTGCTTTATGCAGATGACGCTGTGCTCCTCTCACGGACCCCCTTAGGTTTACAGCGCCTGATGGATCAGTTCTCTGATTTTATAGGGGAGAGGAAGTTGCTGATCAATAAAAGTAAAACCCATATCATGATTTGTGGGGCTAGAACTAATAAAAATTACACCTTTTTTATAGAAGGGGTGAAAGTCCAGCAGGTGGAAACATTTTGCTATTTGGGTGTTATTTTTTCACATGATGGTAGTTGGTCCCAGGATTTAGTAAGTGTTAGGTCAAAGATGGTAAAAAGCGCCTATGGCATATTTAAATTCTTATCCAAGATCGATGATAGGCGCATCAGGGATATGATGCAGATCTATAAGGCAAGGAGTGTCTCTATTGCATTATTTGGGGCAGGACTCTGGGGCTACACCAATGTAGGCTCTCTGCAAAGGGAAGAAAATGTCTTCCTTAAAAAACTTCTTTGTTTCCCTACCTCAGCCCCAACCGACTTAATCCTCAAGGAAGTTGGGGTTGTTTATTTGGGTGATCTCATTTCATTAAGGCCCCTGATGCTATGGCGAGCTGTATGGTATAAGGAAGAGACAGTTTTTAATCAACTTGCCATTAAGGACTGCCTACACCTGGATAATTGGACCAAGATACCTTGGCTTAAGTATGTCATAGACACTTTCCAGATCATCTATGGGCTCAACATATTGACAGACCCATGTTCTGCTGGAAATATCCCTAAACAGGATATGAAAAATATTTTTATGTTGTATAGAGCTCAAAAATGCCTAGTAGCTAATGGTTGCCTTACTACAGTTCATCTTTATAATAAATACATTGAAAGTGAAGGCTTCCAACAGTACTTGAGCCTGGTAACTAGACCAGCCCATAGATTTGTCTTACAGAGACTTAGATTTGGAACAGCCCATGTCCTGGTGGCCTTCCCCACCCTAAGAAGTATCCTGTTGGCCCTTGCCCATGTGATGGGCACTCAAAACAAAGCACCCTGCACTTTATGCTAATTTGCACGCTATACTTGAATCTCAGGGTTGTTTACTTAAAACTCTTGTTTGTAAAGTATGGTATTTTTAATGTGGAAGACGCAATGAAGTTGATTTATAATATAAACTCTGTTGACAAATGTTTTTATACTGCTACTGTAAATCTATTCAGTCTAGGAAAAGTATGATATTTTAAACCACTCGTCTTTTTAACCTGTATCTATATATGTATAAGAACTTTCAGCCTTTGAGGTGGGTAAACTCGGGAACCACAGCGCCAATCCACACACCCGATACACCGTTGGAATCGTCAGGGTGTGTAGATGGTTATAGGCTATATAAATAAAAAAAAAACGTTATTTAAAAAATATACAGTAAAAGAAAATGTAGTCCCTCTGAAGTAGCGCCGGCCGCGACGTGCGTGCTTACGTCAGGAGCGCGGGGAGGAGCGGCGTCAGGGAGCGTGACGAGGAGTGGCGGACATGGCGCGGGGGAGGAGCGGTGATGTGAGGAGGAGCGGACAGGCCAGCGGCGGTGCAGACAGGCTGGAGGAGCGGCGGCTGAGGTAAGGGAGCGGCGGACAAGGCGCGGGGGAGGAGCGGTGACGTGAGGAGCAGCGGACAGGCCAGCGGCGGTGCGAGCAGCGGACAGGCAGGAGGAGCGGCGGCTGAGGTAAGGGGACCCATGTCGGGGCAGGCGGGGGACGGGCTGGGCAGGTGCCCGGACTGCAGGAGAGAAGAGATTGATCCCGTGTTTTTATGGTGAAACAGCAATCATTAACACACCTCTAGGCCAAAAAGATTAGCTATGATGTAAGCTTTCCCAGCCAATGTACACTCTGTAGAACGGATTGGTCAGCTGTACACCTCTGCAAGAAATAACAGACATATTTAAAGCAGTATATCAGCAGCGGATAGGTGGGAGGAGCGGCGGCTGAGGTAAGAGGACCCATGTCGGGACAGGCGGGGATCTGGGCAGGCGGGGGACGGGCCGGGCGGGGGCCCGGGCTGCTGGACAATGTCGGGGTGGGCGGGGGTCAGGGAAGCCTGTTGCTCCCGGACAAGGTTGTGACGGGCTGCTAGTTTGTTATATTGTAATACATTTTGTCTGTGTGCTTTTATGGTCATTGTTTTAATGTACCGAATAAAGCTTCATGAAATGAAAAATTATATGAATGCCTTTTAATGTCTAATACAATGTATCTAAGGAAAATGCTGTAACATTTTGTATTTTAGTCTATATATTGCAAAACACACAATTTTGTTTTTATTCCTCTGTATGAGGCGTATTTTAATCCTATTGAATGTGAATTCTAATTTTATCTTTAGCATTGTGGCACTTTGCACACGTGTAGAGTGTCTTAATCTGTCAATTTAATAGTAACTTGCAGCTATTTAGCATATGTTATATGATTCATTTCTGGATTTTTATTTAATATGGAATTAATTAAATAACATTTTGCATAACAGCATGATGACAAAAAAAAAACATTGAGCTCATTCCAGACTTTTGCAGAAGGGAGTCATACACTCAGAACACACAATACAGCGCGCTTAAGGCTGGTCATTCTTACACAAAGAGCGCAATCTCTATTTACTCACACATGTACCACCAATGTCAAATCACAAACCACATAGACATTTAAACACACATTTAACCCACAAATCGACACTTCGGACAGAAACAAAAGACAGCCCACAGACTGTACTTAAACCAAACCATTTGTAAATACTAGTTGTAAGTCATATTTACAAGAATAGCTTCTCAAAAGTAGTCCAATAAAAACTGCACAAAAACAGCCCAAAGACTGTTCCATTTTGAATAAGCTAAAATACACCAAATTCACTAGTTGTGGCTGGCAGAACACCCAATAAAATTGCTCTGCATATCACCACTTATAGACAGACCAGAATAATTTTTTATGTACATATTTTAATTCAATGGGGTACTTAGTCACCAAGGGAGAAATACGTTTTTTTATACCTACACCTATTTAGGTATCTCCTCTAGGGGAGCTGGCTGATTCTGTTCAAATCCCATTATGGTACCTCCAAAAAGCACATTCTTCGATGTGGGCTTGAAACAGGCAGGCTCATGAATATTATAAGATATGCAATACTATACAGCATTGGTATATAACACAAAATGTGCCCTTACATATTTATTCAAATGTTAGAGAAAAATCTCCTCATTACCTGCCTACACAAATTGCAATTCATATATTTCCATACATTTCCATATACTGGCCAATTTCCATATACATATTGTCCTATCAAATGACCTTACCAAGCGCAAAGTCTCCAACCTCTCACTGCCAAGTTCTATGTGACCTAACGGTTGTTTTAGAATACTCATGCCAAAAAGATTTTCAGTCAGAAGCAGTAAGCATTTGGAGGATCAAAATCAGGAAGACCAGAAATATACTGGGCTGCAGAGAATCTCCGTGCAGAGGGTACCTACTTAGTAGATTCCTGTCCTGTCCTCCTCAGTAGATTCCTGTCTCCTGTCAAGAGCACTCCCTCTGATAGTCGCTTCTCTGATGAGGTCCACGTTGAGCTCCATTTGAAGAAAACGGAAACCTTCTCACGGGTCTCACTGATACGCCTGGTCCTTTTAAACCAACAAAGAAGAGACTGGCTGTAATATCAAAAGACATATTTTTTAACCTCACATGAGGGAGACTACATCACACAGTACCCTCAGGCAACTGTAGGAGGCATTCTAAGGAGTACAGAAAACAGGGGCCTTATATATGCCTTATATATGCTTAGGTTACATTAGTCAGCATAAAATCAAGGGGAGGTCCTGGCATGTACCAGCATGTAAAATTACTAATATGGGTACACAAGATTTGCTTGCTCAACAAAGTGGGAGGAGAGTTATTTCTCCTAACATCAGCAAGAATAGCCTGACAGTTATAACATAAGAGCAGGTGCATTCTACTAGCTAGGCCCCTCTGAGCATGTGCAAGGCTCTGGAAGAGGGAGAAAGTACATGGCAAGCACATGGCTAACTAAGATGGCTGCAAGGTACAAAATAGCTTTCAGCTCATGCTAACAGATCCCCGCAATTTTTAACAGTGGGGGGCCTTGGGTTGTTATTGGCTCCATACCTTGGGATAGGGATTATTAGAGTTGATGAATATCCTGGGTTTTGGCAAGGGGTGATACTGATACCCCAAGCGTTAAAGTTGCAATACTCGTCTAATAAACTCTGTGCGATTGTGTTTGTTTTCCACATGGCCCTTGTTGTCTCAGGCATTGTTTGCTTTTCGGGATGGATAAACTCTATTGAGAGAAGATCCGTTGAGTTTAGGGCCGCAAGGTTAGTGGTGGCCCTTAGTAATCTCAATAAGTTCGCCCTATTCAGGATGTCATGGTACCCTTTTTGAGGTATACTAGGATTTGAGCAGTGTAGAGATGATACCAGGAAGCATGGTGTTTGGGAGTTGTTTAAGCTGGGATTGCTCTTTAGCGTGCAGTGCAGTTGCGTGTTGGCAATTGAGTTGGACGTCGTCCTTGGATTGTGGTCGCTATCCCTCTCTAAAGGAACTGTATTTGATTTCAGTCCTTATCATGTTGGTTGGCGCACCTGGTAGTGTCAATTTTGGCAAGTGCAGAGTGCTCTGATGTATCTGGTTAGGGTCCTGACATTCGTGCCCTGCAGTTATGAGTGGGACGGTGTTGTGAACAGCAAGCCTTGCGCAAGTACTTGGCCAATCATTTTTAGCTTGATATTCTAGGCCAGGCTCCTTGGTTGTGTCTTTTTCTCCACAATGTTTTTGTTGTCTGCTATTTTCTATCAAATAACAGCAAATTACAATTGTACAATATTTCTGATTTATAAAACCAATAAAATACCAGGAATAAGTAAATAATTAAATACACATCTACAAGTTTGATGAACTTATTTTTCACCATTGCATGTCCATCTTCTTATTATTATCCATTTCTTTCTCTAACTTACTTCAGTTGCTTCCTTTCATGAGCACTTGGGCGACCCTCCTTGGCCAGATCTGGGACTGCAGTCCCTCCAAAATTCTGCCAGTCAGAGCAACTCAAACAAAGCCAATCTTAATTATGGTGGAAACTGCTTGATGCTGCCGTTTTACTAGCGCGGAAAGTGATGAAATGTGATTATTACGAGCATGTAGGTTCCGAAAAGTCAAAAGCAATTCCATTTTCATTCCACTGTGACATTTTTTTGAAACATGGTTTTTATGTGCAGCGCTGTTACGCGTAGGTGAGTCTATTATACAGATACAAATACCTCATGGTTCTTTTCAGTTTTGTAACTGAAATGCGCCTGTCGGGATGGTTACTGGATAAGGAATCATGCATATATGTGTTTGCGTGAGCAATAGTACAGAGAAGTTTTCTTCTTCCTTAAAGGCACCAAGGCCCTTATTTATGAGGCCTTGCGTCAGTTTTGCGCCGCCGGTGCGTCACTTTTTGTGACGCACCAGCGGCGTACAAAATGCGCCTTGTTGCGCCATATTTAAAAAGTGACGCATCTAGGTAGATGCGTCACTTTTTAAACCCATGCGCCACATTATACCTGCGTCAGGTATAATGTATGCAGAGGAGGCGTTCCCCTGCAAAAAGCCTCGTAATAGTGACGCAGTGAAATCTATGAGATTTCACTGCGTCACTTTTAGGATGCTGTTGCGTCAAAATCTTGCGCCTGCCTCACAGCAGGCGTAAGACTGACGCAAGTCCTTTCACATGGGGCTTTCCCCATGTGAAAGGACGCATTGCTGGAGTTGCGTCACTTTTGTGACACACTCCAGCAATGCGTCACTTTTGCGCTTACAGATGCGTCAGAAATACTGACGTATCTGTAAGTCTTTGCGGCATGATGCGTCATACATTAAATATGACGCATCATTGGTGTCGCAAGGAGTGCGCAGTGAAAAGTGACGCATCGCTGTTTTTACGCAGCGATGCGTCACTTTTCATAAATGAGGCCCCATGTATCTCTACAATGCTTCTCTGACTCTAAAATATATAAGGTTTACATACACCAGTAATGTTAAAACAAATTGTAAGATATAGCGGTGCATGGACTTATAACACATGCATGTGCTTTCATCTCTTGCACGAGTTATTTCTTAGCTTTCTGTATGTAAAATACATTTGTAATTATGAGCACAATAAAAGCATTGCTAAAATGTTGACATGGCTAGGAACAACGTAGCCAAAACAGATAGTACTATTTGATATATAGTGTTAAAAAGCTTGTAAAGAAAGCTAACTTCAGAATGTATTTATCTATTAACTTATAATTTTTTGTGTGAGTGATATAAAGGGTCTAAAAAAAGGACGAGTGGAACACGACAGGCTTCATCACAGAAAGGCCGAGGGGAAGACAGTTGTGGCGAGTTTAATCTCAAATCCACATTGCCTGTTTCATCAAGGTCCAAGATATTCCAAGATTCAATGTAGATTTTTTGTGCAATCCCCTCTAGGAGTGTGTCTTTTTATTCTTTTTTTAAAAAAAGCTTATTGTTATCTTGTTGCTAATAAAAACACATCGGAGTCCGAGTTTGAGTGTAGATTTGGCCCTTGACCAAAATGAGTGAGGTAAATAATACACAGGAGAATACAGACCTCTTCACATCCAACGATTCAGTGTTGCATGACATAAAGCTGGTGCTATTTGCCAAATCAAATTCCCAAATTCAGAAAGGAAAGAACAGAATATGTTCCTACTCACAACAAGTAGCTGAATGTCATGCCATTTGTGCATACTCAGAATGACACAGCCAATTCAGAATTATTTGCGTAAAATTGTCTGTCAAACATATTTTTGACTACATTTTGTATAAAAGGTCATCGTGTCCCATTCTTACAGATCTACTTCCTTCAGAAAAGGTAATTGACTACAAAATAAACATTGACAATGTGAATGGCGTGTCAGTGACTCATAAAGAAACTATTCAGATGACAGTCATGTCCTGGAAATTTCTAGGTAAGAGCGATTTCATCATTTGTTACCAATTTTCATCAAACGTTTTTGAATACTTTATTATGACCTAGAAGTTATGCCCCCTCAGTATCAAAGATAGAATTCACTGTAATGCAAATCTCTAGGGCAAAATATTGAAACTGAAATATCGAAAGCTAAGTCTATCAATCAATCAAACAACCATTACTTGTAGATGGTGGCTTGTCGCCAATGAGGGTATCCTGGCGCTCAGTTGCTGAACTTAGTCGAAAAGCTAGGTTTTGAGTCTTTTGCTAAAGGGCCTGAAGTCCATCAGAGAGGGTAATGTTTGGAGGTGGAGAGGGAGGGTGTTCCAGGACTTGGCTGCGAGGTGGTGGAAGGAGTAGTCTCTGCTGTGGTTACATGGGATGTATGGTGTCTGCGCGAGGGTGAACGAGGTGGAGGGAAGGTTTCTGGAAAGTGGTGGCTCCTCCGCTAAGGTGGAGGAGCATCAGTCCACTGACTTCAACAGGAGAAATAAAACGATAATATTGTATCGTTATTATCTTTTTATTTGTCCTATTGAAGTTTTGAATGGCTCGCAGAGCGGAGCTGGCCGGAGCAGGAAGAGGAGTGGTTTACACTCCTTAAGAGTACATGCCTGCTTGGCTGGTCCGAGAAGGCCGGCCAAACAGTCATTCACACTTTGCATCTTCCCCACCAGGCTGCATTACACAGCCTGTTGAAGAACATGCAAAGCCTCCCAGTCCCCGTCTGAGTGCCGTGGGTCAGCACTCAGCCCAATTACAATGCTGCATTGAAGCGTTATGATTGGCTATGGGGAGCCTGGGTGCTTCCTGCTCTTTCCTGCAGCTGGCAGAGACAGGAAGGAGAGGATGGCCAGCCCATGGAAGTGTTTTCTCTTTTTTTAAATTTGTTCTGTCCCGCATCTCCCCACCCCGCCGCACTACTCCTGATTGGTAGCAGAGACTACTGTTTTGAATGGTTGGTGGAAGTTCAGGCAGTGGCTAATGCCTGCTGGTCCTTGGTCGTGGAGGGCTCCATAAGCATGTGTCAATAACTTTAATTGCCATCTTTTCTGGATGGGGAGCCAGTGGAGGTTCCTCAGGTGTTGTGTGACATGGGTCCATTTGGGCAGGTTGAGGATCGTTCTGACCGCTGAGTTCAGTTTTGTTCTACGTAAGTATACATTTCCTGTACCTAACTTTAAGATACATAAATGAGGAGTTTGGAATAGTAAATCACTACTTCTTCTACATGCATTAACCTTTTTTATATTTCGGTCTTCAATATTTGGCTTTCTCAAACCTTGTCAGAAACGGAGCTGAAGTCGAGAAATAAAAAGCTACTTTTTGAAAGGTAACAAAGTATCAAACACAAGTGAAAGGATACACACTTTCATTTCAAGCTCGTTGGATGTTGGAACTATCGGAAACCTTCCAACAAAGCACTGAGATTAACAAGATTTAAAGTTATGAAAGGCTTGGCCTGGACAAAACCCATTCAAAAATCACAGAATTGCACTGCAAAAAGTAAAAATTGGCCATGGTCCTGGGGAGACCTCGAACTAATGTGGTAAAAAAATGTGTTGATTTTTTACCGCTCCCAGGGAGTCTAATCTATATATATAAAAACGAAAGTATGTCTCTCTATTTGTCCTTTATGCATTACTACACCATTCATCCGATCGCTATGAAACTTTGGGAAGTTGTTGAGTACACTCCTGCGAAGGTTTCTGTCAAAACATTTTTTTTACATCGCCCCCCCCCCCAGGGCCCTCATAATCTTTCAAATACTGAAATAGACAGCGAATTTGCGAGCAGTTATGTTATGTTATTTTACTTTAGTTTGTATAGCGCCAACTCACCCACAAGTCTCAAGACGCTTTAGACCAAGGAAAACACAACAATTCTACCAACCAGAAGGGAAATAAGATAACATGTAGTTGAATGGGGCCAAGGGCTTCCCTAAACAAAATTGTTTTCAGCTGCTTTCTGAAATGTAGAAGATTGGCCTCTTTACGAAGAAGGTCTGGCAGCTTGTTCCACAGCTGTGGAATCTGTATGGAAAAGGATGTTCCGCCCTTTGTTGTCATTTTAAAACGAGGGCAGGCCAGCAACTGAGCATCAGAGGATCTGAGCGATCGTTTAGGGTTATAAGGCATCAAATGATCCTTTATGTAGACAGGTGCTTGTCCATATATTGCTTTATGTGCTATACACAAGCTCTTGAACTCCACCCTCTGCTGCACGGGAAGCCAGTTCTTCAGGGAAGCTTGAAAATTAAATGCGCCCGTCGTTCATGACAACCTGCAATCTATTGATCAGATTATTTGGCAGGCCTAAGTAGAGGACGTTACCATAGTCCAGTCGTGATATAAGTGTGGCTGAGACCACCGTGTGATTTTTTTTATTTTATTTATTTATTTTTTTTAAGACGTCAGCGGTGCTTGAATAAACGGCTGGCGGTGTAATACTGTTGCAATTCCGCCCTGAAGGACTCTGCCGGCGCTTCGGTTACATTGTTTAAATTTAAGTTTTAAGACGCGATTAAAGGCGTCGTCAGCGGTGTTTGAACAAACGGCTACATTTCCAAATTGCAGCTAACAATTGTAACAGTTTTTCTCTTTCTGCTACAACGCTCAGATAAAGACACCTTGGTGAGTGGAGAACATATCTTTTGTTTTTGAATTTGCTACATTGTGGTGCTTGAAAACTTTCATTTAACAGCCAGCAAAGTCAGAAAGTATCGAACTCTCAGAACTTTCAGAGGTGATTTAAGTGACTAGGAAAGACCCCTCCTATTTTTCCAATACTTTTTTCTTTTGGCATACTGTTTGCGATATATCACTATTCATTTAAATATGGCTCCCAAAGGCAGAGTAACAAAAAAAAATACCTCTAACTCAGTCAACTCCACAAATGCTGTGAATTCTGCAAATGCTCCAAACACTATCAATACAGCAGACCCAGAAAACCGCAATTTACAAACAAGTGGAGTTTCTAAAGAGCCCACAATACCTGAGTTATTCAAGAAAAAGCCTACAAATATCCCTAATAAAGGCTCTACAATTGAATTGACCCCATCAAAGGTTACAGCACGCTCTAACCCCGGTAAAATCAATTCGAACCAATTAGCTAAAATTGATGCTGCTATAGCTCCCGTTGATGAAGATGCTGGTGTAAGAGGGGAAGTCAACGATGATGATGCAGTATCTGAGCTTTGCCTTGCTGTAGAGGGAGTTAGAGTTTCACCTAGACCAAACGACATACAACAACAACATGATGCAGAATCTGTAGAATCTGGGGGCCAATTCTTTTCAATGTCTGATTTATCAGTTACATCAGAAGGTGATCTTGAGGAGGAGCTCCTAAATGAGAAACATTCTCAGGCAAAAGATTGGGCGGAGGAGTGTAATCAAATCACAGAGGAAGATATGCTCGGCCCTGACTTTCTAACTAATGAAGGAGCTTCAAATACAGTCCGTAAGGTCATAGAGGAAAAGGCTAAGGAGAATATAACAGCAATGAATCAACCTCAATGGGATGGGGCTGATGTAAATAATGAACACAATCATGAAAATTCTGAAATTCCTGAGTTATTAGAGGAGACTGAGGAGATCACCTTAAAGTCCATATATAAGTTACAGGCCTCAATGTATCATATGATTCTAACTCACAGAGAAGAAACCAAGGCAGAGGGTCTTCGGACTCAGGGAGCAGTACGCAAACTTCAAAATGTTGTTCGACGATTGGCCAAGTCTAGTACGGACACTAATATTAGAGTGCAAGAGACTGAGACACGTATATCAGCGGTTGAGGATGAGTTAACGCTACAAAAGAACTCAATTAAAGACTTGGACAGTACTAGGCAAGATGTGGACTGGAAGCTAACCGATTTAGAGAACCGCGCTCGGCGCAATAATCTGCGCATCTTGGGAGTTGTGGAAAAATCAGTAGGGAAAGATACTCGACGCTTTGTAATAGACTTGTTTGCGGATGCTTTTCAGGATCTCACTGGATGGGACTGGGATAAGGAAATTATAAGAGCCCATCGGTTCCCATTTAACCAAAAAACAGACCAGGAAGGGAGGAACAAACATCCAAGAGCTATTCTCATCTGTGTGCAGAACTATCTTCTCCGTGAGATTCTTTATGATTTGGCAAGACCTTCTAAACCTAGAAAAGGCTTGGGGCACGAATGTTTTGTGAGACCAGATTCCTGTGCTGCAACTGTTCAACAACGTTGGAGACTAAAACAGCTTATGGCACCAATGCAAGCTAAGGGGGGTCAAACCTTCTTACTTAACCCTGCTAAACTCAAAGTTGTGCATAAAGGAAGAAACATATTTTTTGTATGGGAGATAAAAGCGCAACAATACTTAGAGACTATGTAGTAAAATGTTATAGGAACGAGGTTTTGTTCAACATTGCAGTTAGTTTGAATAGGCTGACCCCCTTAGCAATATGTTTTGATACTTAACTTGCTGTTTTTATAGCTCCAGATGCACTGTATTTTTTTTTATTTTTTTTTTGCTACTTTTGTCAGGAGGGTCAGACCCGGATGGAACTCACAGCTGATACTCACATTCCATCAATGAGGGCAATAGCCCTTACGCTTCTGGTGGGGGGGTACAAAGGGGTGGGTGGGTGGGAAGAATTTTTTCTTTTGGGGTGCAAGGTCATACAGCTGATATATGTACTTGTCTTTTGTTTAAGATTCATTCTTGGTAGATATTGAATTTCGGCAGTTGTTGCTCATATGTCTGTGTTTAGTCTAGTTCACTCAAAAATGTTTTATAATGGCTAAATTGTCAATATATTCTATCAATGTATGTGGTTTGAATGATAAAAGAAAAAGAGGTATAATGGCCCAGATGCTATCAACTATGCGGGTGGATGTAGTTTGCATTCAAGAGACCCATATTGCTTGGTCCAATGGAGGGACCCTAAGAGATCTTGGGTTGGAAGTGGTAGGATGCTCTCGTCAGGGTGCCACAACACGTGGGGTTGCAATACTCAAGAGGCGTGGAATGGGGGAAGTTAAAAGAGTTAAAGAGGATTTATCTGGACAGTGGGTGATTGCAGAACTTAAAGTTGGAGGTTTGGTAGTTACCATATGTTCCTTGTATGGATCTATATTGGATGATTCTGGTGCACTTGATTTTTTAAGGGTAGAGCTGGCACAATGGTCACCCAATGTTATTTTTTGTGGAGATTTTAATCTACATTTGGAAGAAACATTTGATATTCATAGTAGGATTCCATACAAGGGCAGGAAAAAGAAGGTATTTACAGCACTTAAAGGGATCATCGAAGAGTACAGACTAACTGATGTAGGCCATGAGAAGCGAGGAGGTATGTTTGGACACACTTTTTTTTCTGCACCGCACCAAAGATTTTTTAGATTAGATTATTTTTTTGTATATAAGGGATTATATGATGATTTAGCTCAAATAGAATTTGAGGTCCTTCCAAAAGTTATCTCAGACCATAATCCTTTAATACTCAAGTTTGCACTGAATATGGTTAATACTACCCGCTCATGGTCTTTTGACCGTAAACTACTGTATGACCCAGTTTATGTTGATCGTATGAACGTGTGGATTCCGGAATTCTTTCTTAATAATAAAGGCTCTGCATCACCAGAAATAGTCTGGGATGCTTTCAAATGCGGGGTTCGGGGTGAAACACTTAGTTATTCTTTGAGTAAAAAAAAAGAGACCCGAAGCCAGGTAACTTCTGAACTTAAAAATCTTAGATCTTTAGAGGTTCAACTTATGCAGTCATATAAGCGAGGATTACCTACGGAAACTATTATAAAGAAATTAGCAGCTCTAAAAAATATGATTTACCAACGATATGCTACTAAATTTGCACAACAAGTCTCTGCATTTAGGACAGAGTTATATGAAATTGGAGAGAATTCGGGCAAATTTTTGGCAAAGAGGGCAAGGCAGAAAGCAGCTTTTGCTAGTATCAATAAAATAGATAACCATCTAGGGATAACAGTTAGCAAATTGGAAGATATTCTGAGAGTTTTCAGAAATTTCTATTCCCAATTGTATACGGATGATGATCGTCCTGATTGTTTAGACCAGATTAATCAGTTTATCCATCCAGTATTGAGTACTATTCTATCTACTGAAGAGAAGGAGAAACTAGATCTGCCATTTACCTGGGAGGAGATCGAACTCTCCCTAATGTCCCTAGCTTCAGGAAAAGCTGCAGGACCTGACGCCATTCCGTTCGAATTTTATAAACTTTTTAGGAATGTATTAAAAGCAGAATTATTGG
Organism: Lissotriton vulgaris; assembly: GCF_964263255.1. Taxonomy (NCBI): domain Eukaryota; kingdom Metazoa; phylum Chordata; class Amphibia; order Caudata; family Salamandridae; genus Lissotriton; species Lissotriton vulgaris. The sequence continues at coordinate 1,469,335,837 of NC_141689.1, forward strand.
ATTTATGTTTAAATGCACAGCAAGGTAACTCCCCTCAATCATGGCACGAGTCTATTATTACGGTGTTTCTGTTAAAAAAGGTAAACCTCCTTTATTGCCCTCATCTTTTCGTCCTATTTCACTTATAAATTCTGATAGCAAATTTTTTTCTAAAATTTTAGCGGTTAGACTTTCTAATATTATTTCCCCTCTAGTCTCTAAATACCAACATGGGTTTATCCCAGCTAGAGACACCGCCGATCACATTCGACGTGTGATTTCCTTCTTGGATTGGTCCCAAGCAACTCGGTCTAATATTGGACTCGCATTCTTATACGCTGAAAAAGCTTTTGACCGGGTTGCTTGGGATTATCTTTGGGAAATTCTGCTCAGGAAGGGATTAGGTCAGGGGATCATCAAAGCTTTGAAAACTTTGTATATTACCCCAAAAGCATACATTCGAATCAAAGGACAATTATCTTCACCTTTATTAATTTCCAGGGGTACCCGTCAGGGATGTCCCTGTTCTCCTTCACTTTTTGCTTTCTATATTGATCTCTTAATTAATCGTTTTTTTTCAGAAGTTAATATCAAACCCATACATTTAGCCAATATTAACTACCGAGTCGTTGCTTATGCCGACAATATCGTGATTACTACAGCAGATGTCCAAACAGCCTTACCTATTATTGATCAGATTGCTAAACAGTTCGGGCTTTTCTCGGGTTATAAACTTAATCTGGAAAAGACTCAAGTTTTGTGTTCCGGAGAAAACCCACCAACTAATATCCCCACTACTTTAGAAGTCACTTATTTAGGAATCAAAATTTCGCTACCTATAGAAAAAATACCAGAGCGCAACTTAAACCCTATTATCACCCAAATCAACACTTTATTACAGCGTCTTGATCATTTACGGTTGTCCCTCTTTGGCCGAACCAACATCTTAAAAATGCTGGTTCTACCAAAGGTTTTATACTTATTCCGCACAATTCCTCTGGATTTCCAACTACATTCCTTCAAAAATTTAGAAAGAACCACATTTCGCTTTCTTTGGGGCTATAAATGCCATAGAAAAGCTGCTAAAAAAATGATTCTTAGCAAGGAATGTGGCGGATGGAACGTACCGTATTTTCTTTTTTATTACTTTTCTGCTGTCTTACAATACATTGGCCCTCTAATTTTGGGTGAAAGAATTGAACTTGCAGAATGCCAAACCCCATCAATTTACCAAATGATTCTGGGCGAGAAAGTTAAGGGTAGCTTTTTGAGAATAGTAGAACCCAGCTATCACAAAAAAACCAAATATAAGATTCTGAAATCAGCTTTTGGAGTCTGGCAGAAAATTCGAAAACATATTAAATTAGCGAAATTACATTTCTATACTCCTCTTATATCAATGGAGCTATTTCCAGAAATTTTTTATGATTTAATTATGTATAGGTGGCAGCAGAAAGGAATAAAGCATCTGGGTGATTTATTTTGTAATGGGCAAATGATTTCGTTTCAGGATTTAATGACCAATTTTTCTGTGGGAAGAAATGATTTTTTTAAATACCTACAACTTCGTAGCTTCTTACAGGGCCATCCCGCAATTCCACCGATTAAAAATTCTTTATTAGAGCTTTTACAAAGAAAACCTCGAATAGGTGCTATATATTCAAGCATAATGCAGGAATTTGGGGATGATTTAGGCCAATGTCAGATTAAATGGGCCAACAGTCTAGGCATAGTAGATGTTGATATTTTATTGTCAATAAGAATGGCTGCAGAATGTCTTATAACCGGGATGATGAAATCCCAACACTTCATGTGTATCCACAACCTTTATTATACTCCTAAAAAGTAGTTAAATGGAGTACGTCGGCAGGCACGAATTGCAGCCGATGCGGATTGTACGCAGCCGATGAATTGCATATGTTTTTTTTTTGTCCTAAATTATCATTGCTGTTTCAACAAATTGAAACTTTTTTGTCTATTATTTTGAAATGTAATATAAAGTTAACTAATAAATTAGTATTGCTTGGTATAGACCACACCACTACTCGGCCTAGACCAATCTCTTATTTTCTATTTTTATGTATGGCCGCAATTAGATCTTGCATCACCAAAGAATGGATTAGTCAGGATCCCCCCACGTTCTTTACTTGGAGGGAAAAATGATTATTTATGTTTAATATGGAATCTGCTATCTATAAGCTCAAGGGGGTTAAAAAAAGAATCATGGGGGAAAAAATATGGGCACCAATTGCCGAGTGGATTTGATTTAATTTTATGTACTCTATAGTTGCTATTCCAATCTGTTTCCTGTTAAAAATGTATCATATAATTTGTTCTTCTTTTTTTTGATGACACTCTGCTCTTCTTTTTTTGTTGTTTTTGTGTGTTGTTTATTATAATGCTTTGCTGTATTTCCTTGCAATAAAATAATAAAACTTTAAAAAAAAAAAAAAAAAATGAGACCACCGTGTGAAGCATAGACTGGGAGAGAAGAGGAACTAGCTTACGCAGCTGCCTAATTAGGCCAATGCAGGTTCCAACTACCGTAGAAATCTGGGCAGACATTGATAGTTCACGGTCAATTTTTATGCCAAGACTTTTAACATTTGCTGCTGGTGTTGGAGTAGGACCAAGTTCTTGCGGCCCGTACAGATCACCCCAAGGTGATGTACCAGTGGACACCACCAAAACTTCCGTCTTTTTGAGATTGATTTTCAATAGGTTGGCAGTCATCCAACTGACTGTGTACCTGAGGACCTCTTGCACATGGGCCTGAGCTACAGTAGAGTTCTCAATACTAAATAACAACTGAGTGTTGTCTGCGTAGTTAAACACTCGACAACCCATGTACACTAAGGACTCAATCAAAGGTTGTAGGTAAAGGTTAAAAAGTAGTGGGTATAGTGCTGACCCCTGCGGCACTCCGCAATCCACCATACCTACATCGGAGAGACCATCTCCCTGCTGAATCCTCTGTCGTCTCCCTGTTAGGAAGGATTCTAACCACTTATATGCCGCGCCCTTTATTCCAAATCTGGCCAATCTGTCCAAGAGCAGGTCATGGCTGACAGTATCAAATGCCGCTGACAGATCTAAAAGTATCGGGGCACTTGGTTTCTTACTGTCAGCCATGCCTCTAAGCTCATCCAGCACCAAGAGCATCACTAACTCGGTGCTGTGGTGTGCCCGAAAACCTGCCTGACGCCCATGGAGGAGATTGTGAGACTCCAAAAAAGCAGAGAGATCTTGCAGCACATGTTGTTCCAAAATTTTGGATGCAAATGGTAATTGGGAGATCGGTCGGTAGTTTTTTAGATTAGCTGAGTCCGCTCCCGTTTTTTTATCAGAGGTCTAACCCGAGCCTCCTTAAGACTAGATGGAAGATAGCCCTTCGACAATGACATATTGAGAAAGGAGACAATATGAATTTCCAGAATGGGACGCGCCACCCGGAAGACCCTGGGGGGACAGGGGTCAGCTGGTGAACCCCAGACGGAAATCGATTGGTCAATCTAGAAGCACGAAAGTAAAAGGAATTACGAGCTTCAGAAACAGATGAGCAACGGGAAGCAAGTTTAGAAGCTGTTCGAATACAAACTGCTCAAGCCCGTAATTCTCAAACGAAAGAGCAACGAGAATCAAGATTGGAAGCCGATCGAGTACTCACTGCTCAAGCCCATTCTTCTCAAATGAACAAGCAACCAGAATCAAGATTGGAAGCCAATCGGGGACGCACTGCTCAAGCCACACTTAGAAATGTTTTCAAAAATAAAATGAATAAGTTTCAATAACAATGACACAATGTAAATTTAATGTTATCATAACGAGTTTCCTTGAATTTCCTTTCTTCTGAGATTGCAACAATGCATGACGGGTAAGCTAGTAAATTATAAGTTAAACCTTTACTCTGAGGCAACCAATAACTAAGCTTGGGGCCTCTCTCGAAAAATTAGACAGTAAACAACTTGTTTTTGTAATGCTGTCATTCATGAGTATTATCAAAGTACTGACATTATTTATAGATTCTTGCTTGTAAAGCTCAAGACTGGTTAATTTCAAACTTGTTTCTTCAATCCTCCTTTGAATATGTATTATGTATGACAATATGAATATGTCAAGCTTATGTTTTTTGTAATATAAGAAACTCTTGTGAAAGTATAACTGTTATTATGTTTTGAACAAAACTCAAGTGAGCATCCACACCCTGTGATGTATGACATGGGAAAAATGGAGAAAAAGTTGTATATAAAAAAACCTACAGGTAAAATAAAAACTAAAGGTATCAGAAAATCCTTAACCTGAACCTAAAAAGAAAACAATGTGGTGGTTTAATTCCAGCCTAGGCATAGTCACGATTGTACACTATAAGTGGTCTAACTTTAGGCTGTAGTATAGGCACAACCCCTCAAGTTGATACAACTTTCTAAAAGTAATATTTTCTAAATTGTAATTTAAAATCCAACTTCACCATAATTTAGGAATGTAAACACAATATAATGAGGTAACTTCAATTTTATCCTATGGAAGAGGCAGGCCTTGAAGTAGTGAAAAATGAATTTAAGCGTTTTCCACTGCTAGGACATGTATACCTTAAAATTAAATGCCGTATTGTTTTTAAATACATTACACCCTACCTTCTGGGCTGTCCAAGACCTACCCTAGGATTGTCTTATATGTATTAAAAAAGGTAGGTTTGGGCCTGGCAAATGGTTTATTTTGCCAGGTCAACCTGGCAGTTAAACTGCCCACACAAGATGCAATGGCGGGCCTCAGACATGGTTAAAGGGCTATTTAAATGAGTGGCACAACCAGTACTGCAGGCTCACTAGTAGCATTTAATTTACATACCCTGGATACATGTAGCATCACTTTACTGAGAGCATATAAGTAAAGTAAATATGCCAATTGGGTGTAAGCCAATTTTACCATGCTTTAAGGAGAGAGCACATGCAGTTTAGCAATGGTAAAGTGGGCAGGGTTCTAAGGTCAGAAAAACAAGAACAGCAAAAATGGAGGAGGAAGGCAAAAAGTTGGAGGGAAGTTCCTGCAAAAGGGCGTAATCGAACAGTTATGTTGCACAAGGGCATATGTGTGAGGGCAGGGCAATTTGCAGACATGCAGCACATGTTGTGCATACCAGAGTTTGCTCTGTGAATTAGCTCAATTTATCTAATCTCAATTGGGATAATTACTTAATGAATCTGGTTCTAGGATGTTAGACCAAATTTCAATATAAATTCGTGTGAGATATTTAGTACCAAAAGCAAGGTGGTGAGGACAAAAAAAGTGTGCACTATAGTCACTTTTCAGTACTTTTCTTCAAAGTTTCCAAAGAAGACGCTCAACTCTCCGTAGCCCCACCACTCCTGGCCACAATCCTCATAATGAAATCACAAAATGGAAAGGAACGTCTTATAGTAATATCCATATCAACAATTTATTATTGTAGTTCTTCAGAAAACAGTCAGCAGGCCAAGTTACAATAAAATATACCAATTTGTATTCCAAAATTGTTGCAGGTGAATCAATATGTTACATATTAATGAAGTCTTTTCAGCCTACGCATTTTGTCTTATACCGGACGTCATCAGGGCTCTTTGTTCAAATCTTACAATAAGTATTGATAGATTTCAGTCTTAATAATCATTCAGTTGGTATCTTCTTGTACTCCATTCAATTAAGTCTAAATGATAAACAATTCTTATGAAGAGCTGTATTAGGTTATACTCTATTCCAGCTTCCTTGGTATTCAAGTCCAGAACCCCTTAATATATTCACATAAATATTTGGTCTTCGTAAGTAGTTTCCCACAGTATCCACTGCTCCACGTTACCTATTCCTTCCTAGTTTTGCATTATCGGCTTAAGGGCGCGATAAACCTCCACCATGAACAGCCGGTCCAATAATTGCTGCTGTCATGTGAGATATTGTTCTTGCTTGATTCCAACTACTAGAAAAAACCCCAAAAGAGCTTCATGCTTATGAGAATACAAGTAGCATCTAGTGAGAAAACCGTATGAATGCATTGCAGTTAGTAAGAAAAGGTAAAGGGCATGAAGACATACAGCCAGGGACAGAAAATAGTTTTGGGCCCCAAAATTAAAGTGGCCCTCAGTAGCAAACAAAATAGCTGAAAAAGTGGCCCACGTTTGCAAATCAGGCTAGATTTGAACTTTTAAAGACACACTGTATGGGTATTATTCAATGTATGGCAGGCAGCATGCTTTTGTGTCTGATGCAGGTAATGCTTGTGGTAATAGTGAAATTAACAGGACGGAAGGCACCCACCTGGCATAAAACAGGCCCACAAACTGCCTAATTGCCCTACAGGCCAGTACGACCCTGCGTACAGCTAGAAAACACATGGTTATATGAAAACATCGAATAACAGCACTTGCACCTGCTTTCGTTTCTGGGCATCCTGTCACCCTTGACAACCAAGCACTATGGAGCACAGTTTGTATTGGTTGGAAAATCTCATTGCATTGGCAGTTGCGGACTTCCTTTTTTTCCCCAAGTAAATGAGGCTAGCATGCAAAACAGTTTTGTTTAATTAATGATATATGTTTGAAAGCAGAAATTAGAGATACATACTTACACCTTTATTTTGAAGAGGCTTTAAATAAACAGTATTGCTGCTATAGGATTTGCTGTAAATGAAATGTGATTGAATATGATTCGTATTCTTTTACCTTAAAATTGCAAATCTGCAACAAAAAATGCTATGTTTAAAAAGAAAAAATTAAAGGCGAATCTTGATCAATTGGATTTCAAAAATGTTTAAACTTTTGAGATTTCTTTTGGACTTTTAGATTTCAAAATTGTTTAAACGTTTGACATTTCTTTGGAAATTTGAAATTGGCTTAGCTACTTTTGCAATAGATTCACCAAATATTGTTGCAACTTGAAGAGGATATGGCCTATGTTTAAAGAATTACTATTGATCTCCAAGTGTAAAATAGCTTATACGTTCTGATCAGCAAACACCCTTTTACGATCACATTGTCAAATAATCTGTGTAAGAACCACACAGTGATTTTGCTCAAGACTTCTGGTGCAATGTAAGAATTTGGAAACAAATGATTTATTTGGTGGCAGTGGAGGATAAAATCCAGACTTTCAATCATAATACAAAACCTGTATCGCATAAGACTCTTTTTACATTAAAAATAACAAAAATGGACTTAATGAAGCTATTAGGAATGGCTACTCCAGCTTTGCTTCGAATTGCTTCTGCTACACTACCTAGGTTATTGTTATTGTATTTATCAAACCATACTATGACAAATAGAAGGTCATTTAAAATAAGCAACAAGAATATGCATCAATTAATCACTTTGGATACACGTTATAAACGGCTGATCGTTAAAACACGGAGAAGATAAAATAGTTGGAAGAGAAAGATACATCAAATAACTTAAGAGAACAGGTAACTATAGGCGAGATTTAAAAGTTTCATGAAAGCACTGATAAAAGAATGAGAATGATTATTAAAGCAAAAATTGATAGCTTCTCTAGTAGACCGGATGTTTGCTGAATTATAAATATTCAGAGATATTGTTTATGTAGACCTAGTAAGTTAGGGTATACACAGATATTATGTACAATAGTTTCCTTCTTCCAGTCTGAACAAACGTCATGAACTGTTGCCCATGAGGCGTGAGGTCCAAGTTCCTTCAAATCGATACCATGGAATGTAAAATAACCTAACCTAAATCTTAGGGGGCTTATTTACAAACGCCTTGCGCCACGGTGCGTCACTTTTAAAATGGGAAAAAGTGACATACCGGCAGTGCAAGGGGCTTCTAAATAATCCCCTAGGTATTTTCTTTTCTTTACTACGTCAGTGTTGGATTTGAGATACATTGGTCTTCAAATGGTGTAAGAGTTATATGGTTAATAACTATGATGATAGTTGGAAAGAGAGCGAAGACCTTCCTTATGAAAGGCATTCTTGAGGGATCTTTTTACCAGGTGTTTCCATTTAGAGCAAGGTAAAGTTTGTAGAGTGGTAAACTGGAAGGTTGTGTTGCCTGATCAGAGCACCAATACTGTGCAAGTTCAGATCAAAGTTATTGTAGTTATTACATTTCAGTTCCTGGAAAATTATCCCTTTTAGTGTTGAAGTGATTTGTTATTGAAGCGTTATGGGCGTAAACCAACAAATGTCTGTTTTAATTCCAACCTGATTTTGATATGTGGGGTAGCTACTCTTAATTTAAGGTGTCCTTTGGTACTGGTCATGTAGATATTTTCCAGTTCTGTTATTGTTTTGTGGTTAAAAACTGGACAGGCATAAAGTAACATCAGGATAAGTTTGGTTGGTAATGCTGTAATTGAGTGATTGCTCTTCTTCCATAATGTTTGGCAAATCTGCCAATAACCTTCATGATTATTATTGTTTTTTGTTTGCTGGTATGTATGTGTTCTAGCAAGCAAACTTTGGAGTTAACTGTGACACCCAAATCTATGTTCCCGTCAGGTTCTTCTACTACTGCATTGGAGTTTATTTTCCAGGTAGCAGACATTAGGGACCTGATTATGTGTTTGGCACACGGGGTTACTCCATCACAAACGTGACGAAAATCCTGTCCCCCAAATTACAATTCCATTTTATCCAATGGAACTTGTAATTTGGCAGACTGGATATCCGTCTCGTTTGTCACAGAATATCACATCCACCAAACTTGTAATCAGGCCCTGAGTTTGGACAGGTGATAATTCAGGCTTTTAGGAGTTAATGACAAAATCACTATATCTTCGGCATAAGCCAAATGAAAAATACACTGGTTGTTGAGTTTCTGTGGTAGACCTTTTGAACCCTCCAGGCACAGCAGCAAGTCAAATGTATATAGAAAACAGTAAAGGGACCAAGATACAACCTTGTTTTTAGCCATGTAACACCTTGGCTGCTAGAGGTTTTCCCCCCGCGGAGCTGCATTCCCTGATTTCCCATTGTTCATGACGAGCTCAGCTCATCATGAGCACACTCAACCATGCCTCATGACGAGCTGAGCTCATCATGAGCAGCGAAGGGGTTAAGGTTGTCATTTTTGTGCATAATATATTGAAATTTAACTACTTGATTCTTACCCAAGTGTCTTTGTGCAATTTTATTCAAAATTTAAGCAAAGATTAATCTATTCCCAGGTTCATCAGTTTGTGCCTAAACCTTTCACAGTTGATTTGCTTGAAAGTGGAGTTGTAATCAATACAACAGGCATATAGAGTAGAATTTTAGATGGTTGCCTTTTTAGCAACTACGGTTAGCACTGTAATGTTATCTGAGTTGAACAGCCTGCAGAGAATCCCATTTTGATTGATTGGTTTTATTGGGTTGTCATTTTCCCAGGTTGTTAAAAGTCTGAGTAGATATTTAGGGGCATATTTAGTAGAGGAGTTGTGTCACTTTCGCACCACTCAATGTGTTGCAAGTGCGATGCAGGTCCACAATGAGATTTATGAATATATGACCCTTCCTACATAAAACACAATCCTGCATGCAACACAGGCACCCTTGCACCTTGGAGCAAGGGGCATCTGCATTGGCACCAAGCAGCCAAAATGCCACAAGCACAGGGGAAAAGGCAGGAATGCACTGTATTGCCTTAAAAATTATGCATTCCTGCCCTTTCCCTGTCAAGCAGTGCAGTGCATTGTAGCAAGGTGACTTGCCGCACTGCGCTGCATGAATTTTTTTATAAATCTGTCAATTAATGAATAACTTCCACTTACTGTCTAAGAAGGCTATACGATGAGAGAAAAGTTTAAATAATAAGGCACTCCACAAACCAAGATCCACTTTTATGAAATCTACTGGTATACCCTTCAGACCTGCTGCTCTTGAGGGTCAGTTTTTTTGATCAGTGATGTAATTTTATCTTTGATGATGTTCTTAGCTTTTATAGCAACACTAGTTTTAATCAGGCATATTCCTGCATTCTCTTAACTCAGTCTTTTATCCTCATTACTAATTTAGCCTATTTAATCAGAGTTTTACGTTCGTTGGAATAAGGATTTTCAGAAAAGATCTTTTCTTGGTAATTGAACTGTGTGCTTATTTACTTGGAAAGACTATTTCACTGATTTTCATGGGACAAATTATGTTGGATAAAAGATAAAGCAGCACCAAGGATAGTAGGCCTTCCCAATCTCAGACCCAGTCTTTTTTATTTAGATCAAAGAAGGGGCCATTCAACCTATTCACAACAAAGTCTGCTTCATGCAGATCCTGTAATTTAGTCAAAAAAGACAGGATTCCATTTTAGTTGTTTAATGTTTATTAGGCTAAATAAGCCATCATTTATGTTGAGCTTACTTTGAGAGGAGAAGATTTGAAGCTGAGTGATAGCAATTGAGGATTGTGAATACTCTCCCACTGTGTCTAGATTTCAAGTTTTTGCATAAATTGAATTTCGTGAAATGAATAAAGGTATGATTATTTCTACTGGTGATTGGAACATTTTCTTTGCTGGTTGGTCAGCCATATATCTTCCATTTAAGGAGTGGTAGCCAGGATACCTTAGGATAATAAAGGTATTGTAACCTGTTTATGTACCTGCTCTTTTAGCAGTTTTCAGTGCTGAGATAAAAGGCGTCTGAATACGAAAAAATGGGGAACCTTCTGATTAACCGTTTCTGTTTGTGGGAAATATTTATTTATGAAAATCTCCTGTTAGGATAAAAATACATTGAGTGTAGGACTTATGAACATTTTCTTGTCGGTCAAGGATGAGCAATTACTTTTATTAGCTCTGAGTACAGTGGGGTGAAGGTACATATTAGTTTTTTTTGCAAGCGGGAGTCCTCTAAAGAGACTATTATGAAGTATTATGATTTTGGTTGGATCAGTGATGATTTCATTGTTAGCTTGTTGCTGAGTAAGGTTAAGAGACCTGCTCTCGGTTGGCATAAAGGGTGTTATTTGGCTAACACTTCATATGTGGTCAAATAAATAGGTTGAAAGTGAGGTTTTCCACCATTCTTGGAAGCAGATCACATGGTGATTATTTATAAAAGTAGTTTGGCTGTCATTGGAGGCCTGGAATTGTCTGTCTATACCAGCAGTGGGCCATGAGCAGAATATACTTAGTGACTTTTGTAAAAGATTTACTTGAGTTAGGAATAATTTTTGGAGTTAGGGATAATCCTAAAATTAGAATAAATCAGAGATGATGTGACAACTCTCTGATTGGGTTCCAAGGACTTGTTAGGTGAGATTTGAAAGTTTGCGTAATAATTGATGTGCTCTGGGCCTTTCATATTTCTGTTTCTTAACCCCTTCGACGCGTATGACAAAGCCAGCTCGTCATGGGCGTTACCTGCGCTACGCGGCTGACGAGCTGGCTTTGTCACAAAAGCCGCGATTTTCAAATTTCAGCGCACAGCGGGAAAACCCGCTAGCGCGCATGCGGTTAATGATGTTAACTGTCTGAAAAGAATAGTGGACTGGTTGGTTTTAAGGCTATGTGGACACTTTGGCTTGGTAATTAAATAGAGAATGATACCCCATTGTGCCAGGTCAGCTCTTCTTGCCCATATTTTTAAAGCAGCTATTCTCGTGTCCTACTGGGTTCTCGAAACGTTGCTTTTATGCACTTAATTGGGAATTAAACAAGGACGTGTTTAGATGGTCGAATTTACGCTCTGTAGTTCAGGAATTGTCATTTTGAATATGCTTTGGTAGTTTAATATATTATGTGGGCCTTGAGATTAATACACTGGACATAAGTCCATTTCTGTGAGTTCATAGCAGTTGCTCATATTAGACCATTGGGTTTCTAATGGTTTGAGGTTACTAGTGGAAATATGCATTTGGTTGGTAGTCTTAAGGTCTTGTGCCTGCGAGATGTTGATTCTGGATTGAGAAGACAGGTGTAGGATTTCCTGTGTATTCTCACTTCGTTGAGAATGAGATGGCAATCTGAGATTGGAATGATATTTTACACCCATAGTGCGATGTGGTAGCAGTGAAGTAATTTATTTATGAGTTGATTGAACAATTGGTGTCTGATTAGTAGTGACAGTAAGCTTGTTTACCAAAATTGTAAATCCTTCAGCAATATTTTGAAGCACATCTGAGATATCTGATTCTAGCTCTGGTGAAGTGGATGGTTGGTCCTTGCTGCATGCAATTCAATGTTTGTCTGATTGGAGCCCTTTCTTCAGAATATAGCTGCAAGTTGGAGCTAAAGGAGGATGTTGAGTCCGGAATGTCTGTGGGCTTTTTGGTTGCTAACAGCTGTTGCATTCTTTGATGTTTGAAAAATGCATTCTGACTCAATGGGATGGCAGTTTTTTATTACATTTTTCAGCTTCTTAAGTTGACATTTGCTGCTATAAAGTTTGAATCCATCCATATGGTCTTTGCTGGTTAGAGTAAGTTGGTATTTTGAGTTGTTATGGATTCGACTGGTGAAGAATTCAAACTATCAGAATGATTTGTCTCAGGATTACATATCATAGTAATCGTTTTCAAGTTAAGTTTTTCTACTTCTTGGCAAACAATGTTCATAATATTTTCATGTACAGGGACTGGCACTTTCTGCATTGGGGGTTGAGTGCATCTTGAGTGGTTGTTAAGTATATTTGGCAGCAATTGCAACAAATCCGCAATATCATTGATTTGGGTAAGACTGAAAAGAGAAGTTTCTATTGAACAAAGCAATTGCTTGCTTTTTGTAGTTATTTGAAGTCCTTAATTAAGTCTTTCAAGTCTCAATTTATGACTTTTAAGAAATTGCCTTACTCTGAGAGAAGTAGTAATTGACTAGTCAATATGTCCAAAATCTTAAATAATATGATACGAATTGCCCGCTGTTAGACTTGTCTTATTCAGCAGATTTACCCCAAGACTTTTTGCTTTTTGCATTTTTACCTTGTTTCTGTTGGGTTTAGGACTCTGAGCATTCTACCACTGCTATTCAGTGCTAAAATACATATGCTCTCCAAGTAAATTGCGTATGGATTGGTGTTTCCCTGATTAGATTTTTTGATTTTATACTTAGTCCTCAGTAATGTGCACATGTGTGCCCAGGGCCTTCAAATCAAATGCTAATAGTGGGCATGCAGCCCTCATTGTGCCACCCACACCAGTGGTCTTTCAAAGGGGTTCTCAGACCTGCCACTGCAGTGTTTCTGCATAGTTTTTAACTGCCATGACGACCTGGCAAGGGCACACACTTGCAGGCCCAAACCTTCCCTTTATTACATGTCAGGCATCCCTAAGTTAGGCCCAAGATACACCCATAGCAGGATGCAGTGTATGTGAAAGGTAGGACATGCATTGGGGTTTGTGCCATGTCCTGATAGTGAAATACTGTGTATTTCGTTTTTCACTATTGAAAGGCTGTCTGTCCCATAGGCTTACCATGGGAGTTGCCTTGTAACATTTTACAAGCATATCTCTCCATTGGAACACAATAGAGAAATTGAGTTTAGTACACCTGAACTCAGAATTTAAAAATACATCTTATACATCTTTTAGTGAAGATTATTTTTATGTTGTGTGTTTGAAAATGCCACTTTTAGAAAGTGGACATTTTCTTGCTTAACCACCCTGTGTGCCTATGCCTTTTGTGTATTCAACATATGTGTTCAGAGTGACAGGAGCAGGGATGTACATTCACACTAGACAGGTACCAAGGGGAATTTAGGTGTGTCCTGCCTTTCCTGGGTGACTCATAGTTAGGTTGAATGGACCTGGATGCATTTAGAATAATGGTAGGAGTTGTTGCTTGCACCTGAATGGGCTGCCTCTGTCTTTCACAATGCTGTCTGTACCCCCTGTGCTGAGTCAGGGAGAACCGGATTATGTACGACAGTGGAACTTTGTTTGTGCCAACTTCAAAGGGAAATGTGGTATCAATATCGGGGCCCTGATCCCAGAACTTTAGATTATGGCTGTATTAAGGAACCTGCCAGGAAGAACAGTTGATAGAGCTGTGAGGAGAGACTACCACTTTTCTGCGTGCTTTGCAGTTTTGGCCTGCAGTTGCTGCTTCTGTCTTTAATACTGTGCTTTCTAATTCTTAAGTATTTCCAAGGACTTGATGTATAGCTTGCCTCCTGTTGGAAGTGTCAGGGAAATCAGAGACTTCAACATCTTCTGGGTACCAGTTTCTGGAACTGGTTGTTTTAGCTGCCACAGAGGAGAAAAAGGTAACCCGATGCTGTCAATGACGTCGCTCCCGCCTCCGTGAACTGAAGGCACCACAGAGGGCACCACCGCACTCCCCATCACAACCCTGGTCTCATCGACGATACTGTCCGACGCCACCACTGAGCCACTGCTTGCACCATAACCTGTGAGCACCATAGTCTGCACCGCCTCGCTTTACAATGCCGCCCTGGTATTCCTGGTGATGACGCGTCACTTCACCAATGCTGCTGCCTGCACCTTGACCTGTGGACACCACTTTTAGAGAGCATTGAGCACTGACCCACTGTGCACCGCAGCCCTGGTCTCACTGACAACAATGCTCCAGGCTGACATTGATGCCTCTCTGCACCGTGGTTTGGTGGCACCATTTGTAGGTTATTCGATGCACTGCCGCATCCCACATCACAAACTTGGCTCACCAGCACAATTGACTCCAGATCACCAACCAATGTCGCTGCTTGCACCGTGACCTGTGGCACTATGACCTGTGGGCCCTGCACTCCGCATTGCCCCGTCTGGTATCGCAGTCTTGGGTGTACAAGAGTAACAATGATGATGCTGCCTGCACCCTGACGTGTCAGCACCGCAACGAGCATCGCCCCACATAACACCACAAACCTGATCTGACCAAAGCTTCAGGGAACTGTATATGAAGCCTATTTTTGCATTAATTATTCATATTCTGATCTCTGTATGTTGGATTTTTTTTGTTTTGGTCTTGTTTTACACAGATAAATATTGGATAGTTTTCTAAACCTGGTAAGGTGTCACATTGTAGTGTTTTCACTGTATTACTACTGGTTATGTGCAAATGCTTCATACTCTGACTCTGAGATAAGCCTGACTGCTCGTGCCAAGCTACCAAGGGTGAGCAGGGGTTATTTTAGATGTGTAACCCCCATATCCTGACTAGAATGGTGGATTCAGCCTGGCTGAGGTGCATACCCTAGTCAATCAGAAAACCCATTCCTAATATTGGTTGTCAGCGGGGAGAATAGGACTTGCATTTGCACTTGATCTACAGTGATTGATGTACACTACTACCATGTCACAGGCCATATTGTAACACATACTGTTTTGCCCTATTTGCCTTCTGAATGTTTTGTTAAGAACTGGAACTCTGGTTACTTGTTGTACCTGTGAGGTCTTCACAAAATTTAAATCAACTTTTGGAACTTGTACATCCAGACAATGAAGGATCTGCAAGTCTTTTGCAAGGAGAGGGGGTTGCCTGTGAAGAGGAGATCCACAAGGTGGGATCTTGAGGCATCCCTGGTATGTTATGAGGAAACACATTGGGTACCAGATGACTCTAAGGAGGCGTCTGAGGGGGAGGATCATCAGCCAGAGTACCAGAGGACAGTGGCACTAAGAAGGAAACATGGGAGGAAAGATGGGTTTGTAAAGAAAAGTAGGATCCAAGCTCATGATTGGAGACTGACAGAGTTCAACTGGGAACTTAAGAGGGCTGAGGCTAAGAGAGCCATAGCCCAGGATAAAGAAAAGTGTGTTGCTCAGGAACTGAGATTGACTGGGCTGGAGGTAGAAGCTGTGAGGGTAGAGTTCAGCTTAGATGTTGGCAGTAAAAGTGTTATGTTCAGTACTGACATGGGGGATGTACACATACACACAGACTTGGTGCCCTGCTTCAAGGAGGGGGTTGACATGCACCAGGGGGTTCAGGATTGTGAGATAGCTCCAGTGGTGCACAGGGTCCCTGAGGTGAATTGGAAAACAGGTACAGGTGATAAAATTCCAATTGTTGGGAGGGATATTCTACTGACTAGGTGAGAGGTGCAAGGAGAGGGGTACCCCCATGGTAGAATCTCTGGTAGGTGAGTATGGAGGCCACCCAGAAGAGTATGGGTTGAGTGACAGCAACAGTCAGATACTGTCTCATCAGTCTTGTGAGGGTGATGTGGGGTTCTTTTCTGAGGCACTGGATGGTTGAGTGAGAGGCTGTACAATTTGAATGCTGGTGTGCATATGTTCAGTCCATGTTTTCAAGAGGTATGCCACCTCAAACACATTTCCCCCAAATTTCTGTGGTGGAAAGTTCTGGAATCTGTGTGGATCTACAAATTTCCACCCACCCCACATACCCCAAAGTCTTCCAAGAAAAATGGTACCTCACTTGGGTGGGTCGGCCTAGTGCATGCGACACGAAACGGTGCAATTTTGCAATGAAAAATGACCCTTTTTTGGCAAAGTGCCTAGCTGTAGTTTTTTAACCCTACCTCTGCCGGCACCTAGAGAAACCTAGAAAACCTTTACATTTTTTAAAACTAGACACCCAGGGAAATCCAGGATGGGGTGACTTGACTGCTCCCACCAGGTTCTGTTACTCAGAATCCCTTGCAAACCTACAAAATTGTCAAAAACAACACATTTTCCCCACATTTCTGTGGTGTCAAGTTCTGGAATCTGCGTGGATCCACAAATTTCCACCCACCCCGAGTTCCCCAAAGCCTTATGAGAAAAATGGTACCTCACTTGTGTGGGTCGGCCTAGTGCATGAGACACGAAACGGTGCAATTTCACAATGAAAAATGACCCTTTTTTGGCAAAATGCCTAGCTGTAGTTTTTTAACCCTAGCTCTGCCGGCACCTAGGGAAACCTAGCAAACCTGTACATTTTTAAAAACTAGACACCCAGGAGAATCCAGTATGGGGTGACTTGACTACCTCCCTCCAGGTTCTGTTACCCAGAATCCCTTGCAAACTTAACAAATTGTCAAAAAACACATTTCTATGGTGGAAAGTTCTGGAATCTGCGTGGACCCACAAATTTCCACTCACCCCGCGTTCCCAAAAGTCTTATGAGAAAAATGGTACCTCATTTGTGTGGGTCGGCCTAGTGCCTGTGACACGAAATCTTGCAAAACGCAACGTGGTCAAGCCTTAATTTCGAAATGAAAAATGACCCTTTTTTGGCAAAGTGCCTAGCTGTAGTTGTTTAACCCTAGCTCTGCCGGCACCTAGGGAAACCCAGCAAACCTGTACATTTTTAAAAACTAGACAACAAGGGGAATCCAGGATCGGGTGACTTGACTGCCTCCCTCCAGGTTCGGTTACCCAGAATCCCTTGCAAACTTAACAAATTGTCAAAAAAAAACATTTTCCCCACATTTCTGTGGTGGAAAGTTCTAGAATCTGTGTGGATCCACAAATTTTCACCGACCTTGCGTTCCGCAAAGTCTTCTGAGTACCTCATTTGTGTGGGTCGGCCTAGTGCCCGCAACAGGAAACGGCGCTAAACACCACGTGGACACACCTCAATTTCGCAGTGAAAAATGACCCTTTTTTTTGGCTAAGTGCCTGGCTGTAGTTTTTGAACCATACCTCTGCCTGCACCTGGGTAAACCTAGCAAATGTTGGAAAAGTAGACACCCAGGGGAAGCCAGGGTGGGGTAACTTGAGTGGCTCCCACCAGGTTCTGTTACCCAGAATCCCTTGCAAACCTAAAAACTTCCCCTCATTTCTGTGGTGGAAAATTCTGGAATATGCATGGATCCACAAATTTCCTCCCAACCAGCCTTCCTTCAGGTCTCCCGATAAAAATGGCACCTCACTTGTTTGGGTGGGTCAAGGAGCTGCGACAGGCAAGGGTCCAAAACCTATTGTGGTGACATCAGAATTACCTATCACAAACCAACCTGGTTTTGAAAGGGGGGTCCCATGAGTTTTTGGCCCGGGGCTCAGCGGCCATCTAGGCAAACCTACCTAACCCACACATTTCTTGAAACTAGACACGCAGTGGTCCCCCGGGTGGCAGTAAAAAAACTCTTAAATCAGTTTTGACTACTGTGATGTTCATCTGTCCAATAGGATAACATTGGTTTGCCTCATTACATTTAATGCATCCAACTGTTTGATTAGGAACATGTTTGGTATCCATGAAACTGGAATAAAAAATCTTCCTTAATGGTAAAGTCGAATTTTAAATTACAATTTTGAAAATGCGATTTTTAGAAAGTTTGGAATTTGATGCCTGCAGCCTCCCCTGGGTCACATGACTGGGTCTAACTGAAAGTTAGACTTTGTGAATCCCTCTCAGATAGACACACGATAGATGGATTGGATTTGTCTGAATGGACCATCAGCCTGCAAGTTGGGGAGCAGAGCTGGGCACAGTCTCACTTGCAACTGAAAAGGATGTGCTCTTCCTTGTCACCTTCACATTGTCTCTGCAGCCAGCTTTGGGCCGTGGCAGGGGAGTCAGGAAACTCCAAGCACTTCAAATAGAAATATCTAGAAACTTCTCCCAACTTCAAAGAAGGAACCAGGTTTAAAAATAGGGCCCTCTGACCAACTTTTCATCTCTAGTTCTGTACATGTAGAAGAACTGCCAGAGGACGGCCTGCTGCTGTGGCCTGCTGTGTAATCCACAAGCCTGATCTTTTAGTCCCTAGTATTTACCCAAAAAATCAAAACATTCATAACTCCAGTTCTACAGATTCTATTTTTGATGTTATGGTGTCAAATAATTTATAAACATTTCTAAATTGGAGTGGGACTTTTCTTTTGCTGTTTTTGAACTATGTATGCACTGCTTAACTACTTTACACATTCTATTTAAGTTAAGCCTGACTGCTTCTGTGCCAAGCTAACACAGTGTTAAGCATAATTTAGCAAATTTTGTGCTTCTCCCTGACAGGGATTGTGGTGGTTGCTGGAACAGGTGTCACCACCCCTTAAACCATCAACCCAATTTCTCAAAGCAACTAAATAAGTAAAACTTCTCCATATTTTTATATGCTCTATGATATTAGACAGTTGACGTGCAATCTTTTATAAGAGATGTCTTATTCTCTGATGGCCTAATTTTCAATATGTTTCATGCTTGATACTCTTCAGCTAGAGGATTTAAATTTGACTCAAAGTTGGAAGCATTGATCAGTCTCAGACAAGCAGCTGAATGTTTTTTCAACTCCCTTGGAAGTCTCTGGTTGGAATTATCTTCTTCTGGTTCTTTTTCATGTTTGATAAGTCTGTGATTTTTATACTTCGTCTTGCACCACCTTTTGGGTATTTTTTCCAAAGTTCCAGTCATTGAATTTTGAAGAAAGATGTTTGTCTTCAGCTGCTTCTTTACATGTTTATGCGCAGGTTCATCAGTAGTTGATGACCACTCCACAACAACCCCTCTTCTCCCAATATAGGGGACAATATTCTCTTTTTTAAGAAGATAGGATAAAGTGACCTTATAGTTATTTTTTCCTGAAGTGACATTTTTGATATTAGTCTTTTTGAGGGAGACACTGAGACGTTATACTTGGAAAGAAACCAAGAAATCATAGGTATAGCCATCAAGAAGCCAATGGGTAGTCCATGTAGCAGCGCATATTCACTTGAATAAACAAAGTGCATTTCTTTATAATTGCTGTTCTTGTTTGAAGTTTTATTATTTTGGTTTTTGTAAAAGGCCTGCTGTGCAAGTCG
This sequence comes from Lissotriton vulgaris, assembly GCF_964263255.1. Classification (NCBI taxonomy): domain Eukaryota; kingdom Metazoa; phylum Chordata; class Amphibia; order Caudata; family Salamandridae; genus Lissotriton; species Lissotriton vulgaris. The sequence goes on from NC_141689.1 coordinate 1,469,355,419, forward strand.
TTTAACCCATTCACTGCGGCTGCTATTCCGCCGCAGTGCTAAGGGGCGGGGCGGCCGCGCGGCGGCCGCATGCTGGTGACGGAACCGTTCCGTCACCAGCGTCGGTGGTGCTGTGCTTATGACGGAGCGGTTCCGTCATGGCCCGCCCCGCTCAATAGAACGCTCGGCGCAGGCGCGGAATTCGCGCCGTGCCTGAGCAGCGAGCGGGCCATGACGGAACCACTCCGTCATCAGCACAGCGCCACCGCAGCTGATGACGGAGCGGTTCCGTCATCAGCAGACAAGGGGTTAATAGATTTACAAGCACGGTCCGAAGAGCTAAAATCTTTTAATTTACTCGCAAGTCACTGGTGTATAATTATGTTGAAACCACCTTTCTCCACAATACACGTGGTGCAGATAAAGTCAAGGAAAAACAGCAAAGCTTAAACTATACAAAGCTCAACTCGACTCACCTACACTGGAGCAGCAAGCCTCACTGTCACCTTCTACTTTCCCAAACTTCCAATAATCACTCACCACATCGGTCAGCTATTGCAGCTGCCCGCTAGATAACAATGCAGGTGCCTGATAGGGGTAAGAGCTTGCAGGCGAGAAAACACCCTAAATCTTCACTCACCCCACTGGCCAGCTACTGCAGGGGCTTGATAGGAGCTACTGAGGGTGCCTAATAGGGGTTAGAGCTTGCAGACAAGAACATGTCCTAATTCTACGTCACTCTGAATTCCCTTTACATCCTTTTAGAGTATAATGCAGGCCATGGATCACCCCTCCTTTGGGCTCCCCAGGATTAGGGACCAGCTGGAAGGGATCAAGAAGCCCCTGCAAGTACATAGTTCGACTGTAACTTATTTTTACTGATTACGGGGGTCTCACGGATGCCTCTTTAATAACCATCAGTGGTCCAAACAACCTCACTGGGGCAGCAACAATATGTAAACGAAAGTACCTCAAAACACTGATCCTCCTGCACTTCACATGCCATGCACAGCATCCAAAGTACCACTTGATATAATTAGTCCGGTGCTCTAAGGCTGTGGAAAAAAACTGCCTAAAACCGAGTTCTTTCATAGGTGAGCCTACAGAAGTCGATACAATTCTCCGTAGCTCAACTCTTCGTCAGCTGGTAGATGCAGTCGACCAGTTTGAGACTGAGTTAAACCATAGTGTGGCAGGAGGGAATGAGCGTGGCGGTTGCTTCTTCCATCTCAGCATACACAGGGGATCAGAAGTCTACAAGACAATGCTACAGTGTAAGGAGGAGGAGATTTTACAGCATCAAATAAAGATTTTCAGTGCATGTACACTTTAGCCCTCTATCAATTATTGCATTAATATGCAGGGATAAAACAAGTGGTCCACATCAAGACCCGATCCCAATGACAAGCACATGAAGAGAATGCCCTAACATAATATCTGTTTTGCATATTCAGGTGGACTGTTTCAATATCTCCTAAGATAGTACACTTACCAAATGTACACTTCTGAAATTCAACATCACTAGGCACGTAGTGGTATCTGCATCCTCAGTTCCTCGTCTGCTTCTTTACTCCCATATTGTTTTGACAACTTTTTAAAAACATTTTATGGTAAAAGGTCTATATGACCAAATACTTAAGAAACATAGCACACTAGACCGAATTCCACTAAAGCTCATCTTATCACCTCTCCTCTTCAGTTCCTACATGCTTCCTCTCGCACACTTGATTAGAGAGAGGAGCAATGACTAAAAAAATGGATGACGATAACTCCCACCTCCTAGATGATTTCGGCAAACAACAGTATTCCGAAAAATGTTTTGTGTGGCTACCTCGTTTCAGTCAAGAACTGAGTACAACTCAATGGACTTTGATTCAACAGTGGTGAAACTCAGATATTGCTGACATACAAAGTTGCCCATATCTACCTAATCTTGATCTGACCCACCCAGTTAGAACATCTATCTAATCCTATAGCATTAATATGCAATCTACCAGTTTTTTGGCTCACATCTTTCGTTAACCATTGTGTAATGGCCACTGTAAGACCAGAATATTTCCTCTTGTATGACTCCCTTAAAATCAGACCAAGGTTGGAAGTTGCAAAGCAAAATCCTTTTAATCAAGGAGGTATGATATCTAGACTGCAATACATTATGATTGAATGCATAGGTTGCTCAACACAATCCATACAGAAACATCGCAATATGTGAAACAGGGCAACATGTATCAATCACGGTCTGAGTAATTTGAGGTCTCTCCTGCTCTGGTTGATACTGGAACACCAAACCAAACACAGTGTCTTATGCCTTGTCTTAAAAGTGATCAAAGAGAAAGCCTAGAAGTATCTACCAGGCTATTTCCTATACCACAAGTCATTCAAAACAACAATATGCACCTTGATTGCTTTGAACCCCAACTTTTATCTAATACCAAGTCAACTGGATTTAAACTGGACACCCTCACCCTCAAATTGCACACTCTCATGGAAACAAAGATGTCACGCACTAATTCTTTCTACAGAATAACGTGAAATTGCTCCTCCATGAAAGCAACTTGAGAACTGCTATTCAAGCCCTTTTATCCCTGCTTCTTGATGGAGGAAACACCCTGCTCTTAGCCTCCAAGACTCAACACTAGCTCTCATAAAGTGCATCCGATGTGCCACAGCATGTCTCAAACTGGGCCTGAAGAAATATGATCACATCACCCCCAGTTTGAAGAAACCCCACTAGTTCCTCTGTAGGCCTAAACCATCTTCAAAACCAGCTGCATCATCTGAAAATCCACATAAGGGCACCCCTGCCTGTCTGCATATCAAGTTTATCATCTCCAGTGACTTGGCAGATACACACCTAGAACACAATGAGAATCATTATGATGAAATATAAAAAAGAAAATAACAAGGCAACAGACAACAGGTCATTTTCACTTCAATTTAACTTTTTAGAGTCAGGAGCCACATTCTATCAGGCCACTACCAGGCCTGGTCACAACCACAATAAACTACAGCCACACTCTCGATGCTGTATGCATACATAAGGAAGGCGAAGGGCCTCCTTAATAATGCTGTCTGGTCAGACCTGGCTGTCAGGATGCAGGTGACCTCCAATGTACTGTAGTAGCCGGGTGGCTCACTACAGCACCCATGATCTGAAACAACTCACTACATCTCTTATAACCTTAATCAATTTAAAAAAATAGAAAAATTAACAATTAGATAAAAGTTTTATGTTGATGTGTCCTTGATTCTGCGTGCATGCAATGTCCACAGCACACAGCTGTTTACTGAGAATATATTCAGCACAAAAAGTCTCTGAGCCTCTCGACAAGTCTGGTATTACGGGCAGGTTGTAAGGGCAGCCATGGGTGTTCGGTTCCCCACTAGACCTTGGCTGGCTGTCTTCTTCTTCTTTGGGAGTCCCTATTCTGGGAGTGCAGCCATAACTCTGACAGTGATCCTCATAAATCTGAGCACTGACATCTTCCTGACTCTGTTCATTCGGGAAACAACCTTTACAACGCAACTTTTACAATGCACTACCATTACAATGAAACTTTTACAACGCAACATCCATTACATCGCATGCCATTACAACGCAACCATTACAATGCATGACACTACAACGCATATCACTACAACACATGTCATTACAACGCAGTCATTACAACGCATACCATTACAACACATACCATCACAACGCATTGTACCCTTACCCTATCCAACACTTACCATACTATTGCACCCCCTGGAGTTAGAATAGTAATTTTTACCCCAACACTATCCAGCACTTACCCTACCGTTGCACCCCCTGGAGTTAGAATAGTAATTTTTACCCCTACACTATCCAACACTTACCCTACTGTTGCAACCCCCTGGAGTTAGAATAGTAATTTTTACCCCTACACTGTCCAATACTTACCATACATGCAATGTAATGGAATGCGTTGTAATTGTATGCGTTGTAAAGGTAGTATGCGTTGTAATGGAATGCGCTGTAAAGGTAGTTTTTAAAAATTCATTGTAATGGCATGCGTTGTAATGGAATGCGTTGTAATGGAGGTTGCGCTGTAAATAAATGTGTTGTAAACGTATGCGTTGTAAAAGTATGCGTTGTAACATCATACATCCGTGAGATCACCATTTTCACTGTCATTCTGTCTCATGCTTGGAATCTTCCGGAATGAAGACACATTCCTTGACACCTCTGTGTCCTCTCTTTTTTCTGTCACCTTGGTCCCCTTTATCTTCACCACTTCCCATGTCCTTTCTCAAAATGGGTACAAAACCTCCACCCTGGGTGGTAATCTTTGATGACCACTTGATCACCCACTCACAGGGTGGGTTCCACAGCTCTCCTGTCACAGCTGCTGACTCTTTCATTCTTACCTCTTCTTTTCTACTGAGACGTGTAGGCATTGAGGAGAGCAGGCTGACAGTTTGGTTCAGCTGGCAAGTGGTTTTGCAGATGCCATCTCATCAGTAGAATGCTTGGAGCACACTCGGTGGTGCTGTGGGGAGTCTGCCTGTAGGCCCTTAGGAACTGGTGCAGACAGCATTTGGTGTCTTCACAATGCTCTACTCCAACTCAGAGAGCCTTGTTACGTGTTCTTTTAAGCATTTCCACTTCTCCGCTAGCTTTTGGACATTGGGGCATTATGAGTTGGCCTGGGCGGTACATTCCATTCCGCTCGCGGAATTTGGGTAATTTGGGTAATTTTGCGTTCCGCTGAGAATGCAAAATTGCCCAAAATTCTGCATTCAGCAACTTCGCAAAATGTTTTGCTTGTTGGCGTTCTCAAATGCGTGTTCGCAACATATTTCCCCTCGAGCATGCAAACAGCGATTGTGAACAGTAAAAAAGCATTGCGAACAAGCAATTCCGTGTGTTTGGGGAATTTCTGCATGTTCGCGGGCATTTTTACAGTTTCGCAGAGATTCGCGTAGGATCACTGAAATAATATCGACTGACAAAATATCGACTTGCCAAAATATCGTGGACAAAATATCGACAGTCAAAATATCGAGTTTGTATCTACAAACAGGTAAGTACAAAAATATCGAGTACAAAATATCGTTAACAAAAATATAGATGTAAAAAATATCGACTTTATTAAAAACAGTGTTAAATTAAATTAATATTAAATTTTAATTACTAAAATATACTTAAAACGACTTAAATTAAATTATAATAATAAAATAATAAATGAAAATAATAAAAATAATTTTTTTAAATCTTATTTGTTGACCCTGAACCCTAAAAATACCCCTTTACCCAAAAACCCAAAACTGACCCTGAACCCTAAAAATACCCCTTTACCCATGACCTGAAAACTGACCCTGAACCCTAAAAATACCCCTTTACCCATGAACTGAAAACTGACCCTGAACCCTAAAAATACCCCTTTACCCATGAACTGAAAACTGACCCTGAACCCTAAAAATACCCCTTTACCCATGACCTGAAAACTGACCCTGAACCCTAAAAATACCCCTTTACCCATGAACTGAAAACTGACCCTGAACCCTAAAAATACCCCTTTACCCATGACCTGAAAACTGACCCTGAACCCTAAAAATACCCCTTTACCCATGAACTAAAAACTGACCCTGAACCCTAAAAATACCCCTTTACCCATGACCTGAAAACTGACCCTGAACCCTAAAAATACCCCTTTACCCATGAACTGAAAACTGACCCTGAACCCTAAAAATACCCCTTTACCCATGAACTGAAAACTGACCCTGAACCCTAAAAATACCCCTTTACCCATGAACTGAAAACTGACCCTGAACCCTAAAAATACCCCTTTACCCATGACCTGAAAACTGACCCTGAACCCTAAAAATACCCCTTTACCCATGAACTAAAAACTGACCCTGAACCCTAAAAATACCCCTTTACCCATGACCTGAAAACTGACCCTGATCCCTAAAAATACCCCTTTACCCATGAACTGAAAACTGACCCTGAACCCTAAAAATACCCCTTTACCCATGAACTGAAAACTGACCCTGAACCCTAAAAATGCTCCTTTACCCAAAATTTATCAATATTATTTAATTACCAATTAATTATTAATTAACAATAACAATAAAGTAAATATATTAGAACATTAGGTGTAATTATTTTAATAATTAATATTATTTTATCAAAATTAATTACTTAAAAATAACACAAAATTATATATATAAAAATGTACTCTAATTAATGTAATTAACTAATTACAATTAATTAATTAACAATTATTTACTAATACAAAATATATTCAAAATTATATTAATTAATTAACTAATTAATATTAATTAATTATCAATTAATTATTAATTAAAAATATTAACAAACATATATTAATTAATTAATTATTATTAAATTACTTCCCACCCTATTCCCCTATAAACCCACAACCCGCTACAGAATTACATTACGCAATTATTATCAAAACAAAATTCATGTAATAAAATATTTTATAACATTAATACACACTATTCACACATATTATTACATAAAAATACACTATAAAATATTATATATTATTAAAAAATCGATATTTTTGCTATCTATATTTTATACAGTCGATATTACTTCACTTACCTGAAAAACGATATTTTTGTAGTCGATATTATGTCCAGTCGATATTTTGTCCAGTCTATATTTAAAACTCGATATTATGTCCAGTCGATATTTTGGAGTCGATATTTTGTCTCTATACCATTCGCGTAATGTGATTACACAAATTCCGCCCACCCCTAATTAAGAGACAATGTCTGATGTTCAGTTGGCGAAAATACTCACGGAATTCCGGGCCTTGAAAAGGAGGGTCGTTGTCGATCTTGATTTACACCTGAAGCCCCAACAATGCAAATTTATTTACCAGCACAGGCTTAAGCACTCAAAAGCAGTGGAATGAACAAGTCCAACAGCAGGGAATTTGGTGTGGCTATTTATGATTTTGAGTGACAATATGCTGTCCAGAAAACTACCAAAATCCATACTCACAGCTGTGAGTAAGTGGCTTTTGTGAGGACATGAGATACGGGAGGCTCACCTCTCATGTTGATTCAGGACTGACAAGTCTGCACTCGCTCCTCGACCAGATGATCCTTGCCATGGAACGACACTACAGATTATCAGCTGGGTTGTTGCGGCTGGTTGAAATATCACCTCAAATGAATATTGCTACAACTTAAATGCTCACCAATCGATCCTTGCTGGCCCATTGCGAGGGGTGCCAGTAAGCCCATCGAATGGTCAAAGCCTGTCTTTCTTTTTCAATATATTGAGTATGCCCTACCATCAGTGCCCTGCTCGCATATGCTATGGGGACTCATTCACCTTCCCTCTTCATCTGCAACAGTACAGCGCCAAGCCCGACTGGATTAGCGTCCACGATAAGTTCTGTTCAAGGGGTTGGATTGAAGTACGCCATGGTGGCGTCATGTAAAAAGGTGATCTTAATATCTTTGAAAGCGTTTACTGCTAGAACATCCTTCATGGTCAGTGCTCTCAGGGGGTCCGCCAATATGGCTAACTGGGGAATGAAACAGCTGCAGTAATTGGCCATCCCCAGAAAAATGCAGACCTCAGTAGTGCTTCTAGGAATGGCAGCGGTCTTGATAACTTCAATCTTCAATGGGTCTACTTGGAGGCCATCATTGGAAAATTTGTATCCAAAGATATCTATTTCATGAACGTAGAGTATACATTTTTGGAGGTGAAGGGTCAGGGCACATAAAGCCAGGCATCGCAGAATATTCGTCAGCCTGGCATGATATTCTTCAAGCATGCTGGAGAAGATGAGAATGTTGTTGCTTTAATTTATTACACCTTTTAGGCTAGACAGCGCTTCCCTCATTGCGTTCTGAAAAACATCCGCTGCAGAGGACACTCCAAAGCTAAGACAATTGAAACAGCAGAGTCCTAACTGAGTAGAGAATGTTGCTATGTATCTGCTGGACTCTTCCAGTGACAGTTGATCATATCCAGAATTCAAGTCTAGTTTGGAAAACCATTTTGCACCAATCAAATCAGCCATGAGTTCATCAATGGTTGGTGTAATATGCCTTCTCCCGCAAATGGCCTTGTTGGGCAGTCTCATATGAATGAAGAGCCATATTGTGCCAGGCTTCCAGGTTTTGGGACAATAAGCAGCAGTGAGACCCACTGCGTTGGGCATATCACCTTCTCCATTATGCGGTCTTATTCCAGCTGTTCCAGTTCTTGCTCTACTTGCTGGTGAAGGTGAAAAGGCAGTCTATGGTGGTGCAAGGCTACAAGTCGCACAGGATCATTAATATGGAGTTTCACCTGGATGCCTTTTAAACACCCCAACTCCTCAAACAGCACGGGAATTCATCCATGATGCTATCAGAATTTGACAAGTTGACCTGTCTGTGCCAAAAACACTAGCCCCAAGTCCTTCAGCAATGTGACCCTCTAATAGGGTTCCAGTACTATCCTTGGTCACATGGAATTTGGTTCTTGTCTTCGCGTCACCTGCTAGCGACCTCAACTTCAATGACCCCCCGCACCCGGAACCTTCATTCAAACCAGAGCGACTTTGCCACGTACTAACTCCCCGCACTACGGGGACTATTTACCTTAAAAGTTTCTACACTACCCGCGTCTTAAATACGTGGACAAGGACATACTCCAGAGTTAATCACCCTGAGGACTGCATTACTTAGCAACACCGCTTATCAAAGTATCTCCACACATCCGCTGGAGTACAGCACTTCTGAATCTACGCAACTCGTATTCTGACGGATACTAAAACCCGGTCTCTAGCAGAGCCGGGTTGGAATTATTACCGGCACCGCGACCTGTGGTTTCCTATCCATTATCTACAGCCCTGAGGAGTCGCAGAAATAGTGTGTTTTCTTGCGACAAAACACGTGTCGGCTGGCTATCCATGAACAATAAAAGAGGAACCTAAACACTGGTGGTCCACTCCTTCGCCCATGAAATTTGAACTTTTATGTCCATTGAGACATCTGTTTTGCTTGAACTTTTATATAAGTGTGCAGCAGGTTTTGCTTCCAGTTAATAGCTTGTTGCCTCATGCTGCAGGGTCTGGTCATCCCCTCTATTCTCCAGCAACAACTGCTGAATATTTAGAGATTTATTCCCTTTTGCATTCAGTCTGAACCCAGTGGTTTAAAGGTGATAGACTTTTGAAAAGTTATTCAATCCTTCACACTTCAAATTCATCTTCCTTTGTGGCCATTCCGCAGCTTCCAGCAACTTTCTCTTTCTTTCTGGCCATGTTCATTCCCCTTGCTCACTCTGGGCACCCCTGGATGGCCACCACCTGTTCCTCCTAGACCTTCACAGCGTCAGCCACCATGGGAGCTGCAGAGCAACAGGCGAGTGCGGATTCCATGGCTCAGGTCTGACTGTCAGCAACCTAGTGATACCAGGCTAGGATTAGGATTTCATCCAGTGTGATGTCGGATTGATGCAATATCAGCTTTTGGAGGTTAGAAGATCTGCAACTTTCTTGTCTATCCCAGTGCGTATCCTTTCTAGCTTGCACAGCCTTGCAAAGAAAGTGTCTACTGACTCTCCTTTTACATTGTGTGCTTGTTGCAGTTTGAATCGTTCATAATCCAGATTCAATTGTGGATTGAAATGTCTATTTAGAGTGGCCACCACCATATCAAATCATCATCCACCCCCATGTTGCATAAATTCTTGAATAAATCATATAGTTCATCACCACCCATCTGAAGCATCAGAGAATACTTCACAACACTGTCCATCTCACGCATTGCCCAAAAGAAATTCTGCAGCCTTTCAACTCACGGATACCATCTTGGTGCCACCTTCGCCGGATCAGATAACAGTTTGAACAGTGGTAGTGCTGCCACTGGGACCTGTGAGCTTCTCTGCTGCATCAGTAGCACGGCTGCGGCAGGTGCAGCATCCTGGAATGGTGCTGATATGGTGCTCTCCTCCTGCATTGACACAAAATTGCAGGTGTGTCTACTTGGTGCTCACAGTCTTCCTTTGTCTGGATGGCAGTGACTCCTGGTTTAGTGCATGCTGGGAAGCTCTTTTCACAATCTGTGCACAGATGCGCACCAGCGCACTACTTGGAGATCTGTTCCCTCTTCAACTGACAGTCTTTACTGCTCATGTGTGGCAGGATGACTGGGAAGCACTCCCCTCCCACTTGGTAGACACACATGCACAGTCACTCCTATTGGGCTTCAGACAACTGCAACAAGGCCATCCGGCATCACCAGGTAGCGGGCAACATTCCGACACTCTCACTGAGCAATTAGCAGGTCCATGACAGAAACTGTGGCAGGCTCTCAGGTTGCTGTGCCCAAGTCACATGGTGCTGCAGCATGCAGAAACTCCTCCCCAGTGGGCTGAAAGTTTGCCTGCACACACCAACTGGAACTGGTGGGGCAGGGCGTGGCAGGAATGATGCCTGCGCCTTTACACTCATACCCTTAGGACTGCCGGAAGGGCTGAGCCGCACCTTTGGAGCCACGGCACCCAGCAAGGAGTGTCACTACTATGCACACAGAAGCAGGGCCTCGTAGGAGAGTGGGTCACACTGGATGTGACACTCCTCACTGTAGGCAGCATGGGACGGGTATTGCCCCCCTTGTCGCCAGTTTTAGAGTCAGTGGCCATACTCCATTAGGCTGTAACCAAGCCTGGCCACAACCACAATTAACTACAGCCCCACTTTCGCTGCTGTACGTGCACACAATCACCTTGAGCGGCCAAGTGCCTCTTTATTAAATCTGTCCTGCCTAGCCCGGCCATCAGGATGCGTGCCAACGTACCAAAGTGGCCGGGTTGCTCACTACAGCACCACTGGTCTGTCTCCCTCCTCCCTCTGTCTGCCTCCCTCTGTCTGTCTCCCTCCTCCCTCCCTCTGTCTCCCTGCATCTGTCTCCCTCTGTCTCCTTGCGTCCGTCTGCCTCTGTCTCCATGCATCTGTTTCCCTCTGTCTCCCTCTGTCTGTCTCCCTCCTTCCTCCCTCTGTCTCCCTCCTCTGTCTGTCTTCCTCCTTCCTCTGTCTTCCTCCTCCCTCTGTCTTTCTCCCTCTCCCTCTCTCTCTCTCTCTCTTTCTCTCCGTCTCCCTCTCTCTCTGTCTGTTTCTCTGTTTGTCTCTCCGTGTCCCACTCTTTCTCCTTTGTCTGTTCGTCCCTGTCTCTGCCTCTATCTTTTTCTGTCCCTGCCTCTATCTGTCTCTGTCTGCCTCTGTCTCTATCTCTTTCGGTATCTGCCCCTGTCTGACTTTTCCTCTATCTCTCTCTGCCTCTATCTGTCCCTGCTTCTATCTCTGTTTCTATCTCTGTCTGTCTCTGCCTCTGCCTCTCTCTGTCTCTCTGTCCCTGTCTCTGTCTGTCTGTCTGTCCCTGTCTATCTGTCTCTGTCTCTATATCTGTCTCTACCTCTGGCTGTCTCTCTGTATCTGCCTCGGTCTGTCTCTATCTGCCTCTGTCTGTCTCTACCTCTATCGATCTCTGCCTATCTTGATCTATGTCTATCTCTGCCTCTACCTGTCTCTGCCTCTACCTGTCTTTGCCTCTATCTGTCTCTGCCTCTATCTGTCTGTCTCTATTTCTATCTCTATCTATCTCTATCTCTGTCTCTATCTGTCTCTGCCTCTTTCTGTCTCTGTCTGTCCCTGCCTCTTTATGTCCCTGCCGCTATCTGTCTCTGCCTCTACCTGTCTCTGCCTCTCACTGTCTATCCCTGCCTCTATCTGTCTCTCCCTGACTCTCCCTGTCTCTATCTCTGCCTCTGCCTCTATCGGTCTCTGCCTCTATCTGTCTCTACCTCTATCTGTCTCTGCCTCTATCTGTCTCTCCCTGTCTCTATCTGTCTCGGTCTCCATCTGTCTCTACCTCTATCTGTCTCTGCCTCTATCTGTCTCTGTCTGCCCCTGTCTCTATCTGGCTCTGTCTCTAGCTGTCCCTATCTGTCCCTATATCTATCTCTGTCTGTCCCTGTCTCTAGCTCTATATGTCTCTGTGTCTCTATCTGTCTCTGTTTCTATCTTTATCTGTCTCTATCTCTTGCTCTGCCTCTATCTTTCTCTGTCTGTCTCTATCTCTATCTGTCTCTGTCTCTTTCTCTGTCTCTGCCTCTATCTGTCTCTTTCTCTATCTGTCTCTTTCTCTGTCTCCATCTCTTTCTCTCTCTCTGCCTCTATCTGCCTCTACCTCTATCTGTCTATGCCTGTCCCTGCCTCTCTGTCTCTGCCTCTATCTGTCTCTGCCTTTACCTCTCTATGCCTTTCTCTATCTGTCTCTGCATTTATCTGTCTCTGCCTGTCTCTCCCTGCCTCTCACTGTCTCTCCCTACCTCGCACTGTCTCTCCCTATCTCTATCTGTATCTATCGCTCCCTGTCTCTATCTGTCTCTGCCTCTATCTGTCTCTCTCTGTCTCTATCTGTCTCTGCCTCTATCAGTCTCTGTCTCACCCTGTCTCTGTCTCTAGCTGTCCCTGTCTCTGTCTGTCCCGGTCTCTATCTCTGTCTGTTTCTGTCTCTATCTCAGTATGTCTCTGTGTCCCTATCTGTCTCTCTGCCTCTAACTGTGTAACTGCCTCTATACGTCTCTGACCTTTTGGAAAGCTTTCTGAAGATGCAGTGAGGTCACAGAGGCCGGCAGTAAACACAGAAGATGGCCGCAGGAGCATATCTAGTGAATCCCTATTTAATACGAATTCACTAGGTATGCTACTGCGGCCGTCTTCTGTGTTTACTGCCCGCCGTGGACACTGCAAGGCAAGGTCCGCAGGCCACCAGTGAAGGCGTGTCGGGCGCTGGCGGCCCGCTGCTGTACTATAAGTACCAGTGATTTGGAACAACATCCCAGTGTCCATAAGGACTGTCACAAACATGCTCCAATCAAGAAAAGAGTTCAAGACACACTTATATAAAGAACACTAAATCATGCTGCGAGCCCCATACGAGTTCTGACTCAAATCAAGTGTTGGCCATATCCTTGTTGTTGATCCTGTACACTGCTTTGTTTCGTTTGGCTAGGTTTGTACTTTACAGATACCACATACATACATTTTGTTGTCTTTCAGTGATTATGTGTACTTTGAGTGTGCTTTGCCACTCTCCTATTTGAACAATTACTGCACTCCTTGATATTTCGCCCTTTCGTCTTGGTGGAGATAATCTTTAAGAATGATTTTGGCTACAAGTTGTTTGCTTTCTTGCTCATATCCAGAACAAGGGGACCGAGATTTTTTAAGCTGGTTCCTACTTCACAATTTACATTCACTTTACATTAAAAAAAACTGCTGCACTGTATCTGAACTCTGTGTTATAGAGTTGACAGTCCAGTAGTTGGGGTGGGAGGAGCTAGGTGGGTAGAGGGGAAGAGGTGGGGTCAAGACAGGAAAGGGTCAGATAGAGTAGGGACGGGGACCGAGCTAGATGCCTAATAAAGAGCTCGTGAATATTCAGTCTGTGTCCTTGTATGATTTGAGGGGGACACGACAGCTGGCGACGAGGGTGGGATACAGCTACAAACCCACCAGAACGAGCCCCGTCCCGCAGCGTAGAGCGACCAGAGCTCCGCTGTGACCGTGGTCCCGAGGCGCCACGGGAGAGACCCGACGCAATCAAGAGAAGTCTGAGTGTGACCAGGCGGTCCTCAGAACGGGTGAAGAAAGCAAGCAGTGCGCCAAGTGAGGGCGCCGAGAAAGAGAACCGATCGCGCTGGACGCGCGAAGCCCGCCAGGATCAAAGGCAGGGCGCCGGGAGAAGAGAGCCGGTCGCGCTGGAGGCGCGAGACCCGCCTGAAAATCCGCCAAACCGTGAGTGAAAGTCGGGAGCCCACTCCGACATTGCCCCCAGTTCACTGCGCAGCGTTGTGCAGGCGAGAGGAGCGGATGCGCGAAGATTGGCGCCAGGTCGGCGCGCGCGTGATGAGGAGGCAGCGCCGAGTGGCCAGCCAGCCAAACGCCCCCCACAGACTGAGCCTACCTGAAACGGCAGAGACCGGCAGCCACCTGCAAGCGCGAGCCCAGTAGTGCAGCGACGTGTGTGTGCCTCTGAAGAGTGAGAGAATACCTCGTGTCTCACAGAAGGGAGCGGCCATCTTAGAGTCAGGCAGCTTTAGAGACAGACCCTATCGGAATAGAGGGCGGCCATCTTTGGGTCAGGCGGAAAGTCCAAACAAGCACTGGCAGCATCAAATTATCACATTAAAGGGTGGACAACGAGCAATCATTGCCAAGTGAATGCAATAACAAGCAAACAAGCATTGGTACCTACAATAAGAGGCAGAGGGAACTGACACCAGCAACTGCGACCAGGGTCAAGCACTAGAACTGAAAGCTCACCACCAAGATGTCCGACCCTCCCGCGCAAAACGCGCAAAACGCGCAAGAAACGCCCGCCAAGAAGGAAGTCAAAGGCACGCACCTGCGAGCGCCGGAACCCTTGATAATCACGACAGGAAGCAGCATGGGCCTCAAATGGCAGGAATGGCTGGAGGACTTTGAGGACTACATTGAAGGCTCTAGAATCGAGACAGATAAAGACAAGATAATAACCCTTCGCAATCTAGGAGGGCGCGAGATCAGCAAGATAGTGCGAGAGATCCCAACCGACGACAGTGACACCTATAACAAAGTAAAAGATATATTGAACAACCGCTTCCTGCACAAAAGAAATGTAGATTATGAGCGACACAAGTTCCACCAACAGCGCCAGGACAAGGATGAGCCACTAACCTCCTTCATACACCGACTGCGACGCCAGTCCCAATACTGCGACTTCGCAAACTTCTCGCCGGATGCGGCCATCAAGTCCCAAATAATCTCAGGATGCCACTCAGAATCGCTGAGGCGACGGCTGCTAAGGAAGCCACAAGAGCTGGCAGAAATTGAGGAGAATTCCTGGATATATGACCAAGCCGAAGAAAATGCGGCGGATATCGAAGTCAAGCCCAGCACTAGCCGCGAACATGCAAACCGTGTCTCCGACCGACGACATGGACGACAGGACTACAGAGGCAACCCGCGTGACAGATCACGCCGGTCCAGATTCTCACCCAGACGTCGAACTGACCACCGGCCAAAAGATTCAGAGAGGAGAGACCGACGACCTGAACGCACAAGACGGTGTTTCAGGTGCGGGTATGACTACCCTCACTTTGACTCATGCCCCGCTATGGGCCAACGCTGCCGAAAATGTGGACGATCCAATCATTTCGAGGCTATGTGCAGCGACTACCACCGAGAGAAACGTGGCGGCAATGACCGACGTGCCAGCCAGCAAAGATCCTCGAGGACAGAAACCAAACGGCACCATGTCAGAGCCGTTCAGGATGAACCTGATCGATCCCCGGCATCTTCTCACTCCAGTCATGAATCCAGACGTTCCAGATGGGATCGCCGCTCCCCCTCGAGAGACTCCAGGTCTTCATCGTCCCGGCGATCGTCCTACACCACTGAGTATATCAACATTGCTGACAACGATCAGCTCAAACGCTACCCACGGCTTGACATCATGGTGGGCAATCATGCGGCAAAATTCGTCATGGACAGTGGCGCATCACTCAACTACATCTCTGTTGCCGAGCATGAGCGAATGGTCCCCAAACCTCATCTGCGTTTTGCACCTGTCCGGGTGTACACCTGGATGTCACGAAAACCTCTCCCGTGCCTGGGCAAGTTCGACACCACCCTCACGCACGGCGGCACCACCATTCCAGCAGTCATCCACGTCATCAAAGGACCCGATGCCGACTGCCTACTGAGCCTCCCGACTGCTGAGCGCCTGCGACTGGTGCACATCCTATTCAACGTGAACGACAGCTCCAACTATGCCGTGAAATTTCCATCTCTGTTCCAGGGCCTGGGCAAGCTGAAAGGTCGGCAAGTACATCTGCATATCAATGAGCGAGTCAAACCAATTGCTCAACACCCGCGGCGAGTGCCCTTTCATCTGCAATCTGCAGTAGCCCAAGAGCTGCAAGATCTCCTGGACGCTGACATCATCGAACGCACCGAAGGACCCACGCCCTGGGTGTCCCCGGTGGTTATTGTACCCAAAAAAGGGACTCCAGACAAGGTCCGTCTCTGTGTAGACATGCGCCTGCCGAACACGGCAATCGAAAGGGAAAGGCACCTTGGTCCACACCTAAGCGACATGATTACGGCACTCAACGGAGCTACGGTCTTTTCCAAACTGGACCTCAATAAGGGCTACCACCAGCTCGAGCTGGATGAAAGCTCTCGCCCCATCACCACCTTTGCCACACATCTTGGCCTCTTCCGATATAAACGTCTCAGCTTTGGTGTCTCCTCGGCTGCCGAAATCTTCCAAGAGGCGATACGCCTGATCATTCACCACATCCCGAACTCACTCAACTACAGTGATGACATTCTGGTGTACGGCACAAACCTCCGAGAACACGACATCGCCCTTGACCGCGTCTGCCATGCTCTAATGGACGCAAACTTGACTCTTAATAAAGACAAATGCGAATTCCATCAATCAACACTGAAATTCTTCGGCCACATCTTTTCATCAAGCGGCATGAAACCCGATCCAGACAAGGTGGCTGTGCTCAACAACACCAAAAGCCCAACTGACGTGAACGATCTGCGCTCCTTTCTCGGGATGGCGAGCTATTGCGCTCGCTACATCCGCGACTACGCCACCATAAGCCACCCACTGAGGCTCCTCACGAAAGCCAACCAGCCTTTCAACTGGACTCCGGAATGCGAGCGCGCCTTCAGAGACATCAAACAGGCAGTGGAATCATCTGACTGCCTGTCCTACTTCAATCCCAGACGGAAGACAGAGATCACCGTAGATGCCAGTCCGGTGGGCTTAGGGGCGATCCTGGCTCAGTATGACGACGAGTCGGAACAACGGAGAATCATTGCCTACGCCAGCCGAAGCCTCACCGATCCGGAAAGGAAGTATTCCCAGCCCGAGAAGGAGAGCCTGGCGGTCGTGTGGGCGTGCGAGCACTTCCACATCTTCATCTATGGGAAACACTTCACGCTCATTACCGACCATCAGGCACTCGTAACGATCTATGGAAATCCAAAGTGCAAGATGCCCCCCAGGATTGAGCGGTGGGGCCTCCGCCTGCAGGAGTACACGTTTACAATCGTCCACAAACCGGGGAAGGGAGAGAACCCTGCTGATTACATGTCCCGCCACCCCCGGGACTCTGCAGAGACACCTTCTTCCATAGCAGAGGAATACATTCATTTCGTGTCAAGTCATGCTCGCCCACCAGCCATACCAATGCACACCATCAGGGAAGCAACCAACGAGGACGCTGTTCTACAAACTGTGATGAAACGCATACTATCCAACAGGTGGAGACATCATCCACAAGACGAAAACGAGAATCCTGATGTTAGGAAAGAACTCCAGGCTTTCCGACACGTCTCTGATGAACTTTCAATAACCGAAGACGGCCTCCTCCTAAGAGACCACCGGATAGTCATCCCAGCCACCCTGAGACAAGGAGTAGTCGACCTAGCGCATGAGGGTCATCGAGGGGTCGTATCCACCAAGAGAGCACTCAGAGAGCGTGTCTGGTTTCCAGCCCTAGACCAGATGGTCGAGGACACTCTGAAGGACTGTCATCCCTGTCAACTAACCAGCCCCAACACTCCGCCTGCACCACTTCAGATGACCCCACTACCAGACGGGGTGTGGCAGGAAGTTGCAATGGATTTCTATGGGCCTCTGCAGTCAGGGAAATATGTAGTTGTTATCGTGGATGAGTACTCCCGATTCCCGGTGGCTCAGTTTATCCCCTCCACCAGCGCCACCTGTACTCTCAAAGTACTTGAAGAGGTCTTCGCAACCTGGGGCGTTCCCAGAATCATCAAAACAGACAATGGGCCCCCATTTCAACGGACATGAATTCGGCGACTTCGCGAAACAGATGGACTTCCAGCACCGCAGGGTCACCCCGCTCTGGCCGCAAGCTAACGGCACTGTTGAAAGGTTCATGTCCACCCTCAAGAAAACCTTCCAACAGGCCACTGCCGAGAAGAAGGATCTGCAAGCGGCACTGAACGAAGTCCTCTGTGCCTACAGAACCACTCCTCACTCCACGACGGGCGTCTGCCCCACCACTCTCATGCTTGGGAGGACACCGAGAACCCGGATCCCAACCTGGGAAGGAGCGCTAAAGAAGCCCCTCTCAGACCATCAGATCAAAGACATGGCTGCAACAGATCAGCATCACAAGGAGAAGATGAAGGAACATGCTGACCACAAACGGAGGGCACGGTCACCCTCCCTCAAGGAAGGTGACAGGGTTTTCGTCAAACAAGAGCAGCGCCAGAAAACTGACTGTCGTTTCAAGGACGAGCCCCTCACAGTCGTGCAGCAAAAGGGCACCATGGTGACAGCAGAATCAGAGAACAGGCGAGTCACCCGCAACGCATCACACTTTAGGAAATGCCCTCCTGAAAGACATGACTGCACACCTGCAGCTTCCACGCTGGAGAACCCCAGTGTCCCAGAGGCTGGCACACCCGACTCTGCACCTCTCATGGTGCAGGAGCCAGCGGTCGAGAACATTGTGTCTACACCGGCTCGACCCCGACGCCAAGTGCAACCTCCAAAGAGACTGATCGTAGAAATGGACTAAGTTTCACTTTTACTACTGTTTGTTAAGAAAGGGGGAGATGTTATAGAGTTGACAGTCCAGTAGTTGGGGTGGGAGGAGCTAGGTGGGTAGAGGGGAAGAGGTGGGGTCAAGACAGGAAAGGGTCAGATAGAGTAGGGACGGGGACCGAGCTAGATGCCTAATAAAGAGCTCGTGAATATTCAGTCTGTGTCCTTGTATGATTTGAGGGGGACACGACACTCTGCTCAGAAAATTGCTTCTAATTAGTGCATTTTTGCTCAGTTAACACACACACACACACAGACACAGAAAATCATTGTGATTAACTAGGAAATATAATTTGTTTCATTGTGTTAGCTTTACAGTGCCAACGTTAAAACCACTGTAAATGCGCTTGAAAAAACGAGGTCTAGATAGTGCATCTGATGATGGAATGTATGTGTCTGTTTTTATATGCATCTTTTCATTGAATAATGGCAATTTTCATCTAACCTGTCGAAACAATGCTCAACTCGTGATCTACTTGCCATGCATGATCTTTCTGCCCTGCATTGTATTTCCTCATTGTGCGCATTTAGCTGACAGGCTTCAATAAGCTTTCGGCTGGCATGCTGTGCCACAGTGGCATTTTTTCGCTGTGCGCTGATTATAAAAAGATGTGATTGATAAATGGTGCTATTCACAGGAATCTTCGTCTTGGCAACTGAAATTTTTCTTTCAAGTTCCCATTGTTCGTGCCGAGTCGAAAATGCAGCGGCGTTTAGCAGCCAGTTCCCAAATTGCACCGAAAAAGCCATTTACAGTTTTCGACTAATTCCATGACTGCCTTAAGTGCTGATGTGAAACAGGGTGAGAGTGGTTAAGAGATTGTCAAGAGAGCAACGTGAACATTGTGATACATCCCATGTCCCTCACATTTTCAGATCAGTCCGGCAGAATGATGCCTGAGAAGAGGAGGAAGCCACAAAAACGATTTTTAATCGCTGAAAACTGACGAGAATGTCAATCAAAATCATACTAGTGCTGTATAAGGCGCAGAAAGGGTTGAGAGTTAATAGGGGGCAGACCCGGTAGTCTTGGAAGTAGATGAAAGTCGAAGACAACATTACTTCACTCCAGGGGCCTCATTTATGAAAAGTGACGCATTGCTGCGTGAAAACAACGATGCGTCACTTTTCACTGCGCACTCCTTGCAACACCAATGATGCGTCATATTTAATGTATGACGCATCATGTCGCAAGGACTTACAGATGCGTCAGTATTTCTGACGTATCTGTAAGCGCAAAAGTGACGCATTGCTGGAGTGTGTCACAAAAGTGACGCAACTCCAGCAATGCGTTCTTTCACATGGGGAAAGCCCCATGTAAAAGGGCTTGCGTCAGTCTTACGCCTGCTGTGAGGCAGGCGCAAGATTTTGACGCAACAGCATCCTAAAAGTGACGCAGTGAAATCTCATAGATTTCACTGCGTCACTATTACGAGGCTTTTTGCGGGGGAACGCCCCCTCTGCATACATTATACCTGACGCAGGTATAATGTGGCGCAGGGGTTTAAAAAGTGACACATCTACCTAGATGCGTCACTTTTTAAATATGGCGCAACAAGGCGCATTTTTTACACCGCTGGTGCGTCACAAAAAGTGACGCACCGGCGGCGCAAAACTGACGCAAGGCCTCATAAATAAGGGCCCAGGTTTATAGCATTGCTGCGCTGGTGGATTTAGCATTCGATGTTACTACATGTGAAGAATATGTCAAAAACTGTAATGCACCATTGCGCATACACTCGTCACTGTGATGGATTTTTTGGTCTGAGATGACAGAGCAAAAAAACCTACATCCGATTGGACTATAAAATCTAGTTGGCAATATCAAGGCCCTGGGGCACATTTAAAAGCCCCTATTGCAACTGGAACATCACTTTTTCAAACAATCTGGTGGCATAGCGGGATTCACCATATGTACAAGGTGGTGCTAAGCCACATTACGGGGCTTAACATCAACTTGTAATTATGCCCCTTTCTGCTCCAGTAATCTGCAGCAAAGGGACATACAATGATTGTTGCTGTGGGCGTTCCACAGTAACAAAAGAAAAACACATTTCCCTCATTGACCGTAATAAGTTAATAAAGATATCATTCTAATAGACTTTTTAACACATATGTAAATGGAACATGGGTGTCAGACACACAATATTCATATATCCTTTTTATAAAAATATTTTTTATTTTTTTCACAAGATATTCTCTTTTATTTCTTTTCATATAAAATGTATTTCTTTTTTCTTTTTTTCTCTCATAAAGGTTTGTATTGCCTTATATCCAAGTTCATAAGCAATTCATACATTTTGAGCATGAAATTTCATTACTAATTCTTACAAGAAAAGTCAATTTTAACAATCAAATATACACATAATAAAAGCCAATATACAAAACAAATTGTATATCATGAAGCAATTATAGCCCCTGGATAGCACCACTCTTCATCAGTAATTCTCACACAGTCATACTACACGCATTCAAAAAAAATCTGTAAAGGGACTAGATCAAATTAGCAGAAAAGTCTCTCCCCATAGACAAATCTCAGACCACAGTATGAGATTCCGCACTTGGTCAACAAGCAACACCAATTGATTTTTGAATCTGCCCCAAACTTACTGAGACAGAGCCAAAAACTAAGGCCAGGAAAAGCTAAGTTTAATTTCTGCTCATTGATTGCTCTGTCTATGTGTGCTGCATTCAGAGTGTAGAGCCTCCAACACCAGGATTTACCAGTGTAAAGTTACTAAACGTAACTTTGAACATACACTTGGAGATCTCTCCCAGAGTGGCAGATATTTCTCTATGGAAAAGGTAAGGGAAAATTATGGGCCAGATGTAGGTAAAATCAAATTTGCAAATCCTTAATAGAGAATTTTACCCATGCGCTATTAAGAACTCGCAAAATTGAATGTAGGTTGGAATCGCTAAAATATTAGCGAATCCTTAATATTCCTTAATAGCGAATCACAAATTGAGATTCGCTAATATGGAATACCTACCCATTCATTCCTATGGGCTTGGGGGTCTATAGGAATGAATGAGAAGATATACATTATTTGCGATTCGGTATTGAAGAATCGCGAACAGCGGGCTCTATTACAAGGGTGCCAGGGTGTCAGACACCCTGTTGCACCCCTGAAATTTGAATGTGCGCACATGTGGTGCACATACATGCCCTAAGGGCATGAATGTGTGTCACATGTCACTTTAAAAAAAGCAAAAAAGTGTTTTTTTAAAGGAGATAGCTAATTACCACCAACTTGAAGTTGGTGGTAATTAGCAATTCCTTAAGGGTAAAGTGCACTTTCTTTTGTGCTACTTACATTGCATTTAAGGAATCTCAATTTGCGATTCCTTAAAAATTGTGATTCCTTAAATGCAAGAGCAAAATAAGGAACCGCAATTTTGCGATTCCTTATTTTGCTAGTAGGTTTCAACTCACCTACATTGCTCGCAGCCAATTAGCGATCGCAAACACTGAAATTCTTGCGAACTTCAGCGTTAGTGCTCGCTATTTGGCCACCGACATCTGGCCGTATATGTTTATTATTTTGTAAAGAATTATTCTAAAACACTTTAAAGTAAAATATAAATTATTTAATTTGCTTATAACTCTCAACATGCAGCTAAAACCGGCTGTGTAGAGACCCTCCATCCAACCCACAAAGTATGGCCAATCCAGGGGGTTGCTAATGAGAAGCACTACTCCCGTTTTTGATACATGGGCGAGATATTACATCATTGCTGCAAAACCAGCCCTCAATACCGAAACCTGCCCCTACAGGTCGTAAACCAGGCCCCCACCCTACTGGCTCACCAGGAAAATGGTGAGTGCCCGCTATGGCCAGTACTGCACTACATCCAGCCTTTGGCTATGCACAGTGGTGGTTAGCTGCAAGGACTGGCCTTCTGGCAGACACTGCACCTAGCCCACACATACTGTCACAAATACTCTTTTGTCAGTGTGCTGCATGGGTTATCTACCAGTCCTGCCATTTGGCCAGTCTCTCCCTCCCTTCACAAATGCGAACCCATATTCCCATCCATTATTTTTTGTAACATGTCATAAATAATATAATATGTGCAGTCCTAAGAGGTGCATGATGGGGGCTCCAATTATTGTTAGAAGACTAAATTATAACTGGTGTATTTCAGTTATTTCGGTTTTTTTAACATTAGCTTATGTTTAATTTTAACACCTAGGTACATCGTCACTATAACCTTTGTTTTTTTCAGTGAGTTTCCGAAGGTTTTAAAAAAATATTTTCTAAATTGGACCAATAAACAATTCATCACATTCAGTCAACTCCTGCTAGACATGGCACTGGGGCAATTGAAGTAAAGGTTGGCTGCTGGGTCTGCGCCCAACCCCTTTTAGCTGTGCACAGTGGGGGTTGGCCACAAGGCATGGCTTTTTGGTCTTTGCCCAGGACCTGTGTCAACCTAAAATGGGCAGCCAACCCCACTACATACTTCCCTTGGCCATGCCTCTCATTTCATAAACAAGTCCAGACGGTGTCCGCTGCATGTTTCTCTAAAATCAGGATGGTCAAAAAATTCATTAATTTTTTACCGAATAACACCAGAAGAACAATTGTCCAGGAACTGATTACGTCCCACCTGGATTACGCTAACGACCTCTATACTGGACTTGCTTCTGGCCTCTGCCATCGACCTCAGATGGTTCAAAATGCTGCAGTCCGGCTGGTCTGTGGCATCCCCCTGCGTGAACACATTTCCTCTCATAGACGACGACTTCACTGGCTTCCAATCCAAAAAAGAGCAGAATTGAAGGCCCTACCTCTGGCCCATCGGGCAATTAAGGGAAAGGGTTCTGCATACCTTTCCTCCTGCCTTCATCCCTAGAGTAACACCAGACTTCTCCGCTCCAGTTCAAAATATTTCTCATCACTCCCAGATTTAAAAAAGTACGCTCCGGAGGTAAAACGTTCCAAGTATGTGCTACCTCCCTCTGGAACAAACTCCCTCCCTCCATCCGAATGATCCAAGAAGAGCTTCCATTCCGAAAAGCCCTGAAATCATTTCTATTCTGCTAATTCCATCTGAGTCAGAACCAGTACACATTCACACAGGAGCGCCGGGACACCCCGTTGGGGTAGCCGTGCGCTATACAAAATACACTAAATAAAATAAATAAATGCATGCCCCACCTGTATTGCTTCCCACTTATAAAAAAAATGCCCATGCAAAGTTTTACCACATGCTTCCATGGATCCATGCAAGTTATCTTGAGGATGCTTGTACCATACTACTGTACCATGTTGTGGAAGTTTTTGTAATTGGGAACGCATGAGTACTGTCATCTTTCATGGGAGGACCTTGCCTACTCCTGCAAGACTTCAGAAGTATCCACAGCCTCCCCAAATTGTTTAAAACATTTTTTTATCTCTGGGGGTGGGTCCCTCTGTGCCCTTTACCCACAAGTGCTTCGAGCTCCAGGTGCCCCAATCCAACCTTCTTATACCTTTTTAAAAAACTTTACTAGGACACAGGATCAGAGGCCCCAGGTCCTTGGCTGTCACAACATCCTGGGTACTGCATTCCCCATTGGTTGATGAAAGAAAAGACTTCTTAAGACAATATTATTTGAATATTTTTAAAATATTTGGTAACCCGGGAACAGATATCACTCACTTTTCTAGGAGAGCACCTGTTTTCATGTCCAACTCTCTCAACTTTTTAAACACAAAGCGCCTCATTATTATTCCAGTTAAATGAGCGTCTGATCGGCGTCATGTCTGACACGGGCCCGCCCGACAAGGAGTCAGCTGTCCCACTTTCCAAATTACAATTCAACCGCCTTCATGGTGGTCAGAAAGTGTATATTTCCTATTGCGGCTTGTGCTGCGGGCCACAGCACAAGCCGAAATAGGAAATACACCCGTTTTTTATACATCCATGTAGTGCCTGCTACACGATGCATAGATGTTTGGGGGCCCATAGCTGAGGGCCAAGGGGAACAGGGGCCCTGCTAGAAGCCTCAAAAGACCCTTTCCACCAGCCTTTTCATGGCAGAAAAACCAACATGAAAATGCTTTCGGAAACATGCATTGTAATCCCCCCCATTATGATACAGGCCTGGGTCAGACCGCCTGTATCATAATGCGGCAATCAAACTCATGCCTCACATGTCTGGCAGAACGCCACCAACAAGCTGCCTGATCGCCATCCACCTGACATCGTAATAAGGCCCAAAGTTCTTGAAAATTACTGAATCAATTTACAGCAAATAATGAAAAGCACTCTAACTTTCTGTCTTAGTTGGTTTAATTCCATTCAGCCATGTTTTCAATATGAGTGAGTACATTTTCTCATGGATACTAAAATAAGAAATCAATGTTTTGGGCCCATATGATTACTAAATTTTTAGATCAATGTTTTGGCCCCATAACCCATTTTTTTGGCCTGGGCTTGGTGGATGGATCGAAAAACATTCCATGAAAGAACCAAAGTGAATGAATTATGTTTTTGAAACTTTTTGGGTAAATTCAACATGTCCTTACTGGAGGTCGTTCAAGATGATAAACAGCAAATGTCTGGCAAGAGACATTTGATCATGAAATCACCTCACTTACTAGAAACGTGACTTTAGGAATTTTAGGTATGCCTTTCCATTCAACTTCCAAATGAGATGCCATAAAATGTTGTTTTGACATTTTTTTCAGATTTTCCACAATTTGTTTTTTGAATAACTGTTTATACATTTTGGACAGGCCTAATTTTTATTGGAGGTACAACTGAAATCAACTGAAATAATATTTCTTTTTAGATCATTACCAGAGATCTTTCTTAAGTTAAGGGAATGGATACTGTTTGTCAAGCAAGGAGAGAATGTCACTCTAAAGTAAGCAGAAATTATGGTATTTGAATTGGAAGCAAATTTGCTGGACTAATTGAGGTCAATTCAAAAGACCTTTTAAAAAAATACATTTCACTGAAATTACAATGTGCGGAACATTAACCTTGTTTCACTGTGTATAGAGATGCAATACAATGGGGTCTTAAAAAAAGCATAACATGACATATGTAGTAGTGCAGTTCACTTGGATTTAAACATCCCTGTGAATTCAGATTTAAAATTCACAAAAACCCTAACAGAACCAGAGTTACACTAATTGAAACAAGTACTATTTTAAAACTAACACCTTAAGTTGAGCTTAATATTTTTTATTAGAACATTGGAATGTTGGGAGCTCCATTGCAGACAATGGAGTGCTTCCTGCTTCTACGGGCCGGTAAAGGCCCGCAGAGCAACATTCCAATGTTCTACAAAAACTTCCCGAAGCTCGAGGGGATTTATATCCCCTCGAGCTTCGAGAACCCTTTGTTTAATTTGTTAGAACATTCTGCCCTCTAGTGGCAGAATGTTCTAATAGCCTTATAGCCCTTCGTAGAAGGGCTACACCGGCTATTAAAGTCCCGCTGTCTCGTTAAAGTTCCTCGCCTTCAGCTCGGGCCTTTAACGATTCAGCGGGCCTTTAATAGCCAGTATAGCCCGCTACGGCGGGCTATAAGGCTATAGGAATATATCCTCACAACATACTCGCAGGAGATTTTGGTGTCGCATTAAAAGAATCATTCCCAATGACTTTAAAACTCAAATGTAAATCTGGTCTTAACACCAAATGTAAACATTCTCACAAGTTATATGAAGAGAAAGAAACCTTGAAATACCAATCATAAGCCTGGTCCTCTTTGGGAAACACATTTCATGTATAATGAATCTCCAAAGCTGAAATGGTATTGTGTAGGCTGAGTGGTATATTAGTACCTTCAGATGAGGAATTGCCTTCAGGACACAAATGAAGGAGAAGGGGAGTTGAAATCCCTTTTCACAAGACACTTTGGGGCATACTTATAAAAAAGTTAGAGTGCGGTACTGCGTCAAATTTGGCAACGCCACGCTCTGACATTTTTTAAACACATGAATGCGCCATATTCACAAGAATATGGGACCCCCCTGTGTTTCCCCTTACACTGGCACAAACAAAGCTGTCTCGCAACAGAGCAAGCACCCTGCCGCCATGTTGTAAGGGGCCTGCGATGCAGGGGCAAATATTTATGTACAGGAAGGACGACCTTCCTGCACATAAGCAATGAATAATGGTAATTTGCTCTTTCTATGTTTGCTGCAGAATGCAACACAGATGGAAAGAGCAAAATACGTGAAGAAATATATAATTTCTCCTTGTATCACCATCCAAAGACCAGGTATTCTTTGGCATTTCCTTTTGGTGCTGCGCTAGTGTCGTAAATCTGGGGCAGAATCAAAAAGCAAAGGGTGTTGTGGTGGAACGCCCACTACAGCACCCTTTGCACGCACCTTCACCACAAAGGACTTCAGTGGAAGGGGGCAAATTTACAATGTGGCACTAAGCCATGTTAAGTGGCTTAGCACCACCTTATAAATATGTGAATTGCTGCTATGCCACCGGAGCATCGTAAAAAAGTGATGCTCTGCTGGCGATAGGGACTTGTAAATATGCCCCTCTATTTAAATGCTAAAACCTAATGGCGAATTAATCCAAACTTTTAATGGCTATATGATGTATTTCTAAGCATTGCTGAATTGCCTACTGACTAAATGTGGAGTTATCATTGAAGGAGAGAGAAATGTATTAATTCAGTATAAGACAGATTTGGTAAACCAGTCTCTAAAGCAAGTGTAGATATGAAAATACTGAAGGATCTTTCAAAAAATTGATAAAGTGTCTGATAATTCATCAAGACCAGATACATGCCTGGGGACTGTTTTAGTTGAGACTTCCCAAAATCTTGATCATGACCTTTCATCGGTCAAAAAAGAGCATGAATGCAATGTTAACTGTAGTAGAAATGTCCATACCTTCTTCAACCAGGATCTCTTTAAAGGGTCCTCATGTTGTAAACAATGAACATTCAGAATCAGACTTTATCTATGGTAATGATGATTCATTTGACTTAACTGAAGCAGACACGGTGGATTACGTGCATAATTATGACCATTCAGTAACTATCGTCAATTTATTGACTAATTCCATACCCTTGGAGAAATTGCATGAGATGGAAACTCAGATAATCCGGGAAGTTTGGACCTGCCCACTCAAGCGTCAGCAATTATATTGGCAACTAATAAGCATTAGAATGCTGATCACTTAAGCCATGATTGTAAAAATCAGGATGACAAGACTACTCCTTCGATCTATTTAGTGCTGGCCACAATGGCAGCCTTTTGCAATACGCTGACTCAGGTATCAGGCACTTTGACTAATCAGCCTTTGTTATTGTCAGAGCAGGTAATCTTACTAAAACAGACTAATAGTGAGCTGGGACTGCTGAAAGATACCCTCACACCAATATTAGAATAACAATTTAATAGAATTGACATCTGCTTCAAATAACCTGAAATGTTTAGACAACATAGTCAACCTGCTTCAGTTACTCACTACAAAGATCAAGATTCTTGTAATGAACAATAACACACACAGTTGACTCAGGTGCCTCAAACTATCGCAAAATCAAACCTAGGCAACGTTGATGAAGTAGGCTGCCAGGGCTCCAACAGGACTACTTAACAGTGCACTTGGTGGTGCCAAAGTGGCAAAGCAAATAACCATGAATCACATAACCAACAGGATTTTCTGCACACTGTAGCAAGATTCAAACACGCTTTATCCGACTGAAAGATGGACATTAGTGAAAAATTCCATATAACCAGGCAGATATTGAAAATCACTAGCAAACACGTGATTGAACAGAAATAAGTTTCGATCTGATAATCCACATCCACCATAGATCTTTGGTGACTGCTATGTAAATTGGGGATGTGATGTCAGTACGCAAAATTCTTTCAGCTGCCAGGCTACTTCTTGTCCCTAAAAGTTTGCATATGGGCCTTTACCGCGCCGTACGCGGGGTGCCATATGCTGGGCAAACAAATAACATGTGCGCAATTGATTCGATGCATACAGGGCAACATGGACACTTATTATCAGATGATTTATTCCACCTTGAAGTAAATGACGTTATGGGGAGCGTCTCTGCTCCCAGCTGGAAGTATAGCTTTCTTTCTAGTGGTTTCTAGACAGTATCCCAATATAATTCTAGACCTGGAGTAGATTTTAAATCCAGAAAATTCCCTACTAATGTGGATGAATCACTGATTCTTAGGGTTTGTTCAGCGATCACCTCCCAATACTTTTCTTTTAAGTACTTCTTAGTTGGAAAACAAGCAGTAGTGGGATCATCCCAAAGCCTAGATATACCAATTTTGGCTAGGATGTCTTTGACACCACATAGTCAACTGATTTTATGGAAGATGTCAGTTTTAATGATATCCATAAAACCCTCAGAATAAGATTGGAGTTCTGGTGTTATCCACAATCTTCACCAATACAACACAATACGTAGCTTAGCAATATCAGACAGTTATTTTCTCCCAAGGTCATAGACAATGGACACAATGGAGAACTTTGTGGGAGATGGGTAATTTCCCGCAGAAATTTGTTTTCTGACACTTTACAAAACTAGCACTTTAGATGATGCTGCTAAATGCTCTAGCAAACTACTTTTTAACCGATGCCTGAGAATGTGTACTGTGCATATATTGCTGCTATTTTAATGACACATTTTGTATATGTAAATATCATTTGATGCTGATATAGAAATATACTTGAAAGTTGGTGATGATTTGGACAATAATGCACTTTTGCACACTGTCATGCAAGTATCGCTGCTATTGCTAATGATATGGAAAACTTAACAACGTTTTTATCTTATTTAATTGCGATTTTATTATCTCGAACATGTACGTAATTATGTGTGTACTTTTATGGATAACGAAATATCCGAATAAAGATTTTTGACTAACTGACTGACACTCTAAGTTTAAGTAGATTCTCTAGCCCCCATAGTTCAACTCCGTACTAAGCAGACCTTATGACTTTTGCATGGTATACTTGTAATACCGGACTGATAGGTTTCGTAAGGGACCTGTTGTGCTGGAGGCGTAGGGCCCCTGATAATTGACGATGTTTCAATGCTGCCATATCAATTTAGTGATTCCACTTTAGGTCACACTGTAAGTTCACCCCAGATAGGTGAACTCCCTAACTTGCTCCAGAGGATGATTATTCATTAAAATGCCACACTTAAAAGCTCTGTGTTGGTTAAAAGTCATAAGTTTCGTTTTTGACACGTTAACTTCGAGGCCTCGAGCTAAACAGAATTCCTCAAATACAATTAATGCTCGTTGTCGCCCACTTGGGATCTTTGAAATGATTACCATATTGTCTGCGAACATTAAAATCAGGATTTTAATCCCTGCTAAAACCAGGGCATCTGTATTCACCCTTGACATGCAATCTACTATCTCATTAACAAATAATGTAAACAGAGTAGGAGCCATAACGCATCCCGGTCGAACCCCATGCTCTACAGGGAATGATTCAGAAAAGGGGGTGGTGATGAACAGAGTGTCTGAATTAAGCAGACCACTCTTACCCAGTCCAAAGATCAGGGCTTGATCCATCACCGTTTTTTAGTTCACTGCACCATCCCAGCTCAGAACCTGGCTACATGCAAATTAGTCTGTCCCTGGCACAATGCATCATGGGAACAGGGCAGACCAGACTGCCAAGCCAATTCTTATACTGGGAAGGAAACAAGCTTCCGGGGACCGGTTTCTGGCATTTCAGCCGTCTTCGGCCCGGCTTGCTTGAATCCTGATGATGCAATGAGCAAGGGACTCACATCTGAGTATACCCTTCCACACTTATGGTGGACAAAATTATTCAGAAAAGGGGGTGGTGATGAACAGAGTGTCTGAATTAAGCAGACCACTCTTACCCAGTCCAAAGATCAGGGCTTGATCCATCACCGTTTTTTAGCTCACTGCACCATCCCAGCTCAGAACCTGGCTACATGCAAATTAGTCTGTCCCTGGCCCAATGCATCATGGGAACAGGGCAGACCAGACTGCCAAGCCAATTCTTATACTGGGAAGGAAACAAGCTTCCGGGGACCGGTTTCTGGCATTTCAGCCGTCTTCGGCCCGGCTTGCTTGAATCCTGATGATGCAATGAGCAAGGGACTCACATCTGAGTATACCCTTCAACGCTTATGGTGGACAAAATTATTCAGAAAAGGGGGTGGTGATGAACAGAGTGTCTGAATTAAGCAGACCACTCTTACCCAGTGCAAAGATCAGGGCTTGATCCATCACCGTTTTTTAGCTCACTGCACCATCCCAGCTCAGAACCTGGCTTCATGCAAATTAGTCTGTCCCTGGCCCAATGTATCATGGGAACAGGGCAGACCAGACTGCCAAGCCAATTCTTATACTGGGAAGGAAACAAGCTTCCGGGGACCGGTTTCTGGCATTTCAGCCGTCTTCGGCCCGGCTTGCTTGAATCCTGATGATGCAATGAGCAAGGGACTCACATCTGAGTATACCCTTCCACGCTTATGGTGGACAAAATTATTCAGAAAAGGGGTGGTGATGAACAGAGTGTCTGAATTAAGCAGACCACTCTTACCCAGTTCAAAGATCAGGGCTTGATCCATCACCGTTTTTTAGCTCACTGCACCATCCTACCTCAGAACCTGGCTACATGCAAATTAGTCTGTCCCTGGCCCAATGCATCATGGGAACAGGGCAGACCAGACTGCCAAGCCAATTCTTATACTGGGAAGGAAACAAGTTTCCGGGGACCGGTTTCTGGCATTTCAGCCGTCTTCGGCCCGGCTTGCTTGAATCCTGATGATGCAATGAGCAAGGGACTCACATCTGAGTATACCCTTCCACGCTTATGGTGGACAAAATTATTCAGAAAAGGGGGTGGTGATGAACAGAGTGTCTAAATTAAGCAGACCACTCTTACCCAGTCCAAAGATCAGGGCTTGATCCATCACCGTTTTTTAGCTCACTGCACCATCTGGTGAAGAATTGGCTTGGTAGTTTAGTCTGCCCTGTTCCCATGATGCACTGGGCCATGGACAGACTGATTTGCATATAGCCAGGTTCTGAGCTGGGATGGTGCAGTGAGATAAATAACGGTGATGGATCAAGCCCTGATCTTTGGACTGGGTAAGAGTGGTCTGCTTAATTCAGACACTCTGTTCATCACCACTCCCTTTTCTACAGGGAATGAGTCACTCACCTGCCCCTGGGACCCCCCAACGTATCTTAGCGTAATTACTGTCATGCAATCTCATAAGGAGTGTCAGGATGTTGTAAGCAAACCTCAGCTAGGCCTACTTAGTGCAGGGGGTTGGCCCTTCTCCTCAGACCTTAGGAAGAAGTTGGCAATGAAACTGGAAAATACAAAAGCAAAGTTTATTAAACCTTTAAAGGTGGTACTACAGCCCACGCAACACCCTTCAGTATTGTATCGAGTAGCACACCGAACTAAAGCATATGGCCCTTTTTATACACAATGAGGGGGCTCAAAAAAGGCGGTACAGAAGACAAGAGCAGTTTCATAACCATACAAGGACATATTGGAAGGCACCATCGATAGATGGGCGGAGTTAACAGTCTTCAGAAACTAGTAAACACATTCCTATCTCGAACTAATTAGTAACTGTCATAGACCCTACTACGCATGTCTAGACATGCTGGAAGCGGGAATGCTAAATATAGCCTGTTGCCGGGCAGACTTCAGGCGCAGTTAACAAGAAGGTAGGAGAAAGCACATGGCAATGTATGGCATACAAAATGGCAGTTGCAAATACAAAATGGAGTCGGTACATCTGTTACGATAATGGTCAAACACAGCATGTCTTCTGCTAATGCTTAACCTAATAGCTGTTGATTTACAACAAGGAGTTCAATAGGCAGCCCTTGCTCATACAGCAATGCCCAGAGCTTAGAGCATGGAACATGGTCCAAACCCGATTTGAAATCCACAAAGGCAGCGTACATGCTGCCTTTGCCCAGGGCCACCACCTTCCAGTACAGTAAAACAAACCGGAACACCTGATCAACGGTACTTATGCATGCGCGGAATCCGGCATGCAAGATGGACAGTATGTTATTCTTATCAACCCAACCCTGGATTTTATTCAAGACTAGTCTCTCCAGTACTTTTTATACTGAGTCAATCAGGCTAATGGGTCGATAGTTCCCCGGCAATGATTTGTCACCCTTTTTATTCACGGGGATCATTTCGGCTCCCTTCCTTGAGTCCGGTATTGGGGCTCCTTGCGCAATTGCATTTACCTATAATTTGATGTACTTTCCCCATCTAGATTTATCATAGAGGAAAACATCAGCAGGAATAACATCTTGGCCAGGTGCTCTCCCTCCAACCACTGCACTGAGAGCTATCTCTACATCTTTGCTACTAAAAGTCTCATCAACATAATAGACATGGCTTATCCCACCCTCAGTTAGCTCTAGTGGGCTGCCTGCGTATTGCGGTTCAAAAGGCTTGGCCCATTGTTCCTGCGACACAAAATTGTGAGGAGATTCAGGGGTACCCTCTCTATCCCATTTTATGATCTTCCAAAATAATTTGCTGTCCTTTTAATAGCTAGCCTGTTTAAGGTGAAGCCATCTCTTTTCATCCCATTAGTGTTTCGCATTTGCCATGGAATGTTTATATGCCTGCCTGGCTGCTCGTACTTTGACTGGTTCCCCACTTTTGATTGCCTCACCGAGAAGAGTTTTTGTCCGCCGAAAATCTTTATTGTACCAGCGGCACGATTTATTATATGTTTCCTTCTTGGGCTTATAGAGTTAAACAAAATAGGTTCCCATATGTGAGAAAAAGCTATTCTGAGTCTGAGTGATAATGTCTAAGCCGGTACTGCTTCAACATAAAGTATCTAGCATTATTAGGGCATGACAAGATCCTTTACAATATTTTCTAAAGACCCCCAATTTTCAGCTATACGTCACCACTTGAGTCGTCTCGTGTCATTAGTAGGGACTACATCCCTAGTGTGTAGTTCTGCTCCAGTACTAGGCGGGCACCCCGGCAGCCACCAGCTAAAAACTACACATAAAGGATTATGATCACTTTCCAATCAAGCCTGTACTTCCATGTCCTCAACATTATACCAGAATTTCATACTCACCAATATATAGTCAATTCTACTTTTATTGATTCAGTTGTTAAATGTGTTTGCCCCCAACATATCACTGGCGGTTCTACCATTTAATGCCCTAAGCCCCGTCTCTAGACAAACGGAGTTTAACTGAATGACCGGCTCCATCCATTTCTTTATGGCAGCAAGCTCCAACTTTTGAATTCCCCACTGGGCGTCTTCCTCTTCAGTGAGGAGCCAATCCTCACTAGCTAGTGGCTCAAACGTTGAGTTAAAATCACTGGCTATTATTGTAGTTCTTGCTTGAGAGTGGGAATCGAGGAGTTCGTCTAAAGCTGCTAAAACTTGGGATCTACCCCCTCTTGTTCCCCTCACATAAATAATATAGATATAAATAATACCTAGGATCCCCAGGTTTAAACTTAAAGCTAGAATATCATTGTTATTAGATGGAATTCCTTGACATTGATACCTAGAGATTGCCAGACCCAAATAGTCAGACCACCAGAGGGTTTTCCTTTTGCCCCCTTCACTGCTGGGACATAGTGATATAGGAATCCTACCCTCTGTAGCGGGGTTAGTGACCAAGGGCCCGATTCACAGAATGAACTTAAGACTAAATCCTAAACTTACTACTATTTTGGTATTCACAGAGTGCACTTACTACTTTTGGCATTCACGGAATGAACTTACTACTTTCGGAATTCACAGAATGAACTTACTACTTTCGTTATTCACATAATATACTTACGACTGCTAACTTTAAGCCCGCCGCCGGGCCGTAATTTTCACCGCTGGGCCGGGATTTACGGCTCTTTGGCGGAGTTTAAGATTTTGGGCGGCCATCTCCGGAATAGTGCTGTAATTTACGATTACGGGCCGTAAATGCCGATTACTGGCCGGAAGATACAAATTTTGGCAGTTGGTCATGTTAGACAAGGGTAAACACCTGTTCAAGTGCCTACAATCTCCCACCATGGATCAGCTGATCCACTGCAGCCAATACCAGCCCACCAACATGGATAAATGCAGAGCAGACACAAACAAACCTTTTCAGGATGTCACTGAATGTGTTTGTAGCACTGCCCCTTGCCATGCGGCAAAACTACTTGAGGAGGAGGAGGGGAGCTGAGAGGATTTTCAGGCAGAGGATCAACCTATTTGGAATGACCAGCCAAGATGTAAGGGCCAGGTACCGTTTCCCATTAGAAGTAATCTTGGATATGGTCTGTGAGTGGGAGCAGGAACTTGATTCTGTGACCTGCTGTTCACATGCAATACCAGATCTCAAGATCCTGTCTGCCCTACACTTCAATGCCACTGGGTCATTCCAAAGGGTCACCAGTGACCTTGTGGGCATTTCCCAGCCGAGCCAGTCGTGGTGCCTGCATCGAGTAATGAGATGCATCACTGCTAGAGCCCCCAACTACATACAAATGCCACATACACTGGCCATGAGACAAACCGCAGCAAGAGATTTTTATCTCCTTGCACAATTACCACGTGTGCTGGGTGCAATTGACTGCACCCATGTGGCCCTTCAGCCACCCCGCCACATTGCACACATCTTCTGCAACTGTCAGACGGGGTCTTCCTCAGGATCTGTCGAGTCGATATAAGGGCCCACCTCTCAATACCTCCAATTCTGATTGTATTAAATACACAGAATATTGAAGTGATGAAGCAGGGGGAAAAGGGTGTTGGGAAAGGAACTGCAGGGAGGGAGATCTGAAAAGGAAAAGTTAGTGCTACAAGTTTTTTCCTAATGATACCTGAAAACTCTTCAGCAAATAAAAAACAATGATAAACTCTCAAAACTAAAGACCATTAGACAATTATTCAAAAGTCATCAAAAGCAAGTTTAACCATAAATTGGTATTCTCAGACTCAATAGCCTTTAAACAATAAGAAAACTCTTTGACCCATTGGGCGTTGTAAATACCTTCTTACATCAGTATTAACTCTTTGCGCAATTGTAAATATTCTCTTTACAACAGTACTAATTCTTCGCACAATGTAAATATTCTCTTTTCTTCAGTATTCAGTATTAATTCTTTGCACTTTGTACATATGCTTTTTGCGTTTCAAATAACCTCAGCAAAATAAGTTCTTTTGTTTCTTCACATTGAAATAATTACAGCAAATTGAGTTCTTTTGCCTCTTCAAATTGAAATTACAGCAAAATAAATTGTTCTAAAACATTCCAAAGAACACAGTCTTCCTTAAAAGCAAAGGTTTAACTTTCTATTCCTTTTACATAAATAGCGCCAATCTTTTACATAAATAGCGTCAACCTTTCACATCAATAGCGCCAAATTTGTACTTATAATAATCAGGCTGATCCTACCTATAGAGTACGACCTACTCTATACATTGGAAAAAAAGGGCGTGGCTGCTGGAACTCCAAAATCCTCAAGGAAATGCTACTCCAAACCTCTTTCCAGAAACCTTCAACTGTGAACGCCAACCCAAAACGATCCTTTGCTGCCGCCTACTCGAATTCTGCAAAAGATCCAAAGAAATCTTCCAAAGCTCTTTTTCCGGGTAAGAGCATCAGGAGGAAGCTGCTACTCCATAGAAATCCCCAGAATAGTGAGCAAAGGGGTCTGGGCGTGGTCGCGTACATTGACGTGATCACGCCCGGTGATTTTGCCTTACACGCGCCCATTGGAAATGCCTACGCATCCCGCGGATGCGACCGCTTGCCAAGTACCACGCATCTCGCGGACGCGTTAAGGCCGCTTGCCGTTTCTAACGCATCTCGCGGACGCGTTGAGGTTGCCAAACCTCACGCATCTCGCAGACACATGTAGAATGCCAAATCTCACTCATTAGGCGGACTAAGGGGACTTGCAGAGAACATAAGAAGCACATTACATCATTTTGTACATTTGAACCACCAGCACCTTACCACACAAGTGCCGTGAACATGGCACATGGCGTGGGGCGGGCCCTAGACCACAAGCCGCCCTAATAATCCTGACAGCAACAGACACAGATGGCATTCCATCAATGTGCAAGCTGTCTGTGATGCCAGTCGGAGGTTCATCGACGTGCATGCAGTGTTCCCAGGCAGCACGCATGACAGCTTCATATTCCGCATGTCACCTCTTGCCCGGCGTATGGCTGCAGGAGAATTTGGCAACATGTGGCTACTGGGTAAGTACCAAGCACTAAAAATGAGTGATATGTGCCATTGAAATGTCTGAATGCCCCCCAATATTAACCATTGAATCAATGCCCAACAGACACTGCATGTACGAACGTATAGATCATGTTCTGTGCAAGTTAAAAAGGGAAATGTTAACAACTGCTCTTTCTTCGCTCCTCAGGCGACGCTGGCTATGCACTCTCCCCACATCTCCTCACCCCTTACAGGCGTGCAAACACTGTCCCTCAGCGTAGGTAAAATAGGGCATACATACGGACTCGAGCCATCATAGAGCGCACTTTTGGGCTGTTGAAGTCGCTATTCAGTTGTCTCCACCGTACAGGGGGTGTGCTGCAGTACTCGCCAGAAGTCGTGTGCAAGATTACGTTAGCCTGTTGTGTTTTGCACAACAATGCTTTAATGCATGGCTTACACATGCCTCTGGAACCTCGGCTAGCTCTGAATCTGGGAAACCGGGCCATTGCACTTGACCGACGGCAGGGTGTGCAAGTCCGTGACCAGCTCGTTGCCATGTTTTTCACATGAGCAACCTGTGGTGTCATGGACAAAATGTGGTTTGCTGTCTGTTGTCAATGATGAAATTTGGATAGACAGGACAGTGTCAATAAATCCCACCCTGAGACAACTATGCAAGCCACGTGAACTGCATGCAAATCACAACCGCAGACAGTAGTCAAAAGGTGGAGTGTGCCTCAGGTCATGTGCCCATGTCAGCGATCAGTGTAGTGGACATCCCTAAAACTAACAATTCACGCTGATGACAAACAATACATATCCTGAGAGACATACCTGGACCACATAAGGATGGGTCACCAATTCACAAAAGGTTGTATACTTAGGCCTGTGACCACAACAGATTTGACTCCACCACAAACAATGGGCCCTGAATGTGAGTGATGATGTCATGGGAGAATCAGGCACCATGGGCCAGATATACAATAACTGGTGCATCCCAGCATATCAGCAGGGATGCCCCAGTTATTGTGCCTCACAGCAGTCACAATGCAGCATGCCATGGGGCAAGTATAGACAGAAGTGTGATGCATACGCTGCCATAAAGGTGAAGCACTGCTGGAGTTGCGTTGCAAGCGCAACGCAGCTCAAGCAAGGCAAGCGGTGACCCTAAGCCTAACATGCTACGTCAATCCTTACGCCTTCAACAAGCAGGCGCAGGGTTCTGACACAGCGTGGCCATTAAAGTGACTGAGTGAAATGTTTTAGATTTCACTCTGACACTTTTAGGAGGCGTTCCTGTGCTGGAACCCCCCCCCCTGCGCAGGAACGCTCAACTAAGGCGCAGGGCCTTACAACATGACACATTTCCCAGATGCGTCACATTGAAAATAAGCCACAGCATGGCATTGGCCTTGCGCTTCGTCACAAAATTGATGCAACTGTGGTGCAAATGTGGCATACAGGGCTCGTAAATCTACCCTCATGTGTCTGTGACATATCTACACTGCTCCACACCAATGTTACGTAAAACATCACACAACTCTGATACTGAGCACTCAATATGGACTACATGTCCCATAATGCAAAGTATGAGAAAATGTTCTGATGTTATGTCAGCCCCCCCTACCTGTGCAGATATGTCATGAAATGATCTGTTCACCCTTTAGATACATATTCATGATTCACACCTGCACTGTAATTTAACTTTTTACTACAACAGAACAACAGGATGGCAGTGGATTTGATTACTGATTGTGGATGGACCATGATGATTTCAAAATGGCTGCCAA
Source organism: Lissotriton vulgaris (assembly GCF_964263255.1). Classification (NCBI taxonomy): domain Eukaryota; kingdom Metazoa; phylum Chordata; class Amphibia; order Caudata; family Salamandridae; genus Lissotriton; species Lissotriton vulgaris. The sequence continues at coordinate 1,469,394,011 of NC_141689.1, forward strand.
TTACTTCCTGTGATGTATTTCCTGTCTCCCACTTCCTGTATAACCTCTCCTGTATGATATAATGTGTTCCGGGTCATTTTCAGGAGTTTCGGCGCAAAATCGTAAGTTCCGGTGTTGGGCCGTAATGGGCGTGCGCGTAAACTATGACCCGGAACCGGAAACTACGTTTTCGGGCCACAAATTCCGAAAATAAACTGGAACACATCATTTCATACAGACAATGTTATACAGGAAGTGGGTGACAGGAAATACATCACAGGAAGTAGTTGGCAGCCATATTGTGGTCACTCTGAGTTATCCTCAATCACTGAACAGATCCTCAGGCATCCTGCTGCTCTCATCTAACTTATTTCCCCATAATGTCTGAGGAGTATGAGGAGAGAGCACCCCCTTTCACAGAAAGGGAATTGAACATCTTGGTGGAGGGGATGCTGGGGAAATTTCCTCACCTATATGGGGACCCTGAGCACCAGCTGAGCACTGCAGCCCGGGCGAGGCTGTGGGCCAACATCGCCGAGCGCTGCACTACAGTGGGAGTGTCCACCAGGAGTGCTAGGGCGTGCCGGAAGCGCTGGGAGGACCTAAAGTGCTTGGCCCATCACAAGGCTACAGAGCTGGCTGGCGTGTCTTCCCAGCACCATGTGCATCGTCCTCGGCTCTCCCCACTGTACAGGAAGGTCCTGCGAGCAGCTTGGCCGACCTTCCATGCTCAGCTGGAGGAGCATGAGCAGCAGAGAACTAGTAAGTGCATCATATGCAATATGTGTCTGGGAGTATGATGTGAGTGAAACAGTGCTGTACCATTGTGTGTCTAATGCCTCCATTCACCAATGCCATGTCCAAGAAGCAGTCACCAAGATTAAAGAAGCACACTGTGGCATATAGACTGTACAGGGCAGAGTGCATTTTGGGAGTTGTAGTTCCTTCATGACAATTGGGTAAATGAGCCACACTTATGCATTCATATTGAATTCTGCTTTGCCAGCACACCTAATATTTAACAAAGTGAATCATAACTGATGTGTGCATTGGATGAGCAATGGTACAGAGACTGTCCAGTGTGCACATGGCAGGCCATAGGGTATTGGATCTTGTGATTTGCATTACACCTGTGGAGTTGGGTTCCAATTGAGACAGATCATCATGTGCCATGGAGTCAAGACAGACTTTGAGATCCTTGCATCACTCTTAAGTGTTCCTAAATTTGCAAGGTGTGTCCACTGATAGACGTCTCACCCTTAGTGGCCTGTATGACATTTCACATGTACAGGTAGCTGTCACAACCACCCACCACTGTTCACTGGTGTACTACACTACCGTTTAAGTCAACAAAGCCAATATGTAGCACTGGATTGTCTGATGATGTGTGGGGACGGCTAAAGGCTAGACTCACAATGTAGCTAGAGAAGTAGTCCAGACCTTATGTGGATGTGTGACCCACATTCGCCTTGTTCCATACAGTGCTCCAAAGCAGATGACACTTGTCCAGACGTTAAATAGCTGCAAATCCATACCAATGACAAGAATATATAAAATCTGGACTCTTCATGTTCTCATTTGGTGGACTGGTTTTTGAACATGCACATGTAGCAGTGACAGGACACACAGATCACAAGAATGCCAAGGTTGAGGTTTGGCCAATACCGTTGCGTAAGCCATAATAATACACATGAGATATCCATGTCAAACTCAATTCTGTATATGAATGTGAACATGTATGTAATGTAAGTTCATAAACAGAATGGGGGTTGGGAGCACACTGCCTCACTGTCCCAGCACAGTTCACCCCTTTGAATCCTGGTAAATGCAGTACACAGTTCAAACTTACTTCAAATTTATCTGGCATCATTCACCAAAGTTTGTGCAGACATTGCTGTATATCTCTAGACATGTGTTTCTGTTTTGAGCGCTTCATCAGTAGAGAGCAGCTGTTTGAGAGAGCAAAGACAAATCATCTGGGTTTGCTGTGTGCCTGTGACTGGTACTGTGACCTGTGAGGAACTTGGCAGCATTTCCAGAAACCACAGATGATTTTGAAGTAAGTTTGAACTGTGTACTGCATTTACCAGGATGCAACGGGGCAAACAGTGCTGGGACTGTGAGGCAGTGTGCTCCCAACCCCCATAAGGTCCATAAAAACTGAGGGGCAGATTTACAAGGCACTTGCGCCTCTTTTACACCCCCATTATGTCACTTTTGTGACGCAGCGGCGGAGCAAACAAAGCACCATGCTGCTGGGTAATTACAATGTGACAAATCCGGTGCAGGAACGCCTCCTCAAAGTGGCTGAATGAAATCTACAAGATTTCACTCAGTCACTCGCAGGGCCATGCCGCGTCAAAACTCTGCGCCTGCTTGAAGCAGGTGTAAGGATTGACGCAGCATGTCAGCGATCGTGCACCCCCGAGCCTTGCTGGAGTGTGGTGGCACTTGCCACGCCACTCCAGCAAAGCGCCGCTATTCCACCAGGGATGCATCATGCATCTGCCCACCCAAGCGCCAGGGTGTGCTGCATTGTTAATGCAGTACTTCAGGGGTGGCGCACGAGTGGGCAGATGCGTCGCAACTCTTCTGGCACACCTCTGCTGATTAGCAGAGATGCGCCAGAAGTTGTAAATAGGACCCTGACAACTGTAGAGTGTGATCAGAGGAGAAAAAAATCTGACCTTTGCTCATCTATGTATGTGTATCATCCTGCATGAGACAACCACCACATCAAGATTTTGCTTACACTTCTGCAGGCACGGCTGGTGAGACAGAAGATACACAGGAACAAGTCCAGAGCAGGAGAACATCAGTTTGCCGGCGGCTACACCCTCTTTACACCAGCGAGGAAGAGGAGGAGGAGGGGCCCTCTACATCTGCAGGCCAGGGGGTTGCGCCTACCCGGATTGAGGAAGAACAAGACACTGGTACTACGTTCCGGGTGGAGGCTGTGGACATTGTAGGGGTGGGGGAAGGAACGGACACCTCTAGCCATGATGTGGTGGAGAGCTACTCACCACCCACACACTCTTCACCAGTGGGTCACAAAGAGGTATTCCCGGGGCAGGCCAACATTCAATCTGGGCCTGCCACCATCCCCTCCCTACCTCTAGAGTCCCCCATACCATCGATCCCCTGAAACCTGTTCCCCTCCTTGTAGCCGCCAAGCCGAACAAATTGGCTCTGGACCAGAGGCACCACATCCCTTCTGTCCCCCCGACCCCTCCCGGTGTTGTTCCCCCTGTGGCTGTGCGAGGGGACTTGGGTTGGATAGTCGAGGGTCAACCTGTCCATTGCCCCACGCAGTTTCCCCCCGTACTCCTCGTGTGTCACGTCCCCATGTGGGGCCTGTTCCTGCACAAGCCAGACGTGTGGATGTGTCAAACCCTGAGGATCTAGACATTGTGGTCCTGGAGGATGACCAGGAGGACACTTGACTTTTGGACTGAGACATGGTTCTAGACGAGATTTCTTTTTCCCCTTGTAAATAGACTGGCTTCCCTGATGCTCCCTGATGTATTATATTTGTTTTGTCCCACCCCAATCCAAGTTCCCTTCTCCTTCTGCATTAAGATCATTTGTTTTCCTTTCTCCCTTCCAAACGGACGGTCATTTTTTTCCAACATAAATATCTTTGAGTAATTCTACTTTGTTTAACTTGTTTGACTTCATTTTGAATGTCTGTTTCCAAATATGGACACATATTTATTGAGTCATATGCAATGCATATAAGAACGTGTTGCTATGATGTGTTACACTTGTAACTGTATCACACACACACACACACACACATGCCTACATCGTTAGACAGGACACGATACACAACAGGATATTACTTTTGTAGATCTTTATTTTCATGATACACCTAAGGACCCCAAGACAAATTGCCCTCGTGAATGTCACTGGCGATCGTGTTTGCGATTCTGCAATAGTGGGGGTGATGAACGCGGTGAGGGGTGGGTTGAGCTTGTCGCCTTCTTGTATGTGGGTGTTGTACAGGGTGATCAAGAGGTGCAGGTGCAGATGGTCTCTGCACATTTGGTGTCTGTACCTGGACAAGGGCAGGTTGTGCAGGTGGTGGAAGTGACTGTCCAGAGGTTGGTGGTGTTTGTGCAGGTGGTGGGGATGGTGGGAGTGACTGTCCAGAGGTTGTTGGTGTTTGTGCAGGTGGTGGGGGTGGTGGGAGTGACTGTCCAGAGGTTGTTGGTGTTTGTGCAGGTGGTGGGGGTAGTGGGAGTGACTGTCCAGAGGTTGTTGGTGTTTGTGCAGGTGGTGGGCATGACTGTCCAGAGGTTGGTGGTGTTTGTGCAGGTGGTGGGGGTGCCTGTTCAGGGTGCTGGTGTGTTTGGGTATCTTGGCTTTGGTGCTGTGCAGTTGGTGTTACAGGTGTGTGGATGTGCTGTCCTGCAGGCCGATATGATTGTTCCCCTCCCTGCATTGGCCGTGAAGGAAGACTTTGGATCACTCTCACCATGCCCTCCATCATCTTCATGGCCAAGGCATGGTGTCTTGCACTCTCTTCCCTTTGGATGGATATCAGGTCAGTCATATTCTGAGACATTTCCTGCCAAGTGCTATCCATCCTATCCAAAGCTTAGCACACCCTGTCCATCCCCTGAGGGAATTGGACCATGTCCTGCAGGGACTCAGATATGTTTGACAGGGTAGCCCCCATGGCACGAATGTCCTGCCTCACATCTGTCTGCTGTTGGAAGAAGTCCAGCTCCCACTGGCCACCATCGCCACGTGCAGGCCCCCTCTGCAGGTGTCTGCCAGGGATGAGATGAGCAGGTCGAACAACAGGGCGGGTGGCAGGTGGAAGACTGTGGGCAGGAGAAGGGTCCCCAGAGGATACCTGTACCAAAACAGGGCTTGTACTTCCGTCAGATGATGGAGAGGATAGCAGGGATACACTGCGTAGGGAAGAGCAGGTAGGGGAACCACCATGTCGGTCATGGACGTGAGGGCTGTGAGGGTGTGAAGTCTGTGAGCTGTGGCTGGTTTGATTTATGCCGAGTTTGTTTGAGAGGAGGCAGACGAGCGTTGCTTGGCAGAGGATGTGATGCCGTGACGTCAGTACCGTCATCCCCGGAATCAATGGATATGTGCTCATCCTCCTCCTCAAAGTTAACGTCCTAATGATCTTGAGCCTCCTCTTGGGCATGAGTTGCAGCCGACATTGCTGCCTGGAGGATCAGGGGATTCTCCCCTCTGATTTCCTGTCGGCCAGCACTGTTTGTCGATCTGTCAGCCTCTCCCTCAGCATCATCTGAAACACAGAGGTTGCAACTGTATTGGTGATTGACCAGGTATTACATGTGCAGCAACACCAGGGTTGTATTTACTGCACCTTGCATCAGCAGATGAGGATCATGTGATCTGGTTTGGGTACTACCACAAATAGCCGCTCACACCATAGCCCTGAGGTGTTACACGGTGATCTACATGATACTAGCAAACTCACCAGTTCCAGCCACAACTCCCTGTCCCTTTGCGGTCCCTCCTGGTGTATCCTGCTGCACCTGTCTCACCATAGTTGTTGTAGACATAGCTGTAGAGGGTAGAAACAACATTCTCAACAATCTGCCTCACCAAATGACAGACATGCATATGTAATAACTGTGGTGATCATTGGATATACCATTTACAGACTTTGAGCCCGAATGGTATTAATGAACGGACAGAATTCAGTTGTTATTTATGAACAACATGATACAGTGTTTTACATTTCGTTTTGTGCTGTGCCAAATAACCGATGTTAATATTATTTATTTTTTTAGAACATCACAGTCCAGGTTTTTTTTTACCTCAATTTGATTGTATTTTTCTCAATTTGATTGCATTTTCATGAATGATCAGGGTTACCCTCTATCACGTTAAGGTGCTCCTGGATAAATACTATGTTGCATACCATAGACGCTTTATTGAATCAGTGTGTTAGAACGTTCTCAGCTTCAGCGTACAGTTACTTTAAAGAAGACGCGCGTAACAGACGTTTAAACACACCCCCTACGCGTCACACGCGAACTTCCCCGAACCGATGGTGGAACACAACACAGCGCCATAAGACGCCATGAGAGATTCTTTATCGGTAAGAATTCCACACCGCAGCCGTTGCGGAGCGCAGTAATTTAGGCATACAAGCGCGTAAATCCTCATGATGTTTGAATCACACGTTTGGGCACGAACTATAATAGTGATACCGATAGCTAATTACTCTCCCGATATTTTGACTGTTCAGTTATTAAGCATCAGAAAGCGAGATACGCGTTGGCGTACCATACACGGCATTACCTTTCAATCTCACCAATGTGATACACCGCATGGAGGGTGGTTATACGAACAAGTACCCTGATTAGTGCATACATTTAAACCTGGCAGCTTTTCGTTCGTTCATACATTTAAACCTGGCAGCTTTTCGTTTGTTTATTCATAGTATTTTTTTGCTAACTAAGATAGAAGCTGATATATTCTTGTGTACTGTATAAAGGAGTGACAGATACATTCTCTGTTTCACAGACTTCCCTGATGAAGGCCACATGGCCGAAATGCATTGGAAGGAATGTTTTTTGACATATGAAAAAGAAGAGAGTATGAAATATATGGTCCATAAAGTAAAATAATGAGTGTGATCATGTAATTACATTGAACAATTTCCATGAGTATGAATAAAATACTTTTGAAGATAAGAAGTACAAAAATACTTTATTGAAAAACTTTATTGAACAACTGCAGCTGGTTTTTTCAGCACCAATTCACCAGTGCCCTAGGAGACACTTGCATATTCCGTGTCAGTGCTGTCCAAAGACATGCATATGTGTCACTCCTGGTCTGTATTTCACTTTGTAATCAACAACTGTTGATTCCATGTAGAAGGGGATCTCGATCTCTGTAATGGCTTTGTAATCTAAGCTCTTGACACTCCTCATGCCCGATTTACCTGAGGGACAGGTGCGTGACAGTTTCACAGCTGCAGCCAGGATGTCATGCATCCCCCGGGATGGTGTCCGCTGCAGTGGTCTCATCCTGTCAGCACCTGTGATGAGAAATACATGTCCATATTTTCGTACAACAGATTGTAGCTATGAGAACAAATTACATTCTCATTAGCCATTTGTGGATAATCAAGGACGCTGTGCAGCATGTGTAGCTCATTGACTTAACATGTGGGCACCTGCTCACAAGCAGCATTTGCAAGCTTACAGCCATGCAGCACTGACATCAATAAGATGACACAACAACTGGCGGACTTGTATGAGAAGGTTACTGATTTCACCCTTACCATTGTGACTGACTATTTTCATGGGTGTAATGTTGTCTGTTGGCATGTCAGAAAGGAGTTCATGTGTGAGATGTGCAATTGTCAGGGGCCTGATGTTGCCCATATGTGCTTCCCTACCCATGAGGTCACACAGCTCATTATTGAATAAGAGAACACAGATTACTAATGTCCATCCTTTGAGTGTTCTCTGTTCCCATGCTCCATTTCCAACATCATGGTACTACTTACATGACAGCAGATAGTGTCTTGTGTGTGCAGCAGACATCCAAACCTCATATTTCATACACTCACCTATACATGTGAATATGGTAGAAGGGAGCCAAGCAGAAGACAACATTTGGTTTAGATCACACATTGCAGATGAGTTGAGAAGCTTTGAATCTTCCCACCTGCACTGGATTATCCTGTAACTGCATGAAGAATCACCTTAGCAGCCCCTATACCCATCTCACAGGTACACAACTGGCACCAGTCTGTGCCTCATCCATGCCAATTTCATATTGATTTGACCATGTTAATTTTGCTAGGGATTTACCATATCATTGACTTGCAAGCCTGTTGTGTTGTGGACGTTTCTTATGACACATTGTTCTATTGTATGTCCATTGTGCACACACTTGGCATACATTTTGTGTCAGCATCTCATTTGCCACGAGGGTCTGATCGGCCATGTGTTCAAATGCCCTATGTGTGCATATTGTGATGCAGGATAACAGTGTTGTACAACACATACGGTGGAGGTGAAAGGCACAATTAATAAGCATTCAGCAAGCTTGACTTAACGTGGCCCAGCACCGGAGCAGTCGGTGGTCCCTGGACAGATGTGAAGTCCAACCTAGTAGCAGAAGTCAGTGGGCGTCTGAGGTTATGGGGAGGACCGCATTGTACCTACAATGATAAGTTTGTTTGGCAACTTTATATTCCTGCTGCCACATGTGATGCATTGGATTCCTGGTACAGGACGGGCACAAGCAGTCATGGTCACCACTGTTGCAGAAGTGTGTCATACATTATGTAATGAGTGATCCCACATATAACTTAGATTGGGCCAACTACCTTGTTGCTACCTATATATATATCACAATGACATGCCTACGAATCCAGAGGTAAAGTTCACTATCGTGTTTTGTTGATGTCCGGAAATTATCCATCCAATGTACGCAGTACATGATCAGCTGTGTGGACTGTGCTGAACAAAGTATGTATGAAAGATTAGAAGTTGGACAGTGTATGCATTGTCAATACTACAGAGACTGTTATCTCCCCGTTTGGTCTTCATTTCCGTATCGATGCAAATGCTTCTTCTTGATCAGGTCTACAAACACTATTACAATATGGTGTGTACACTCTTTTGACTTGTCGTGGCCCTCGATTACAGAATTGCTTTCCCCTTTCTGGGTCTGTTGGTGTAATACATGTTACGTACCACATTTACAAAGGTATGATGAGGCAAGACATTTTATAATTTGTCTTTCGCTGTTCACAAATGTCATATGTTAAAGGTGAATGTCCATTGACATCTCCAATTGTAATGCAGCAAATGTAGCATAAATGGTTGTCTTACATAGCTGGGCACTATTTGTCCCTCTGTTGTCTTCTGACGATGTATGCATTTTGAACATCTCCTGTCCACTTTGACTTACCAGTTAGTGTGGTTGACATGCCTTCATCGGTATGTTGCAGATTCCTCCTATGCGATGCGGTGACCTCTGCTACTGAAGTTGTCGGTGCTCCGGCTGGATGTGTCAATGGGTGAGAAGAGAGAAAAGTAGACAAATGGGAAATGTGCTTGTGTAACGTTTCGGGGATTTTCCCATATCTTCTGTGTGATAACAGTATTGCGTGGAACTGCCGCAGACGGGGCAGGTAGGCGCAGTGGTGTGTTGGGGATGTAATGGCGTGGCAGATTGGAAATTGGACAACAGGATAGGTGTTGGACATATTCACATCAGAGGTTACTCTCACCATCTGCTTTGTGATTTAGGCCGGCACAGGGTGATGTACTTTTTGGAGACTTTTGTGGCAGGTTTACAAGCCCCTGGGAAAAAAGATTAACACTGTTGTTGCATCACTTCTGTGACACAACAGTGTTGTACAACAGACAACACATTTAGGATTATTCGCAATGTGACGCTACTATGGTGAATCGTCATGTTGTGAGGCCCTGCGCAACATCAGCTTGGAGGTAGGCAGGGTGTGCACTCCTTTGGAATATGCCGTGTCCAAGTGAGTCAGTGTAATCTACATCAGTGGTTCCCAAACTTTTGACTCCTGAGGACCCCCATTGAGTTACCACTGGAAGCCGGGGACCCCCATGCAATTTGCATGAGTTAAATTTCAATCATTTTAACAGTAATTTGAGAGAAATACACACGTGTGCACACAAAACAAATACTCAAAGTACTAAGGATTTTGGGGCAAGATGTGCGACCATTTAATTTAGCGCCTCACAATTTGCGACACATTTCAAGTGGCAAATTGCGAGTCGCTAAATGAAATGTACAACAGTGTGTTTAACACTGTCTGGGATTCCCAATGGGGTCGCAAATTGCGAGGTTCATTAATATTATTGAGCCTCTCGCAATTTGCAAGCCCATTGGGAATGCCAGCCCCCCCAGGTATGGTGGCCTGCTGGGCCCTGCAGGCTACCATGTCGGGGACAGCTTTTCAATAAAGCAGTTTTGAAAAGAAAATGCTGCCGGTTTACAATGCATTTAATAACATGAATCAAGAAATTGAAAGTTGTCTTTACATTTTCTAAGGGCAGGCAGAGGTCCCTGGGACCACTGCCTGCCCTTAAAAAATAATTTTGCATGCATTTGCAAAGGGGAAGGGGTCCCCTGGAGACCCCTTCCCATTTGCGAATGCATTACCATCTACTTGAAGTAGGTGGTAATTGTGACTGTTTTGCGACCACAAACATTTGTACATGGTTTTGAGACTCGCTATTTGGAAGGGAATGCCGCTTCCAAATAGCAAGTTGCAAAACCTATTTAGAGAGTTGCAAACAAATTGCAACTCGCGAAATCGGCTATGTACATGGCCCAATAGGATTTTGAATGCGCAAACGGGTTAGCGAACCCGTTCGCACATATTAAAACCGATCGTACATCTGGCCCTCAGTGTTTTATATTGAAGTAATAGGCCCTCTGTCATATGTGTTTCATTTGTTTTATAGCATCTTTCATACCAATGTAGAATGTCAGAGCACTTTACATCACACACATATAGAGACATTGAATCGTACATGTAAATCAGTGTGTATATAAAATGTTTAAAGAGTGCTTGGTCTGGAAAGCACAAACTCAGGATTCAGAACATGACACAGTGGCTAGCATTGACTTTAGCATACAAAATGTTTTTCCACCCAAATATTTCTTTTTTTCATCATCAGGATAATTAATAACTGGGAGAAAATTTAAGTTACTAACTGGTACCATGCAGTTTGCAAGCAGCTCTTTGATGACAGTTTATAGGTCCCTCTGCTAGATTATGATTGTCACTCATGAAGTGCACAGTAACAAAAGAATCTCTGTGACAAAAGCAGTAACCACAAACCTAGGTACATACAATACTGCTTTTAAGATACATTTTATACGTTTAGTTATATTACAACTGCCACTGAACAACATTCTCCTCATGCTCCAGCAGGTACATTAATCACTGGCATTCTCTTGACACTTTTATTGTTGCTGGAAAGCTGCTAATTATACAAGAATGTTTATGTGCTTTTAAAACTGTTGCCTACAGACCCCTAGAAATGTGTTACGGACCCCTGGGGGTCCTCGGAGCACAGTTTGGGAAACACTGATCTACATGATTTCACAGTATCACTTATCAGAGGCTGCTGCGACGCAACCTTACGCCTGCTTGAGGCAGACGTAAGGAGTGGCACAGCACGTTAGGTATGGGCAGTGCATGGATATTGTTGGAGTTGCAACGCTCTTGCGACACAACTTCAGCAAAGCCCCCCTAGACACCATCAGATTCAACACACATCTGTCTATCCTTGCACCACAGTGCACCACCATATGTACACGACACATCAGTGTTTGCGCAAGGGTTGAATTGGTCACATGTCACATTGGTACTGGCTCTTCCCTGCTAATGTTTGTCTTTAGCTAATTTTATTATTTAACTTAATTTAAAATTTCCATTTGTCATTGCACATTTTCTGTCAATATGTACAGTTATTGAATTAGCTAGGTTGTGTATGTATGGCATCAGTACTGTGCACATGTTTTTAATTGGGTGGGGGGGTATTAGCCTTTTCTGGGACTTGTGGTGCTACGTAGTGGGTGACACATGAGTCTCTGACTAACCATATATTTATATGCACTTAGGACAATTTCCATGATCACTATAACAGTGTAAACCAGACAATCTCTTCATGCACATTTTCTTTTCATTCCACTTACCTGGTACCACGTGGCGGACGTCACTGACAGGCAGCCCATGGCCCAAGTGGGGGTGTATTGTTGTCAGGATATCCTCCTCCAGTGGGGCGAGCTGGATTCGGGGTCCAGGGCATGCAGCAGGGCGGATTCTGCGCAGTTCTATCCTGGAATATTTCTCCTTGACCCTCTGCTTTTCGTCCTGCCACTTTTTTTTAATGTCCTGTATAGTTCGCCTCTCCACCCCGAGGGCTGAGGCAGCAGTGGCTATCTGCTGCCATAGTTCTTGCTTCTGTGCCCCACTGGTGCAATATGGTGGTAACCCATATAGGTGATTGTGGTGCCTTACTATGTATTCCACTAGCATGGTGGTCTCCTCTGCTGTGAAATTGTTTTTCCTTCTCATCTCCATGTTCTCAGGCACTGGAAGCCTTGTAGTAACAGTCTCTCTGTGGCCAAACCTGTTCCTTCACTGTGTGCTGCTTTTATATGTTTTGTGGTACTGGTCAAGTAGTGTTAATTAGCTTCAGCTGGAGCATGGTGGGGGATGGTAGGCAGTGGCAGCAAACACCATGGCAAAATGGAGCTGTTGGCTGGGATTGGCTGCTGTGTGTCAGTTGATCCATTCTGGGGGATGGGTGGACTGGCCAGGTGTTTCCCCTTGCTAACATCACCAACGGCCTGTATTCGTAATTTACGGCCCGTAATCGTAATTTACGGCCCGTAATCATAATTTACGGCCCGTAATCGGAGTCCACGATAATTTGTCGTGAAGTCCGCCAAAGTGCCATAAAATCCGGCCTGGTGGCGGAAATTACGGCCCGGCGGCGGACGTAAAGTTAGTAGTCGTAAGTCTATTCTGTGAATCCCGAAAAGTAGTAAGTTCATTCTGTGAATCCCGAAAGTAGTACGTTCATTCTGTGAATCCTGAATGTAGTAAGTGCATTCTGTGAATACCAAATTGTAGAAAGTTTAGGATTTAGTCTTCAGTTCAATCTGTGAATCCGGCCCATTATGCCTAAATATAAAATGATATGTATGGGATAATTTGATTGCCCTACTGTGAAACAATTATTTATTGTGTCTGCCCAAGGGAAACAAGAGAAACTGGCAACCAATAAATGCCCTAAATAAGAGAGACTTAAAATTCCTGTCTTGAAAAAGATGGAATATCATTCGTAACCATTGAAACGCGTCAACTCTGCATGTCACGCAATTGAGGGGGACAGCTTATCCCATAGATAAAAAATATTAAGTATATCTAGGATTAACCAAGAAAAACTGTTTACCTTGATGTGTGGTTTTATGACAAAATAGATTGTCTCTGTTTTGTGTCTCTCTGTTAGTCGCCTGTTAGTGTATATTGAGTGTAGTCTTGGTATAGAAATGTCCTTTTTTAATTGTTGAACATAAGTATATGTACTTGGTTTTTAATTCATCCTTTCTTGATGCAATATTGCTTAATTTTTTGTCAAATCAGTTGATGTATTTGTAATATTGTAATTAGCTTTTTTTAATTGTATGCCAAATGTTTTTATTATGATGTCTATGGTTTTATAAAATAAAATCCTAGTTTTTTACTTACACTTTTGTAAGATTGTAGTTTCAGTTGGGAATGTGTAAGTTCTAACACATGGGCTGATACCTATTGAGTCTGCATATATTTCTATTAGACGGTGTATTTAACCACCAAGGGAATTCCATGTCTTACTTGTCAATAGTACCCTACTCCCCTGGCTTGGTCAAAGGGGTCCCTCTCTATTTTTTTATATAACACTATAGCAGTAACCCATGCTGGAGAATCCAACGAAAATCTGATACTTGCTGAAGTATCACCCAAGGAGAGTGTACCATATATAAATAAACATGTATGAAAAATGAAAAGGATTGAAGAAAAAGACACACACAAGTCAAGGAAAGAAGAATCAAGTACGTCAATCGAGAATGGAAAATGTTCCCATTTTAAGTGGCTTTCACAACTCCATTGATACCATATCTTTTGCTATGAATATGGTGGCCTCGTCCTTGAGGGACATGATTTCCCTGACAGGACTGGCACCTAGAGCCCCTTTGAATAAATCAACTCTAAATATAGCCTCCAGTTCTTCCAACCAGTCCGTTTTAACAAAGTGAATTGCAAAAATAGAATTTTCCACTTTGAATGATATTAAGCGTGGGTGTAAAATCTGTTTCGTTCACGAAATTTGCGGATTTCTGGCAATTTCTCGGACCGCGAATCCTGCAAATTTGCCCAAAAATCTGCAAATTCGCAAGCTGGCAGATTTTTTGCTTGGCCCCGCTTGAAAAATACAATCTCGCGCGCGTGGTGTTGACTTACCGTGATTCTGCGTTCTAAGAGTTGTTTTCCACCCTGTTTGCGTGTGCTGCGCCTTTTTGGATCTTGCTGCGTGATCGCGCAAGAGTTTTTCGACCTCGAGTACATCAGCATGGCCCGCCATCTTGCATAGTGAGAGTTTGACAATGCGAGTACGTCATAAGGGCCCGCGATCACGCATCGCGGAGTAAACAATTGCGAACACGTAGCTGCGGCGCGCAGTTGACTGCCGGCAGAGATTTGTACAGCTCACTTTACCAAACTTGCAAAAATTGCAATTCTGCACAAGAAATCCACGGCAGGCAGCACAAACCTTCTGAAAATGATGATTTTGATCAGAATAACTCCTCAAATTGACATTTGGCTGCACTTTTTTTGTGCAAGGAGTCCATTTTTGGGTGGGTGGGAGGAAGGAAGTGCCCCAGCTTCTCCAACTTCCTGTTCCTGTCCAGCAGGCTCCTCCGAGTCGTTTGTCCATGTCCTGGTCACTTTTCATTTGGATCTGGAGCTGGAAGGATTACTTTTTGTGGCTGCTGCTGGATATTTGTATTTGAGGGTTTTTTGGATTTTGGAGTTTGGATCACTTTTGGATTTGAGATTTTACAAGTAAGTTGGTGTTGTTTGTTTGGGGCATTGCAGTTGCTGCAACTACAATTTTAAAACTTTTTCCCAACTTTAAAAAAAATATATTGTTGGGTATCCACAGTATCCAGTTGGCTCAGGGTTAGTCAGTCAGTCAGTCAGTCAAAAACTCTTTATTCGATTAATTAAAATCATAAAAGAAACAATACATACGTACAGAATAAAAATATATGTATACATTTAAAAAACAAGCATCTATGTACATACATTCATTTATATACAATTTATATATTACATCGTTCATGGGGGACTAATTAGTGCAAAATATCTCCTGGTGTAATTAAAAACCACTATTATACAGTTTAAAAAATAATGAGAATTTCTATTCCATAATTATGGGAAGTGGATTAATTCAATTTATATGTAGGGTTCTTTTGTTTTTCACTCTTGCTGCAGCCACCATAAAACTAGCTTCGCTGAAGATTACTCGCACACTGTTCAATAATTGCAAATACAGTAGTGCAGGCCTCACCTGCAAGAAACCCGCTTCTCGTAATATGGGCAACAAAAATTTATTTCGTGCCTCCGCAAATTTGTCACAAAACATAATAAGATGAAGAGTGTCTTGTATCGAGAAGTTGTCGCAAGAACATGGTGGAGAATCAGCTGGCTTACCCCAATGTTGTAGGTCGCCCAACACAAGATGAATAAGGTTAAATCTGAACCTTGTAAGCAAGAAGCGATGGTATGGCTTTGTTACAATCTTGAGGTAGGGTTCTATGTAGGGCGAGGACTGCAGAGCATAAATACTTCTTACTCCTGGTTTTTTTAGTTCTACCTCCTCCCTTTCTGCCTCAGCCATGATTCGGTAATTCTGCTTGATCCAACCCAAATCCTCTTTCTTAATACCCTCTGGGGTGGAAAACAGATCCGGGCGTCCCAGCCTGACACACGCCGCTCTAACGTATGCCAGCCATGTGATGCTATGTGCCTTATCAAGAGCCAGACAGTCTTTAAGGATTAGATGATTAAGAGTAATGTCCTCATTCAGCCATGTCTTTGCCCAACAAATCAACGGTGCTGCCTTAAGGAGGTCTGTGAATAACCCATTCCAAGTTCACTGTGTACTGCCATGGTTGACGATGAATGTGGTACTGCCAGCAGTGATCTGAAGAACTTATTTTCTACTAATTGAATTTTGTCCACATTGGCATATCCCCAAATAGATGCCCCATAAGACGCAATTGCACCGCACTTGGCCTTGTAAATTTTGAGCATGGGTTCCATGGGTTTCGCTCCCAGTCTTTTAGCAAAATTGAGAAGCCCTGTGGTAGATCTAGCCACTATGTTACTTTTATGCTTCATCTGGGGACCCCAATTACCTTTCTCATCGAATAGGACCCCCAGGTACATAAAGACTGGGACCCTTTCAACTTCCGCACCCAGGCATCTAAAGGTGTTGACATGCCTGGGTTTCCTGCCGGCCCCTGCGATCATGACATGGGATTTTTTACTATTGATTTTGAGGTCTAGGGCTTCCATAAATTTTCCAAAGCTGTCCAACAGCCTTTGTAAACCCAGACCTGTACGGGCGATGAGTACGGCGTCATCAGCGTACAGGAGGACCGGGATACCCGTTCCACCTGCACTAGGGATGTCTGCACCAACCTTGGCTAAAGATTTTTCCAAGCCATTTATGTAGATCGTGAAAAGAAGAGGAGCCAGAATGCAACCTTGTCTGACTCCCCGTCTAGATCTAAATTGGTCCATGCACCTACCGTCCTGTGTGACCCTGACTGACGCTGCTAGGTCCTGATGGAGTGAGGCTAGAAAATAGACAAGGGGAGCATCTAGACCCATATCTAACAAGATACACCACAGTTTTGAACGGTTCACCATATCGAAGGCTGATGATAAATCCATGAACCCTAGATATAAGAAACTTTCCTTTGCCACTGTGTACTTGTTTATCAGAAGGTAAAGATTAAGACACTGGTCCATGGTGCCCCTGTGCTCCCTAAAACCGTACTGGAGATTTGAGAGAAACCCCCCACTATCCAGCCAATCTCCCAGTTTCTGTAAGATAACTCTTCCCATGATTTTGACGGAAGAATCCAACAGGGAGATTGGCCTGTAGCAAGCGGGGTCCCCACGGCTCCCCTTTTTGAAAATGGGCACAATAATTGAAGAACCCCAAGAGGGGGGGAAACCCACCAATGCTGCAGCATTAAATACATTTGTTAGGATTTTAGCCCAGAAATTAGGATACATAATGAAAAGGTCTGCAGGCACCCCATCCGGGACTGGTGCCTTATTTTTGGAAGTAGCACGGATAGCCGTTTCTACTTCTTGCGGTTTGAATTTGATGGGGGACCCGGGGCAGCTGATGCTTGGTGGTACACATGTTAAATCAGGGATGTCCAAGTCACCATATATGTTCTTAAAATGCCCAAGCCAAACATCGTCCGAAATTACACAATCCGTGTCAGAGCTATCGCTATCCGCAAAAAATGGCTGATTAATAATGGCCCAAAACTTCCTGCTATTCCTTAACACATCAACCTCCTGTAGGCTATCCCATGCGTCCTCTTTAATTTTTTGTTTACGTTGGGAGATTGCCAATTTGTACTTCTTACGAAGAGTGGAAACTAAAGTTCTATCTCTAGGGCTTCTTTTAAGCGCCGCGAGGAGGGCCTCATGAGCTTTAGGCTCAGGGTTAGTCATGGGTGCATGATACAACTGTTTCTGTGAGTTTTGTGGAACTTAAATCTCATTTATGTCATGGAATTGTAGCTCACTGTTATATGTGTTTGTTTTATTTTTTATTTTGGGGGTGCATGGACCAAGTCTTTCTGTGGGGTGTCTTGAATTTAAACATCATTGAGGGCATGGATGGAATTGGATCGTGGTGATTATTGTGTGTTTTTTTACTTTTTGGAGTGGTGTTAGGGCCTGTCCATGTGGGTGGGGGCCATTTTGAGGACTGGTCCAGGCAGTGCCTGGCCATGCTGCTGGGGGTCAAGGGTCCATTTTGAAGCCAGGCAGTGGGCTCAGGCCTGTACCCAGATTGCCTTGCTTTCACCCATTAGGCCCAGGGGTAGTGAGTGGTGCATGGACCAAGTCTTTCTGTCGGGTGTCTTGAATTTAAACATCATTGAGGGCATGGATGGCATTGGATTGTGGTGATTTATGTGTGTTTTTTTTTACTTTTTGGGGGTGTTGTTGTGTTCTGGCCATGTGGGTGGGGGCCATTTTGAGGCCTGGTCCAGGCAGGACCTGGCCATGTTGCTGGGGGTCAAGGGTCCATTTTGAAGCCAGGCAGTGTGCTTTGTGCCATAAGCATCCAGTACGCCTTGCTTTCATCCATTATGCCCAGGGGTACTCAGTGGTGCATGAAACAACCCTCTCTGTGAGGTCTCTCTTCTATTAATGCAAACATCTATTTTTAATTAGAAATAAATTTGCAATTTGTATTTTTTGTCTTTCCATTTTGGGGTGTGTTGCAATAATAAATGCCTAGTTGCAAACTATTAATTGAAGCACGACATATGCAACATTTATTAAACTGATGTTCCTCTGGCTTCGTTTGCTTTTAGGTGCACAAAGACGAATCAGCCTCATCGTTCATCATCAGTGCCAGGAAGAAGTCCTGCTGCGGTGTGTGCAGAACAACGTCACTTGTGGCCACAGACAACTCTGCAACTCGTGGAACTGCGGCCTGCTGTTCTGACATCTGAAGAAGATGGCCCCAAAAAAAGGTGCCCGCAGCTCCTCTAGCAAGAAAGTTGCCAGGAAGGTGGAGCAGAAGAAGCAAGTGGCGCCACTTACCAAGGAGACTGGTGTGCCAACCGGCAAATTTTTTGTGGAAAATAAAACTATGCCTGCAGCAGCGGGGTCTGCCGGGGACCAAGCTGGGAGAAGCACCTCTGCTTCATTGGGCTCAGTGCCACCACCACGCCAAGTTAGGTCCAAGTCCATGAGTGCTGCGGAGGCAGCCACTTTATTTGTTCAATCACCATCGACCAGTGATGTTGGCTCATCGCAAGAAAGTAGCATCCAATCAACACAGGTTGTAACTCATCTGACGAGTGTTCACAACCACAGACGCAACAACAACCACAGGTGCAGCAAGTAGAAGCCCAAGTACATGCACAAGGAGAGGAGCAAGGAGAGGCGTAAGGAGAGGAGCATGGAGAGGCGCAACAAGAGGCGCATGGAGGGGCACAAGTTCCCACAATGCTTGTTCCTCTAGAAGTAGGGGCAATCGACATTTAAGCCTAGGTATCATCTGAGGAAGCCACTCCTCCTGATGATTCATTGTCTTCCAGATCCCCAGCAAGAAAACGATCAAGGAGAGATACTACACGCTTTCTTCAAGCCCCCTTCTTTCTGATGACCTTGATGTCGACTGGAACCCACCACCAAATACAACAATGCATTCTGAGTCTGAGAGTGAGACACTCCATGAGCCTACAAAGTTAGCTAAGTCTAAAAGGAAGGTTCCTGCAAAGCTTTTAATTATAGGTGAGGACGACGAACAAGAAGTGGTGTATTCTGCTGAACAACCTGACGACGACCCAGTCATCACAGACGTCACTCCAGCCCCTGCGGGCATGCAGCAAACAGACATTTTTACCCTATCCCGAAATGCTGCTGAACGGGATGTGGGGATGCGTGGAACTGGTACCACCACCAACGCAGTTAACTAGTACACCAACACCTCCTACAGCTTCCATATTTTCTCGTCAGAAGGTCCGGCAGGGACCTCCATCCAGCACGACCTCCATTACCTCAAGTAGTGGTGCTGTAATAAGTGCACAACACAGTAAATTTCTTCAACGCCCATCCTCCACTTCATCTGGTATTGAAAGTGAATGTAGCACCTCCACCACCAGCAGACATTTCCAGTCCCCAGTTTGGGACTTCTTTACTGGAAGACATGGCCGTTTGTTACATATGTAATACGCATGTTAGTCGTCGTAAGCTTGGTACCAACTATGACACCGGAGGCCATAGAGGTCATCTCAAAAAACACCACCCTATCATTTGGAATGAAGATAGAGGGACACAAAAGTAAAACAAATCCAAATGTATCCGTTGATATTGCATTTGATGATGATGCTGAGGGGCCTATCGTGCGAGGGGGGGGGACTGAAGAAGCGACAGACATTTTTTCAGGTGCACCCAGTACCCCTGGCAGCAGCACACCCTCTACCCCTGCAACATTTGTGAGGCAGACTAAGAGTCTGGGAGAGACACCAATGCGAAAAAGTAAACCAATGAGCCTAACTGGGTGGAAGTCCTCATCGTCATCATCCCGTAAAATGCCCCAGCTCACCATTAGAAGCATGCTTTGGTCGGATGCGCCATTTGAACACAACCACCCAATGGCGCGTCTGTATAAAGCAAACCTGGCTAAAATGCTAGCGCTGGACCTTCTCCCTTTTTCTTTCATGGAAGGGGTGGGTTTTCTAGAATTTGTGACAACAGTCAGCCCTAAATGGAAGGTTCCTAGCCGGTCCTATTTCGCCAGAGTTGCGGTTCCAGCACTACATGAAGATGTGCTGGAGGTGATTGGGGCAGCTTTGCAGAAGAGTGCTGTTCACACTATACACCTGACAACAGACATGTGGACCAGTTGCCAAGCCCTTGATTACATGTGCTTCCCTGCACACTGGGGGGCATATTATCAAGGGGGTTTATCTCCGCTTTGTTGGCTTTAAAAGCCAAGAAAGCAGAGATAAAATTATCTCCCTATTACCTAGCTGTTGCTAACACCAGTTAGCGACAGCTAGTAGGAGATAGCCACCATCTTGGGCCCCACTTTGCATGTCAGTGATATTTATCACTAATGACATGCAAAGTGGGCGTGCCAAGATGTTAGCGACTGGAAACAGTCGCTAACATCGCTATCTCCTATTACCAACTTTTGGAGATATTCGCGCTAAGCGCAA
Source organism: Lissotriton vulgaris (assembly GCF_964263255.1). Classification (NCBI taxonomy): domain Eukaryota; kingdom Metazoa; phylum Chordata; class Amphibia; order Caudata; family Salamandridae; genus Lissotriton; species Lissotriton vulgaris. The sequence continues at coordinate 1,469,414,543 of NC_141689.1, forward strand.
ATATCTCCAAAAGCTAAAACCTGCCCTGAGCAGTTCTTAGCCATGTTATCCAATGGGAGGTGGATAACATGGCTAAGAGCATTAGCTCTGTAATGCCTGAATTTCGCTGACTTTTCAGCCATATTCATGCATTGCGGCCGATTTTTATCGCATTTGCGATAAACCTTGGTAATACCAAGGTTTATCTGCGATAAAAATCGCCGCAGTTCAGCGGTAAATTTTTATCTCTAACCAAGCAATAGCGATAATTATCGCTATTGCTTGGTAATATGCCCCTGGGTCTCTTTTTCAGGGGTTAGAGCAAAGATAAACTCAGGTGTTGACCAGGACTTAATTTTTCAAGCTACTCAGAAAAATGCAACAGTAGCCATGTTTGCCATGGAGAAATCTCATACTGCATTAAACATTTTGAATGAGTTTAACGCAAAGGTCTTTCAATGGCTGTCTCCAAGAAAGCGCATGATTGGCTATGTTTCCACGGATAATGGCAATAATGTAGTTAAGGCCATGCATGAGGTTGGCTATTTCAGAGTGCTATGTTTGGCGCACTGTATAAACCTGTTGTGCAAGATTTCTTGAAAAAAAGAAAATACAGTCAGCAAGTTACTTACCACATGCCGAAGAATCTGCACACATTTCAGCCATTATTTTAAGGCCCGGAAGGAGCTGAGGCGCATGCAACATGAACGTAGATTACCAGTCAAAGGACTCATCCAGGAGGTGGTAACACGTTGGAACTCAACCTTCTACATGCTTGAGCTTCTGTCTGAGCATTGGGTGGTAATCAATAAGTATGTCTTTGGACTGGGTTCTACTATGATAGACATGTGGCTAGAGTTGGAGGAATGCCTGACAGACATGCTTCGTCCTTATGAGGTCTTCATGGGTGAAGTCAGCAGGGAGGACTGTACTTTGGGCAAAGCTATCCCATTGTTGCGCATGCTAGAGCACCAACTGAAGGCGGTGTCTTCAACGTTCAAAGATGATACTGACAAGCAAGACGCATATCAGTTGGCGAAGATCTTATTAAGCCGCCTAGTTGGCAATCAAAGGCTTAAAAACATACATACAGAACAACATTACATTTGTGCCACTATTCTGGATCCACAGTACAAAAAGGCAGTGGCCAGCAAAGCATTCATTCCTTTTGATTAAGCAGATGTTACAAAGTACACACATTGGCTAGCTATGTCAGCCACTCAGTTCGAATAAGAGCGGCAGAAAATTGAAGGAAGCGGCAGTAGTAGTATTGAAACAGCAGGCCATCCGGCGTCAAGGTCCACTTCTGAATCTGTGGCCGAAGTGAGTCACTTTCCCTCTCAGCCGTTAACGACACCAGCAACCGTATCATCATCCTCACCTGCAACAGGCCGAGCCATAATATTGTCGGAAGCGGATTGGCTAACTCAGCAAGGGTTTGCTCGTTCCAGAGATGCAAAGGCCACAGAACAAAGTACGCAAAGTGGAGGGACCCTGGAGAACCATGAGTCGATGGTGCAGGCCTATCTGGATGACCCAACAGAGGTCTTTGTTAATCAGAACCCATTGGTGTATTGGTATGGGAAAAGGCATCTATGGCGACAGATCACCAACCTGGCAATAAATTACTTGTCTTGCCCACTCGCAAGCGTGTCTTCTGAACGTGTTTCAGTGCTGCTGGTGGCATTGTAACCTCAAAAAGGAGCCGCCTCTCGGCCAAAAATGTGGAGAGGTTAACAATGATCAAGATGAATCAGCACTTCATACCACCAGATTACAAAATAGGTGAATGCACAGCGGAAGAAGAGGACACCGACTTAGATGACGTCTCAATTCGCAGAGTTTGAGGACGAGCTCTACTTCCCTGACACCGAGCCCTGAAAATGACTTGCTTTGTTTTTCGTCCTTATTCACTTTTATTCCTGTGTGTCTTTCTTTGTTTTGCAACTTTTACCACGACAAAACTTTAATCACCTAATCACAACAACAAGCCCATCAGCAGAACTGTCTTCACTTATTTCCTTATTGATTTGAAGGTGCCACAGTCTGCATTCCTCAGGTTCACAAGAACTCAGTCATGCTCCTCTATCCTCCTCCTCCAGACTCCCCCTATCCATTTCCCTCAAAGCAGATGGCTGGATTCCGAACAATGAAGAAAGAACTTTGTCTTCGTAGACGAGTCCCCTCAAGTGGGACTGGAATTACTGAGTCCACATTAATGATGGCTGACACAGTTACTTCTGAAATGGACAGGAGAGGCTGCCCTGTGGGACTTCACTTCCAGAACAAGATGCGGACAAAAAGTGGAACAGGTAATTAATAATAATGAGAAGATGGCATGCAGTGGACAGCAATGGCTGTCTGGCTCTGACGGAAGCAATTGCTGTTTGTTTGCTGTGCATGAAATGAATCTCTTCTGTTATTATTTAATCTTTTACACACTTAAAGAAACTCAAGTCTACTATGCGTTTTTTTTCCTTGTTTAATTCAAATTGTACTTCAACTGCAGGGCCCACTACGTTGCATTTTCCAATATGTTAAATGTCCTTGGACTCACTGTTTGCCAATATACCATGATGATTGATGATGAGTGTTGATGGTCAAAGTTAACTAATGTATATTTTTTCTTTACAGTCACTCGCTGGGATGGATGGCTCATCATCGTCGATTTACGGAAGAAGTATGTCTAATTCTTGAGTGGCAAACAGGTAAACCAGTCAACAACAGCTACTACAGTAGAACTACATGTTTGTCTAGTCGTGGTAGAGTGGTCGAGCCAGTGTAGTGTTGTTATGCCAGGCAGAGTCCAGACAGCAGTTCATGTAAAATTGGGGCTATGTTGCAGGTGCTGCATACAATTAGATATGCTGCAAGGGTGAACAAAACAGAAAACAATCACAGCCTCCTAGAGTTGGAAGGGCAGGCCTCTGTGAGGTAGCAGTATAGCATCTTTTAGGGGTCTTCCAGATTTTTGTGGCTGGGTTGAAGGGTCTGGGAGCACTCGTGGGAAGGTCTAATTTTGATTGGAGGTGGTTTGAAGAAAATCCATGGTGGAAAAGGGGAGTTAGGGCCTAGCTGCAGAGCGCGCTTGGATTGATGTGGAAGTAGGCCTCAAATTTTCTAAGTGTCACAATTTCCATTTTTGCTTTTTGCCTGTTTGGAGATGTTCTACTTTTTTGCGGATGGGTTCAGGGGTCTGGCGGCAATGCTGGGAAGGTCTAATATCAGAATCAAGTGGTTTGGAGAAAATCCCTGGTGAGATTTTATTTCAATTTTCGCTCACTTTGGTGTTTTTGGGGGGTTGTTTGGGTGGGGTTCCTGGTGTTTGGGGGGTGTGGGGGGTCTTGGAGCACTGCTGGGATGCCTAATTTTGGTTGCAAGTGGTTTGAAGACAATCCATGGTGGGAAAGGGGAGGTAGGGCCTACTTGCAGAGTGCGCTTGGATTGATTTCGGAAGTAGCCCTGAAATGTTCGAAGTGTCACATTTTCCATTTTTGCTTTTTGCCTGTTTGGGGGTGTTCTACTTTTTTAGGGGGGGTTCAGGAGTCTGGGGGCAATGCTAGGAAGGTCTAATATCTGAATCAAGTGGTTTGGAAAAAATCCATTGTGAAATTTCTTTTCAATTTTCGCTCACTTTGGTGTTTTCGGGAGGCTGTTTGGGGGTGTTCCTGGTGTTTGGGGGGTTGGGGGGTCTTGGAGCACTGCTGGGCATGCCTAATTTTGGTTGCAAGTGGTTTGAAGAAAATCCATGGTGGGAAAGGGGAGTTAGGGCCTAGCTGCAGAGCACGCTTGGATTGATTTTAGAAGTAGGCCTGACATTTTCAGTGTTGCATTTTCCATTTATGCTTTTTGCCTGTTTGGGGGTGTTCTACTTTTTTGCGGGTGGGTTCAGGGGTCTGGGGGCAATGCTGGGAAGGTCTAATATCGGAATCAGGTGGTTTGGAGAAAATCCATGGTGAATTTTCTTTTCATTTTTCGCTCACTTTGGTGTTTTTGGGGGGTTGTTTGGGTGGGGTTCCTGGTGTTTGGGGGGTGTGGGGGGTCTTGGAGCACTGCTGGGCATGCCTAATTTTGGTTGCAAGTGGTTTAAAGACAATCCATGGTGGGAAAGGGGAGTTAGGGCCTACTTGCAGAGCGCACTTGGATTGATTTCGGAAGTAGCCCTGAAATGTTCTAAGTGTCACATTTTCCAGTTTTGCTTTTTGCCTGTTTGGGGGTGTTCTACTTTTTTAAGGATGGGTTCAGGAGTCTGGGGGCAATGCTGGGAAGGTCTAATATCTGAATCAAGTGGTTTGGAAAAAATCCATGGTGAAATTTCTTTTCAATTTTCGCTCACTTTGGTGTTTTCGGGAGGCTGTTTGGGGGTGTTCCTGGTGTTTGGGGGGTTGGGGGGTCTTGGAGCACTGCTGGGCATGCCTAATTTTGGTTGCAAGTGGTTTGAAGAAAATCCATGGTGGGAAAGGGGAGTTAGGGCCTAGCTGCAGAGCACGCTTGGATTGATTTTGGAAGTAGGCCTGAAATTTTCAGTGTCGCATTTTCCATTTATGCTTTTTGCCTGTTTGGGGGGTGTTCTACTTTTTTGCGGGTGGGTTCAGGGGTCTGGAGGCAATGCTGGGAAGGTCTAATATCGGAATCAGGTGGTTTGGAGAAAATCCATGGTGAATTTTCTTTTCAATTTTCGCTCACTTAGCTGTTTTCGGGGGGCTGTTGGGGGGGTTACTGTTGTTTGGGGGGTGGGGGGTCTTGGAGCACTGCTGGTCATGCCTAATTTTGGTTGCAAGTGGTTTGAATAAAATCTATGGTGGGAAAGGGGGGATTTGGCCTAGTTGCAGAAAGCGTTTGCCACTATTTTTAACTTAGGGCTCGTTAGGGTTAGCAGTATTGAATGTGTTTGGGGGTGTTCTAGATTTTTGTGACTGGGTTCTGGGGTCTTGGTGCACTTGTGGGAATGTCTAATTTTAGTTGCAAGTGCTTTGAAGAAAATCCATGGTGGAAAAGGGGGGTTTTGGGCATACTTTCTGAGTGCGTTTTGGCACGATTTATAATTAGGCCTCTGCGAGGTAGCAGTATTGCACGTTTTTGGGAGGGTAATGTGGGGTGTTTAGATTTTTGGGAGTGATACTGTCACCTCTGAAACTGAAAGTGTTACTTTTGCACTACACAGCGTACCTTATATATTTTTTTCTCTGTGGTGTTTTTATCACTTCCTGTTTTTCCATCAACAATTACAGGCAGGCTTTTACCCTGTGCCATCGAACAAACGATGTACTCAGGCTTACCATTAGCGATCCGCAATTCCGCATCAGGCAGGCAGTAGACAGTGTGTCTGGTCACCAAGATTGATCGACAGAGCATCCAATGGAATGAAGGAGTACCGCAAATAAGAGAGTAAGTGGAGAAGTGGAGAAGTGTGGCTCAGGGGTTAGAGGCGGCAGACCTGGAGCTTGAGTTCGGCCCGGGACCAGGGTTCAATTCCCCGCCTCGGCGGGTCTTGGGCTCAAAAATTCCACGGACTCGTTAATTCTCGCTTCGGTGCCTTCTCGACTCATGGGTTCACACTCTGCGACTCTGGGCAATAGCTTGCTTAATCTCCACAATGGCCCCTCGCGGTGGGATGCCTGACTTTCACCTTGTGGATACCCTGCCAGGGTTATCTCACAGGGGAATACCAGGACGGGTTCCCTAAGCAAGCGCTGAGATGCCCCAGGGTAAGTCGTGCGCTATATAAGTCTCATTCATTTCATTTCATTTCATAAGAGGAATGGCTGGATGACATGTACATTCTGCCCTCACCATATTTGCGGAAGAAAATTCCCTTCTTCATCCAACCCAATCGGGCTTCCGAGCGGGTTTCTCTACAGAAACCGCTCTGCTGGGAGTCTCTGAATCCATCCAGAAACATCTTGACGACGGTCAAACGGTTGCGCTTATTCTATTAGATTTAAGCGCAGCCTTTGATACTGTGTCACATAAAAAGCTGCTCATCACGCTAGAGAGTAATGGAGTTCAAGGCAATGCCTTGAAATGTATCAAATCCTTCCTGGACCAACGGACCTTCCAGATAGGTTCATCCATGGCATGCTCTGAATCTTTCAATTCCCCTCCTGGAGTACCACAGGGATCAATACTGAGCCCTCTTTTCTTCAATCTTTATCTAAGACCCCTGGCGGATTTAGCCGAAAAATCTGGGTTGACATTCATGACGTACGCGGACGATTCTCAGATCATCTTCAGGCTATCAGAATCTCACCCATCATCTTCGTCTCTGCTCAAACAAGGTCTCCAGAACATCTCCAACTGTATGAATGGGAACCAGCTGAAATTAAACGGAGAAAAGACGGAGATTCTTTTAATGGGTAAACAGCCGATCTATGGAATGCCTCACATTGGCCTTCTCAGATAGGAAATCTTCCAACACCAGTTTCTCATGCCAGGAATCTGGGGGTAATCCTGGACAATTCGTTATCCATGAAGCAACAAGTCAGCAAAGTGGTTGGACTCTGCTTCACCATCCTAAGATGGCTCAAGATGATATTATGGATGCTGCCCATCTCTATGCAGAAAACAGTAGTCAATGCCTTAGTTACATCCCGGCTTGACTACGGGAACATTCTCTATCTAGGTGCCAACAAAGGAAAAATAAAGAGACTCCAGATGATACAAAATGCGGCTGCCCAGACTCTCTGTCAAATACCTAAAAATACCCATGTGTCCACTTACTTGCGCAAAGTTCACTGGCTCAAAGTGGAAAATCGCATTAGATTTAAGACACTAAACTATATGTTTAAAATAAAAGCAGGCACTGCACCCAAATACCTTCAGGCATTAGTGCACCCCAACATACCTGAAAGAAACGTACGGTCACTCTCAGCTGCAACGTACTGTGTGCCCAGATTCAAGCTTGCCAGAATGGGAGGGAGATCTTTTGCCTATCAGGGTCCTTCCATGTGGAACACACCACCTATCCACATACGCGAAGAAGAGAGTTACTCTAAGTTCAGGAAAGAAATAAAAACCTGGCTGTTCGATCAATAACTCTGAATGGCCTATGACGTGTCACTCGCATTTCTTTGCTGTGTCCTCTGGCGCCGGGAAACCCTTTTTGGGTAGCTGTTGCGCCTTACAAGTTTATAAAATAAATAAAAATAAATAAATAAAATGCATCAACTTCACAAATTCAACAGGACAACTACAACATACAGTTAAAGTATCCTCTTAAATTCTCCTTATCTTTTAAATGATATTGTTGTGAACTTGAACTTACTTCTACGAGTGTGTTTGTTTGATCTCTGCTTCAAATTCATCCCTCCAGCTATTTGATACGTCTTTGCTATTTTTAAAACTAATTTAATGTTCTAAAATTAATAATAGTTTATTCTCTCTGAGGGCAGAGAGGCAAGTGAAATTGCTTAATTACTGCAGCCCTGTACTGTCAACTTGTTTCTTCGTAGTTACTAGTAAGTTGCAGTAAGTAGTAGTATTACTTTTCAGTAACCTAACCATCCATTTAGCAAACAATTCATGCATGCAGTAGTGCACTTCCTTTATGTCCCTTAAAAGATTTATCAATGTCTTCAAATCCAAAGATTTGTTTCTCTTCATTTGTTGTTTGTCCATGCTGTTTTTTTTTCCTCTCTACCAAACTTTCCCAAAAACCCCCATTCCCATCCAATTTGTAAACCCTAACCCTCTTCCCCTGGGTTGTGTGGTTTTTTTCATTGAGGTGTAACTGACAACAACAATAAATTCCACACACTTGCTGGGGAGGATAAGGTCAAAGCAACCAAAATCATTCCAATCAGAAGTTCATGTGCACCATCATGGATTGATCATCAACAACATCCTCCACCAACACGACGTGAAGAAATAAATGCTTAATGCTTACGTTACGTTGATGTGTCCTTTGCCTTAATAGTACTACTTCTTATAGTAGTCAAACTACACACAACTATTACTTATATTTACATTATTTAGCACTGCTTTGGCTACAATTTATGGCACTGTTCTCTAACGTACTATCTATTGTACTGTTTCTAATGCTACGCTCAGACCACTCAATGTTTCATTTCCTTTTGTTTCATATGCTGCTACTGCCAGTGTGTACCACTACTGCTACCAGCACAACAATGATATTACATCCGTTGAGGATTCAAGCCAACAACCAACCTTAATCACCATTTGCAATGCAGGCAGCCCTGTGGCTACCCCTATTCTCAAACACGAATCACAGGTAATATAAGCATTTTGGAGAGGTAGAATAATGGGCTAGGACTGGGAGGAGAGCAGAGACTGCCAGCACTACTAGTAAAGTACTAGTAGGGCTACTGAATTCACCAAGTCGGTCACTTGCATTTTGGTACATTTCATGACTAGATGTTTAATTCATGCTGGTAAGTTGGAAGAAACCAAACGTCCAGTAACCACCGCCAACCCCAACACAAAATTTTATGAACGCGTATACTGTGTTTTGATATGAAAAGTCATTACTAAGAAATATATATTATTGATGTTGTTGTCAAAAAATAAAATAAATTAACCCAACTCACCCCCCTCCCTAACCAAACCAATGTCCAAAAGTCCAAAAGTCCCCTTTCCCAGACACCCAATTCCCACACCCCCAACAGTCTTTCAAAAAGGGGCAAGGGACAGTCACTTCCTCCGGTGGCGTAGTGTGAAAAGCTGGTGCTGCACGTCCCACAGCTCTTTGCGGAGGTCCCGGAGCTGGCGCTGATGTTTTTTGACCAACCACTCTAGGTAGTCTACTCTTTTACGGAGCCGGCGCTGACGTACAATCCAGGCTGTGGGGGGGGGGGGGGTGGCAGCTGATTGTGTTGCTGCTGGCAGCGGCGGCCGGAGGCTGTTGGGCCACGGCTTTGTTTGGCTGGAGGTTTCTGGCTGGTGGACCCCGGGGCACTGGAGGAGGATGCAGTGGTTGCTGTCCCCTCCTGCTCCCGAGCCCACAGCCGCCAATACTCGGCACAAATAGCCTCCAGCTTATGCACCCTGGTCTGGACAGCCATCTCCTTGCGGGTGAGCTTTTTCGGAGTAGCATCTATATGAAGAAAGAAAGAAAAATACTGTAGCCAATAGTCTTTAACATAAAGTCAAAATAATTCAACGAAAAACTGACTCTCAGTAACACCAGCAAGTAGCAAACACAGTATAACATTTTGGTATGTATATTTCAGCTATCTTTGTAAGCCTGTGACATTACTGGGAGTTTCAGGAATTCCACTAGCAACACTATGGGTGGACTCACTACTACATACATAGTCAGAGAGTACAAAAAAAGTCCTTTGTTTTTTCTCTTGTTTTGCAAAACAAATTACTGGTACCTGAAATTGTGGTAGCCGGCATAATGGCAGCTCACCCAGCTTGCACCCAAGAAAAACAGACACAAGCCATGATGAGGCAGACTCGCAGTACTTTAAGCAGAACATGCAGGTGGGGATAGGAAGGTCTTACTTTTCTATAGGGGTGGCACTGCCACTGGCCATACTTCATCCACTCAGCGTCTGCTCTACTACATCATACACCTCTGCTATCGATGAGGAAAAAGAAGATAACATCCAGGCTTCCAAAGTACGTCTATCATTCTTCTTAATGTCTCAAATGTACCAAAATGTATTTTTGTCAACAAGTAACTAGTAATTAAGACCTTTTTCATTATATTTTGGAAACCACCGTATTCTTCTCTTGACTTGCATCAAAAACGTAATTCTTTATAGTCATAAATATTAAGACTCGCTTGTCCTTCGTTTCACCCTTCTTTCACTTTTTGTTCTTCACATCCCTAAACTACATCTGATATGACTTGGCTTCACAATAAAAATGTGCCAGCTGAGTTCAAGTGAAATAGAGGGGGCCAATGCTTATCCGAGAAGTACCGCCGCTAATGCTATTACAAGTCAAGGTTGACTGTCTACTCCGTGATAGCCCAAAAAGTAGTTCTAAGTTAGTAACTGTTCTTAACAGTACATTGTACTTGTACTAGTGTGCTGTGTACTACTGTACAGTACATCATACACTCCTTTGCGAGCCTACTCATATTTCAATAAGTAAGGAGTATAATAACTTACCACCGTCCGCCGCCGCTGAGTCTTCCCCCCAGCTCATCCTGTTGGCGCCGCCGCATCCAGCCCTAGAATGGACCCCTCCACACTGCTGGCCCCAGCACTGGTGGTCATCTGTGCCGCATCAGATGTTGTGACTTCTAGGAAAAACATGTCATATTTTCAGATGCCATACACAACCCTCTATTTCGTCTCGTAATGGAAGAAAATGTTACATAACACATTTTTCAGGAGGGTGTTAACCTTTTATATGCTTATTTCAATAAATGCCACACTTCTGAGGACAACTGATGAATGCTTGCTTAACGTGCACCATTTTTCTAATTACAGAAAGAAGATTCCATTGCCCTTCTCCCAACAGGACGATTCTCAACTACTAGTAAGTCATCACCAGCAGTACTTTAAGTACTTTAAAGAAGGTGGGGGCTCCCGCACTGTTATTCTAATAATGTCATGTGTCTGTTAACTATTATTAAGTTGAAGTAATACTAATTTCATTCATTGGAATGTTGTTTAAACTTTAACGTCATCTTCATCCATCACCAGTGCTCGCTCTGAATACTACGCTACAAACAAATAAAGAAATAATGTTTTCATTTCTTAATTGAAAATAAAACTTTAAAACTAATAAACACTGTGTGGTTTTTGTTCACGAGTGAGTGAGCGGAAGGGTTTGAACTACTGCTCTTGGCAGTCATGTTTCAGTGACTCGGATAGGCTGGGACTCGGCGGTAGTCTTCTTCTGTTCTTCTGGGTCGTAAAATCATTGGCAGACACACTAGATAGTCGGCCAGGGGATTGGGGGTTCAACTTCTGTTCGGACTGAGGTATGTCAAAAGTCGAACTGCACCTATCATCAACAATGTCCTATTTCTCTTGTCCATACTTCTTTATGTGCAGAATAGTCTCTGAAACACTAGCGGTATGGTTTGTGCTCCTCTCAAATCAAAAAGGCAACTACTACCTTTTACTTGGTGTAAACAATGACATTTTAATGTTGGAAAATGTCAAAGCACTTACATTAAAAAGACTTGAATAGACAGCAAGGGCAACCCAGAGGACTGCACTCAGTGCCTAGAGCTATTGCTGGATCAGAGTTTTGTTTGTCGACTGGGCAAGCTTAGCTACCTACACAGACAGACTCATAATCGTAAATAGTAGTAGCAAAGAGAGTGATGGTAGAGGCAGGATAAGAATGTAGAAAGTAGTCTAGATTAGGAGAAGTTCAAAGACTATTTTGTAAAACATAGAATTAGGAAACAGTTTGTAATAAATAGGAGCTGTAAAAGTTAGGGAAGTATAAGTATTAATATAACAATAGAACAACTTACTGGGGCCAGCAGAAGAGCCTGCAAGGGACCGATCCTCTGACTGTGCACCTTCTTCCACCGGAGTCTCAATGGTGCTAGTCGCGTTGCCCCTGGGAGGTGCTGATGATCATGAAATAAAGAAACACAACATGGATGATTGTTTTTTTGAAATATTTGATTTCTTTGAACACAATCTAAAATTATCTCGGGGAAACAAATTGACAACAATTGTGCTACATGTATTGACCAATCTGATCTGGTCAACTAGGAGGATAGTAGTACAGTATTGCAGGATTCGCAGACCGTCTAATAGGAAAGTTATGTAATTCACTAACTACACCAACAACAAAAAGGTTCTACTACGACTGCCATCAATCAGCAGCACGAGACGTCACATGACAGACACAGTCCGTCATCATGATTGCAGACCACTAACAAATGTCCTCTAACAACTAATAAATATTATACTCAACGTATCAATCCACCACTCTCTCTTCAAAGTGGCAGCAGCAGGAGTACAAAAAAGGACTAGACTTGAGTCTACTGTCTCCAGCATTACGCAGTTATGCTCTCAAATGAGCAAAAAGTTGCAAAC